>NC_081323.1:20052552-20677552 GCF_026419965.1 Kogia breviceps
CTGTTTTGCTTTGAATGAAACAATCATGAAGGCTTTTCCCAAGGTGCTCCTGTGTCTTATAGGATGTTGTCTCTGCATTAAGTTTTGGTTATATAGTGGCCAAACCAAGTCCTCCAGACTTGAGTCAATGTGTCTTCTGCAGGGAACTACACTGGCCCTGCTGGGCTAGAGCAAGAATGGGCTTTGGAGATCCTAGATTTGGTTTTAAATTGCAGTTTTCAAACATTCTGTATGTGTAACCTTTGGCAAGTTATGAAACCTTTCTAAACTTCAGCTTTATGAGGAAGATAATATCACGCCTGTGGATCAGACATTCGCTAATGTCCAGAATAATAGTGCTGGCTGAAGCTCTGTGGACAAGAAAAGTAAACCTATAGTCAGAATAAGTACCTATTCTTATGAGGGTGAACCTTTTCCTTTCTATGATGAAAGAAGCTTAATATAGTTACTGATTCTGGATGGTGTGGTATGTGATATGATCAGTAGATCACGTGGTCATGGGAACACTATTGCACCGGGTGGTCTTTTGGAATCCGTCAAGAATAGTGTCATAACATAGGCTCATTGCTCATCTCTGCTGCTGATTTGTTGGGCATTCAGACATAGCCTGAGCAAGATAAGCCTGAGTAAGTGGGAGCAAGTACTCTTAGGCCCATTTGTAGTCTCTATCTCTACCACTGTGATCCCTCGTTCACATGTGTGCGGGTTCTGGAATGGGCAATGAGGAAGTCTGACTATACCAACTGGCCGAGTCATTTTGTCTACTTGGTTGTTCAAAGTTTTTTCCATCGTGAATATTTTGACAAATGTGAACAATGACATGTGTTACAAAAATCTTCAACTTTGTCCCCAGTGCTTTGTATTCATCCATATGCCTCTATTCCAGTGAACTTTACATTTGCCCCATATGTGAAATATTGGATTTATGTACATTTAATTTTATCATCATGGGGTGGGGATAGCCATTATTAGTTTCCCACCAAAGCCAAAACTCTTAAAGGATAGATTCACAAATTTGTTCATAAAAAATTAAGGCTTCATATGGACAAAGGCACCATGATCAAAAATAAAATTTTAAATAAAACTTAGGAAACTATGAATAAGATATAGGACAGAAAAATAGTTAACATTCTTAATCAATAAAGAGATCATACAAAGCAATGTAAAATGAACATTCGATTAGAAAACACGAGAAAGAGCATGAATAGGCAATTCACAAAGACATATACAAGGACAATACACAGAGGAAAAAGTACTCCATCTCAGCAATAGGCAAAGAAATGCAAATTTAAACATCAACATAGCTTTTTGTACCCTCAAGTAGTCAAAGAGTAAAAATATCAATATTATCCACTATTGTTGAGGATACAAGGAAGTGTGCACTCCTAAATTATTGTGGAAATATGACCTTGAAGAATCTTTCTGAAGTACAATTTACCAATATAAATCAAAATTAAATGTTCATACATCTAACTCCAGGCATCAACCTTCTACGCCTTATTCTAAGGAAATGACTGGGCAATTGTGTAAAGGTGTATGAACGTGATGTTCACATATGAGTTGCTTATAACAGCTTCATTGGAAAAAATAAAACCTGGAGATTCACCTATAAGACATCACATGGCTTTTCAAATACATGCAGTAGATGTATGCATATTGACATGGAGATGTAGTAATACTGGACCAAGAAGTGATAGAGGCAGTTACCAAATTCTGCATGTGTGACAGTATGTACGGGCACAGGCAAAGGAAAAATCTGGAAGGCTATATCCCAAAATATTAGTAGTACTTATTGTTGTTAGATGTAATTATTTTTACATATCCACATTTAAATTTTTACAATTATGCCCTTTTTTAAGTTCTCTTTCAATTTTATTTCATTGTTGTAAGAATACTTAACATGAGTTCTACTGCCAACAGAATTTTAACTGTTCTTTATTGATGACTGTAGGTGCAGTGTTGTACAGTAGATCTATAGAGCTTATTCATCTTGATACCTTAAACTTGATGTTTATTGATTAGTAACTTCCCATTTCCCCTTCCCTTCAGTCCCTGGCAATCACCAATCCTCTCTTCAATTCTATGGATTTGACCATTTCAGGTACCTCATATAAGTGGAATCATGCAATATGTGTCCTTCTAACAGGCTTATTTCACTTAGCATAATAGTCTTAATATCGATGTTGCCTCATATTGCACAGTTTTCCTCTTTTTTAAGACTGAGTAGTATTCCATTGTATGTATTGACCACATTTTCTTATCCATTCATCTGTCGATGAACATTAAGATTTTTTCACATCTTGGCTACTCTGAATTGTTCTGCAATGAACGTAATAGTGCTAGTATCCTTTCAAGATCCTAATTTCAATTCTTTTGGTTAAACACCCAGAAGTTGGATTGCTGTATCATATGGCAGTTCTATTTTCAATTTTTGAGGAGCCTCCGTACTGTTTCTCACAGCAGCCCCACTATTTTGCATCCCCACCAACAGTGTGCAAAGGTTTAAATTTCTTCACATCCTCACCAACACCTATCATCTTTTATTTTTTAAATGTAGAGTTCAGTGGCATTAAGTGCATTCATATAGTTGTGCAAAACCATCACCACTATCCATGTCTAGAAAAATTTCATCAAAACACGTTTTTTTTTCAATAACCATTTTTGTATTGAAGTATGGTTAACTTACAATGTTGCGTTAACTTCAGGTGTACAGCAAAGTGATTCAGCTTATATAAATATTCTTTTCCATTACACATTATTACAAGACATTGAATATAATTCCATGTGCTATACAGTAGGTCCTTGTTGTCTATCTGTTTTATACATAGTAATGTGTATATGTTAATCCCAAACTCCTAATTTATCTTCCCCCACCTCACCTGCTATCCCCTCTAGTCACCATAAGTTTGTTTTCTATGTCTGTGAGTCTATTTCTGTTTTATAAATAGGTTCATTTATGTCATTTTTTAGATTCTTTTGTTTTTTGATAATAACTGTTTTGACAGGTGTGAGGTGATATCTCATTGTGGTTTAGATTTGCATTTCCCTGATGATTAGCGACACTGAGCACTTTTTCATATACCTGTTGGCCATTTGTATGTCTTCTTTGGATAAATGGCTATTCAAGTCCTTAGCTTAGCACAGGCAACAAAAACAAACAAGCAGGATTACATCAAACTAAAATTCTGCACAGCAGAGGAAACAAACAGATTGAAAGGTAAACAATAGAATGGGAGAAAATATTTGCAAAGTGTATATCTGAAAAGGGGTTAGTTTCTAAGATGTATAAGGAACTCCTGGAATTATGTCTTATTTTTATAACAAGAAAAAAATCAATAAAGATATTTTCATCTTTAACAGAGGACAAAATTAAGAAGGTAATGTTTGAGATTAATGAACTCAGAGGAAAAGGAAAGCCTAAGAACGCAATGGTAAAGAAGGGACCACTGCTGTGGGGAAAGTAAAGAGAGAAGTAGGGGGAGAGGTCTTGAAAATGATGACTCCAACTTCAACATTCACCAGCAAGCAAGAGACATTTCACCTACTGAAGGATAAGCCTCTAAACCCCTGTCCTCATCAAGCTCCCCAAAAGAAATCCTATGTGGAAAAATAGCCAGTGGTCACACATCTTTAAAGAAACACATCTAGAACCAGCACACATGTACCATGCACACAAATCAGTGTCCTCCTTTGGTCCCGCCTTAGAAACAAATGTTGATCCCTTACTGACACAGTGATATCATGGACACAAATTATTTCCTCTGCAGCAAGTTTGTCAAAGTAGTCCGAACTCAAAACAAAGACCTCTGAAAAGTTCCAAAATGTTAAATATGGAAAAAATAATCATCTGTTTAATGCATAATCTTTTGAATAGATAGAGGATAGATATAGATAGATAGATAGATAGATAGATAGATAGATAGATAGATAGATAGATAGATACATTTTGATCACACCTATTCCTTTATGTCTCTTCATGCACAGTTCTTTTCTGGCAGAGGAATTTTTTCAAAAACACAGACCCTCTTTTGTTTAATTAATAACCCCCCCAAGAGATAAATCACCCCAGCGGCACCCTCTCTAAGCAACCCTGTGGCAATGACCTACTTTAAGAGCCTTTCATGTATAGCTTGGGTTTACTATGTATTTTGAAAATTACTGCTCAATAGCTATTTTGGGAGATCAGCATTTTCCTCAGTAAGTTTAGCAATGAAGACTCATTTTCCCACCTGGGAAGGAAGAACCAGAGAATAACAGGAGTGAATTAAGAGATAATGACGAGGGACTATTTATGTCCCTAGAAAACTAACAGTAATAATAATAAGGCTAACTTTTATGAAGCTCTTTACATGCACTGCTTCATTTGATTCTCACAACAATCCTATATATTAGACACTATTAGTGCCCCCCCTTTAACTTATGGGGAAACTGAGGCACAGAGAGGTTCAATAACTTCTTCCTAATCACACAGCCAGCAAGTGACAAAGACAGAATTCAGACTAGGGTAGTCCGGCTTCAGAGCCCAAGCTCACCACTATGCTATGCACAACCATCTAATGGGCATAAAGTTGATATTCATTTACTGCTAGGGACATGCCAGACACCCGATAAACATGATCACACATAGTTCTCACAGTGACACTCAGTTGACATGATCCTTATTTCCAGAGAGGTGAATTGAAGCACAGAAAAGAATGTGGTGAGATTTATTTTTTTATAATTATTGTGATAAGAGCACCTAACATGAGATCCATCCTCTTCACAAATGTTCACATGTACTATGTCGCATTCTTTAAATTTTTATTTTGTATTGGAGTATAGCTGATTAACAATGTTGTGTTCGTTTCAGGTGTACAACACAGTGATTCAGTTATACATATACATGTATCTATTATTTCTCAAATCCTTTTCCCATTTAGGTTATTAAAGAGTATTGAGCAGAGCTCCGTGTGCTATACAGTAGGTCCTTGTTGGTTATCTATTCTAAATATAGCAGTTTACATGTACCATGCAGCACTGTTGTACAATGTTGTAGGGGAGATCTTTAGACCTTATTCATCTTACATAAATGAAACTTTATACCCGTTAAACAGCAACTCCCCATATTCCCCTCCCCCAGCTCCAGGCAACCACCATTCTACCTTCTGTTTGTATGTGTTTAACTATTTTATATACCTCATAGAAGTGGAATCATGCAGTATTTGTCCTTCTGTCACTGGCTTATTTCATTTTAACATGATGTCACCCAGGTCCATCCATGTTGTCATGTATGGCGGGATTCCCTTCGTTTTATAACTGAATGATATTCCATGATATGTATAGACAACACAGGCGGAGTGGCGGAAAGATCAGGCAGGTCCAGAACAAGGAAGAAAGGTTGAGAGGGAGAGTGGGTGCAAGACACATGATGACCAAGTCTAAATGGTCTCTATGGAAAGATGAGAATCAGTGTGGAATAAGATGAAGTTACTAGGGGAAGTAGATATTAACACCACATTTGCTTTCTTCTTATTGGCTCTAGTCTTGGCCCCAATCCAGGTTATAAACTAGGAAGTCTGTGGTTTCATCCATCCTATTAATTAAATAAAACCTCTATCTGCACTTAGAAAGACACAATTTCCTGGATGGTGCACTAAATCCCAGTGAGTATCCTCTCTGGGGAGGAAAGGACCCCATTCTTGCAGGGCAACCTTTCACCACATCCTATACGTTCCCCACTGCACACAGCTGTCTCCACCCTGGCCTGGGAACTACAAGCATCTACAGAATGGGACATTCTGGAAGAAAACAGATCCAACCTAACTTCCTTTTTCTACAGAACTGACTTGAAATATTGGCTTGAGTTTGAGAAGATTAAAATAACTGTGATGAATGTTATTTGAAAAATCTAGGATGTCATTATGCCTTGCATTTTTTTGCCCTAAATCCATTTTCTATTAGGTTATTATTAATTAGCATTTGTTTAACATCAACAAGGTACTCAAAACCAGACTAGATGAATAAGAGAATAATCCTACCCAGGATGGGCCACAAGTAGGATTTCTTTAAACAGTTCACCACCTACACTTAACCCACCAGAGGAACTGCACATACTCCAAAGAAATGTTCTGAATATACATCTTCAGGGAAACAACTCAAATAAAAAGAATCATTTTCTACCAGTGGGCCTTTGCATGCACTCATCATATGGGACAGGTAGAGTCCTGAGCCAAGTAAAAATTTTTAAGGAAAAAAAGACTGAGATGTCATACAAAGTAACTGAAAATGTATTAGACTCAAAGTCTCCTGAAAGTTGTAAAGAACTGAAATAGGAAGTGAGAAATTATTTTTCAATTATTTCATGGCAAGAACACTTGATAGAGATGTAGATAAATCTGATAACATATACGCTAATATGATGGATAGATCTAGATAAAGAAAAAGAAGCATCTCTGCGAACCACATGATAAAAAAAAAAATGCCTGGATGGATTTTTGCCAAATTTGGAAGATATGTATGGGAATTATCCATGGTGCATTGTCTTAGTTTGAATTCCCCCAAAAGCAGACCCTAAGGATGGGGTAGGAGTTAGTTATTTGGGAAACCAGACAGCACAGTGAGGGAGTGGAGAAGGGAGGAAAGCAGATAGAAGGGTGTGATAATAAGCCATTTACTGCTGTGGGCACTGGGGTTCAGTTTCGCTGGAGACCCACTGAAAAAATCAATAGGTCACTGCTTCTTCCCCTGGGTCCCGACATGCACACTACTTAGTGTGTGCCCTCCAAGAGTGGAGTCTCTGCTTCCCCCAGTCTCGTCAAAGTCCTGCAATCAAATCCTGCTAGTCTTCAAAGTCTGATTCTCTAGGAATTCCTCCTCCCATTGCTGGACCCCCAGATTGGGAAGCCTGATGTGGGGCTCAGAACCTTCACTACAGTGAGTGGACTTCTGTGGTATAAGTTTGTGAGTCACCCACTCAGCAGCCATGGGACTTTATTTTATTGTGATTGTGCCCCTCCTATTGCCTCATTGTGGTTTCTCTTTTGTCTTTGCATGTGGGGTATCTTTTTTGTGAGTTCCAATGTCTTCCTGTCAATGATTGTTCAGCAGTTAGTTGTGATTCTGGTGCTCTCCTATAATATGTATTCTTAATCTATAATATATATATGCAAAAGTAGACTAAAACACACTCAACTTCCTATATGTATTCTAGAGAATACATGTACAGTATTTATGTATTATATATAGAACACATGTATTTTAAATATATATTCTACAGAATATAGGTCATCTAGAGAAGAGACTTCCTGGGGTGTCACCCTCATCCATAAGCAGGACCTGGCCTAGCTCCAGCAGGCAGACATAGTCATGGCAGAAGTGACCCAGGCATCCTTGGGTGTAGGCTATGAGCTGGACAAGCCTCTGACCCTCAGTAGAGAAGCCTGTGCCTTCTGTGCCCACAGCCTGGCCAGGTCCTTTCAGCCATGACCTGGGGAACAGCAGATGGCTCCCAGGTCCAGGTGTGGGACTACAAGGAGGGAGATGTGGAGGCTGTGGATACTTTGAGGCTGATGCTTCCGAGCAGATGGTTGCCGCCCCGACCCAAGTGCTCAACTTAACTCCACTTTATTAAATTCTTCTGATCCCAGACTCTGCTCTAGTTCCATTCCTGCCTCTTAACACCAGCACCAAAATTAAAAGGTATGTTTAAGATTCTAAAAATACATATATATATATATATATATATATATAATATAGATAATACAATATAATGTATATAATGTTATATTAATATACCTCTTTCTGATCAAGAGCAAAAATCAGCCTGGACGAAGAGATTCAAGTAGAATAAAATGGTACAATCAACAAGTTTGTGTCAAGTGGACTTTTAGAAGTAACAACACTTCCGATTTCAGGAGCACGGTAGGAAAAAGTATAGAGCTACTCAGAACACCCCTGCCCTTGTTTTTCTACCATAAAAAGTTAAATTATTTAAAAAAGAAACATTCTCTTGAGTGGTTGCAGGTCACTTTGGATTAGCAAACATCTAAACTCTTTAGAGTTTAGATGTGAAATATTCATAGGTTTGAGAGAGACCAGGTTTATCAACTTGGAGTGGTTATCTGCCTTACAAGAGCCACACTTTGCCTCTCTCTCTGGGAGAATTTTCTCTTTAACAGCCGAGATCCTAGGACTTGGGGAATCAGCAACAGAGGAAAAGGGAAGAGAGGGAAAGAGGCAAAGAAAGAAGGCAGGACAGAAGCTCTCTACGGAAGGTTGAAGGAATTGAATGGAAAATCCCAGCTCTGCTACAGGGTTGAGAGAATTGCTTCTGAGAACAGTTGCTCTGAATGTTGTGGTCATGAATTCAATCTTCTTTAATGTTCCTTGAGAAACAAGAGTCCAAATGAGAATTGCTTTTCAATGATTTGAGCTGTCTTTCTTTGAACTGTCTTTGTGATTCATGCAAAGACCAACCACCTGGCTTTCTGAACAATCTTCCTAAATCACATCTACACCGACTGTGGTTCCCCAACCAGAGCAGCCTTATCACCTGGAAGGTTATTAAAAATGCAAACTCTCAAGCTCCAGATCAGACCTACTGAACTAGAATCTCTAGTGGTAAAGTCCAGGAATCAGCAATTTAACAAACTCTCCAGGTGGTTCTTCCAGAAATTAAAGTTTGAGAACCACTGATCTAGACAATTTGATGGTCTGTCTGGAGGCCCTAAGAGTTTTGTCTTTGAGTCCAGAGAAAAGGTCTGTTTCAGAAAGGCTTGACTTCCATCCTAAGTACCAGGGTGCAAAACCCCGTACTGGGTTGAATGGGGTCCCCCCAAAAGCTATATCCAAATCCTAACTCCTAGTGCCTGTGAATGTGATCTTATTTGAAAATAGGGTCTTTGCAGATATAAGCAAGGATCTTGAGATCATTTTGGATTTCGGGTAGGCCCTAAATCCAGTGATTGATGTACTTATAAGGGAAAGGAGAGAGAGATTTGAGACAGAAACACAGGGGAAAAGGTCATGTGAAGACACAAGCAGAGATTAGAATGTTGCTGCCACAAGCCAAGGATGCTTGGAGCCACCAGAAACTGGAAAAGGCAAGGAAGGATTCTCCACTAAAGTCTTTGGAGGGAGCATGGCCCTGCCAACATCTTGATTTGTGACTTCTGGCCTCTAGAACTGTGAACAAATACATTTCTGTTGTTTTAAGCCACCAATTTTATGGTAATTTGTGTGGCAGCCCTAAAAATATAATATTCAATATAACCACCTAATACAGGCATAACTTTAAACTCACCCTCTCAGACTGGATTCCCTCCATCAGAAAATTTGAAAAATACCCAAGGTATTATGACTGTTATACCACAAACAAATTAGAATTGTTGTCTATAAAATGGGAACTGGAGTTAAAGGGGGTTAATTAAATAATTATTGTTCTTGCATGGACCAGTGACAGTACCATGTCATAAACTGTAACTAAGGTTCAAAAATTTTATGAGATCCAAACTTTGTCACTTACTGTTTGTGATCCTGGGAAACTTACTCAAGTATCAGTAAACTGTGACTCAGAATTTATCTATAATGAGGATACTAACGGTACTGCCTATTGGGTGGTTGTGGGCTTTGTATTAGATGATGGTAGAGCAATCAGTCCTGCTTTCACGTTTATTTTGAAAACGGAATTTGTTCCAATGAGATTGATATATTACAGAGTTGAGCATAAAGTGAACTCTGTGTTTACTTATGATCAATTCCATCCTTGAGAACCACTTAGGTGGATATGGAAAAGTGTTTGCCACTGAACTGAGCTGTGTAGGAATACATGAAACACACAGACATGCACACACTTCAAATATCTACTAGTTCTTTCAGCTCACCATAGTGTTATATGCCACAGTCATCCACACCTGGTGTTCAACTTTCCATCAATTTCAGCCAGCTCCGTCATAATTACTCACAAACTGCCACCCAAAGCCCTCTTTCACAAGAAATCCTCAGGTGCCTTTAAAAGGAAAGTGTCATATTTTTTTGCATAGTTTTGCAACTTTCTGTGTATGTTTATAATAAACAGAATAGGTTCCTATATTCTACAGTATTCTTCAAAAATATAAAATAGGGTATAGACTTTTATCATCTAAACATGCCATATTTGATGGAATTAAGATGCTCCTACAATTAGACTTTACAGTTTCCAATGATTCACTATATTGACAACACTGTAATGAACATCTTTGTACACAAATTAAACCATATTTATGGTTGGATTTATCTATGTCTTAACCCTTTAATATGTAAAACTGTGCTACAATTTTTATTAGGTTTCTTCTTTTAAAATAAGTCACTGATAAAATTTTAAAGTGTTATGCCCCTAATCCCATCGTTCCCATAATCCTTATGTTTCTTATTGCACAATTTTGCACAGCACAGTGATTTTCTTTTAGGAATGAGTATGTCATATGTTGCATTATAACAGAACTGACCGTAAGGTGCCTAGTGCAATGCTGGGTCCCACTGAACTGCTCAATTAATGCCAGCTGTCAGTATTTATTAGATGAGAAAATGATAGGCACATAGTAACCACTCAATAAATACCCATTTCCTTCCTTTCTAGAATCATATATATAAAGATTCCTAATCAAGTTAAACCACCGATAGTCTTATGGCATAGAAACAAGAGCAATGGGAAGTAATTATCTTTCAGCCCGGATCTCAAACTCAAAGTTAGCACTGAGAATCTCTTATTTCTCTTAACTTAGCATAAACTCTTTCCAAAGCTGTTTTTAGCAGATTGGTTACTAACCCCACCAAAAAAAATTCCTGTTTCTTATATGAACTTAACTCCCTTTTCAAACTTCATAAAATTAGCCATTTGTGTCAGAATAGAATATCAGTATTTCCCCTATTTTCCCGAGGAATTTTCAGTCCCTTTATCCCGAGTGGGAAGAGAGTGTGGAAATCAAAAAGGGGATATTTTCATAGAGAGATCAGGGTTCACTTTCAGGATTTTGATTGCCTTGCTGTCAAATTCAGAACTGCATCCCTTCTACTTCTACATCCATGCTATTTTCTGCAGAACTCACCTGGGTACTGCCACCTATGGGCACTTAATGTTTTCCATTGCCTGACTTTCTAGGTTGATCAAATCTCTTCAAAAATCCCAGCAGACGTGGGTTTCCACACAGAGTTTGCTTCTTCTTAAGCAAATCACACGATTATTTCCTGCATTTATGGATTACAGTGGAACATGAATTCTGAGTTTGGAGGGTTCTAGAAGAGGTCAAACAGACTTGTAGGGAGACCCGTGTTCTCTCATCACTTACCCACCCACCCGGGTTCTCCAGAGAAGATGGATTTAGGATGTCCTGAGCTTGGAGAAGTACAGAGTTTGGAGCCAGATGAGAAAGGTTGGAGATAATTATAATTCCCACATCACTCTTTGGCCAATTCTGGAGTCCACTCCTTTGGTCATGGTGCTTGTGGCCTAGTAGGCACCCAGATCTGTCTGCATTTCTAGTGTGGGAAGCTCCAGCCCCAGTGGGGGTCAACATAAAGAGAGGACTGGACATCCTGGAACAGAGGGCTGTCAGAGATGGATGCGTGGACCCCCAAGACTCCTAATAGCATCCTATTCTTCAGGACAAAATCACAGGAATGAGTCTCAACTACCCAAGAGCCATTAGCTCACTATGTAATCTCTTAGCTATACCCCAAATAGAAAATGTACAGGTACAGTTCATTAAGAGAAAGAAAAACAATCCTGTGTTGCTGGTTGTGAACACCTATGGTGCTCCATAGTTGGTATAAAGTATGATTTTTTCAAAAACGCCTTTCAGCTGGATGTTTAAGAGTCCCCCCTCACATAGCTCGCCCCCCCCTCTCTAGCATCCTTAGAAGGACCTTGGATTTTGCTAAAGGATCAGCCTGAGACTCCTGTGTTTGAGTTTAGGGCATAGCACCAGCCTGGTCCTTCACATCCCTTGGGGTATCTCTGAGACTCTCCTGATGTACTATCCAAAATAGTGTTATTTTGATGTGTTCATTTCCTAATAAAATTTTCATCTCATTATTCTCCTTTTCCACCATAAGTAAAAGATGAAAGGAAAGAAAGGTCATGACTATTGTATAGAAACTCAGGAAACCTGAAATTAAACCTTTTAGCCTTTGAAAGAAAGAGTTCAGGAGAGAAGATTGTCAGAAGAACAAGATATGAGCTATTTCTCACTGCTTCCAGGACTCCTCTAAGTTGGAATCTTCACTCAGGTCTTCCTAGATGGTTCCCTTTCCTAGCCACTCACAGCTTCTGCACAACCTCAGCATGGGAGGAGGGAAGTCCAATAAAATGATGATGATGATGATGGTGGTAGTGGTTGAGATAGCATTATCTATAACAGTGTCAGGTATTGTTCTGGGTCTTTATCTGAACAGTGTTGATCTATTTAGTCCTCATGCAACCTTATAAGGCAGACACTAATATTATACTAATTTTTTTAGATGAGGAAACTAATGCACAGAATAGTTATTCAATGTTCCTAAAATCCCACAGCTAGCAGATGGATCAGAGATATGGACCCAAGTAGTCTGGCTTAAGAGCCTGTGTTTCTAATCACTAGGGAAAAGTCTTGGAACTTGACAAGTCTGAGTTAGAAACCCACCTCCACCATCTGCCTGCGTAGTGTTGGACTTTGATGTGCCCTCTTTGAGCCTCTGTAAAATAGAAATTTTCAGTAGGAAACTTTACCTCGGAACATTACTTGGAGCAGCAAATGAGACCAAATCTGCAAAGCTCATACCCATCAAAGAGGCACACAGAGTACGCATTCCCCTCCCCCACCCAACTCTGTTCCTCCTCACAGCGCAAAAGCTGGTCCACTTCTCCCAGCCCAGCCATGTTCCTCCATATTGAAATACAGAAAGTGATAGAATAATGGGAGATTTTCTTCTCCACTTTCACAAACCCTCATGACACTTCTACCTACTGCCCTTCAAACTAGAATACCAAAGGGACCCCGCCTATCTTACCTGCCCGAGGAACCCCAGTCTTCCAGCCAGGCCCCATTTCCCAGAAGCTAAGATGGTCATACATCCACAAAATGTTCCTCGTTTATATGATGCACCAGCACCTCACTTGGTGTCAGGACCTAAGGGTGAGTGATACAGACTCAGTCCTCCACTACTGAAGAAGACAGGCAAAATAAAAGGGAAGAGGGGTTAATAAATAAATACAATGGTAATTAGTGCCTTGAAAGAAACAAACCAGGGTGCTGAGATATCCTTTAGCCTGAATGGTCAGGAAGGCCACGCTGGGAGGAGACATGAAGGATGAAAAGGAGAGAGTCAAGAGAAGGGCAGATGAAGAGTATTTGGGTCCACATTACCTGGAAGGTACTCTCCCAGTTCACCAAGTTCCCCCAGTGACACACAAGAGCAGGGTCTCCTATGTGCCATCACTCCAACTTGAATCTGGCTTTCCGACTTACTTACTCAAGTAGATTTGCCTCCTCTTGGGATCAGTTTCTCCATCTATACAGTGGAGCTAATACTGGTTTTGATTGAGGAGAGTTGCTGTTGGGGAGGATTCAATGAGACAATGTTATTTACCACTACTTAATAAAAATATTATTGCATCCCCATGAGGAGAAAGTTAAGAAGGGCTCAACCCATGTCATCCTCCACACAAGCCCCGTGTTCAAGACCCCCTCCATCTTGGGTTTCTTTCCCCTCAGACACCATCACCTAACTTACCCAAAACAGCTTCCCCTGATGCTTTTGGTGCCTTGAAAAGCATTTCCAGTCTTGTGTAGATTCTGACAGAATTGCCTAGTATGTCCATATCTTTGTCATGAAAATGGTAAATACTTTCCCTATGTCTGTCTCTCAAAATGGAGGTGCAAATGTGGTCAGGGAGCCAGAGTGGGGGGAGTGGGGACGGAGGGGGGCTGAGCTCTCAGGTCATTCTCAGACTCAGGCTTAGAGGAGAGAGACCCACAGCTGGATCCAGAGGCCACTCCACGATTCCAGCCCAGCTCTAAGGACCATTGGAACTCAACCAAAGTCATTGTGGCATTGCTTTGTTTGAGCCCAAGTAACATGAAAGTTCCATTTCCTGTGTTTATTTTTTCCTATGTTTTATTTCCTGTATTTACCTTGGTTCCTGTCTTCGGAAAATATCCCACCTCAGCCTCCACCTCCTTTTCCCCTCTGGCAACAGCTGACCTCCGCTTCTACCAAGCAAAGCTGGGTTTTCACTACTTTCAGCCCCATATAATGAAAGTGAGAAGGATACGAAGTCCCTCCCTCGTCTTGCCAGGCTCAAAGGAAGCTCTTTTGACCTTCCACTGTTATTATTATATTATCCTCATTACTGTGACCATTATCAACCTGGACCCACCCTGCATCCCACCTCCTCACTTCCCAGTTCCCCATTGTTCATGGTTTCCACAGTCACTCCTCTGCTCCAGCCACTACAAAGCCCATAATGTAACACAAAGGCCCCAGCCATCATCCCCCGAGCCGGGTCCCTCATCTGCTTTTGCCAACATCCAGCTTCCCGTCCATACACAGAACCTCCACCTCTGGTTCACTCTCCCTCCGTCACCTCTTCCTGTCCCACATCCTGGCCTCCTCCCACATCAGTCTGTCAAAATGAACTTTCTGTCAACTCCTCACATTCCTTGCTCTTGGCCACACAGAGGAACTTGAATTCCCACCTCGCTCCCCTAAGTTAAGCTCTGGCGCCCTTGCACCGTTGAAACATTGCCTATGCTGGTCCTGCCACCTCCAGAACTTCCTCCAATGGGCTACCAGAATCATCTCCTTAAAACTCAAAAAGATCAGTCTACTCCTCTGCTTAACATCCCTCCAATGATCCCCATTCTCTAGGAAATAAAGAACAAATTCTTTGTAATAAAACCAAGGCTTTCATATCTGGTTTCTATTGACATCAAAATCTCGCCCCAGCCACTACCCACAAACACACTGAGATTCTTATTATTTATAAACCCACTATTCCCTTCTCTACTTCCTGCCTGCATGCCTCTGCATATGCTAATTCTCCTGCCAGGATGACCTTATACTGGCCTTTTTCTGCCTGGCAAACTCCTCTGCATGCTTTAAAACCCAGTTCAAAGGCAGCTCATTACAGGAAGACCTCCTTGATTGCACTAATCCTGGAGTCGACAAACTTTTCCCATAAAGGGCCAGAGTAAATATTTTAGGCTTTGTGGGCTACAAACATTCTCTGCTGGAACCACTCTGCTGTGCTGTTGTAGTGTGAAAGCAGCCATAGACAGTATGTCAACAAATGGGATGGCCGAGTGCCTATCATTATTTAAGGACACTGAAGGTTTAATTCTATATGGTTTTCATGTGTTATGAAATACTATTCTTTTTGATTATTTTTTAGCCTTATGAAATGCATAAAAAGCATTGTGAACCTGTGACTCATATAAAAACAAACATTGGGCTGAAATAACCCACAGGGTATAGTTTCTTGACCCCAGCACTAAACATTTCCTCCTTCCTCTGCATTTCCAGTGTCCCAGGGTACCATAAACACAGCATTTTGGGTGCTGGATTACCTAATGCCTAAATCTTTCACTCTGCCAGTACACAATGAGTCATTTTCAGAGATGAAAGTTCATTGAAATTATAGTGAATTTTCATCTCTGAAAATTTTCATCCTTCCAGGATGAAACAGGAGCAAACGTAGACTTGGGGTTTGCTTTCTGCATCTAATTTGTTTTTGGTTTTATGTTTATCTCAGTTTAGTATTTAGAGTTTATTATCAATGGTAGATTTGTTTATAGATTTGGTTGCTCTCTTCCTTTCTTTTATATATAGATATTTTTTCTTTTTTCTCTTTTTGTGAGTGTGTATGTGTATGCTTCTTTGTGTGATTTTGTCTGTATAGCTTTGTTTTTACCATTTGTCATAGGGTTCTGCCTGTCTATATTTTTTTGGTTTTTTCTTTTTTGTTTTAGTATAGTTTTTAGTGCCGGTTATCATTGGTGGATTTGTTTTTTGGAATGGTTCCTATCTTCATTCTTTCTTTCATTCTTTATTTTATTAATTATTAAATTTTTTATTTTAAATAATGTTTTTATACTAATAACTTCTCTTATATTTATTTAGTTTTCTTTCATTCTTTCTTTTTTTCCCCCTTTTCATCTGAGCTGTGTGGCTGACAGTGTCTTGGTGCTCCAGCTGGGTATCAGGCCTGTGCCTCGAAGGTGGAAGAACCAAGTTCAGGAGATTGGCCTACCAGAGACCTCCCAGTCCCATGTAATATTAAATGGCAAAAGCTTTCCTAGAGATCTCCATCTCAAAGCTAAGACCCAGCTCTACTCAATGAGCAGCAAGCTACAGTGCTGGACACCCTATGCCAAACAACTAGCAAGACAGGAACACAACCCCACCCATTAGCAGAGAGGCTGCCTAAAATCATAATAACGTCACAGACACCCCAGAAACACCACCAGACGAGGTCCTGACCACCAGAAAGACAAGATCCAGCCTCATCCACAAGAACACAGGCACCAGTCCCCTCCACCAGGCAGCTTACACAAGTCACTGAACCAACCTCACCCACTGGGGGCAGACACCAAAAACAATGGAAACTACGAACCTGCAGCCTGCAAAAATGAGACCCCAAATATAGTAAGTTAAGCAAAATGAGAAGACAGAGAAACACAGCAGATGAAGGAGCAAGGTATAAACCCACCAGACCAAACAAATGAAGAGGAAATAGACAGTCTACCTGAAAAAGAATTCAGAGTAATGATAGTAAAGATGATCCAAAATCTTGGAACTAGAATGTAGAAAATACAAGAAACGTTTAACAAAGACCTAGAAGAACTAAAGAGCAAAAAAATGATGAACAACACAATAAATGAAATTAAAAATTGTCTAGAAGGAATCAATAGCAGAATAACTGAGGCTGAAGAACGGATAAGTGACCTGGAAGATAAAATAGTGAAAATAACTACCACCGAGCAGAATAAAGAAAAAAGAATGAAAAGAATTTTGGACACTCTCAGAGACCTCTGGGACAACATTAAATGCACCAACATTCAAATTATAGTGGTCCCAGAAGAAGAGGAGAAAGAGAAAGTGATTGAGAAAATATTTGAAGAGATTATAGTTGAAAACTTCCCTAATATGGGAAAGGAAATAGTCAATCAAGTTCAGGAAGCACAGAGTCCCATACAGGATAAATCCGAGGAGAAACACGCCAAGACACATATTAATCAAACTATCAAAATTAAATACAAAAGTAGCAAGGGAAAACAACAAATAACATACAAGGGAATCCCCATAAGGTTTATAGCTGATCTTTCAGCAGAAACTATGCAAGCCAGAAGGGAGTGGCAGGACATATTTAAAGTGATGAAAGAGAAGAAACTACAACCAAGATTACTCTACCCAGCAAGGATCTCATTCAGATTTGATGGAGAAATTAAAACCTTTACAAACAAGCAAAAGCTAGGAGAATTCAGCACCACCAAACCAGCTTTACAACAAATGCTAAAGGAACTTCTCTAGGCAGGAAACTCAAGAGAAGGAAAAGACCTACAATAACAAACCCAAAACAATTAAGAAAATGGTAATAGGAATATACATATTGATAACAACCTTAAATGTATACAGATTAAATGCTCCAACCAAAAGACATAGACTGGCTGAATGGATACAAAAACAAGGCCTGTATATATGCTGTCTACAACAGACCCACTTCAGACCTAGGGACACATACAGACTGAAAGTGGGGGGATGGAAAAAGATATTCCATGCAAATGGAAATCAAAAGAAAATTGGAGTAACAATTCTCATATCAGACCAAATAGACTTTAAAATAAAGACTATTACAAGAGACAAAGAAGGACACTACATAATGGTCAAGGGATCAATCCAAGAAGAAGATATAACAATTGTAAATATTTATTTACCCAATATAGGAGCATCTCAGTACATAAGGCAAATACTAACAGCCATATAAGAGAAAATCAACAGTAAATAATCATAGTAGGGGATTTTAACACCCCACTTTCACCAATGGGCAGATCATCCAAAATGAAAATAAATAAGGAAACACAACCTTTAAATGACACATTAAACAGGATGGACTTAATTGATATTTATAGGACATTCCATCCAAAAACAACAGAATACTCTTTCTTCTCAAGTGCTCATGGAACATTCTCCAGGATAGATCATATCTTGGGTCACAAATCAAGACTTGGTAAATCTAAGAAAATTGATATCATATCAAGTATCTTTTCCGACCACAATGCTATGAGACTAGATATCAATTACAGTAAAAAATACAAACACATGGAGGCTAAACAGTACACTACTAAATAACCAAGAGATAACTGAGGAAATCAAAAATACCTAGAAACAAAAGACAATGAAAACAAGATGCCCCAAGGCCTATGGCATGCAACAAAAGCAATTTTATGAGGTAAGTTTATAGCAATACAATCTGACTTCAAGAAACAAGAAACATCTCAAATAAACAACCTAACCTTACACCTAAAGCAATTAGAGAATGAAGAACAGCAGCAACAACAAAAAACCCAAAGTTAGCAGGAGAGAAATCAGAAAGATAAGATCAGAAATAAGTGAAAAAGAACTGAAGGAAGCAATAGAAAAGATTAATAAATAAAGCTAAAAGGAGGTGGTTTGAGAAGATAAACAAAATTGGTAAACCATTAGCCAGACTCATCAAGAAAAAAGAGAGAAGATTCAAATCAATAGAATTAGAAATGAAAAAGGAGAAGTAAAAACTGACACTGCAGAAATACAAAAGGTCATGAGAGATTAGTACAAGCAACTATATGCCAATAAAATGGACAACCTGGAAAACATGGAAGAAATTCTTAGAAACTTCTGAGACTGAACAAGGAAGAAAGAGAAAATATAAACAGACGGATCACAAGCACTGAAATTGAAACTGTGATTAAAAATCTTCCAACAAAAACAGCACAGAACCTGATGGCTCACAGGCGAATTCTATCAAACATTTAGAGGGGAGTTAACACCTATCTTTCTCAAACTCTTCCAAAATATAGCAGAGGGAGGAACACTCCCAAACTCATTGTACGAGGACACCATCACCCTGATAGCAAAACCAGACAAAGATGACACAAAGAAAGAAAACTACAGGCCAATATCAGTGATGGACACAGATGCAGATATCCTCAACAAAATACTAGCAAACAGAATCCAATAGCACATTAAAAAGATCATACACCATGATCAAGTGGGGTTTATCCCAGGAATGCAAGGATTCCTCAGTATATGCATATCAATCAATGTGATACACAATGTTTACAAATTGAAGGAGAAAAACCATATGATCATCTCAATAGATGCAGAAAAAGCTTTCAACAAAATTCAACACCAATTTATGATAAAAACCCTCCAGAAGGTAGGCATAGAGGGAACTTACCTCAACTTAATAAAGGTCATATATCACAAACCCACAGCAAACATCATTCTCAATGGTGAAAAACTGAAGCCATTTCCTCTAAGATCAGGAACAAGACAAGGTTGTCCACTCTCACCACTATTATTCAACATAGTTTTGGAAGTTTTAGACACAGCAACCAGAGAAGAAAAGAAATAAAAGGAATCCAAATCGGAAAAGAAGAAATAAAGCTGTCACTGTTTGTAGATGACCTGACACTATACATAGAGAATCCTAAGGATGCTACCAGAAAACTACCAGAGCTAATCAATGAATTTGGTAAAGTTGCAGGACACAAAATTAATGCACAGAAATCTCTTGCATTCCTATACACTAATGATGAAAAATCTGAACAATTATAGAAACACTCCTGTTTACCATTGCAACAAAAAGAATAAAATACCTAGGAATAAACCTACCTAAGGAGACAAAAGACCTGTATGCAGAAAACTATAAGACACTAAAGAAACAAATTAAAAAAAAAAAAAAAAGAAACAAATTTAAGATGATACAAACAGAGGAGAGATATCCCATGTTCTTAGATTAGAAGAATCAACATTGTGAAAATGACTATACTACCCAAAACAATGTACAGATTCAATGTAATCCCTTTCAAACTACCAATGGCATTTTTCACAGAACTAGGACCAAAAAATTCACAATTTGTATGGAAACAAAACAATTTTGAGAAAGAAAAATGGAGCTGGAGGAATCAGGCTCCCGGACATCAGACCATACTACAAAGCTACAGTAATGAAGACAGTATTGTACTGGCACAAAAACAGATATATAGATCAATGCAACAGGAAAGAGAGCACAAAGATAAACCCACACACATATACTCACCTTATTTTTCATAAAGGAGGTAATAATATACAATGGAGAAAAGACAGCCTCTTCAATAAGTGGTGCTGGGAAAACTGGACAGCTACATGTAAAAGAATGAAATTAGAACACCCCCTAACACCACACACAAAAATAAACTCAAAATGGATTTAAGACCTAAATGTAAGGCCAGACACTATCAAACTCTTAGAGGAAAACATAGGCAGAACACTCTAGGACATAAATCACAGCAAGATCCTTTTTGACCCACCTCTTAAAGAAATGGAAATAAAAACAAAAATAAACAAATGGGACCTAATGAAACTTAAAGCTTTTGCACAGCAAAGGAAAACATAAACAAGACGAAAAGACAACCCTCAAAATGGGAGAACATATTTGCAAATGAAGCAACTGACAAAGGATTAATATCCAAAATTTACAAGGAGCTCATGCAGCTCAATATTAAAAAAAAAAAAAACAAACAACCTAATCCAAAAATGGGGGAAGACATAAACAGACATTTCTCCAAAGAAGATATACAGATTGCCAACAAACACATGAAAGGATGATCAACATCACTAATCATTAGAGACTTGCAAATCAGAACTACCATGAGGTATCACCTCACACCAGTCAGAATGGCCATCATCAAAAAATCTACAAACAATAAATGCTGGAGAGGATATGAAGAAAAGGGAACCCTCTTGCACTGTTGGTGGGAATGTAAATTGATACAGCCACTATGGAGAACAGTATGAAGGTATCTTAAAAAGCTAAAAATAGAACTACCATATGACCCAACAATACCACTACTAGGCATATATCCTGAGAAAACCACAATTCAAAAGGAGTCATGTACCATAATATTCACTGCAGCTCTATTTACAATACCCAGGACATGGAAACAATCTAAGTGTCCATCAACAGATGAATGGATAAAGAAGATGTGGCACATATATACAATGGAATATTAATCAGTCATAAACAGAAATGAAATTGAGTTATTTGTAGTGAGGTGGATGGACCAAGAGTCTGTCATGCAGAGTGAAGTAAGTCAGAAAGAGAAAAACAAATACCGTATGCTAACACATATATATGGAATCTAAAAAAAAAAAAAAAAAAATTCTGAAAACCCTAGGGACAGGACAGGAATAAAGAGGCAGACATAGAGAATGGACTTGAGGACACTGGAAGGGGGAAGGTTAAGCTGAGACGAAGTGAGAGTGGCATGGACATATATACACTACGAAATGTAAAATAGATAGCTAGTGGGAAGCAGACACATAGCACAGGGAGATCAGCTCAGTGCTTTGTAACCACCTATAGGGGTGGGATACGGAGTGTGGGAGGGAGACAGAAGAGGGAGGAGATATGGGGATATATGTATGTGTGTATATATATATATATATATATATATATATATGTATATTTGATTCACTTTGTTATAAAGCAGAAACTAACACAGCATTGTAAAGCAATTATACTCCAACAAAGATATTAAAAGATAAAGAAGTCAGTGTAGAACAGAAAGGAAGGGTGGGTTTTTGGGTCTTTGGGACTCATGTCCCATCTCTGTTGCCACTAAATAGCAGTGTGACCTTGGGCAAGTCATGCCATCCGTCTGTTTTCTCATTTTTCTCACTCATTATATGAAGATAAAAACCCCCATGTTACTTACTCCATAGGCACTTGGGGAGGATATAAAATGGGATCATGAAAGGCAGAGTATTTTATAAACCAAGTGCCCAGCTAATGTAAAAGGGAAATAATCCATTTAATTCAACGTTCAAACTCAACTAATCACTTGATGTGTCTAAACTGCATAGCTGGCCAAGAGCGATCCGTACACAACAGATAGTCATATAGTTTTCTCAGCTCTAAAACAGGGCTTCCCAATCTTTTTTCTTTGTACATTTTTGCAGCACCTTTTTGAATGTTTGAAATGTTCACAGTGCATTTAGCAGAATGAAAATCTCTGAACAGCGGATTTTAGTAAGTCAGCATGGCGACAGCACAGTCACTCCTATGTTATAAAGTTGTCTCGCAACATCTATAAAAGTACCCACAGTCCCTGGATTGCGTTTGCTTTCCCTTCATTACTGCAGCGCTGCTGGAGATGGGATTTACCCTCTGGCCTTCTCACTAGGCGACGTTCTCATGCATTTCAGGAGAACAAGGTCTTGCCTTTCTGGCATGAAGCTATAACTTCTAGCTCTTAATCATTACCCTGCTCAGCTTAAAAATCCATGCACAGCCATGAAAGTCACAAACCCAGTTGCAGCAAAAATGTATATTATGTGTTGATGAGAACTTGATAGCATGTCTGCAATGGTGTAGATGACACCCACAAATCCTGGTGTCCCATTTGAGAACTACAGCTCTGCATGAGCCGGGACTTCAGAACTATTAATAAGACACGAAAATCTATAATGCAGAGTGGTTTTAGAGCCAAAATTCCAGAACAGGCGCTGTGTTTTATTTGCATTGTAGCACATACATTTGGACAGCCTTTCGCCCATCAAAAAATGTTTTTATGTACATCATCCCTATGAAGACCTACAGATCTCTATCGTCTGACAGTGCCCTCCACTCACCCCAACATTGCCTCTGTGTCTCCTGCTCTCCCTTTCATTCAGTCTACTTCAGCCAAAGCATCTTCTTGCTTTTCTTGGCAAATGCCAAACTTCCTCCTGCTAGAGATTTCACTCATAGTCACTCTGTCCAAAATGCTTTTCCCTTAGTTATCCACATGGCTTACTCCTCTACCTTCTCGTTCCAGTGTCTCTTCCTCTGTGATGCCTCCTTTAAACATCTCAACTAAAATTTTTACCCCTCCTCCCAAAATTCTTCACTGACTGCCCTCCTCCCCACCCCCCACTTAGCACTTACCACCCTCCCACACTCTGAAATACAAATATGATATTTATTTTGTTTATCGTCTATCTTTCCCCCACCAAATGAGTTCCACGAAAATACGGATGTTCACTGCTGTCTTTGTAGCACCTGGAAGCGTTTCTGGCATAGTTAATGCACACTGAATATTTGTTGAATGAATGAATGAGTGAATGTCATATGGCCTTAACAATAACCCATATCAGAGAGAAAAGCAAGGGCCAGACAGAGTCGGTGGTTTGGCCAAAGTCAAACTATTTAGCATCAGTCAGGCCTGGACTTTTTTTAATATATATAATTTATTTTTTTTATTTTTATTTTTATACAATTTTAAAGGTTACTTTCTATTTACAGTTATTACAAAATATTGACTATATTCCCTGTGTTGTACAATACGTCCTTGAGCCTATCTTACACCCAATAGTTTGTATCTCCCATTCCCCCATCCCACTGGTAACCACTAGTTTGTTCTCTGTATCTGAGTCTGCTTCTTTTATGTTATACTCAGTAGTTTGTGGTATTTTTTTAGATTCCACATACAAGCAATATCATACAGTATTTATCTTTCTCTAACTTACCTCACTCAGCATAATGCCTTCCACGTCCATCCATGTTGCTGCAAATGGCAAAATTTTATTCTTTTGTTAAGCTGAGTAGTACTCCATTGTTTACATGTATATATATATATATGTATATATATATATACATACATACATGACTATATGTGATATACTAATATATAGAGAGATATATCTATATCACATCTTCTTTATCCATTTATCTGTTGACAGACACTTAGGTTATTTCCATGTCTTGGCAACTGTAAATAATGTTGCTATGAACATTGGGGTGCATGTAACTTTCTGAATTAATGTTTTTGGTTTTGGGGGATATATGCCCAGGAGTGGGATTGCTGGATCTTATGGTAACTCTATTTTTAACTTTTTGAGAAACTTCCATACCGTTTTCCACAATGGCTGCACTAATTTACATTCCCACCAACAGTGTGTGAGGGTTCCCTTTTCTCCACATCCTTGCCAACATTTGTTATTTGTGTTCATTTTGATGATGGCCATTCTGACAGGTGTGAGGTGATATCTCATTGTGGTTTTGATTGGCATTTCCCTGAATGTTAGTGATGGTGAGCATCTTTTCATGTGCCTTTTGGGTCTGGACTTGAACCCAGACTCAGGATTTAGAAGCTTGGTGGCCTAAGGCCTTACCTAAGCCTCACTTTCTTCCTTTCCAAAATGAACATGGTTATCCCCATTTCAAGCCCTCGTGAACATCCTGATCAGAAAGTACAGAGGCAACAGGAAAGGCAAAGGGCAAGGGGGCAGAGCTGGGTCATCTCGAGAAACCACCATGGCCAAGCAAGTGAACTAAAGTCCCCGGGCAAACAGAAGTGCTGCAGGACCACATGGAGTGAAACTACAGCCAACTCAGGTCCGTGGGATTCTCTTCTGCAGACCCCTGGCCCTTTCCGTGTTTCTCTGGGAGGCCAGGCTCTTGTCAAGTAAACACGGAGATGGAGCCCAGCCTCCAGTTTGCACCCACTTTCACTTTCACAGGACACATGGCACGGAACAGGTCTCCCTTTGAACCAGATCCAAGATACCCCCTAAGCAGAAGCAGATTGACTGGTTCACGCACACCCTTGGGGCTGTTTTCCATGGCTGGCCCTCCTACGGTTGTTATCATTTTCCTCTTTTAGAAATGGCTGAGTTATCACCCCTCCTGTCCAAGTTTCCCCATTCGTACCAGGGAGTATGGCTCAGAGATCAGACCTGAGCCAGCCATTCACCTCAGTTTGGCATTTCCCCTCTCACAGTGCTATTACTTGGGACAACGTCAAAAGGGATGAAAGAATAAAAACATTTTCACTCTGGCTTGAAGTTGGCCATGTTTGCAGGTGTTCGGATTGCAGCCTAAAGGAAGTAAGAGTTGGGGGTTTGTGATTTGAGCTGAAAGGCCAGATGGCTTTTTGACAACTCACAGTGAAAGATCCAGAAAGGTTGACGCTGTGAGAAAAAAAGAAAAAAAGTACAGAAAATTTTGAGAAATTGAAATAGCTACAGTATTTATTTTTCAACCTCTAGATGGATGAAATTTTCTTGAGTCTCTTGAAACACGAATAGCCTCTATTTTAAGATAAAAGTCATTTTATTATTTTAAGCAGGATCTGAAAATTTTATTGGATCCAAACTATAATATCATTGACTACTTTCCCTAGAAAATAAGTACACATTTACTAACTGAATGCCTTTTTACATTTTTTGAATTTCTATATACATTAAGTTATACTTTGCTAAAATTTGAAGGATCTGCATACTTTAGATTTGTGAATACTCAGGAAGCCAAAGGGAAGATAAGAGCAAGCTCCCTAATTGTTGTCAGACTCAGCTGCAAAAATCACTCAACTTCACATTGAAAATTCTCAGAGCTCTTCCTCATGCCCATACCATAGCAAACAAAGAAAACATTCCCAGAATCTCATGCACATACAGAAAGGCATCTGATAAAGCCTCTGCCTTCTCAGATTCCCAGTGAAATGCTCAAAAGATTGTAAACATGAAGGAAAGTCTATACCAGCCCCAGAAATATTCTAGATGGGAAGGGAGCCAAAGAAGAAGGCAGGTTCCAACTTCCTCTATAAAATGGCAGCTCATCTGGAGAGAGAATGGAAGATATTCAACAGAAATACACTCACAGGGCTGAGAGCTGGAGATAAGGCAAGTCAAAGGGCAAGAGGGGCATCCTACTTGGAGTCTCTCTCACCACAAGAGGTCAGCAAGATTGTTTCCACCACAGCACTTGGTGGTCCCACACTTTCACCTGGCCCTAACAGCTGCCAGATGTAGAGTACCTATTGGTATCTAAGGCCAGAGAATGGGATGCTGCTCTAGCCAATTTCTGGTTGCCATGTCAACATGGAGAAGACATCGTATGTCCCACTGATGAAGACCTTTTCTGTGTCACCACCAGACCTACCCATGTTTCTAGCTCTAGCTCCTTCTTAAATCACTAGAAACTTCTGGATGCCTGAGTCAGGAACTTAAATTGAGAACAACCTAGACATTTCTTAACTTTCAACCTAAAGAATTGTATAGAAACTTAAGGGAACTTATATGAGAAATCTTTTGTCATATTTTATTTAACTAAGAGCTAATGCTGGACAAGTGTTGATCTTCAGTAACAATTCTCCAGTTGCATAAAATTTTGTTTAAATTGTAGATTATAGGATTTTGTTCCCAAGACCTTGATTCAGTTGAATGAGAGGAAGGCCAAGGAATTTTCAATTTTAAGAAAGAATTGAGATGATTCTAATGTTGGTAGCCTCTGGCCAATGTGCCGAGAAGCACTGTTCTAAAAGGTTTTATAAAGAGTGAAAAGATGCTGAATCTAAGAAAAGATACTCTGATTCAAAAAATTATGGACATTCAGAAGAATCAAATTAGGTCATTAAAAGACAAGGCAAAAGTAT
The DNA here is from genome assembly GCF_026419965.1 of Kogia breviceps. Lineage (NCBI taxonomy): Eukaryota > Metazoa > Chordata > Mammalia > Artiodactyla > Physeteridae > Kogia > Kogia breviceps. The sequence goes on from NC_081323.1 coordinate 20,079,204, forward strand.
TATTCTTGTTCATAAGAAAAATCAAAAGGACATTGAATTTATGACACCACTGAAGTCAGACACAAAGATGATTTGAGATCAGGAAAAACTGAGGAGTTAAACAACATGATTTTAAAAATTTGAAATAAAATGAAAAGATTTTGAACTTCTGGAAATATGACAGACTAAAGTGGTGAAAAGGTATTTCTTCCCATAACGAATTGATAGAAATCGTAGATAAATTGTAAGATTTTTTAATGCATAGAAATCCTTGAAGAAAAAAATAAAACCTATAGTTCTTAGGTAAGGGAGGGAAGCATATGAGCTGATGTTGCAATTGTCCAGGAGGCGTTCAGTTTAAGGAAACAGGCTTCAGGACCCCAGGGGTTTCACTGTCCACAGGAGAATGGGAATACACAAGCAAAGACAAAGCAAGGGGTAGAATTAGCAATGTATATAAAGCCAAGATCCTCAAAAAGCTGTTCAGACTCTGAAGGGGAACAGAAAAAAACCCAGGCATCACCATGTAAGTTCAGCAAGGAAGCTTCTACAACACAGACATGATGGATTCTGACAGAAGAATCAACCATTGCTAAGATGAGCTCAGAATCAAAAATCACAAACAAAATGAGGAACTGGGACCACAACGATGTAGACCCATCAGATATAACAAATAGAAGAAATAGGAAGTATCAGCTTGTTTTTTTGAAAGAGATGATTAAATTAAATATATTACAAATGATTAAAGAAAATGGTAATGAAAGAAAAGACGAGGATAAAAAAAGATGAAGCAAATTTGAAAAAGACTCCTTTCTGGAATATAACTTTCAGAATTAAAAAATATAGATAGTGGATTATACAGTAGCCTCTTTATTAAAACATTAGCAAACTGAATGCAACAATATAACATATACAGATGCATATATAAATATAAATATATATATATATGTCAAGTTGGAATTACACCAGGAATGCCAGCATGATTAAATGTTAGAAATATCTATGAATGAAATTCACCTCATTAACGTGATAAAGAAGTAAATCATATGAGCATCTCAAAAGATGCCTCCAAAAAACATTTGATAAAATTTAATAACCTCTCTTGATTTAAAAAAGTGGTCTTGGGCTTCCCTGGTGGCACAGTGGTTGAGAGCCTGCCTGCCGATGCAGGGAACGCAGGTTCGTGCCCCGGTCCGGGAGGATCCCGCATGCCGCGGAGCGGCTGGGCCCGTGAGCCATGGCCGCTGAGCCTGCGCCTCCGGAGCCTGTGCTCCGCAAAGGGAGAGGCCACAGCAGTGAGAGGCCCTAGGTCTGAAGTGGGTCTCTTGTAGACAGCATATATACAGGCCTTGTTTTTGTATCCATTCAGCCAGTCTATGTCTTTTGGCTAGAGCATTTAGTCCATTTACATTTAAGGTAATTATTGATATGTATGTTCCTATTACCATTTTCTTAATTTTTATGGGTTTGTTATTGTCGGTCTTTTCCTTCTCTTGTGTTTCCTGCCTGGAGAAGTTCCTTTAGCATTTGTTGTAAAGCTGGTTTGGTGGTGCTGAATTCTCATAGCTTTTGGTTGTCTGTAAAGCTTTTAATTTCTCCATCAAATCTGAATGAGATCCTTGCTGGGTAATCTTGGTTGTACATTTTTCCATTTCATCACTTTAAATATGTCCTGCCAATCCCTTCTGGCTTGCAGAGTTTCTGCTGAAAGATCAGCTGTTAGCCTTATGGGCTTGTATGTTATTTGTTGCTTTTCCCTTGCTGTTTTTAATATTTTTTTCTTTGTATTTAATCTTTGACCATTTGATTAATATGTGTCTTGGCATGTTTCTCTTTGGATTTATCCTGTATGGGACTCTCTACACTTTCTGGATTTGATTGCCTATTTCCTTTCCCACGTTAGGGAAGTTTTCAACTATAATCTCTTCAAATATTTTCTCAGTCCCTTTCTTTTTCTCTTCTTCTTCTGGGACCCCTATAATTTGAATGTTAGTACATTTTTAATGTTGTTCCAGAGGTCAATGAGACTGTCCTCAATTCTTTACATTCTTTGTTCTCTATTTTGCTCTGTAGTAGTTATTTCCACTATTTTGTCTTCCAAGTCACTTATCTGTTCTTCTCCCTCAGTTATTCTGCTACTGATTCCTTCTAGAGAATTTTTAATTTCATTTATTGGGTTGTTCATCATTGTTTGTTTGCACTTTAGTTCTTCTAGGTCCTTGTTAAATGTTTCTTGTATTTTCTCCTTTCTATTTCCATGATTTTGTATCATCTTTACTATCATTAATCTGAATTGTTTTTCAAGTAGACTGCCTATTTCCTCTTCATTTGTTTGGTCTGGTGGGTTTTTACCTTGCTCCTTCATCTGCTGTATATTTCTCTGTCTTCTCATTTTGTTTACCTTACTGTGTTTGGAGTCTCCTTTTTACAGGCTGCAGGTTCATAGTTCCCATTGTTTTTGGTGTCTGCCCCCAGTGGGTGAGGTTGGTTCAGTGGGTTGTGTAGCTTTCTTGGTGGAAGGGACTTGGGCCTGTGTTCTGGTGGGTAGGGCTGGATCTTGTCTTTCTGGTGGGCAGGACTGTGTCTGGTGGTGTGTTTTGGGGTGTCTTTGAGCTTAGTATAATTTTAGACTGCCTCTCTACTAATGGGTGGGGTTGTGTTCCTGTCTTGCTAGTTGTTTGGCATGGGGCGTCCAGCACTGGAGCTTGCTGTTGGGTGGAGCTGGGTCTTAGTGTTAAGACAGACATCTCTGGGAGGGGTCTTGCCATTTGATATTAGATGGGGCCAGGAGGTCTCTGGTGGACCAATGTCCTGAACTCGGCTTTCCCACCTCAGAGGCTCAGGCCTGACATGAGGCCAGAGCATCAAGACCCTGTCAGCCACATGCCTCAGAAAAAAAAGGGAGGAAAAAAAAGAAAGAAAGAAAGAAAGAAAGAAAGGGAATAAATAATAATTTTTTAAATGATTAAAATTAAAATATAAGAATAATTTTTAAAATAGAAGAGAGCAAACCAATAAACAAATCCACCAATGATAACAAGTACTAAACACTAAACTAAGATAAACATAAAAATCAGAAACAAATCAGTCACAGACAGCAAACCTCAAGTCTACAGTTGCTCCCTTGATTTTGGGATGATTCATTTTCTATTCAGGCATTCCACAGATGCAGGGTACATCACGTTGATTGTGGGGACTTAATCCACTGCTCCTGAGGCTGCTGGGAGAGATTTCTCTTTCTCTTCGTTGTTCTCAGAGCTCCTGGGGCTCAGCTTTGGTTTGGGGCCCACCTCTGCATGTAGGTTGCCCTCAGGCATCTGTTCTCACCCACACAGGACAGGGTTAAAGCAGCGGCTGATTAGGGGGCTTTTGCTCTAAAGACCAGGGAGAGGGAGGGGTTATGGTAATTATAATTGGAATGCGGGGTGAGCCTGTGGCGGCACAGGTTCAGCATGACGTTGCAACAGCCTGAGACGCACCATGTGTTCTCCCAGGGAACTTGTCCCTGGACCACAGCACCCTGGCCGTGGTGACTGCACAGGCTCCCAGAGGGGTGTGGATAGTGACCTGTGCTTGCACATAGGCTTCTTGGTGGCTGCAGAAGCAGCCTTAGCATTTCATGTCCGTCTCTGGGTTCCAAACTGATAGCTTCGGCTCGAGCCCGTCTCTGGAGCTCGCTTAGTTGATGCTCTGAATGCCCTCTCCTCACACAACCAAAACAATGGTCTCTTGCTTCTTCAGCAGGTCCAGACTTTTTCACGGACTCCCTCTCAGCTAGCTGTGGTGAACTAGCCCCCTTCAGGCTGTGTTCACGCAGCCAACTCCAGTCCTCTCCTTGGGATCTGACCTCTGAAGCCCGAGCCTCAGCTCCCAGCCCCCACCAATCCCGGCCAGCAGGTGAGCAGGCAAGCTGGTGAGTGCTGGTCAACATCCTCTGTGCAGAATCTCTCTGCTTTGCCCTCTGCACCCCTGTTGCTGCGCTCTTCTCTGTGACTCTGATGTTTCCTCCCTCTGCCACTCCCATCTCTGCCAGTGAAGGGGCTTCCTAGTGTGTGGAAACTTTTGCTCCTTCACAGCTCCCTCCCAGAGGTGCAGGTCCTGTCCCTATTCTTTTGTCTGTTTTTTTCTTTTTCCTTTTGCCTTACCCATGCATGTGGAGAGTTTCTCGCCTTTTGGGAAGTCTGAGGTTTTCTGCCAGAGTTCAGTGGGTGTTCTGTAGGAGTTTTTCCACATGTCAATGTATTTCTGATGTATTTGTGTAGAGGAAGGTGATCTCCGTGTCTTATTCCTCTGCCACCTTGAAGGTTCCTCCCCACCTGAGTTCAGCTTTTTTAGATTCCGTGTATACGTGATATTATACAGTATTTGTCTTTGTCTGACTTATTTCTGTTTCAATTCCATACCATTTTCCCTTATCTTTTCTATTCCCTTTCAATCTCCAGTGCTTTTGCCCAGGTGTCTCTCTGTCTAGAATGCTCTTTTGCTCTTTAGTGTGACTTCCTCGGTGAAGCCTTATTTGACTCTCATGGACTTAGTGAGTTGGGATCTCTTCTCAGATTCTACTGTAACATGGGCCATCACTGCAGCGATCACAGGTTTTACAGCCATCTCTTCATACAACTGCTTTCTCCAGTCAGTGCTAAGTCCCTCAAGAACAAGGTTTATATCATAGCCTTTTTTATCACTGGCACAGAGTACAGTTTCACCTACTCATGATATTGTCAGATGTTTAAATTTTGCAAGTCTGATGGCTGTTAAATGATGTCTTATTGAAGTTCAAATTCTTTTAATTACCAGACATATTGTACATGCTTTGGGCCATTCTTGTTATCCCTTCTGTGAATTTCTGATTATAGTCTTGTCCTTTTTCCTATTGCTTTGTCTTATTGATTTGCAGGAATTCATTATATCATTATATATTCTGATTTCATTATATATGAAATCCTTCATAGGTTATACATACATTTAAATATAAAACACCTTCTCCATCCCTAAGGCTTCTTTTCTTTCTGCTTATGTGACTTTTGCTATACAAAGCTCTTATTTCATCTTACTCAATTTATTAATCTTTCCTATTTTTATGAAAACTTTTACTACTGCTAAATCAGACATATTCTTCTATATTTTCTCTTGAAGATTTAAAATTTTTCCTCTTTATATTTAGGTCACATTTCAAAGAGGTCACTCCAGTAATTGTTTCTGAATTAATAAAACAAAGTAAGTTCAGCTCTGTACTTGAAACACCTGATCCTTGGGAAGTTGGGTGAAAGCTCTAGGATCTGGCTTTGCCTCTGTGTAAGACAGCTTTTTCTAGGTTCTGCTATGTAATAAGCAACCTCCAGATCCTAGCTTAGAAAACAAATATTTGTCACTCATATTACACATTAGCTGTGGCCCAGCTGTGGCTCTGAGACTCTGTTCCAAACTGTGGGTAAGTTTCAGGTCTGATTATTATGGAATCAAGCTGAAGGAGCAATCTCTATTTGGTTGCTGCATGCTGGTCTCATGGTGGAGGGACAGAATAATGACAGTGGAAACTTTCAATGGCTCTAAAACCTTCTTCTCAGACATAGCAAACAGGTCATTGGGCAAAGTAAGTCACATCATAGACCCAAAGTTAATGGGATGGAGAGAATATTTTGTCCACAAGGAAGGATGAAAAGGTAAGAACGGTATGAAAAATTACCATAGCATCTCCTCTCAAACCTACATGACCACTAGTCTGTTAGTGGTATAGAAGGCTGGTTGTGTATTTGTTAAAGATCATTCAAAAATAGAACTTAATATCCACTGTAGTTTCCCTAGAAGTGTTGATGTAGTACAACAGGCAAACTTTTTGTTGGCATCCTCATGTTAGCCTTCCAGCTGTGGCTCTTACACATGTTCACTGCTGGTGCAAAGGAAGGTGAGATCCCTTCACCCCATGCCTTGAACCAGTTCTGCATTCCAATATGGCCAAGGCTCAACCATCACATGTTGGTACCCTGAGCCCCACCCTGGCCAGGCTAGAATTGGCCCCAGAGCAGCAGACTGAGTGAAGGGGATAATCAGAAATGGATAAAAAAGAAAGAAAACCACAGGTCCCATTGGCAAGGGAAATGCTGCTTGGCATCCACAATGTGAAACAGTTGCTCTGTAGTTTGGCTTGGCTGATCTTGGCTTCACCCGCATCCATCACCTCCACCTGGCCAGACTGTCTGTAACAACAGGTAATGTGGATAGGCATGCCTGAGCAGTCATACGCCAGGGTTCTCAATTTCGATTCTCAAAACCTAACCGAAATAGCAACACCTCCCTCAAAGCAGCACAGTTGGCTGTGCATGACCACACTCTGTCCTCAATCATTTGAATGGAATCTGAGCTCGCCCTGGAATGCATGGGATGTGCAGAAAGCCCAGCAACATGGTTCCTACAACTATATGTTTCAGCCACAGCAGAAGGGCATGTGGGTTAGAAATATGCACTGTGGGGAGTGGGGAGTGCACAGGGATCTGCATTTGCCTGCTCTTTCTCTGAACTAAACAGCTCAGAGGATTCAACCTAAAGAACCCTTATGACTTGCTGTAAGCATCATAGCCCATTGATCAAGCAGTGCTTCTCTAAGTGTAGTCCCTGGTGATCCTGGATCCACTGACTGGGAACTTGTTAGAAATGAAAATTCTCAGGTTCTACCCCCAACCTTGCTATGTCAGAAACACTTAAGATAGCTCCAATCCATCTGCATTTTAATAAGCCTTCCAAGTGATTCTGATGCACCCTAAAGTTTGAGAACTTTTCTATCAAAAGGTAAACTTGTCCTTGGTATCACTCCAGCCTTAATCCTAATTTTGGAGAACATATGTGCCCTAGAGGAAAGGCACTTCGATTATAATCCCCAACAAAGACCCAAATCAAAATTTCCCATTGGCAATCATCACCTTTAGGTACAATTCAATCAATATAATCAACACAAGACAACAGACATACTTCACAATGAGAAGAGGAGGTAGCATAGCAAAGCAGATACAAGCATGGGATATGGGGGGTAAGATTTCCTGCCTTTGAATCCCAGCATCACTACTCTTGTATGTGACCTTGAGCAAGTTACTTAAAACGTTTAATGCAGTTTCTCCATCTGTGTAATGGGTATGGTAATAATATCTTCTTCTTATTGGTGTCAGGCAGCAGTTCTCAAAGTGTGACCCTCAGACTGGCATCATCAGCATCATCTAGGAGTGTATTAGCAATGCAGATTCCCAGGCCCCACTCCGACCCACTGCTTAACAAATAACCCCCAAACTTAGCAGCTAAAAACATCAAGCATTCATAGCTCACTTTCTGTGTGTCAGAAACCTAGTCACGCTTGCCATATGGACCTCATCCCAGGGCTGCCTCATGGCAGCTTCCTCTCCCAGGGCGAGTGATGTAACAGAAAGCAAGAGAGTGTGATAGAAACCACAACATTTTTTATAACTTTATTGCAGAAGTGGCATCCCATCTCTTTTACCATATTCTGTTCTTTACATGCAAGTCAATAGGATCAGTTCACACTCAAGGGGAGGGGAATTACACAAGATCATGAATACCAGGAAGGAAGATAATTGTGATGTCTGATGCCACGGTTACTGAATCAGAAACCCTGGAGGTGAGGACCAGACCTCTGTGTTTTAACAAGCCCTCCAGGTGATTCAGATACACAATTATTTTTTTAAAAAAGTCAATGGGCGATGGAGACAAAGGACCTCACACAATGTGTGCCACATGAATATTCAAGACAGGTTATCTATTTAGGTTATTGTTATGATTCCTAAACTTTCTGCCTGCATCCAAATATCAGGTGTCATACAGACCAGGGGTTCTCAAACCTACCTGAACCTTAGAATCACTGGTGGATCTTTTAAATCATGATGCAAAATCTTCAACCTAGACAATTATATCAGAATCCCTAGGGATGGACCCAGGCATCAATATTCTTTAAATCTCTCTTAGAATATTACTAATATGCATTTAAGATAAAGAACCACTAGATAGACTCAGAAAACAGGAAAGTAATGGTTTCTTCTCTATTAACCTACCTTCTTGGAACTAGAATACTGGCAAAAGAATCATTGATGGATGGTTAAAAATCAAAACAAAATAATCAAACATACAAACAAGTCAATAAACAATGAGGCTCTGAGGTGCATATCTTGTAAGTTACTTAGCATCCTTCATATTAAATCCTTAATATTAAACCTCCACTCCCACCGTTCTCATGGACCAGCTCAATCTTTCATGACTCAAGAATGAAACCACTGCTGACAGCTGTGGGGCAGCAGGAGCAAAACAGCCTTGGAGGTGGGGAGAAGATAGTGGCAGGACCACAGACATCATGAAGATGAGCAAAAGCTACAGCTACAGAGTGCTGGTGCCCCTTCCTGTTCTGACGTTATGTCACCTTGGCAGGTCCCTTTGTGCTTCTGTTCTTCAATATTTAAAAATGGAATTACTATAATTCTAAGGGTTGTTTGAAGATTAAATAAGATGATGTATGTAAAAGGACTTAGTGTTTGGCACAAAGTGAGTTTCTTTTCTAGGATAAGAAAGGGAGAAAGCAAGAGAAGAAAGGGGAGAAAGGGGAGGGGGAGGAGGAGGGGGATGGGAGGAAGAGGAGGGGAGGGGGAGGAGGAGGAGGGGGAGGGGAAGAAGAAGAAGGGGAGGGGGAGGAGGGGGAGGGGGGAGGAGGAGGGGGACGGGAAGAAGAGGGGGAGGGGAGGAGGGGGGGTGGGAGGAGGAGGAGGAAGAGAGGGGTAGGAAGAAGGCAAGCAGGCAACAGTAAGAAGGTTGTGCCTGGTTGGAGTGGAGACCCCACAAGCATCAGGAAGCAGCCCAGCCTGCACTTGGGGACTCACTCAGGTTGCAACACAGCACATGAGCCATTTCTGCCCTCACCCATCTCCAAAGCAGACATCCCTAATCGATCCCGTTCAGGTAGCCACTACTAATCAATCAGAGTGAATGTGGGAGAAGAGGCTGCCATACAATTCTCGGGCTAGACTCGTAATTTCGTGAAGGAAAGCTCCACAATTCATAGAATATCTATTTATCATCCAAATGTCTCTCAAAACTTGCTTTATAACTTTTATGTCCCTGTCTTTACCTTAATGATGTCAGAGATACATGGCAAGCATGCAGAGTGTCCTGACCGAAAAAGTAACACTCGAGGTAAGGAGTTGGCTCAGCCTTAGAGCCCCTGGTGTAGTGACTTTGTCCCTTCTTTGGCCCACTGCTTGGGCATCCTGAAGGCCGTCTCTCTCTTGACGGTCTCTCAGCCTCGGTCAAGGAAACAGAAATCCTAGCCACTAGACCACCAGAGGCTAGAGGCTAAAAGTAACGTTCCCCTGGCTCTTACCCCCCATGGAAAGCAAGAATGTTTCAAGGAGGCAAAAACTAAAAACGGCACAAAATGTATTATTAGAGACACAGCACAACATGTGGGAGAGGACACAGAGAAGCAGTTTTATTTAAGACAGAAGCAAGGCAGAGATACACACGCAGACAGAAAGGGTATGGGCGTCCTCTCTAATGAGGAGTGTAGTAAAGAGGTGATTTAAATCCCTTATATAGGACAGTGTTCCCAGGTCTTTGTTTGCCTTTGGCCAATTATCCTGTTTCTTTTTTCACACCTGACCTGTCCCAGAACGCTCCCCAACATGCGTGAGCAACTTTCCATAAGATGGATCCCACCACAGAGACCTGTGGGTGCTGGTCCACACTTATGATGGGGTGGCATCTGCTCCCTCTTTGACCCCCAAGGAGCCTTCCTGTGCATGTGAGGACAGGGAAGTTTTCCTTGACTTCAGGAGTGGTCATCGTATCTCTTTACTTCAGCAGAGCTCAGCTTCTGCCACTAGCTCTGTCCTTGGAGTGTCTGGGTGAGAACAAAACTTCTGTTTTACTCCACTTACAAACACCAGCTGTCCGGCCCAGGGGCCTATCTATCTCCTACCTCAGTGCCAGGTCAGGCCCATGGTTATTTTTATGAAAATAATATTAACAATAGAGTCCCAGCCCAGGTGCAATACTTTTCATGCGTTCCGTCTCTGAAAAATTCTCCTTCTGTGAACACTGTAACTGAGGGACTGAGGTTGATGGTTCCAAGACAACCTTCAAACCCCAGGACCCCAAACGAAAAGACCCTTCCAGCTTGCCATCTATACCAATTTCCTACATCAACTACACATCAGCACACGTGCCCTTTACAATTAAAAATAAAAATGGGCTGGATATGCAGATGTTTGCAAATGATTCCTTATTTATTACAACCTCTTGTTTAGAAAGAAAAAAAAAGAAAAGAAAGAAAAATCTTCCATGACACATGTTTGCCTCCCTGGCCAGAGGTGAGTGTGCAAGGAAAGTTCGGGAAAGTTCCCTGCCGATTGCCTGCAAGAATCAGAATCAAGGCCTTGGCAGCCTATGGGGCCCTGCTTGCCCACTCACAATGAACTTTAGGAAAGGACACCATGGCCTACTTTTGAGGGATCCTGCTGCCAAATTCAGAAGAGGGAGGGAAAAAAGATGGGGGGGAAAGAGCTTTGATTCTGGAAATTATGACTTGCTGACATCCTTCTTCTCTCCCCTTATAATCTGCCTAACTGTAGACATGGCTTTAATTATAGACGGGCAGATGGGGCCAGGCCAAGGACAGGGCTGCAGCTGGAATTTGCGGCCGTGGAATGGCAGGGCTCAGAGTCCTGGCTCCTCCTTGTGTTTTCCCTGCCCTCCTGGCCCCTCTTCCAGGGCTAGCTGTACCCTCTTTGAGTGTTTTTCAAATGCTAAATGAACCACAGGATTCCACGTCCTGACCAAATCCTCCATCAACCGAAATAAAGAAAGAAAAAAAGAAAGAGTCAAGGATCAGAGGCTATGAGAACATGATTGGTTCTGTCTTCTTGGAAGATTAGCTGCAATAAAGCCACTTTGTTCTCTTGTGAACCACAGGGAAGCCCACTTCTCATCTATTATCCTAAATCAAAATATAAAGTGTTGGGAATTCCCTGGTGGTCCAGTGGTTAGGACTCCTTGTTTTCACTGCCAAGGGCCCAGGTTCAATCCCTGGTTGGGGAATTAAGATCCCGCCAGCCTCATGGCACAGCCAAAAAGAAAAAAAAAAAAAAAAAACACAAATATAAAGTGTTACAAGAAGAAGAGGTTATGAAGTCATTTTTGAACATCTCAGCCATGCCAGGCACTGCAGTCCCCTTCTCGTGTGTTGTTTTCTCACTCAATTCGAGTAGTGATCATGTGAGAGAGGTTTGGTGACTCCCATTTTAAAGACAGGGAAACTGACAGGCAATAAGACTAGGTCTACACAATCGTGAAGCAAAAGAACCAGGCTTTGAAACTGGGACTCATCTGTCTTCCTGTCTCCTGTTTCAGTCCCATTTCCTTCCCCATTTAATCTTTTGAAATCACTTCTCTGCTTAAAATCTAGAATAGTTTCTCTTGCCCACAGAATAAAGTTCAAAGTAGTGCTGCACATCTGGAAGGGCTAGGGTACCAAGCAGTGGATGATGGCAAGGGACAAGGCACATGTGCCCTGTTAAATGGTCTGTTGTACACATGTGGGAACTCGAGGAGGGGACTCCAGTGTCCACCACCGAGTTATTATCCATCAATCATAAATGAAATAATGAGGGAAGGAAGGAAGAGATGGATGAACAAATTACTGAATATGTAGGATCCTTCCAATCCCTGAAGCTTCATTTCCAATGTGTACCTGTTGCATGGAACCAACATACCTTCTGGATTAGTTGGATAAAGACTCTAAAGAATGAGGAGGTCAGGAAAGTATTCTCCTCCTCAACACACAGACACACACACACACACACACACACACACACACACACACTGTAAAATAATAGTAAATCATGTGGGTTTTGATGCTGTAGAAAGAGTTCTCAATAGTCTTGTCTTGGGTGCCTTTCTATTTAGGACAGTGAAAGCGTAAGTTGACCATACTTGGAAGATTTTTTAAATTAAGGCCTTTTTAGAGCAGTTTTACATTCACAGTGAAATTGAGGGGAGGGTAGATATTTTTCCTATATACCCCCTGTCCCCAGACATGAATAGCCTCCACCATTACCAACATCCTTCAACAGAATGGTGCATTTGTTACAATTGATGAACCCACATTGACCCATCCGAATCACCCAAAGTCAGTAGTTTACATCATGGTTCATTCTTGGTGTTCTATATTCTGTGGGTTTGGCCAAATGTATAATTACATGTATCCATCATTGCATACATCATACAGAGTATTTTCACTGCCCTAAAACTCTTCTGTGCTCCACCTACTCATCCCTCCCCCAACCCCTAATAACCACTGATCTTTTTTACTGTCTCCATAGTCTTACTTTTTTCAGAATGTCATATAGTGGGAATTTACAGTATGTAGCCCTTTAAAATTGGCTTCTTTCGCTTAGTGATAGTCACTTAAGGTCCCTCCCTGTCTTTTCACAATTTGAGAGGTCACTTCTCTTTAACACTGAATAATATCCCATTGTCTGGTTGTACCACAGTGTCTATCCACTCATCTACTGAAGGACATCTTGGTTGCTTCCAAGTCTTGGCAATTATGAATAAGGCTGCTATAAACACTCATGTACAGGTTTTTGTGTGGACATAAGTTTTCAACTCTTTGGGTAAATACCAAGGAGAACGATCACTGGACGGTATGATAAAAGTATTTTAGTTCTGTAAGAAATAGCCAAACTGTCTTCCAAAGTGGCTGTACCATGAAGATCTTTTTTTTTTTTTTTCTATCAGAAACCATCTCCCCCTGCATCTGATCAGTCCCCAGGTGATATCATATTGCTCCAAAAAGCCAAGAGCAATACCAAGTGCTACACTTACCCTTGTCAGGTACTTCCTATGTTCCATCCCCTTCCATTTTCCTAACACCCCTTTGAGAGACGTTTTATCACTTTCCTACTTCTTACAGATTAGAGAATTGAAAAAAAAAAAAAAAAAAAAAACAGATAAAGTAACTTAAGGCCACATAGTCAGTGGACAGCCAAACGAGGATTTGAACCCTTCAGTCTAACTTCAGCACCTAGCTCTACCCACGGGTGACAAGAGCACTGTAGAAGTTAATTACTGGTCATTGAAAATAAATATTTCTCAGTCAAACTGACACCAGTAGATGAGACCAGAGGATTAGGAAAAAAGATGCTTAGTAATTTCTGAGTTCAGTAATTACTTTTCTGTATCTTAAATCACATCTTCTCTGGGCAGTGTTCAATGGAACAGTGAATAAAACAAAATGTGATTCTTTAAGAACAGCCCCTTTCTTGGGAGGGAAGAGAGATAAATTAGGAGTGTGGGATTAACAGATACACACTACTGTATATAAAATAAACAGTAAGGACCTACTGTATAGCACAGGGAACTATATACAATATCTTGTAATAATTTAGAATAGAAAAGAATCTGAAAAAGAAAATATCTATATCTATATATCTGTATCTGAATTCCTTTGATGTACACCTGAAACTAACACAACATTGTAAATCAACTATACTTCAATAAATATATATATAATAAAATTTAAATTTAAAAAAGTAAAATTGTTTCAAAAATACTAAAAAAATAGAGTTAGCACCTAAATAAAAGGCATAACACAAACATTTCAGAAATCAGTTTTCAATCTTAGTTTTTGCTACAGGTTTTCTGAGGATTGTATAGCAATCGTCACAGTGGTTACGAAGAACTAGGCTATGGTAGGGTCTATGTGGTTGTACTTCTTACTGGTTGTTTAATATAATTACAGTATTTTATGTTATGTATGTTGAGAAATTTGTATACTAAATAAAACAAGTGTCTTGTAATGTTCAAAAAAAAAAAAAAAAAAAAGAATGGTCTTTTTCTTGCCAAGCTGATAGGAAGAGAAAGTATGAAGACAGGCCACAAGTCAGGATGTGCTAAGGCCAGGGCATGAAAACACATGGGAATATTCAGTAAGTATTTGTTAAGTGAATGAAGGAATGTCTCTGGAATGAAGACCCATTGGCGAACAGGTCTCTCTGGGAAGCCTAAGTATATTTGAATCACCTCTTTAACTAACATAGCCTTCCCCAAGTATTCTGAGAACGAGCAAAAACATCCTCAACCCTTGCTATTGTCCAGGTTTTATGTTAAATATTGTGAGAAAGAAACACACACAAGAGCCATCTTCCTGCAATCAAAGAGTTGTATTTTTTAAATGTGTATTTAAGCAACTTATTGACATTATAAAACTGGAAGCTTTAAGATCTTTACTTACACAAGAATAAATAGACAGTAATCTGTCACTTCTCCAGAGGAATATCAGCTAGTGAACTCACTCCTGAAGAATCTCACAGACAGGGAAAAGCAGGTCTGGGGACAATGCACCTTTCAGTGCCATGGCTCAGAACTGCAGGAAGATGAGAGATAGCAGGTAACAGTGCCTTCATACTATGAGGGTCCCAAAGAGAAGGGCAAGACTTACCTCTATGGCCCAAGTAAGAAACAATTCCTACGAAGGGAATTTTAGAACTATCTAAGAAAGGGGATTGGGGACTAAAGCCAGTAACAATAGGTACAAATCAGAAAAATTCCACAAATCTTTGCTATTTCCCTACATTAACTTCTGCCTTAATTCCAGAGTAGAAAGCACTAAAAACCTTATGCAACATTTGCCAAAAATGTGTTCTATGAAATACAAGTTCTATAGAATGCTCATTAATTTCATTATTTATTCATCATTCAAGACATGTTTTTATTGAGCAGCTACTATGAGTCTTCACTACATTAGGCATTGTGCTAGGAGTGACCAAAACCATTATGTATCCACCCTCCTATACCATATGTTCTAATGAGGACCCAGACAATAACAAACACATAAACATGTAGAATAATGGCAAGTGTGCTATATGTTTTGGTGAAAAATGAGACAGCATGGAAAGGGACAGATGACAGAGTCCTTCTTTAAACAAACAGGTCAGAAAAGTCTTTTTTTTTTTAGAAGATAACATTAAGCAGAGACCTGAATTAAGAGAAGGATAGAACCAAAGAAATTTCTGGGGAAAATGTGCTTAAGTAGGGGACATAGTAATTGAAAATGCCCTAAGGTGAGAACACGCTTAGCCTGTTTGGAGCAACAGAATTTAATGAGTGAGGGGAGAAGCAGTATGGCATAAGGTAGTAGATGTGAGTAAGGGAAGGGAAAGATTCAGAAGTGCGACAGCAAGGAATTTGGATATTATTTTTAAGCATGATAATGAAACCATTAAAGGAAACCAGGGAATTGATATTAACAAGTGTTACCCCCATCTCTATTCGTAATGCCACTAAAACACAAACAAGGTACTCTAGGTAAGAAGTGATTAATGCTAAGCAGAGAACTATCACCTCCCAAATTACAGACATTATACTTCTATTAATATGGCCTGAGCTCTCATTAACAATTTTTTCTGGGGGAATATCCTATTTTTGACTCAAACTGTGCCATCTACTGAAATTGTAACATTTAAATTTAAGTACCTGCTTAACCACTTCTCCCTTATTCTACACTGGAACAGGAAGGTTTTTTACTACCTGAACGTTTACTCCTGGAGCTTTCTGTCATGTTAGATTCAGTCCACTATTCCTGCCTGTCAAGTTCTTTGTCCATTTCTGACTGTCTTCCAGAGTGTTTGTTCTCCCTTCCATCCAGCTTTGTGTCATTCCTGGGAGGAATCTTTAGACGGAGGAATCACAGTGCTGATTTGATTAAGGTCAAGGACACAATGCTGGGACTCACTGGAGATCTCTCTTCAAGTTGACATCAGTCTGTTTTGTGTTTGACAGTTCAAAGATGTGACGGTGAATTTTGTGTGTCAACTTAACTGGGCTAAGGGTTGCCCAGATGACAGGTGAAACATTATTTCTGGGTATGTCTGTGAAGATGTTTCTAGAAGAGATTAGCATTTCAATCAGTAGACTGAGTAAAGATCACCCTCACCCACGTGGATGGGTATCATTCAATCCATTAAGGGTGTGAAGAGAACAAAAACAGAGGAGGAAAGGCTAATTTGCTCTCTCTGCTTGACCTGAGACACCCATCTTTTCCTGCTCTCAGACATCGTGCTTCCAGTTCTGACTGTGACTTATATCATCAGCACCAAGATTCTTAGACCTTCAAACTCAGGCTGAATTATGCCACTAGGTTTCCTACTTCTTCAGCTTGCACACAGAATGTTGTGGAACTTCTCAGTCTCCATAACTATGTGAGCCAATTCTTATAATTTAGATGGATAGATAGATAGATAATCTCCTATTGGTTCTGTTTCCTGGGAAACTCTTACTGACACTAAAGAATACCAAACAATCAGTAAGACCTAACAGTGTTTGACATATAGTAAACACCAAATAAATGTCAGTTCTATTATTATTGCTATTACTAATTGTCTTCTAATCCACGTTTATCCATCCTGTCCAAAGACGTTTTGTGTGATGTGTTTTCACGTGTTCAGTTGACCTCCCAGATTCTAGCAACAAATTCACTTCCTTAGTCTATCAGTGTATAACTATAAAAGAAAGGATTGGAATTGACCTGCTACAACTTATGCTTGAACACAAGCTGAGCCCCTGTGATCATACTTTCCTCTTCCATGTGTTCACAAAGGAAGTCCTTTAATAATCTAGTCCAGAATATTTGGGGATCAACAACAAACTCACCATCTGGACGTTCATGGAAGCCTCAATCCTCCTCTGTTGAGATTTGGGATGACATTCATCTCCCTCCAGTCTTCCACCACTCTTACCTTTTTCCACGAATTCTCCCAAAGTTCATTAGCAACGTTCAAAGATCTTGTTCCTAACTCTTCTGGGAACCTGAGGAGACCATGAGATGTGAGATCATGCGGAGAGGTAGGACTCTGTCTTCTAGTTCCTTCTATTTTGAGGTTCATGCCCCTTCCCCTCATCAGGATCCCTTCCACATTTATCAGGCTTAAATGGTCTCTCCAATTCCCCCATCAGTACCATAAAACCGGTTTATCCCTTCATAGATCTACTGCCTCCTCAAAAAATGACTTTTAGAATTTTTTAGATGATCTTCTAAAGATCATCTTTTGGAAGATGAGTGTTAGGCTTTTCTCGACATATTTTAACCCTCAGGTCCTAGTGAGTTTACCCTCCATGACACAGTCGTCTTATTTCCCAGCTATCTCTTCTATGTCATTCTTGATCCGGAGTCCTTCTTTCCCTCTCTCTAGGTGCCTCTTCTGCACTGACTTTCATCAGATCTCCCTGGCTAAACTCACTGGTTTCTTGGGTTACCGCTCCATGGTCTCCATTGCTGGAAAAATTTGCACAGGCAAAATTGCACTTTGGAGAGATTTTCCAGCCATTGTCACCCTGCATTTTGAAGCTTATCCCACAGATTCAAGCTGACTTTTTTCTCTCAATTGTTTGAAATTCCCCCTTTCTGTCATCTGTCAGTGCCCAGTTTTAACTCCTCACTCTGTCACCTCTCCCAAGGTTCCCGTCACTTCCACTCAGCCAAACGATGCCTTTTTTTTGGTGTGAATCTGGCTGAGCAAATCAGTGACCTAGATCACTTCCTCCACCCCATGGAAGATTAAATTTTCAGATGGGAAAGACATGAAATGGTCAAACACTCTGCTTTTAATTCAAAGAGATGTTCAGCATGTATCTGGACAACGAGTGTCCCTGCCACTGCAGTTATTTATCTTGCTAGGACAGTTTTGATCTGTACCTGGAATGCATTTTCCATTTGCTGCATTTGCATTTGCATTTGCTGGATGGCCTTTAGTGTACAGCATGTAGATTCTACAAATACATTGATGTCATCCCTCTATGCAACAAAATAGACACATCCAGGTCAGGTCTGCACTAACAAAGCCAAGTTTGCAGCAGCTAAAGGAAACAAGGTAATTTAAATGGAAAAGTACAGGGAATGGAGGCAAAGTGTTAATTTGTCTCAATTTTCTTCTCAGTTTTCTCAATGTGCTTGTCCTATAGTGAGTTCATTTTGCTTCCAACCAATATGATTCCAAGCTTATTCAGTTTTGCCATCTGTAAAATGGGAATGATAAGGTCTTCCTTATCTACTTCATAGGAATATTTTCTTGCTCAAATAAGCTGAAGTAGTGAGAGAATTGGGGGAGAGAACTGCAAAGTGCTCAATAAATATGATGCATTTTTTTTGTTGTTTTGTTTTGTTTTTTATGGAATCTAATGTGATGAATTTTATAGGAAGCTTTCCCCAGGAGCTAAGATTGACCTCTCGAAAACTCTTTGTGGTCAGAGAATTTGTGATAGAACTTACTGCCTTGTGAGAAGAATAAGGTTAAGGAAAGGAAGAATATTATTAAACCCATCGAAGTTCTTATAAATATTTTATATTCCTAAATATTAAGCACTCAATACATGAACTAGACAATCAGTTGTTTTACACGATTTAAATTCTATTTACTAGAAGTTAAACAATTAATGTGAATTTATCTTGAGTGTTAAATGACTTTTGAGAGAAAATAGCCAATACTTACCGAACACCATATGCCAGATTCTGGTCTAAGAGCATCACAAATGTCTCATTTAATACATACAGTAAACCTATGAGCTAGTCATCATAATAATCTTCACTTAAAGAGGAAACCATAGTGAGATGAAGGAAGTTAAGGAAATCTCACAGCTGATAAAGGTGAAACTAGAAATACGTAACTAAGGACGGAAGGAAGGGAGGTAAGTTGCTACTAGAAAGAGAAGAGGCATTTCTGGATTCACAGTATCCCCACCCCAGCCCCAATTCCTATCTTTCCACAAGCTCATCTTCATTTGATTTCAACTTTCAAAATGCAGACCTGTGCTTGTGATCATAGAATGCTGATTGACTGTCAAGGGCACTTTGAATGTCAAAGCTGTAAAAATATGTCCTGGCCCTATTTTCTTGCCCAAGACAAGCAAAAACTGGATTCATCCCAGGTAGGGTTTCAGGAGCTTAAACTAGATAGATAGATAGATAGATAGATAGATAGATAGATAGATAGATAGATAGATAGATAGAGATTCATCAAGTGAGAAAAATCTTAGCACTATCAAGAAACTTAAAGAGAGATGACATGACAAGACTAGAGTGAGCAAAGGCAAGAGTGCATCAAGATGAGGTTGAGAGGTGAACAGGTACTGAATGCTGCAGGGCAGTAGAAAGGAGTTTGAATTTTAATCTAAGTGTAATGAAAAACTGAACTATGGGAGGTTTTTAAAAAGATGTGACATAATTAACTGTGTTTAAGAGGATTGTTTCTGCTGTGTAGTAAATGGATTAGAGGTAGATGAAAGAGATGTGGGGAATCTAGGTTGGAGGTGGCTATGGTTATCTGGTGTGATCATTGTCATCAAACACTTGAAGGTCATTATGGAAGAAGAAATGGGTTTCTTCCACTGACACCCAAAAGGCATAGTCAGAAATTATAAGAAACAGATTCCAGCTCCACCTCTAACAATCAGAGTTGACACACAATGAAATGGGCTTCTTCCAATGGTAATGAGCACCCTACCATTGGGTGTTGTATCAGTCAGCTATAGCTGTGTAATAAACCATCTCTAAACCTAGTGGCTTAAAACAACAACCACTTATTATTTCTCATGGGTCTATGATTTGGCTGGGTGGTTCTGTTTATCTGGGCTGGGCTGGTTGATCTTAACTGAGCTCACTCCAGTGTGAGATGTGTCTGTCCTCAGCCTGTACATTTGCTGAAGGAAGGTTAGTCTAAGATTGCCTAGGCTGGAGCAACTCATCTATGTTCCAAGTGGTCTCATATCTTCCAGCAGGCTAGTGTGGGCTTTTTCTTAAGGTGATCACAGAAAACAATAAAAAGGAAGTAAACACTTGTAAGTGCTTTTTCACATTTCTGCTTGCATCAAGTTGCCTAACATCTTATTGGCTAAAGCAAGTCACATGGCTGAGCCCAGAGACAGAGTGGAAGGGGGCTATGAAATTACAGTTCAAAAGACCATGGAT
The DNA here is from genome assembly GCF_026419965.1 of Kogia breviceps. Lineage (NCBI taxonomy): Eukaryota > Metazoa > Chordata > Mammalia > Artiodactyla > Physeteridae > Kogia > Kogia breviceps. The sequence goes on from NC_081323.1 coordinate 20,099,191, forward strand.
ACTGGGAGGCCACTAATTGGGGCCACCAGTACAGTCAACCTACTGTAGATGTGTTGAAGATGAATAACCATGTATGAGATTAGAGTCTGTAGCATAGGCTAGAATGCATGATCTTTATAAGTCCTCGTCTCACTCTACAATTCTAGTTGGAAGAACAAATAGGGCACCAAACATGAAAAGCTGCATGAAGAATAAGAGTCTAGCCAGAGCCCTTGTCCCATGACTATGCAGGAATTATTTTGAGTGTGTTCCCAGGATCAGGGGGCTGAAAGAGCATCCACTCAAAGAATTGGGCGCCACTTTCTTTCCCTGGGAGCTGCTGTCTCCACTTCTTTGACAACATCAGTCTGTGAGAACATCCATGGGACTCCAACAATCAAGCTGCTGGATCCTCTTACAACTCGGACATGAACTGAGAAAAAAATGCTGCCTAAGGAGATTACTCTGTTCCAGGTCTGAAACTCACTTCTAAATAAAGATATTAACTCATAAATACAGGGGTAAGGATTTTGGCCTTACTGAAGCTGACTTACTGGAAACAAGAGAAATAAACACATGCACACACATATTCACACATTCACATAATATATTTAGAATTCAGATTTTTTAAAGCCAGGACTGTTGAAAATATAAAATAAAATCAGTCATAATCGTAATTCAAAATAAAGTTTGCATCTTGCTAACAAATGTGGGCTATAAAAATTCCAAGATTTTGTGGTCTGGTTGAGGACAAGACTATTTCCAGAGCTTCACACAGAGACACAGACAGCCATACAATCCCATACTCATAAAACACACACACAAACAGCTACACATGCAAATATACAATAACACAATGCAAATTTATTCACACACAGGTATATACACAGGCACTCATGCTCTCATGTGCCATGACACATGCATCCATATATTTTCACAAACACACTTATAATTAATCAAGTCCGCCATCCCAGGTATCGCCATGGTAAAAATAAATGAATACATATTATAGATAAATACCAAAAACTGTGTTTGAAAACATCAATACAAAGGCCCTTATATACAAACACACCCACACATACAGAGGCAAAGTCACACGATGAAGACAGAGGCAAGATGCAAATATTAATACATCCTATTCACTAACATACCATTGCATGAACACAAACACAAGAAACAGTTGTACACACATGATTACAGGTACATGCAAACACAATCTCACATACACACACGTGTCCACCCACCTATGCACTCTACAAAGTCACGGATGCTCCCTAATCCTTATCTGCCTCTCTCACTTAACTGAGTACCACTCTCCCTTCTTCTTCTGTTAGCTCTCCTTCCATTCCAAGAACATCCTAAATTCTCTCCTGTTACAACACCTTTGCACATTCTGCTCCCCCAGTTCTTCACATGGCTGACCCTCTCTCATCCTTCAGACCTCAAGTTCAATACCACCTCCCCAGTGGAGCCTTCCTCCACTACTGCATCATTAGATAGGTCCCTTAGTTAACCCACCATGTACTTTGTTTGGGTCCTAATAGGACTGCATGCAACTTTGAAGTTATACATTTTTGTGTGATGGTTTATTATCTGTTTCTCCCACTAGACTGCAAGAACCATGTCAATTTCACTCATCATTTATATCCTGAGTCTAGAACTGTGCCTGGCAAACCGAGGGCACTCAATAAATAGCTGTTGAATACACAATGCTTGGAGGGAAAACGATAAATAATGTATTTTCAAACTGGCTACATTGGGGAAATTCTGGGAAACAGTACAAATCATCCCACCCTAGGAGCAAATGGTCTGGGGCATTTATATACCAATACCTGACAGTCACTGATTGAGGGCTGTTTCTGGAACATCCATCCAATCAGCTGTTAAAACAGGCAGAGCAAACTTTCAGGGCTCTGGGAGGGAAAGCCTTTAGGCACAGAGATGCAGATTCTAGTAACTTAAAGTCAGTGAGAGCACACTTAAAGATTGAAGTTGGCGAAGGACACCAATAGTTTCTTCTACCAGCCCCCGAGCTAGATTATCTTAACTGATGAGAACCAGCAGAGAGTAGGTCTGTGGGAAAGGGGACCCTCTCGTGACTGTGGTTGGAGGTGACTACAGGGGAAATAATTCTTTAGCTAGCAACACTGGGGTGCCAAATATAATGGCAGTTACCAGGCCAAACAGACAAAGCCACTATGGCTGGTCTTTGGCTAGAGATGGCTCATGGCAAGTCAGTCCCAAGAGAGGAGAGATGATTGCTGCTAAGATAAGACGTTGCACACTTGGAAAGTCCCAGACCCTTTTGAATATAAGACTCTCCAGCTGCAGGATGGGAAATCCTGTGGTTAGGACTGTGTTTTGCAAACAGCTCTAAGCCTTTGAAATACATGTGCAAAGCAAGAGTCATTTGGGGATGGATGGAAAATGTAACAGACTCAGCTGGTCTTTTTTGAGACATGATGTACTGCATAGTAAACCTCATGACAGGGAAGCAGGCAGCTGTATTTCCTGCCTCTTTGTTCCCTGTCCATTTCCACTGAACCCCTTGCCCCCAACACTGGTGCTGATGCCAAGTGTAAAGTCATTTTTTCTAACACAAATAGAAATCAGGTCATAGTCATTTTACTATGGGGTCCAGTCATCACCAGGGACAGAGACTATGTCACCTGCACAGATGTCCTGGGTTTACAAGCTAAACTATTCAAAATGCCAAACTCCTAATGAAATCACACATAGGGAGGGATGTTCACTTAGGAAAGCCTTCAGCTTCTCTTACCTTCCGAGATGGCCCACACTCTGTCTGTGGAGTGTGTTTCTCCCTAACTAAATCCACCTCTTATCTAAAAATAAAACAAGAAAGCCTTCTCTGCCCATAGTAACTCATGATGTGTAAGAGCAAGACATTGATGTATTATAATTAAACTCCTTTTTAAAAAATGCATATAATTAACTCATGAAATCCAGCTCTGGAGGAGGAAGAGACGTTCTGGAGAACCTGCTGTGAGCAATGAAATTTTGGCCTCATAGCTGGATATCTCTAAACTATGACCCAGTTTCTACCACCCCATCACCAGCAGCAACATCTTGGTATCCCCATAAAGGGCTCACCCTAGGTGCTCTAGATCAGTGGATCTCCAAGTATGGTTTCTGGACCAGCAGCATTAGCAAAAAACATTCCCTGGGGACTTGCCCAAATGCAAAATTGAGGGGCCACCCAAGACCTACTATCTTAGTCAGTTCAGGCTGCTGTAACAGAATATCATCAGAGACTCAGTGGCTTAAAAGACAGACATTTATTTCTCACAGTTCTGGAGATTTGGGAGTCCAAGATTAAGGCATCAGCAGACCCTCTGTCTGGTGAGGGCTCTCTTCCTGGTTTGCAAATGGCCATCTTCTCATTGTGTCCTCACATGGTGGAGAGCAGAGAGAGGGAAAGAAAGCTCTCTTGTCTCTTCTTATAAGAGCACTAATCCCATTCATGAGGGCTCTATTTTTATGATTTAATTACCTTCTAAAATCCCATCTCCTAATATTGGGAGATAGGATTTCAACATATGAATTTGGGGTGGGAGGACCACAAACATTCAGTTTATAACACTTACTGAATCAGAAACTTTGGGAGTGGAGCCCAGCCACCTGTGTTGTAACAAACCCTCCAGGTGATCGTGTTGCACATTCTAGTTGGAGAAACACTGCACCAGATTAGCAAGCAGAACTCTCCATTTTCCCACCTCCTCATCATTTCCCCCTACACCCAAATAATGTTGTTGCCTTGGGAGAACTAGGCAGTCAGATGTTGTCACACTTTCAAGGATGTTGCGTTCAAAATGCTGTAAGTGAGTCAGATGAGTTTTGTCATAATGGTCAAGCATCGGCAATGGTTCTGGGAATAACAGCTGCCCCTCCCCAGACCCCCTGTTGAATGTCCCCTGGGCTACACTTATCCAGCAAAGATTTCAGCCTTTTAAAGCTGATGAGTCACCTCCCCTCAGCTGTCTGAAGTTCTTTACTTAGTGGTAACTTCATGTTAAATAATTACTATAAAATAACAAGGATATAGAAGTGTGCAGAGATCATACAAAACGTTTCCATAAACCCACATAATCACTACCCAGGTCAAGAAGCAGAATATCCCTGCAGCAAGAACATCCCTGCAGCTTCTATAATAATTAACCATTTTTACATCTTCCACCATCAATTTTGTTTTACCTGTTTGAATACTTTATATGAAAGAAATCAGGACTTCCCTGGTGGTGCAGTGGTTAAGAATCCACCTGCCAATGCAGGGGACAAGGGTTTGAGCCCTGGTCTGGGAAGATCCCACATGCCGTGGAGCAACTAATTCCGTGCACTACAACTACTGAGACTGCGCTCTACAGCCTGCATGCCACAACTACTGAAGCCCACACACCCTAGAACCCATGTTCTGCAACAAGAGAAACCACCACAATGAGAAGCCCACGCACCACAGCAGAGTAGCCCCCACTCGCCACAACTAGAGAAAGCCCGTGTACAGCAACTAAGAGCCAACACAGCCAAAAATTAGAAAGAAAGAAAGAAAGAAAACAGGGCTTTAAATAAAAAGAAAAAAAAAAGAAATCACACATTTGTGTATGCCTTCTTTCATTCAGCATTATGACTGAGAGATTCATTGAGCACACCAAGAGTATGAGTTTCAAATACTTCTCATCTTCGCCAATATTTGGTAGTGTCTGTCTTTCTCATTTTAGCCATTCTGGCAGAAGTGTGGAGCTCTCTTATGGAGATTTCAATTTGCATTTTACGAATGACTAATAAGGTTAAACATCTTTTCATATGCTTGTTGACTACTTGGATATCCTCTCTTGCGAAAGGCCTGTTCAAGTTTTATGCCTATTTCCTTTTGGGTTGTCTGTTTTTTTTCTTATTGATTTATAGAAGCACTTTCTATATTATGGCTAAGAGTCCCTTGTTGAATATGTGTATTTTAAATATCTTTCACACTGTTGCTTGCATGTTCACTCTTTTGATGGTGTATTTTTTATTTTAAAGAAGACCAATTTAGCATTTTTTCTTTTTATGGGTAGTGTTCTATCTTCCTTAAGAAATATTGGTTTACACTAAAGTCATGAAAATATTCTCAAATTTGTCTTTATAGAGTTTTATTGTTTCTACCTTTTACATTTAGAATTATAATGTATCTGGAACTGATTTTTATGTATGATGTGTGACACAGCTCCAGATTCATTTTTTTCCATATGAATATCCAATTGACCCAATATAATTTATTGAAGGTCATCCTTTCTGCACTGCAATGCAGTGTCACCATTGTCATGAATCAAGTGGACATATATGTTTGGACATATTTATAGATATCTATTTGTTCTCTATTTTGTCTTGTCAATACCATACTGTCTTAGTTACTGTAGCTTTAAAATAAATCTTGAGGTTGTGACTATAAGTCTTCCAACTTTTTTCTTCTTCAAAATTATATTGGCAATTCTTGGCCCTTTATATTTCCAAAAAAAATATTAGAATTATTTTGTGATTTCTGAATACACACACTCTCACACACATACACACACCATGCAGACATACACACAAAAGCCATGAAGATTTTGAATGGAATTGCAGTAAACCCACAGATTATTTTAAAGAACTGACATCTTTACAATATTGAAACTTCCAATATTTGAACATATTAGTTATATCACTTAGTTTATTTATTTCTTTAATTTTTCTCAACTATATTTTATGGTTTCCTATGGATAGATCTTGTAAAACTTTTGATTTATTCCTAGATATTTGGCAGGTTTGATGGCATTGTAAACTATAGCACTTTAATCTCTTAATTTTCTATTTGTTCATAGTATTAGAAACATAATTGATTTTTTTTTTTTTTTTTTTTTTTTTTTTTTGTGGTACGCGGGCCTCTCACTGTTGTGGCCTCTCCCGTTGCGGAGCACAGGCTCTGGACGCGGAGGCTCAGCGGCCATGGCTCACGGGCCCAGCCGCTCGGCGGCATGTGGGATCTTCCCAGACCGGGGCACGAACCCACGTCCCCTGCATCGGCAGGCAGATTCTCAACCACTGCGCCACCAGGGAAGCCCCATAATTGATTTTTAATATTAACTTTTTATTCAGAGGTCATGCAGAATTCACTTAGTAAGTTTTATAGTATCTGTGTACATTATTTTGAATTTTCTACATACACGTTTATGTCATCTACATATAATGAAAGTTTTCTTTCTTTCTACTCAACCTTCATTCCTTTTATTTCTTTTACCTGACTTATTGCATTGGATAGGACCTCCAGTACAATTTTGTCTAGAAATGGCAATAGTGGCCGTCCTCAGCTCATTATCAATTGTCAGAAGAAAACTTTCAACACACAAGTATTATGTGATGTATGCTGTAAGATTTTTTTTGTAGATATTATTTATCAGATTTTGTGAATTTCCTTCTATTCTTAGATTGCTGAGAGTTTTTATAATGATCAGGTGTTGAAATTTTCAAATGCTTTTACTGCATCTATTGAGATGATCAAATTTTTTTTCTCTTTTATCTCATTAATGCAATAAATAATATGATTGGTTTTTAATGTTAAATCAACTTGCATTCCTGGAGCAAACCCAACTTTATCTAGACTTATTGATATAACCCTCTTTATTTGCTACTGATTTAATTTGCTAATATTCTGTCTAGGATTTTTACAGCTATACAGAAAAATTGGTTTATAGTTTCCCTTTTGTGTAATGTTCTTGTCAGGTTTTACTGACCTTATAGCATCTCTATTTTTTCTATTTCTAATTTTTGCAAGTATTTGTGTAACATTTGTATTATTTCTTCCATAAACGTTTTTAAAAGTTCATTGGTAAACTGATCAGCACTTGAAGATTTTGTGTGTGTTGAAAGATTTAAAATTACAGTTTAAATATCTTTATTAACATGTCACTTTTCAGAGAGTCTCTTCTTGGTCAATTTTGATTAATTATGTCATTCTCAGAATGTTTATAATTCATCCACATTTTAAAACGTATTAGCATAAAGTTGTACATTATATCCTGTATATCTGTATGAACAATAGTAACATCCCCTTTCCCACTATAAAATTGTAATTTGTACCTTCTCTAACTCTTGTCTGCTTAGACTTGCTAGAGATTTGTATATTTTATTAGTCTTTCAGAGAATCAACTTTTGGGTTTTTTTTCCCCTGTTGTATATTTGTTTTCTAATTTATTCTTTTTAAATTATTTTCTCTATTGCACATTCTTTGGGTTTAATTTGTTCTTTTTCTAACTTTTTGATATGAAAAGAATCATGGATTTCTAGCTTTTCTTCTTTTCTTGTATATGGATATAGGACTGTAAATTTCCTTCTACCACAACTTCAGCTGTATTCCCCAGGATTTTATATGTTCTACTTTTATTATCATTCATTCCAAAATAATATCTAATTTTCACTATAATTTGTTCTTTGACTCATAGATTATTCAGAAATCAATTATTTAATTTCCAAATGTTTGAGCATTTCTCATTTTCTTTTCGGTTCTTATTTCTAGTTCAATTCCACCCTGGTCAGAGGACATGTGCTAAATAGTTCTAATGCTTTAAATTTGGTGAAACTCGATTTCTGTCCCAAAATATAATCAATTATACTAAATAGTCCATGTGTGATGTTAGAAAGTATTCTAATAATTTTCAGTTGTATTCAACTAAGTCAGCTAGGTCTAGTCAATTAAAAAAATTAGGCTAATTTATGTAAATGAGCACAAGTGTATTAACCAGATCTTCTTTATCATTACAGGTATACTTCTAAGATATCACGGGTTCACTAGGGGCAGGACGGGAATAAAGATGCAGACCTACTAGAGAATGGATTTGAGGACACAGGGAGGGGGAAGGATGAGCTGGGACAAAGTGAGAGAGTGGCATGGACGTATACACACTACTAAATGTAGAACTGATAGTTAGTGGGAAGCAGCCGCATAGCACAAGAAGATCAGCTCCGTGCTTTGTGACCACCTAGAGGGGTGGGATAGGGAGGGTGGGAGGGAGGGAGATGCAAGAGGGAAGAGATAAGGGGGACATATGTATATGTATAGCTGATTCACTTTGTTATAGAGCAGAAACTAGCACACCATTGTAAAGCAATTATACTCCAATAAAGGTGCTAAAAATAAATAAATATTTTTTAAATTAAAAAAGAAAAAGATATCACGGGTTCAGTTCCAGACCACCACAATAAAGTGAATATCAAAATAAAGCAAGTCACACAAACTTTTTGGTTTCCCAGTGCATATAAAAGTTTTGCTTTAAAAAAAAAGTTATGCTTACACTTTACTGTAGTCTCTTAAGTGTGCAATAGCATTATGCCTTAAAAAAAAAGTACATACCTTATTTTAAAATAATTTATTGCTAAAAAATGCTAACCATAATCTGAGCCTTCAGCAAGTTGTAATCATTTTGCGGGTGGAGAGTTTTGCCTCAGTGTTGATGGCGACTAACTGATCAGGGTGGTGGTTGCTGAAGGCTGGGGTGACTGTGGCAATTTCTTAAAATAAGACAACAATGGGCATAGTACCTCCAAAATTATTACAGTAGTCACATCAAAGATCACTGATCACAGTGAGCCATAACAAACATAATAACAATAAAAAGTTCAAAATATTGTGAGAACTACCAAAACATGACACAAATACACAGTGAGAAAATGCTGTTGGAAAATGGTGCCAATAGACTTGCTTGATGCAGGGTTGTCACAGACCTTCCATTTGTAAAAAATGCAACATCTGCAGAGTGCAATAAATTGAAGCACAACACAATGAGGTACACCTGTACTGATTTTTCGGTCTGTTTATTTCCTCTCAGTTCTGAGAAAAATTACTTTGGGTTGGCCAAAAAGTTCGTTCAGGTTTTTCTGTAAAGTCACCCACTATGATTGTTGATTTATCTATTTTAAGTGTTTTGAAACTATGTTAATTAGTTAAATATAAACTTAGAATTGTTACATCATTTTGGGGATTTGACCCTTCCATTCTTAGGAAATGTCTATCTTTAGATATGGTAGTACTTCTTTTCTTAAAGTAGGCCTTGTCTTATATAAGGATGATTATCCCAGCTGTCTTTTGCTTAGTTATTGCACCCTTTTATTTTCAAAGTTTGTGTGTCCTCATATTTAAAGCAAATACTTTATAAGCTGTATATGCTTTTATGAAAAAAATTTGCTTATAATTGCAGAATTTGGGCCATATACATTTAATAAAATTAAAGATATACTTTGACTTAAATCCAATATTTTACTATTTGTCTTCAGTTTTTCCATCTATCTTACGTTCACTTATCTTTGTGATTAATCAAGTATTTTTTATTATTATAATTCTGTTATACCTTAAATTACAGTTTTAGCTATACATTTCTTTACTCTTCTTTTACAAGTTATCCTAGAGATTACAACATCCTTGAATTATTAGTTGTATTAAAGTCAGTACTATTACCTCTTTTTTTCTGGCCATGGGATTGAACCCACGCCTGTGCCCCTTTCAGTGGAAGTGCAGAGTCTTAACTGCTACACTATCAGGGAAGTTCCAATACTTTTACTTCTTCCCAGGTATTATGAGAACCCTAGAATACATCAATTCTATTTCTATCTCTGCTTTCTTTTGTTTTAATATTGCAATGACAAAACATTATTGCCACTTATTGTATAGTCAATATTTATTTAGATGTGCCCACATATTTACCCCTCCTGTAGCTCTTCATTCTTTCATAATTTCCATGTTTTTGTCTGGAATTATTTCCCTTCTGCCTAAAGAACATCCTTTATCATTTCCTTTAGTTCATACTTGTATAAATTACATCAGGTTCTGTTTACATGAATATGTATTTATTTCTCCTTCACTTTTAAAGAATATTTTTCTGTGTGCAAAATTCTGGTTAACAATTATTTTCTTTAATATTTTAAAGTTATTGTTTCATTGTATTCTGCTTGCATAATTTCCATTGCGAAATCTGTTCTAAGTATTATTTTTGCACTTTTGAAGGCAATATGTTTTTTTCTCCTTTGGTTGCTTTTAAGAGTGTTTTCTCTTTAGTTTTTTTTTTTTTTTTAACATCTTTATTGCAGTACAATTGCTTTAAAATGTTGTGTTAGTTTCTGCTGTATAGCAAAGTGAATCAGCTATATGTATACATATATTCCCATATCCCCTCCCTCTTGCGTCTCCCTCCCACCCTCCCTATTCCAACCCTCTAGGTGGTTACGAAGCACTGAACTGATCTCCCTATGCTATGCGGCTGCTTCTCACTAGCTATCTATTTTACATTTGGCAGTGTATATATGTCAATGCTACTCTCTCACTTCGTTCCAGCTTACCCTTCCCCCTCCCATTTCCTCAAGTCCATTCTCTATGTCTGCATCTTTATTCCTGTCCTGTCCCTAGGGTTTTCAGAATCTTTTTTCTTTTTTTCTTTTTAGATTCCATATATATGTGTTAGCATATGGTATTTGTTTTTCTCTTTCTGACTTACTTCATTCTGTATGACAGACTCTAGATCCATCCACCTCACTACAAATAACTCAATTTCATTTCTTTTTATGGCTGGGTAATATTCCATTGTATATATGTGCCACATCTTCTTTATCCATTCATCTGTTCATGGACACCTAGGTTGCTTCCATATCCTGGCTATTGTAAATAGTGCTGCAATGAACATTGTGGTACATAATTCTTTTTGAATTATGGTTTTCTTAGGGCATATGCCCAATAGTGGAATTGCTGGGTCATATCATAGTTCTATTTATAGCTTTTTAAAAAACCTCCATACCATTCTCCATAGTGGCTGTATCAATTTACATTACCACCAACAATGCAAGAGGGTTCCCTTTTCTCCACACCCTTCCCAGCATTTATTGTTTGTAGATTTTTTGATGATGGCCATTCTGACTGGTGTGAGGTGATATATCATTGTAGTTTTGATTTGCATTTGTCTAATGATTAATGATATTGAGCATCCTTTCATATATTTGTTGGCAATCTGTATATCTTCTTTGGAGAAATGTCTATTTAGGTCTTCTGCACAGTTTTGGATTTGGTTGTCTGTTTTTTTTTGATATTGAACCTGCATGAACTGCTTCTATATTTTGGAGATTAATCCTTTGTCCGTTGTTTCATTTGCAAATATGTTTTCCCATTCTGAGGGTTGTCTATTCATCTTGTTTATGTTTTCCTTTGCTGTGCAAAAGCTTTTAAGTTTCATTAGGTCCCATTTGTTTATTTTTGTTTTTATTTCCATTTCTCTAGGGGGTGGGTCAAAAAGGATCTTGCTGTGATTTATGTCATAGAGTGTTCTGCCTGTGTTTTCCTCTAAGAGTTTGATAGTGTCTGGCCTTACATTTATGTCTTTAATCCATTTGAGTTTATTTTCGTGTATGGTATTAGGGGGTGTTCTAATTTCATTCTTTTACATGGAGCTGTCCAGTTTTTCCAGCACCACTTATTGAAAAGGCTGTCTTTTCTCCATTGTATATTCTTGCCTCCTTTATCAAAGATAAGGTGACCATATGTGCGTAGGTTTATCTCTGGGCTTGTATCCTGTTCCATTGATCTATATTTCTGTTTTTGTGCCAGTATCATACTGTCTTGGACTGTAGCTTTGTAGTATAGTCTGAAGTCAGGGACACGGCTTCCCTAGCTTCGTTTTTCTTTCTCAAGATTTCTTTGGCTATTTGGGGTCATTTGTGTTTTCATACAAGTTGTGAAATTTTTTGTTCTATTTCTGGGAAAAATGCCATTGGTAGTTTGATAGGGATTGCACTGAATCTGTAGATTGCTTTATGTAGTATAGTCATTTTCACAATGTTGATTCTTCCAAAATCAAGAACGTGGCATATCTCTCAATTTGCATTGTCTTTAATTTCTTTCATCAGTGTCTTTTACTTCACTGCATATAGGTCTTTTGTCTCCTTAGGTAGGTTTATTCCTAGGTATTTTATTCTTTTTTTTTTTTTTTTTGCAATCGTAAATGGGAGTGTTTCCTTAATTTCTCTTTCAGATTTTTCATCATTAGTGTATAGGAATGCAAGAGATTTCTGTGCATTAATTTTGTGTCCTGCAACTTTACCAGATTCATTGATTAGCTCTAGTAGTTTTCTGGTAGCATCTTTGGGATCCTCTATATATAGTATCATGTCATCTGCAAACAGTGACAGTTTTACTTATTTTCTGATTAGGATAATTTTATTTCTTTTTCTTCTCTGATTGCTGTGGCTAAAACTTCCAAAACTATGTTGAATAACAGTAGTGAGAGTGGGCAGCCTTGTCTTATTCCTGATCTTAGTGGAAAAGGTTTCAATTTTTCACTATTGAGCATGATGTTGGCTGTCAGTTTGTCATATATGACCTTTATTATGTTAAGGTAAGTTCCCTCTATGACTACTTTTTGGAGGGTTTTTATCATAAATGTGTGTTGAATTTTGCCAAAAGCTTATCATATGGTTTTTATCCCTCAGTTTTTTAACATGGTATATCACATTGCTTGATTTGTGTATATTGAAGAATCGTTGCATTCCTGGGATAAACCCCACTTGATCATGGTGCATGATCTTTTTCATGTGCTCTTGGATTCTGTTTGCTAACATTTTATTGAGGATTTTTGCATTCATGTTCTTCAGTGATATTAGCTGTAGTTTTCTTTTTTTGTGACATCTTTCTCCAGTTTTGGTATCAGGGTGATGGTGGCCTCGTACAATGAGTTTTGGATTGTTCCTCCCTCTGCTATATTTTGGAAGAGTTTGAGAAGGATCAGTGTTAGCTCTTTTCTAAATGTTTGATAGAATTCCCCTGTGAAGTCATCAGGTCCTGGGCTTTTGTTTGTTGGAAGATTTTTAATCTCAGTTTCAATTTCAGTGCTTGTGATTGGTCTGTTCATATTTTCTATTTCTTCCTGGTTCAGCCTCAGAAGGTTGTGCTTTTCTAAGAATTTGTCCATTTCTTCCAGGTTGTCCATTTTATTGGCATATAGTTGCCTGTAGTAATCTTTCATGATCCTTTCTATTTCTGCCATGTCAGTTGTTCTCCTTTTTCATTTCTAATTCTGTTGAGTCTTCTCCCTTTTTTTCTTGAGGAGTCTGCCTGAAGCTTTGTCAATTTTGTTTATCTTCTCAAAGAACCAGCTTTTCGTTTTATTGATCTTTGCTACTGTTTCCTTCATTTATTTTTCATTTATTTCTGATCTGATCTTTATGATTTCTTTCCTTCTGCTAACTTTGGGGGTATTTTGTTCTTCTTTCTCTAATTGCTTTAGGAGTAAGGTTATGTTGTTTATTTGAGATTTCCCTTGTTTCTTGAGGTAGGATTGTATTGCTATAAACTTCCCTCTTAGAACTGCTTTTGTTGTATCCCATAGGTTTTGGGTAGTCGTGTTTTCATTGTCATTTGTTTCTAGGTAGTTTTTAATTTCCTCTTTGATTTCCTCAGTGATCTCTTGGTTATTTAGTAGTGTATTGTTTAGCCTCCGTATGTTTGTATTTTATACAGGTTTTTTCCTGTACTTGATATCTAGTCTCATAGCATTGTGATCAGAAAAGATACTTGATATGATTTCAATTTTCTTAAATTTACCAAGGCTTTCCTTGTGACCCAAGGTATGATCTATCCTGGAGAATGTTCCATGAGCACTTGAGAAGAAAGAGTATTCTGTTGTTTTGGGGTGGAATGTCCTATAAATATCAGTTAAGTCCATCTTTTTTACCATGTCATTTAAAGTTTGTGTTTCCTTATTTATTTTCATCTTGGATGATCTGTCCATTGGTGAAAGTGGGGGTGTTAACGTCCCCTACTATGATTGTGTTACTGTTGATTTCCCCTTTCATGGCTGTTTTCATTTGCCTTATGTATTGAGGTACTCCTAGGTTGGGTGCATATATATTTACAATTGATATATTTTCTTCTTGTATTGATTCCTTGATCATTATGTAGTGTCCTTGTTTGTCTCTTGTAATAGTCTTTATTTTAAAGACTATTTTGTTTGATATGATAATTGCTACTCCACCTTTCTTTTGATTTCCATTTGCATGGAATATCTTTTTCCATCTCCTCACTTTCAGTCTGTATGTGTCCCTAGTTCTGAAGTGGGTCTCTTGTAGACAGCATATATATGGGTCTTGTTTTTGTATCCATTCAGCCAGTCTATGCCTTTTGGTTGGAGCTTCTAATCTGTTTACATTTAAGGTAATTATTGATATGTATGTTCCTATTACCATTTTCTTAATTGGTTTGGGTTTGTTATTGTAGGTCTTTTCCTTCTCTTGAGTTTCCTGCCCAGAGAAGTTCCTTTAGCATTTGTTGTAAAGCTGGTTTGGTGGTGCTGAATTCATGTAGCTTTTGCTTGTCTGTAAAGGTTTTAATTTCTCTGTCAAATCTAAATGAGATCCTTGCTAGGTAGATTAATTCTGGTTGTAGGTTTTTCCCTTTCATCACTTTAAATATGTCCTGTGACTCCCTTCTGGCTTGCAGAGTTTCTGCTGAAAGATCAGCTGTTAGCCTTATGGGGATTCCCTTGTATGTTATTTGTTGTTTTTCCCTTGCTTCTTTTAATATTTTTTCTTTGTATTTAATTTTTGATAGTTTGATTAATATGTGTCTTGGCATGTTTCTCCTTCTATTTATCCTGTATGGGACTCTCTGAACTTCCTGGACTTGATTGACTATTTCCTTTCCCACCTTAGGTAAGTTTTCAACTGTGTGCTCGCACACAGACTTCTTGGTGGCGGCAGCAGCGGCCTTAGCGTCTCATGCCCGTCTCTGGGGTCCCTGCTGATAGCCGCGGCTCGCGCCTGTCTCTGGAGCTCGTTTAAGCGGCTCGCTTAATCCCCTCTCCTTGCGCACCAGGAAACAAAGAGGCAAGAAAAAGTCTCTTGTCTCTTCGGCAGCTCCAGCCTTTTCCCGGACTCCCTCCCGGCTAGCCGTGGCGCACTAGCCCCTTCAGGCTGTGTTCACGCAGCCAACCCCAGTCCTCTCCCTGCGATCCGACCTCCGAAGCCCGAGCCTCAGCTCCCAGGCCCCGCCCGCCCCGGCGGGTGAGCAGACAAGCCTCTCGGGCTGGTGAGTGCTGCTCGGCACCGATCCTCCTGCGGGAATCTCTCCACTTTGCCCTCCGCACCCAGTTACTGAGCTCTCCTCCGAGGCTGCGAAGCTTCCCCCCTCCGCCACCCGCAGTCTTTGCCCGCGAAGGGGCTTCTAGTATGTGGAAACCTTTCCTCCTTCAGGGCTCCCTTCCACTGGTGCAGGTCCCGTCCCTATTCTTTTGTCTTTGTTTATTCTTTTTAATTTTACCCTACCCAGGTACGTGGGGAGTTTCTTGCCTTTGGGGAGGTCTGAGGTCTTCTGCCAGCGTTCAGTGCGTGTTCTATAGGAGCAGTTCCACGTGTAGATGTATTTCTGATGTATTTCTGGGGAGAAAGGTGATCTCCGTGTCTTATTCCTCTGCCATCTTGAAGCTCCTCCTCTCTCGAGTTTTTATTTTCACCAGCTTCACTGTGATGAACCAAGTGTGGTTTTATTTGGGTTCATTTTCTTGGTTAATTACATGATGTCTTTCATCGTATTCGGAAAACTGTAGGCTATTAATCGCTTAAAATGTTGCTTCTGCTCCATTTTCTTTTCTCTCATCTTATGGAATATTCCAACTAAACGTATATATTCACCCTGCCTCACATGACGCTTAAACTTCTCTATATTTTCCATCTTTGGTAAGTTACTTAACAATTCTGAGATTCATTTCCAGCACGTGGAAAATTCAGAGATATTCATGGTCTCACACAGCATTGTTTTCGTTTCATGAAGTTTGTGTAAAGCGTGTATCCAATGCATATTAGACAATAGTCACTCAGTAAATATTAAGTCCCTTGACCTGTTTTTACTGGCATCTTGTCGCTCAATAATTCTGAGGATAATCGCAGTTACACTTTACTAAGTTTTTCTATGAGACAGGCAGGATTTTACATCTTTGACATATATTATTTCAATTTCCTTTATATCAGTCCTGTGAGCTACCATTATTATATTCATTCTAGAGATGAGGAAACTGAGGCACAGAGAGATAAAGGAACTTGATTAGTTGCGTGGATCTGGCCCAGGGTCTCTCATGAGGTTGCAGCCATACTGTCACCCCAACCCCATCACCTAAAAAATAAATTTGAATCGCTCCCCCAAAATATTCAGTTGAACCACATGAAACTGAAGGTATTTGATCATTTTGACCTACAAAAATGTTACTTTCATATGGTTCAACCTAATAATATATGCTTCCCAGAACAGGCTCCATGACAGAGATGGTGCAAAAAAATACGAGAGGGGATTTTAATCCTACTAAAAGCAAAAGCTATTTTTTTAATTTCTATCCACCTCCTTGATGTGGTAAGAGCCATGGGGGCGAGGCCAGAACTCAAGAAAGCAACATCTGGATGGAGCAGGAGGGATCAATTTTTCTGTGGTCTTACGATAAATTAGCAAATGGAGCTTCAAGAGTCTGGGACCGAAAAAAACCTCCTCTTCCTCAGTCCTTCTCCCCCCTGCTTGCTCCCCTCCCCTTCTTCTCTCTCCAGCATTCTGTCCCAATCCACCTCTTCAGAGTCTGGTTCGAGTCCTCTAGAGACGTAGAGGAGTCATGTTATATTGTCTGGAATGCCCCAGAAATTCTTTCTGGTTTTCATAATATCTTCATTTTATAACCAGCATTGTGGTTGTTTCAGGATTCACAAGAGAGTGGTTGCAGAGCCCTTAATTTGAGGGAATTGACCCTCATTAGGACAGTCCGTGTTCTAAAGAGGAAGCCCCCAAAGTCGAAACCATCACAGAACTGGGACTAACCTAAATATCCACCAACAGGGGAGAAGTTAAATAAACTCAGCTAAATTCATACAGTGTAATGTGATACAGTATTTCAAAGAAGCGAGGTAGAGTGTTGTGTACTTAGATGGAAGGAACTCCAAAACAAAAACAATACATTGCAGGTCAATATGCAAGGTGGATAGTGTGTGTGTGTAAATGAATAGAAAGTGTCTGGAAGGAGAAACACTAAAATAATGACAACGGTCATTTCTGGGCGGGGAAGTTTTTGGGGAAGAGGATCAAGGGGGACTTTGAAAGTAACTGTAATGTTTATGAGATTATATTTATGTTTCCTTGCACAATTAAAAATAAGCCATTTGTAGAGCCGCAAATCATTTTTTGCAGCAGGCTTATGCCTAAAGTTAAGAACTATCCTAGTTTAGTTTCTCCAAAAGTAGACCTTGAGATAAGGATTCAAGTGCAGTCGTTTTACTTAGGAAGTGATTCGAGGAAATACTAATAAGAGAGTGAAGAAGTGATCCAACCATGGGCAACTGGGGTGTAATCTGCTGGGAACCACGTACTGCAGAGTATCTCGCCTGAGGGGTAGGGGGCTGGGGTGTTTATCCACCAAATTCCATCACTCTTTGTTAAGTTTGCTTCTGAGGAACATTACTTCCCTGGCACTTCTGACCTGCCACACAGCTGGACAAGTGGACCCTGATGGCTACAGAAAAGCCTCAAGTAAAGAAATAACAGGGTTGGAAGTTGGGCTGGCGTGCACTTGAGTCATAAGGATGAGGGGATTTGCACAATATGCCAACAACATCTACAAGAGCTATCGCTATACCCCACTGTAACTCGGTATTGTTCAGGCTGACTCTGGGGTTCTCTCTGGATATCTGAGGTGGGCGTCACCTTTCAAGGGGAGAGGAACCTCTGAGAGTCGTCCCCAACACTGCTCACGGCTAGAGCATCATATGGGTGTCATCTCTCTTCCTAGGAAAACTCAGCCAGCCAATCTCTCTGACTTTCATGGGAAGCCCCACGGTCTCAGCTTCCCCTACAGGAAAGGAACATGCTCTCTTCTTCAGGCATTGGCTGCAGATGAGTTTGATAACAAAACCAATAAATACAGAGCATCACTTTCTATAAAACCCAGCCCTCCAAGGGACTGTATAAGATGCCGATTAGAAACTAGATTCAAACCGAACTTTTCCTATTTGTATAACACAGACAGGTCACTCCCTCTCTAAGCTTCATCTATAAAATTTGTGAAATGAGAATATCTACCCCCATAGGCTCATGTGACATGCACAAACATTTTCAGAAAGCATCCATAAAGCACTGAGTACAATTCTCGGCACAGAGTGAATATTCAACAAATGTCACCCGGTCCAGAAACTA
Organism: Kogia breviceps; assembly: GCF_026419965.1. NCBI lineage: Eukaryota > Metazoa > Chordata > Mammalia > Artiodactyla > Physeteridae > Kogia > Kogia breviceps. The sequence goes on from NC_081323.1 coordinate 20,117,390, forward strand.
AAATTTCACAAATTAATTTCACACCTGCTGTTTTCTTAACTTTGTTCTGGGAGCCGTGGGAAAGAAAAAGAGAAAAACCTCATCTCTCCTCAAGCAGCAGTAATGTGTCCTCATGAATCATGAGGTTATGAGTCCTCAGACAGGAAATTGAGTCCCTGGGGACTTGGAGAGTCTGCAGCCAGGAATGCAGAGGTGGAGCCCGAAGGAGAAAACTGCTTGGGAGAGGGGGCAGTCTGTGACCCTGTACGTCTGGGCAGTAGGAAAGCAGCTCCCTGTCCCCTTGCATCCTGGTCCGGCTAATCTGAGTGCTGCAAACCTGTTTCTATTGACCAGCCTTGCCCTGATTTAAATTTCAAACAGCCCACAGTTTTATTCTCTCCTCACCACCCCTGAGAACTAACCATTATGGATTTTATAGGCCTCAGAGCCCTCGGCTCACACACTCGATTTGCACAATCTTTGCATAAGGAAAAAGGCAGTCGATGCAAACTGAATTAATTGTAATTGACCATAATATGCTTACAGAAATGCCACGGAGTTTTCATTAGTAGATAAGCCCCAGAGTTATCTGCCGATGATTTACATCGGCACGAACATGCTGCCTGGCCACAGTTAATTACGAGACCTGCCACAGAAGGTGCTTCATCAAACCCTGGCAGAGGCCTTCCGAGGGCCAGTTGACACCTCCAGGGACCGACACATCTTGACTTGCTTCCTGTGAAGGGCTTTGAAGTCACTGGCCTGGGAAGGCAAAGCCAAGCTAGCGCTGTCGGGCTCAGGCTGGGCCCTCCTTGATGCCCCAGCCGCGGTGTCCTGCTGTCTCCTTCCTTGGAGCTTCCAGTCCCTCCCACCCCCTCCCACAACCTCAGTCCTCTTCCATCAAGTCATCATCGCACTTGTGTCTTGGTTCACATAATAGACCTCCATTCAATTATTCTTTGTCCAACAAATATTTCCTACGTGCTTCCTCTGTGATTGTCTCCACACTAAACTGGGAATGCCACAGACATGGACCCACTGCACAGAGCTGAAAACCCAGGGATAGGCTGAAAGAGTGAAAAAGCATGAGTGCCAACAGGGGATAATGCGATGAGAATAAAGAAGAGGGTACTAGGAAAGAAATCAGGGCGTTTTCTCAGAGGAAGTAATATCTAAGCTGAGACCTGAAGCATGAGAAGGCATCATCCGGGTGAGGTCTTAAGAGTATTCCAGGTAGAGGAACTTGCATGTGCAAAGGACTTGAGGCAGGAAAACAGCTGGCACCTTTTGAAGGCTCATGAGGCTGGAACATCCCAAGGGAGGCAGATGAAGGAAGGTGAGGCAGGAGAGCAGTCGAAGGCCAGAACAAGGACTTTTGAGACCAGGCTGACAAGGACCTCGAATTTAATTCCAAAAGCATTGGGAGCCATGAAAGAGATTAAAGTGAGTCTATTTGAGTTGATTCAGGTATTCCTTTAAAAATCACTCTGGCTATTAGGAGTAGCAGAAAAATGGATTCTTGAAGAATGAAATGGAATCAGGGAGGCCAGTTAGAAGAGGCTACTATTAGAGTCATCCAGTCAAGAGGTGAAGGTGTCTGGTGGCAAGTCGGGATGGAGACAAGTAGGGAGGGTATAGAGGCCTCTGTCTTCTTGGGGCCCTGTGGCTGAGTGCCTTTCTCTGCCCAATACCTCTAAAAATCAGGGCTCAACCTTGATCTCAGTAGCCTCTGTCCTGGAGTTCACAGCCTCATTCCTGCATCCCAGAAGAATCCAGTATTTCTGACACTGACAATGACTATTTCCTGCCTGAATTCTCTAGAACACTGCTACCCAACAGAAATAGAATGTGAGCCACATATGTAACTTTAAGTCTTCTAGTACGCCTTATGTTGGGTTGCACCACGCAGGCCTGGAAGGCCCAGCTTCAAGACCAAAGAAAGAGCTCAGAGCCAGCAACAGAGACATCAATGGTTTAATGGACGGGGGAGCTTACTCATTTGAAGCAAGGTCCTGGAGTGATATGCCAGGGTGTTCCCAGTTACAGGGGGAACTGGGGAATTGATGTCAGGTTGGCTCATTGGTTACCAGCGAAACTAGCACAGGGGCATGCCCTTCGCAACCGCTTTAATAAGCTATCGTGGTGAAGATGTTCTGATCTAAAGTTTAGCACAGTCCCTAGCTGGGGCCTGGGGCAAGCATGTAGGAAGGTCAGCCATGTGAGTAGGGTGTAGGGGAAGCAGGCACTGGTCAAGCAGCGGAAGTGCAGAGAGTAAGAGAACAGCCATCTTGCGTGGCCTGATCATACACCTTAAAAATGTAAAAATAAACAGGTGAAATTAATTTTAATAGTATTTTATGTAACCCTATATATCCAATAGTATCATGTCAAGGTATAATCAATATAAAAATTATTAATGAGATTTTGTTTTTTTACCTTTTTTCATGCCAAGTCTTCAAATTCCAGTGTATATTTCTGCTTTGAGCACACCTCATTTGGACTAGCCATATTTCAAGTGTTCAATAGTCACATGTGTTTACTGGCATCCTTCTTATACAATGCAGTTCTGAATCTGCTCATGTGAACTCCTTGCCATCCTCTGCCCACATTTTAGAAAGTACATACATTTACCAAGAACCCAAGGACCCATTTTAAGACTAGATTGACAGGTCATGTAATGCCCAGAACCATAAATATCAGATCTTCTGATGAATAGAACACAATTTTACCAGGCCCGTTGATAAAATGCCACATAATCACATGGTTATGTGATATCTGGGCCACATGACTTCCAAGCCTCCTCTTTAGGAGCTTTACCCCAGGTTGAAATTCCTTTAACATTTGCAGTCTGGTTTCTAAATCCAGTGCAGGGTTTGTCTTTTGGAAGGGATGAGGAACTCTGTCAAAGGGCCAACTTCTCAACAGCATTTTATCAGTAAGCAAACTGGGAGGGTGTGCTGAAGTCCTGAGAGAGATGACAGGCAGGCTGGCATATGAGGGCCGACCCAGAAGTCCTCTGTGAAGTAGGTCACAGTCAGAGATAGGCATTGTGCTTGAGCATCACCTGTGATACAGATGATGATTATGAGACTCATGATCATAATAGCACTTATTCTCTCATTTAATTCTTTTAACCCCCTTAAAGTTGGGTACTATTATTTCCTCTGTTTTACATCTAATGAAACCAGAGCTAAGAAAAGTTCACTGACTTGCCCAAGGTCACATAGCTAATGGGTGAAGGATCTGGAATGTGAGTCCCCCTTCTACGTGTAGCCACTGTGCTACCCTGCCTCCTATAAAAACCACCACCAAGGCTGCCCCTTCCACTCCCACGACCAAGCTGTGGAGCTCCCTGGGAGCCAGACACTGTGCTAAAAGCTTCACACACAGTCACTCACTGAACCCTCCAAACAGACCTCGGAGGTGTGTATTATTATTACATCCTTCTTGGAGATAAGGAAACTTGAACTCAGATGGGTTAAATAATTTGCCAAAGGACAACAGTGCAAAAGGAAGAGGCCGTCTCAAGCCAGCCTCTGGAATCTGCACTCTCTCCCACTAAGGGACCACGGCTACTGGCGGTGGTGACATGAAACCCCTACCATTGCTGCCGCCACAACCATTACCACCGCGCACACTGGTGAGCAGCCGGTGGTGTGCCCAGGCCTGCGGGAGGTTTGTGTCTATTACTTCTAATCTTTGCAATATCCCAGTGCAATTGCTTTCATTATTAACATTATGTTGTGTAGCAGGAAACTGAAGATAAAAAGGCTACTGGTCTTTCCCAAGGTTACACAGCTGCTAAGTGGTGGAGCTAAGATTGGAATCAAGATCTGCCTGTCTGACCAGTTGTGCACTAGAGCTGACTCATATTGGTTTGAAATAGTTAATTGTTAATTTATTAGGAATTTTGCAGACCAGTTGTTAAACATGGCCATTATTAAAAACTAAATGTTATGCACTTACAATTATATATTATATTCACAAAAGGTAATAAATACTCAAAAGTCATAACTTCCTAATTATTTTATTACTATTACATTGGTATAATATATATAATATGTATATATATTGCACTATTGTCTATTGTCTATGTTTTCAGGTTTATTTACATCTATTGTGTCTGTACGGTGAGGTGACCATTATAATGGTATGTGGTTGTACATCTCTTCCCAATTCATCATTCAATGACATTAATTGCCAGATTAAAACTGATCACAATGAAAGTACTTACCCCATATAAGTAGTAAACATTACAAATTGGGACTTGGTTTTTTGAAGAACAAGTTGTTAAATATTTACCAGTCCGCCACTCTATGGGACCCACATCTTCCCACCATATCTTGCAGTCTTTCAAATCTTAATGTTCCTGCTAATGATCACTGGTCCTCCAGCTTCCATCCCTCTGAGGACATGAGACTCCACCTCAGAGGATACAGGGGGGTCCCTCACGTGGCCCTGGCCTTCACAAGGAATGGAGAGATGTCAGTCTCGGAAGTGCTTGCCAAGCAATGCCTGCTTTGGAGAGTCCTTTCTCCTCCATCCCTTTCTCCTGCATCTCCTCTCCAAGCTGAAACCTACATTTAAAGATGTTCAAGTTTTTCCCACCTTTCTGGAGAGGAGGACAGGGATCATCTCCAAAATAGTCTGTCAATTCAAGGCAATGCCAATCAAAATCCAAGTAGAAATTTTCCCCAGCAAATGGAATATAATCAGCCACAAAAATGATAAATAGGAAAATATATTATGACTTGAATATATGTTTGTGACCTATTTTGTAGAGAGGGGAACAGTAGAGCAAAAGTAGAATTTAGAGTATGCTCACATTAATTTATAATATATAAACACATATATACATGCATATATAACATATTATTTATGTATTATATTTTATATGTGTAGTGTATGTAGATATTTACTGTATGTTATATACATATATTTGCGTGTGTGTGAGAGGGATAATACATTGGAAAAATAAAATTGCTGGTAGTTGGATCTCTAAGCAGTGGTACTATCATTGATTCTTTAAAAGCCTTTCTCATATTTTGGGGAGAGAGGGAAGGGATTAAGATTGTGCATTGCCATAATGCTGGGATGTGTCAGACTGACCTGGGTTCACATCTCATTTCTATCCTTCTGAGCTGCATGATTGCAGGCAAATCACTAAACCTCTCTGACACTAAGTTTTCTCAGCTGTAAAATAGAGACTATACTAGTATCAGCCTCATAAAGACATTACAAGTGTTAAAAGAGATAACATACTTAGTAAAGAGCAAATGCTTGGTGAGCATGAACTCTGATGAGGAAAAGGAAGAGGAGGAAGGGGGGGGGAGGAAAAATGCATAGATGGATAAATATACAAGCTATTGAAACTCGGTTTAGTACCAAATTTCCCCCATGAAGAATCCAATTTCTTGGGAATATGCTCTTCTGTGACCTTTAGTTGGCTTTATATGAGAAAGAAAGAGTGGAGAGCAGACACAAGAGGCTGTTTTGTGTTTCCCTAAAATAAATTCAGTACCAAAAAGAAGGAGAAAGTGGTAAGTGTGAAACAGAGTCTACCTGCCTCTACCTTCCTCGCTGTTTCCTCCTTCTTCCCATGCCTGGAGTCAGGAAGCCCTCAGAGGTGTCTGCCCCACGTTGCCCCAAAACTGGAACTCTTTAGCTCCAGTGGCCAGCGCAGCTCTCCTGTAGAGCTGCAAATCCACAGGAAGGCGGAAATCCATACTGAACATACCGTAAGCCCATTTCCCCAGACTAATAAAAGCTCAGATCAAGGCCAGGTAAGGAGGATTACAGAAAAGATTCAACCTTTCATCCTGCATCCTCTGCTAGGCAACGTGTGCTGGACGTTTCTAACAACTGCAATTAGCGCCCTTTCACGTTGTAATAGAATTTAATTAAGCAAGCTCCATGCTGTGTGGTTTCTTAAAGCAGGAAACAATGCAAGGAGCAGACTGGTGATAAGCTAGGAGAAATTGCTGGTCCTCTCTGCCTGGAAGCCATTCCTTAGAACCACAGACACCCAAGTGGTGGGACTCAAGATGTCTGTGCCTGTGGACATATGGGAATATCTTCATTTCAACACCATCCCCTTCATTTCCACACACATACGGACCTTCACTCTTACGACACGCTCTCCAAGTTTCTAAATGCTCACATATGCAAAGTCAAGTACATCAGCATAAGTGTGGACTCATACACATATGTGTATATACACCCCGGTATATACAGGGACCCACAAGAATGCACGTACAATCACATGCACACACACTACTCTCATTTTTTCAACAGCACCATCCATCACTTTGTCCCAAGCCAGAAACTGGAAAGATATTTGCAGCACTCCTTATTCCCCACTTCCTACCTATCATCAAGTTCAGATGATTCTACCTCCTTCATAATCATTGAGTTATTTCCCATTATTTTCTTGCCAATAGCCAACACCCTGATCCAAATCCAGGTCACCATCATTTCTGTCCTGGATGACTGAGTCTCCAAATATGAACAGAACCACTAGGCATGGTATGCAGGAATAAGAGGAAATATCAAAGGCAGATTCATGGGGCCAGGTAAAGAACCAGACCAGGAGAGAAGTTTAAGAAATAGGGAAGCTGAAGCCAATAAAAAATAGAGCTTGGAGAAGCTGGTGTGAAAGACAAGGAGGAAAAAGGCCAGAAATATGTTTTAATAGAAACCAAGAGAAGAGAATTTTCCTAAGAAAGAACAAACAAATGCAACATATCGCAGGAGGTAAAATAAGAGCTCATTGAAAATTGATCTATAAATTTGACCACAAGGAAACCAATGGTGATCTTGACAAGGGCAGTTTAAGAGGGATGTTGAAAAATATTCAGAGGTGATTGGAGGTGGAAAAGTCAGGTGAGTGAATATAGACTACTTTTCAAATAGGTGGTTTTGTAATGACATTAAACCATGAAGAGAAAGAGAGAGAGGAAGTACTGGGTAAAATGGGGCAGGGGTAATCATTGATTGCTCTGTATTCCCACTATCTGCACACTTTTCCATAGGGAACTTCTCTCCCAGAATTCCAACAATGAGATCCAGATAAGACAGCCAATATGCGCCCTCAGAGTGCCCCATTCCCTTGACAACTGTGATTGGTTCAAGGATAAACTCATGACCCAAGCTGAGCCAAACAGAATTCTTCATCAGATTTTTTATTATTCAAACTTGATGGCAATGACCCATTTTCCTTGTTGATCGTAAGCTACAGGAGTTCGGTCTGACACGACCTACAGACAGCTTTTCATCACATGGAAAAAACTGACCTGAAAGAATAACTCTAACATGAAGACAAGTGTAGAGATGAAAATGAAATAGTGGTCACATCTCAGAGTCCAGTTGTCCATGAAGCCAGCACACTTCTGCCTCTTCCACAATTTGTTTATGTAATATAATGTTTCCTTTTTTGCCTCTGCTAGTTTTAGTTGGGTTTCTGTCCCTTGCAACACAAAGAATGTAAAACTGAAGGTCATTCCATTGATGAAAGCAATTTCCTTCAATTCTTCTGGATGAGCATATTGTTGACTGAAAGGTGGCCATCAGTTGAGGGAGAAAGAATGAAAGAACACAATATTATTGATGGAGGGAGGTCTTTGAGGCAACACATACAGGTAAAACTAGAGGGATTCACCTCGAACATTCAGTTGGCGGGGGTAGGATTGGTTATGTAATTTGTGGGACCCAGTGCAAAAAGAAAACGTTGGGTCCTTTGTTCAGAAATTATAAAGAATTTCAAGATGGTGATAGCAGAAAATTAAACCAAACAAGGGAAGAAATGTGTGTGTGTGATGGCACAGGTCACTGCCCATGGAGCCAATTCCTCTGAGATGTAAGGTCAGGAGGGACAGATGGCAGGTGACAGGAACATTTAGGGGTGACAGTAATAAATTGAGATGGAGACACTATTTCCCCAAAGGAGAGGTAGACTTATCTGCCGTGAAAGAAAGGGTTGGGTATGAGAGGGTGCAGAAGGAAGGTAAAGAGAAAGGTAAATGGACGCAGAAATATGAAACACACATTCCCTGAAAATGTGCAAACTCCCCGTAAGGATAATGTAGCAGCGGTGAGCTGGAGCACCTTTGAGAGGCAGGCAGAGCTTGATTATACACCGCGGCATGCCCGTCAGCTGCCAGCCTCCCTACACAACCATTATTTGCTTATTTCAGGACTCCCTGGCTGTTCTCTAAAATCAAAGCTTTACTAATAACCATATTTAGCGTTGAACAAGCGCTTGGTATTTCCCTAGGACTTCGCAAGCACTAATTAGTTAATAATTCAATGTAGTTGAAGAAAAGGCATAAATTGCACATCTGCAAGAACCAGGTGCCTTTCTTGTTTGTGATGTAGGGAAAGGATCCTTACACCAAGTATCAGGGGTCTGTGAGTCCTGGAATTATATGCAGTGTATGAGTGTGTGTGTTTGTGTGTCTGTGTGTCTGTCTTTCTGTGTGTGTGTGTATGATTTTATGCATGCATGTGTGTACACACATGTGTGAGTGTATATGCATGTGCGTGTGTGTACATGCACATGCATGTGTGTGAAAATACCTTCATTGGGTCCTCATAGAAACCTATGGGCCAAGAAGAGTTAACAATCATAGCATTGAAGAAGAAGCTTAAGATACAGACTCAGAAAACTTGGGTTAGGACACAGGTTCAGCCACCTACGGTTTATCCAAACTTGTACATATCAACTTCCCTCTTAGTGCCAGCGTTTCCTCATCTATAACATGGAAGAAATACCTTTCTCTCATGGTGTGAAGATTAAATAAAAGTCTTACCACAAAGTCAGAATTGATCAGTGTTTCAACTCTGTCTTGCATTTTCTCATTCATTTCATAGCTGGACAGCAAAGATGGTTTAAAACTCCAAATTTGCTCAGCTATATGTGAGGAGAAAGAGGAGGAAGATGTAAGAAAAGCTGCAGATATGGAAGAATATGAAGCGAGGTGAATTGTTGGAAACAGATGAGGCTACTCTCGGTGCAAGGAAAATAGGAGAAATTTGAGAGCTAAGGCTGAGGTTGCTAGTTTGCAAACCAGAACTTATGACCTTTACGTCACTTATGGTGAGTATTACCAGATCCCACAACTATGATTGTGAGCCACGATGGTAGCCTTTATCAGTTGAGTACATCATGTGTGAAGTCAAGTTCATTTGAAGAAAACAGTGACCATTTAAATCACTGTTATCTCCCACCACTGCCTATGTGTTCAGTTCCCCCAGGCAGGCATGCCTGATGATGAAGAAAACCATAGACTGTTGCAGAAGGAAGGGTGTTCATATATATCTTCTAATTTTCTTGAAATGTGTTCAAACCATCATTCCAACAATAAACTATAACTACACTAGACATTAGACAATGAAACAAGTAGAGCACGGAAGCTATCTTAATTATTGGTTCTGATTTTTAAAGAATTTACCCATACACGTGACCATTGGTCATATTCACCAATATGTACAATTTCTCTAATAAAGGGACTTACGTGTTTATGTATTTAATTTTTTAAATGCCCCATTACAAAATGAAACAGGTGTGTGTCCCTAAGAGGACCTTACACACGGTTCCTGTTTTGTGTTTCTTGCCTCAATACAGAGTCTTCCATTCACTTGCTGCTAAGGAAATCTTGTATCTTTAATGCAGTCTGCTGCTGTCTTTCTGTTAATCACTATCTTCATGTAGATCCTTCACAGAATCTTTTAGTCTGATTGACACATTCAGAGACTTGACCACATGGTAAGGGAGAAAGCCAGGCTTCAAATTGAGATCTGCAGTCCAGTGTTCTTTCCTGGTCACCATTCAGGTTTCATTATTGGCTTAAAGCAAAATGTACTGGAAAGATCCTGAATTAGGGATGGCTGGGCATAGAGACAGTGTACCCCAGCCTCCATCTTCACCATCCCCCTCTGCCTCCAAATGACTGAACCCACCAGCTCTGAGAGCTGAAAACAGACAGACCATCTCTGGGTGGGAGTGATTCAACCCACTCACACCAGGGATTTTAAGATGTAAAGAGACCTGAGAAAGACTCACCCTACAGAATCACCCTGACATTGGGGTAGAAGGTTGATAATAGTGATCGATGACTAACAGTGAATAGATCAGCTAATAAGACAAAATTCTGGATTTGGAATTAGGCACAAACTTGAATATTTATTTAGAGAAAGAAAATAAATCACAATAAACTACATTTTTTTGTAAGTGACAGATAACACGAACATTACAAAATCCTGAAAAATAACATAATATTTGTATTAATCAGCACACAGATGCAACACTGTAATCGTTCTTACCTTTGGTTTTCTGCGTATTCTTTGATCTCCTTTTCACATGACAATGAGTATGTAGTATTTTCTGTGGGGAGAAAAGAAAGTGAACTCAGAATTTCTAAATTATTTTCACCCTGACATGGTAGAGCGAAGCTGGTTTGTTTGTTTGTTTGTTTTCCAGCTTCACCAATTCATTATTGGAAAGGCCACCAAATTGTTTACAATTGTTGTACAAACTTGAGAATTCTTCTATCAAGTTTATTTTCTATATGAGCTATGAAATTTTAGGGAACTTCAAATGTTTTCTTGTACAAGTAAAGTGCTATTTGGATGAGCAACATTCATGATGCAGGGCTTTGGGAAAACCCCGTGCAAATAAGAGGCCCTGAAGGTAACTTTTACTAGCTTCTCAGTAAATTCACAGCTGATTGCCTTACAAGGTCCCCTCTTGATGGTCCTTGAGCACCTCTTCCAACTCATTGCCTATCACATCTCCCTTTGTTCAGTCTTCTCTAGCTGCTCAACCTTCGTGTTTTCACCTAATGTTCATGCTTTATTCCCATTGCCAGACCTTTGCACAGGCTGTGCCCCCTGTCTGGAGTTCCCTTCCTACTACATAATTCTTCATTTCACTAAGTCCTTCAGATCCTCCTTTAGTCTCAGTCACCGTTCACTTCTGAATTCACTTCTGAACTCACCGTTCTGCCTTCCCTCCCTTTATCAAATCCCCCATCATAAGCTTACTTAAGACGATGCACCTCTCTCTCGAAACACCAGACACAAGTTTACATGTTGTTCTAGGAGTATTTAATTCATCTCTCTGTCTCCCAAGAGAGCTCCAGGAGGGGGGGACCACCTCTGCTTTTGTTCCTGCATTATATTCCCAGTACCTACTACACAGTATGGATCGTAATGGGAGTTTAATAAATATATACTGATTACATCTGGATAACTAAGGGAGAAGAGACATAAATTGAAATTGATCAGTAATCTCCGTCTCCCTGTGAGAAAATTTTAAAAATCTAGAAAACCAACTTTGGTTTCCCTTTGGCTTCACTTCACCTGAGTCAACTGCCTGTTGGTGGATCTCAGATATCTAGCCAGCCTCTATGAAAATATCTTCATCCTAAAACATGCCTTTTGCACTTTGAGAAACCACAGGTGTTGCTATAAATACCAGAGAAAATCAAAAGTTGAAGTCTGGGGTGAAAAGAAGTATGGATGAAACATTTAATAAAATATTTTGGGAGAGGATACAGATGTAGAGTAGCTCTGAGGAGAAGTTGAGGTTGGGCAGCTGTGTTTTCCAAAAAGATCAAATATCCCTTGTCCTACCTTCAGATGCTGGCCCAAACTCCACACCAGAGCATGGCTTGGCCTGTTTATATGGTAGGAACACTGGCTCCTGAAAAGGTCTCTCCCTCTGGTCTTTTAGTCCACGTTTCCACTGTTAGAGGTAACTTTCTTTTGATCAGACACTGTACTTCTTAGAGTTTTTGACCCTGTCTTCTCCAGCTCCATGCAACTCCCTGCACCAGGGCCCAGCCGTTTCTGATTCAGCCCCTCTCAGTCCCTGAGCAATGCTGATAAGAGGGACTCTAAGCCCACCAACGGATGGGATCTGAAATTATCAGTTCCCTTAGATTTTAAATTACACGAGACCCAGATATCTACATGCCTTTTAGCTAGTTCTTTCTTCTAATGAAGACTGGTTAGTGGGTTTCAAATTACATGCCAACTTTGTTGCTTGTCACGGGTACTTGAGAAAGATTCCAAGTTGAGCAGGCTCCAAATCGTGTTTGATTAGCAATGTCTGCTCTGATCAAGGGAAAGGATGGTAATAGCATGCATGCCGCATATTTGGTTTCCCTGTTCTAACTCCTAACATTTGGTCCAAGCCTTATGACTGGGTTTTAGCCCAACTTTAACTTAAGTTTCTCCAGAAGCTAAACATCTGCCCTGAATCCAATTGACATGCTATAATATAATATTTCACAAATGCTGCCTTGACCCAGTTTTGAAGTCATGGCTAAAAACTCTCAATTCCCCTTCACGGGTAGTTGCTAAGCCTCTACACCAACCATGTCCCTTATTGGGGTTCTGTTCTCCAGGGTCAGGTACCCAACAACTAGCTAGGGGCAGCCCCTAAACCCAGGATCCCAAGTAATTATTCAACTTATCCAGTCTCCAGAAAGCTTTCAAAATCTGCTCCATTTGCCATGCATAAGCTCCTCCTACAGCTCCAGCTTGCTGTGACCCAGTCCCCAAGGGTAACCCCCGTGCATCCCTGCATGACAGCCTTCTCTTATTCCTTCATTTGGAGCCATAAGTAACAAAGAGTTCTGCCTTTCATCTATCTGAGAGTCAGTGTGTTGTATCTGGTTATCCAAAGAATCTTTAGAGCTTATAAAACACATGTAGCCAAAGGCCTTGTCCTGCCTAGTCACTGCCATCCCTTGGGAGCTAGACGCCCCCTTCCAAAATTGCCAGGAATGTCAGTGCATTTATTTTAAATCGCAAAACACTTTGTTTCCTGGGATGATTTCTCAAGCCTCCTGTCAGCCTCCTGAGAAGCCATTTTAGCTAAAATTCTAGGTAATATTCGTTCAGTGGATCATTACTTCCACCTCTGGCATGTGAGGGTACTGTTTGGGATGGGGGACCTGCAGAGTCCCTGAGGGGTCCCACTTTGTATCTCAGGCCCCCTCTGCCCCCTCTGAGAGCTCTGGCCCACAGACAGCTGCAGAGCCCGGTAAGGATGCCACCCTCCAAGTATCTGCAGGATAGACTATGGCAAAAGCAAGGAAACTCCATTCCACCTTTTCATATTTGTAAATATTCTTCTTTTTCTTCCTCCACCTTCTCTGCTTGCCAGGTTTGCTTCCTCCCTGAAAAGAAGATCACGTCATACTTTCCTCTTCCTCCCAGTCCTTGAGACAGAATTTCTCCTCAGACTAAAGAGTGTAAACACTTTTATAACCACTACATGGTCAATTCTGAGAAAATACCGAGAATTCGGGGTAACACTGAAAGCTCTTGTTGGTATCTGCAGGATAGATTTGTTTCATTGGGAAGACAGAAAGGGGCCATGAGAAAGGGCCAGTGGGGGGCCTAAAGCAGACAGAAGGTCCCCTGATTCATATGGGTGAAGGCCAGATCTTGTGGGACAGAGCATCCCCAGGGAAATTCAAAATGGGACAAGTTCACACAAATTCCTAATGAGAGAATTTTATCAGTGGCAATTCAAACCAAGTCCTCTGGAAGATGTGCACACTGGGAGGACAGTTTCTATTTCTAGAAGCCACCTTAACCATAGATTTACAGCTTGGTCTGGGATACAGCAGACCAGGATGGCGAGGGTCTAGGACACATATACTGTGAAGGCTTTGTCAAAGAACTAAGGACTCTGATCCTGGAAAAGAGATTATCTGTGCTCAGAAAGAAAGGGATTAGAGCAGTCTCTTATTTTAAGATGATGATGATGATGATGATAAGAGCTAACATCTACAGAAAGTGTGCGTGTGCCAGACACTTTACTTCTTGTACCCCACATCAACGTACCTCATAGGGTAGGTGCTACCATTATGCTCATTGAACCAATGAGGAAACCAAGGTTCAGAGACGTGAAGTGACTTGTCCAGCTCATACAGCAATAGCCGCCAGAGTCAGCATCCAAACCCAGACCAACCTGGCACCGAAAGCAAGTCTCTTAGTCACTGCCCTACCTTACAAATAGGTGTCCACGGTGACACCAAAACTGCATCAGGTCCACAGTCTGACTTCCGGTGGGGTGTCCTCCTGTGAGACTGCCCAGACTTCAATTCCTCTAGTCCCTGCCAGCAAGACACTGGCATGGAAGTAGCCTCAGTAACGGCAGCCATGTTGATCTACAGAACAATGGCATGATCAACCTTCAGGATATGTTTCTGTGTGAAAAGTCAGGTGGAGAAAAATATGTGCTTTGATTTGGATTACCCTAGAAGCAGACTAGGAAACAAAGATTTGAGTACAAATTGTTTATTTGAATGTGATCCCAGAAAACTAGTAAGGCTATGAGAAAGTGAGATCGGGGGGAAGGGCAGCCAGTAAGTATGTGTTTTCCAGCAAGTTTCCATGGTTGGTAACTGGAGCTTCATACTTCTGGAGAACTCTGGGGGTTCGTGTAGAACATTCTGTTTTGTTGATCTGATTTGGAACCATGTACACATTTTACGTAATTATAATGTTATAATTAATTTTATAGATTAATTAATTTAATTAATATATATAATTTAATTAATATAATTAATTTTATAGATTGATGTGTATTATTTATGTATTAAATTGTAATTTTATAATTAAAATTTTATAGCTATCACTATAAAAAATAAACAAATTAAATAAATGAATAAATCTATGTATTGAGCTGGTGATACAATCACAAAGATAGAAATATGTCGGGTGATTTTAAGATACAGTAATCTGGCTATTCATCCCCTGTGGGATATGCCCAACCTAAATGAATTTAAGAAAAAAATAAAATTACACTATCTTCAATAATCATGTCATTGGTGGGAGTGTTACTCTGAGACAGTTCAGTAGGTACAAAATAAATGTGTTTGCCTTTGGGAACTGGAACATTATTCTACAGGAGAAACAGGAAATGCAGACGTAAGATCAAAGAAGGTAAGTTAAAATGATGTCATTTCTTAGCTGGAAGTTTCAATGAAAACTCAAGATATATTTTCTCTTTAAAATGAAATAAGTTATGTCCTACCTGTATCCACTGAAAAGCCCCAGAAACAGTGGCCAACCCAGTAGCAATGAACACCTCAAAACCCAAGTTGTGGGTGTCTAAATGTCATTCTCCACTGAAAGAAAAAACGGGTTGTCTAGATTTGGGAGAGAAAACCTACAAGATGAACCGGGAACATATTGTCAAACCAGACAAGAAGAAGCTATCGAAAACCATGTGGTCATGTCAGAAGGACTCAAAAGTGAACTTAAAGAGTCGCCCACAGGCCAAACGCAGGAGACTTTGATCTCAGTAAAAGAACAACTGTGACGGATTGAAATCCATCAAATACTTTAAAATTCATGCATGCAAAATGATAGTCATAACAAAATAAGCTCACTGGTGTCCTACATCGAACACTAGAGGAGCAACTCATTATTTTGAAAACTAGAAAATAAAGAAATCAAGCATTAACTTGTCTTTCCCATATAAACTGTATCTCAGGATGACAAATAGTTGATGAGAAGAAGCTTTTCTTTAAAAAGTGATTCAGAAAATGAATGAAAAAGAATGATGGGATTGAAATTATTGTTGATTAAAATGATCATCAGTGGTTGCTACCATCAAAAGAGCCAAACAGACTTCCTAACATACAGTACACTGTAGCATGAAGTATGAAGTATTTTTGCCAAAAGCCAAAACCTGAACCTGAACAAAATTCTAGATCTAACTTCTAATTTACAGGAAATACCAGGGGCGAAGGAACGTTTCAATCACACCACTAAAATGCAAACAGCAAAATGCAGACTCTGGGGAATTCTTTAAGACAGGCAACCAAGTTTTTTTAACAAGTAAATCTCAAAGGGGAAAAAAAAGTAGATCAAAAGAGACTTAAAATACCTATGAATCAATTGCAATATATAGACCACATTTGGATCCTGATTCAAACAAATAATTTACTTTAAAAACTATATAATAAAATTGGGAAATTTGAACAGATCAGATAATAAATAATTATTATTAATATTTTTGGATATGATCAAAGTATTTTGCTTGGTTTTCAGAAAAAATCTGTATGTTATAGAGATACATGCTGAAGCATTTAGAGAAGAAATAATATTTAGGATTTGCTTCAAATAATACAGGAGGGAGGGAGGATATAGAAAAACAAGATTGGGCACTAGTTAATAATTTTTTAAGCAGAGCAAAGGGTGCATGGATAGAGGTCTATTATACAATTGTGTCTACCTGATTTCTGCTTAATATTTTTCATCATACAACTTAAAATTACACACACACACACACACACACACACACACACACACATGCATTTTAAAAGTTAACAGTGGCCAATTTTGCTCCAGAGAAGAAGGGGTGGAACTGAGCTAAGCAGAGGCAAATCTGGAGCAAGCAGAGTCAGTCCAAATCATCCTTTGCCTCTGCAGAAGAGGTAGGTTTGGTGTCATCCAGGATTGTGAAGACGTCACAGAGCTGCCTGGGCAGGAACTCAAGGGGCTGGACCTTGGCATCAGGCAGGTCACCCAGCTTCGTTCCTTAGTTATATAGAGGTGCTCTGGGGTCCTCATCTGATGGGTGGGGTTCACAGTGGTATCCACCTCCTCCATGGTGGAGAGGCTCAGATGAGCTGATGCATGGATGATGCTTAGCAAAGCTCCTACTACACAATTAATAAGTGATATAATTATCTTCATCTTCCCTGTGAGCTACCGTGGCCCAAAGAGATGTTGTTGGCACAGTAACTCAGAGGAACCACAGCGGGTGGCCCAGACTCCGGACCTGTCTGCCTCTCTCGTTGGTCATCCTTAGCAGCTTCTGGTTATAGTAGTCAACTGGAAAAATGAATGGAGCACTTATCGCAAACCCCCATTTTCCAGAGCCTCCACTCTCCCCCATTCCCTCATTTTCTCTCGTGTTCCCTCTTTGTTTTTTCCTCCATCCTTTCTTCTTTCCTTCTTTCTCCAAAGCAGCACTTTCCAAGTGACAAGTGAAGCAATAATATAAGCAATAATTTAACTCCTTGCTTTCTACTTAAAAATCCCCTAATTACTGGGTAATGGGTCCACAGGGGCATTTGGACTGGGTGAGCTCTGCCCTGCAGGCACAGCTATAGTTCATCTGTCTGCTCCCTAATAGCACTCTAAAGTTCACCCTTATAAACATGTCACTGAGGCTGTAATTGAGTGACTGGTCATTAGGTTCCACGAGCGGTACCTGTGGGTCACCGATCACTCAGGGGTGATGGATCTTTCTCCAATACCTCGGCTGGGCTAACTGCAGAGCTCTCTATCACCTCTGAGCAGAGCATTACTCTCCAGGAAGTCTACAGCAAGCCCTGGTGGGCTACCTTAAGCTTGGACTTCCACGGGGAAGTGCCAGACAGAGGAGAGGGTAGGGTAGGAACATACATCCTTTTGCTTCCCTCGCTGACTCTCCCAGAAGCCTGTCCTGGAAGGGTCTCGTAGGAGACGCTGAAGCTAAAAGACACCATGAGGCAATAAGGATTCACTGCAAGAATAACTGCTCTGTAGAGTAAAGTCGATTTGAGAGCAGGTGCATTGTTGCAAGACAAGGAAAAAAGGATTGGAGCTTTGTGTTACTAGACTTATCTTAATGTACCAGAAATGTCTATCACCTCTGCACTGTGTTCCCTTGATTAAGTCACTTGACCTCTCTGTTCCTTGATTTCCTCATTCATGAAATAGAATACTTCCCTTCTACAATTATGCTGAAGATTATCTGAGATAATACATATTAAAGTGCCTAACAGGGTCTGGCACCCAGTAGGCATTCAGCAAATATTAGCCCATTCTAAATAAACCTACCATTTTTCCTCTGCTTCCATCAGAAATGCTCTTTTGTCTTTTTGATGATGATGGAGACAGAATAACATAGTGGCTAAGGGCACAGGCTCCAAAGCGAGGCTGATTAGAATCAAATTCTGACTCTACCGCTTAATCGCAATGTGACCCTGAGCAAGTTACTTAACCTCTCTGAGCCTCAGCTTCCTCCTTCATAAAATGGAAATATTAACAGTAGCCGGTAGCCATCTCAAAGAGTTCCTGTAGGGATTAAATGAGATCATACACGTAAATTACTTAGCATAGTAATTGGCAAGTAGTTGAAAGTAATCTTTCAATAAATACTGGCTCTTTTTATGGGTCCCATGTTTAAGGAAATGAGGAAGAAAAAACAACCTTATTCATACTCTATCATTAAATATAATATCCTGAAGTTAAAAGTGCCAAGGAAATTCAACTTTAAAAAAATTTAAATCTACCTCTGATTATACCTACCTGAAAGAGTTCCTAGCCCATTTAGGGGAATAAGACTTGAGAAAGAGAACAGCTAATTCAGAATAAAATCAGTCTCTCGTTTAGTGCTAGACTGAGTGATACAGAGTGGAAATCCCACAGGGGTCTGAGAAGGAAGAGACAGCTATGGGGAAGAAAAGGATCCAGGAGAGATGGAGCTATTCTGGTCTCTAAGAACAGCAGGGTGAAATGGCAGGTAGAGTTGAGCTGGGGGACGAAGCATCCAGATGGGGCCATGGGAGTGAAAACCCACAGGCAGGGACATGAGGGTATGAGGAGTCTAGCCTGCTGACCCCCAGGGTTTATGCTACGAAGGAATAACTAGGTAATTCAACAAGCCAAAAATATATAGTGAAAGCCTGTTCTGTGATGAGCAGTAAATTAAATATCTCATTGGTTCCCATATCAACTCAGTATAGGGTGGACTCACATTTTTAGTCCATTCTGCTACACACTCTAACCACCTTTCGGACAACACATTTGGATTCTCGAGCTCCAGGACAAGGTGGTCCTGCCCAGGGACCAACCCTTCAGGTTGGGCAGCATTTGCACCTTCACCCACACACCAACATCTCTGTGATCTCCTGTTGGTATATTTCACTTTGCTTTTGTCATGTTATACTACTGAGTGCTAAAAAGGGGGAAATGCAAAGGCTGATATTAATTCTAAGAAACACAGGTGTCAGGAAAGTGAAGCAATTGAAACAAAGGTGGACATACTTTGGCATTCCCAAAGCGGAAGAGATTTCATTCCAAGTCACCCTCTTTTCTTCAATTGGTCAACTGTATATTCAATTGTGGAGGAGAGGATGAAAACATATTCATAGTTAACAAATACTCATTTAGAGCTGACTGAGTGCCACGCACTGCTTTAAGCAATTTACAAATATTAACTCTTTTAAAATTAAGGAAACTAATAAAAACCATGAGGACATATTAAACAAATAAATTGAGGGACATTCTGAAAAATAAATGCCCTCTCTTTAAAAACGTCAAGGTTAATCAAAGGCAAAGAAAGAATGAGGAAATAGTCCATATTAAAAGAGACTAAAGGGCTTCCCTGGTGGCGCAGTGGTTGAGAATCCGCCTGCCGATGCAGGGGACACGGGTTCGTGTCCCGGTCCGGGAAGATCCCACATGCCTCGGAGCAGCTGGGCCCGTGAGCCATGGCCGCTGAGCCTGCGCGTCCGGAGCCTGTGCTCCGCAACGGGAGAAGCCACAACAGTGAGAGGCCCGCGTACCACAATAAAAAAAGAGAGACTAAAGAACATGACAATGAAATGCAATGAACTATCTTTGTTTGGATCCTGGCTCAGAAACTTTTATTTATTTATTTATATTTTAATTTTTATTTTTTTGCTATAAAAAACATTAGAGTAACAATTGGAAAAATTTGAATAAGGTCTGTAGAATATTTAATTTTACTATACTAATGCTAGCCAATTTCCTGATTTTCATAATGTTTCTGTGGTAACATAAAAGAATGTCCTTGTCTTTAGAAAATGCAAACTAATATATTTTAGGGGTAAAGGAGAATCATGTCCACATTTTACTGTGAAAATGGTTCATAAAGAAATAATAAAAGTGAAAGTGGTTCATAAAGAGAAAAATATAAAGCAAATATGAACATGCTAACATTTGGGGAAATAGGAGTGAAGGTATACAGGAATTCATTTTATTATTTTCACATTTTTTTCTATAAGTCTGAAACTATTCAGCACAAAATTAAAAATAATAGAAAATATGTAATGAAAAATTTTTATAAACAATACAGTATTATCTTAAATTTTAGAAAGCATTTTTCTCTCTGGGACCAAACACCAATTAAACTTAGAAATATTGGCTGGTTTCTGAAATTTTCATGTATGCCTTTAGGAAAGTGCTATGTGAAAAACAAGAAACAACACTGACAATGAAATTCTTCTGCAGGAGTTCAAGTGAGAGATGAGGTTGACCTGAACTAACGTGGCGTCTATGGATTGGGGAAGGTCTGCGTAAATACAGAAGATGCTTGGAACAAAGACTTCCCTGGACTTGGTGGCTAATTAAATATGGCCAGAAAGTGGGGGAGAAGAGGAGCCTGAGGATTTAAGCCTTGGGAACGTGGGGAATCCCAACACTTGACAGACCTAGAACTAGAACAGGAGCCTGATGACTGAGGTTACCTTCTACCTCTGCTACAATTTTACTGTATGATCTTGGGCAAGTCACACTTGCTGGATCCCATTGGTAGAAAGATGCTTTTGGGTAGAGTGATTCCTGCCTTCGCATTCTGAAAGCATTTTCTACGAATCAATGTCGGGAAGAGCGGTAGCCAATGGGCAGAGAGGTGACTAGGAGCTCAGGTTGTAGTGCTGTATAATGTTCAAGGTGACACCATTCAAATGGAAATCCAAGGAATATTAGCTTGCAACTTATAAAATTGCTGTTTTTGTAAGACAAACATGTTCAAATGTTATCAATTCCGAATGGCTTAACCTAACATGAGGAATGTAAGACTGGAACTGAAAGAAGCCAGAGATGGATTTACAGAGGTGGAAACCCCACTAGGTGAAAGTAAGAGCTTTCTGAAGGAGGAAGAAGAGAATAGAGCCCAGGATAAAACTTTGTTGGTCACAGAGATTACATGAATTCATTAATGACAAAAATGAATATTTATTGGAACCCAGCTCTGGGCCAGGCATTCTGCCAATGGTACAAATCCAAAAGTGAGTTAAGCAGGTGCCTTCCCTTGAGCTCTCAAAGATCTTAGTGTAGAAGAGAAAGAGGAGCCAGGAGGCAAGTATAACTATAGCTACTATTAACATCGTTATTTACTGATCACTTACTGTATTGTCGTGCACTTGGATGAAAGCCAGACATGGTGCCCTTGGTTTTTCACTGCACCCATCTTAGCACTTCATCAGATGACCCTTGCCCAAGATCCAGATGCAGAATACATTAACGGTAAATGGATATTTTATTGAAGACACCCTAAGGAGATGGGAGGGAAAGTTTCACATCACTCCCCATACACAAGAAACGTGAACAAATTCCCCGTTCTTCTCCCCAACATCCCAACTTTGTGTAATATGTTACTTTCTCCTGCCTACTGCCTTGTCTCTCTCCTCTCTCTACTTGACCATGGCGTTGATGTCTCCAAAACCACTCTGTGACCCCATGCAATCTCATTCCTGCCTTCAGCTTGGGTATCCCACTCATCCCAGCGGGGAACAAAATGAAACTCTTGAGGCATGTGCCTGGGGGAGTCTTCTCCGCACCTTCCCCCCATCCCAAGTTGCTTATCAAAGTGTTCTTTATGGATGAATTCTTCAGTTCATCAAATTCAGGCCTCATGAAGGAAGCAGAAGGAGAGGCAGGGAAAAGATTCTGTACTGAGAATGTAGAATTTCCAGAAGATATGAAGAAGGCAAAAGGGGCAGTGATAGGGAGAGAGGTTTTCCTCCTTACCTACCCATTATCTTTAAATCTCACCTCAACCCTGAACAAGGTATTATCTAGTTTTTTTAAAGAAGTAAACTGATGTCCCAGGAGCATAAGTAACTTGTTTAAGGCAATAAACAAGGATATGGCAGTGCTGGGATTCAAACCCAGGCATGCTGGACCCTTCCCACTTCACATCACTGGTAAGGAACAGGGGAGATAACGAAACTGGACACATCCAGTGAAATCGTAGACTAAGACCCTTTGTGTGTGCCTCCTGAGAAGCTAGGGATGGACCAATTTCTGCAGATGTGTGGGGAAAGGTAGGTTCTGGTTGCCTTCCTCTCCATAACTGAGCTTCTTATCTTTCGTGATAGAAATAAGAAACCAAAATCATTTGAATTACTTGTAGCACAAGAGTTCATGGGTTCCTAATAAAGATGTCTCCTAAAAGGAACTATATGAATTAACTGTACTCACTTTCTCTGCTCAGAAATTATTAGGCGTCCTCTGAATAAGAGAGACTATCAGAAAAGGGAGATTTGAGGTAAGTGTCAGGCCTGTGGCTCAAACCTGGCCACAAGTTTTCTGTACCTGGACAAAGGATGAACTTGCTCTGTGTGTCCATTTCTCTGGGAGTAAAACAGACCTACTAATGCCTTCTCATGCTTTTTCAGAAGGTGTGTATATTGAAATAATACACATAAAAGACATTTAAACAGCATAAAGAAGCTTAGAACTAAAAGCATGATCACCTTTAAATAGAATGAATTAATATTTTATTTGTTTAGAAAGTTTGAAAGTGTTCCTGCAATGCCCAGGCTAGTGAGTACCTGGAACATTAGGGTTCTAGCTTCTTTCTAGAGTGAGATTCTTGAATATCTTAATACCTATGACATCCTTTCCTTACCCTAAAAGCCAGGTCCAGAGTTCGCCAAAGAGCTGGCTTCTTTCCAGACATGACACAAGGACCCAAGATTGCACTTGCCACTCACTACCTCTGAGTACTTAAGACACAGTGATATTCGTAAGGCCAGAAGAAGAAAGAATCTCTAGTAAACCATGATTCTGATGTTATTACCAGGGAAAAAATAGGCACTGGAGACCTCCAGGGGACACGCACCAGGTCCTCTTCCCCCTCCTCACTCTCTTGCGCAATCTATAACGGTCACCATTCAAGGTGACCAGTTTTGCACGCCAGCAAAGCCAGGTATACGGTGTTAAAGGCTTCAGGAACTTTACCCCATGTGTGGCTGGTGAATAAGACTGGTTCTACAGAGATCATCTCCATCCTGTCTCTCATCTTTTAGAAATGCAGCCTCCCCTGGTAGGTCACAAGAGCCTGCTCTGGGGAGTACCAATCATGGGATGATGGATGGTTGTCCTATAGCAGGTCACCAGCATTCTTCTGGCTTACTGAGCCCCAGAACTTGGACCCCACTGAGAGCTGACGGCTATTCCATAGGGCTCAAGTCCAATAAGGATTGTGATTTCTCTACATTAAGGACCCCTTCAATCTGGTCTGTCATACTCTCCTGCCCAGACACTGGTAAAGGCTCCACTTTCTTACAAGATATCTGTACTATACCTTACCCCTAAGATGGCATGAGTTGGCATGAAAATAGTAATGATTATTATCTTCCATTGAGTTCTTATGGGTCAATCTCATTTATGAATACAGATTTTAAAATGTAAGTTCTACTATGTGTTGAGCTATGTGCTTTATTGGATTATTGAATTTATATAATAATAAATACTATCATATTCCTACTTTGCAGAGGTGAAAACTGAGGATCATAGAGGAATCAAATCTAGGAAGTGACAGAGATGCATTTTGAACTCAGGCTGTTTGATTACAGAACCTAAACTTTTAACCACTAAGTTACATGTAATTAAATTATATATCAATTTCTTTTATTGAGACGTGCATATCACAAAATATAGTGTTTTTGTTACATTGTATACATACTATAAATGGCTATATGACCTATCTATTGGTGGTAGAAATTCAGGAAATTTTTATTTTCAGCTTTGTGCTTTCTTTATTGAGTTTTTACTGTGAGCGTGTGTTACTTTAAAATTAATTACTTTGTCTTGTTGCAAATATTTATATAAGTACAAGGAATAATATACCAAAACTACATACTAACCACTAAAATTTAACAAATACTATTATGTCATATTGGCTTCATAGGAAATAAAACGTTCCAAATAGAAATGAGAAACTCCCCATTCTACCACCACATCTTTTTATGCCTCCAAACTCACCAGTATCCAACTGTTGGAGTGTTGCCTTCTCATCTGTGTTTTTATGTCTTTCCTACATATGTATATATTTGCATCAAGAAAAAAACATACTACATATGTATGTTTCTATAAATAACATATAGTAATCCTGCTGGCTTTTCATGTGTAGCTTCCTTCCCCAGGCATCTGCAGCTGGCTTTCCTCTCCTCTGCTAAGTTATTCACTGTACTCTGTCCACATTTTGTAAAACTTGTATGGTTCAAGATTACAGATGTCTCTTACTTTCATCAAAGATAAAGTTTGTACTTCTGTTTATTGTTTTTTGTGTTGTTTTAGGCTGCTTTCAAAAGGAGGAGGGGACTATGAATCCAGATATCTCTGATCCTTTTTCTGCATCTATATTAAAGAGCATATGGTTTTCTTCTTTGGTCTGATAATAGTATGAGTTACATTAATAGGTTTTCCAATGTTAAACCATCCTTGAATTCCTAAGATCAAGTATACTTGGTCATGATGCGGTTTTATTGCTCCTGGTCTTGTTCCTATTGTTGCTGCTACTGTCATTTTGCTGGATTGGTTTGTTAGTACTTTATTTAAGTTTCTTCATCTATATTCATAAATGAGATTGACTTTTAATTCTTCTACTTTTACTGCCCTTTTCCATTTTGATATCAATGTTAATTTGCATCATTTAATAAGTTGGAAAACTTTCCACCTTTCTGTGTTTTCTGAAATAACTACTCACTGAAATTTTGATAAAAGATATCCATAAAACTATCTGTGCCTAATGCTTTTGTAGGAAGATTTTTTTATTACTGTACAATTTATTTAACGAACATGGATTTATTCATACTTTCTATTTCCTCTGAAGATAATCTGATCATTTATAATTTTTGAGAAAATTGCCCATTTTATCTAAGTTTTCAAATTGATTGATGTAATATTGTTCTTATTATTTTCTTGTTTATAATCCTTGTTTAGCTATAGCTCTATGCCCATTTCATTTTCAATATTGTTAAGGTTACCTTCTTCTTATTCTATTGTCCAATCTTGCCAAAGGACTCCCTGTACTGCTAGTCTATAAAAGCAGAGAAACAAAACTTTTTCTTAATCCAGTGTGTTTTTACATACATACATACACTGCTTTCCCAAATAAAAATGGCAGAACAGAGGTTACATCTGCTTCTACAAAGACACTATTCTCACCAACACTCAGGGGGTAAACCAGAGTACCCATAAAAAAGGTGGGTACTTTTTTTTACTAGCCTTGGGTATAATTTCTGTGGGTACAACATATCCTGCTCAAGGCACTATCCCCCTCAATGGAGGCAATCAAGCTCATGATTTGGAATCAGATGCACTTATATTCAAATGCTTTCCCTTCCTACCTAGGTGACCTTGAGCAAATGGAGGTAAAGATACCCATCTCAAAGGCTTTGGTAAGGATTACCTGGAAGAGTCAGGATGGATGAGGGAGTGAGTGTTAGAACTAGAGCTGGGGAAACCTGGGTTTGAATCCCAGCTCAATCTCTTGCTGGCCCTGAGCATCCTACTAGTTTGTAAAACTGAGATTAAAATATACTTACCTCCAATTTCTGTAGGAATTAAATTGTATTTTGCAAGGTACTTAACACAGAGAGGGCAAATATTTAAGAATTGCTGTTGTTGCTAACACAATTATTCTCAGCCCTATTTGCGTGATGGCCTTAGTTCAAGGCTATTCAGAGTGCAGACTTGGAGTCTCCTTTCCTTCACTCCACTCTTGCCTGAAGCCGGACACGGTGAGGACAGTGCAGATCTGGCAGGTCTAAACTTGCCTCCGCTCTGGTCCCAGAAGCCAGCACATTCACCCTAACAGCTGCTCCCAGCAAGTAGTAAGTCTCACATTTCTAAGGAGTAGAATGTGGGTTTGAAACTACAGAATCCCATAATCAGTGATTCCCTAGACATTCTATCAAAACTCTCAGGAGTAAAATTATACCCTGTGTCTGCTTGTATAACATGGTGGTTTTTAAACTGAGCTCCCCGAAGTCCTAGAGATTCCATAAACCAACCTTCCTTTTCCCCTACCACACACTAACGGTAGACAGAACACCATACTCTCCCATCTCAATTCACCCAGAATTTTAGATAATGACCCTGAATATAAACCTTCACTTGAAGAAAGGTTTCCACGGCTTAAAGTACACCCAGGACTGTGAAACACAAACGTCTTTCAGAGCCAAGATTTTCAATCTTCCTTTTAGCCTCCTAAGATGTTTAACATAGAGGAAAATGTCATGAACTCCTTTGGGTCTCAGTTTCCATATCTATAAAATAAGAAAGATGAGAACTACTGACATCACTGTGTGAGGCGGAAATGAAGAAATCCACATGAAACTGTAGTATGAACTGTGGAATCATGTACACATGTTAAAAGTTATTTCACATACACACACGTACACACACACACACACACACACACACACACACACACACACACACACCCCATCTTTGGCTCCTTTTAGCCTAGCACTTTCCCCTCCTGGAAACATGCCTAAGTTGTCTAGAGAGAGTGCAATGAAGTGAGGAAGGCTGAAGGAGATGAAGAATAAGCATTTAACAAGCCCAAGGAGGATCTGGCAAAGTCGAGGAAGAAGGAGAAGAAAGCAAACAATGAAAGAGATTGATGCTACAGAGGCAGATGTTGACATGTCAGGGTTGAGCAATTTTCAAGGATCTCCGGGCTGCTTCTCACCAGTCTTTCCTAGTTGAAGCCTGAGCAGCACTGCTCTCCCCTCCCCCACCCCACTGGAAATGGCAAAGAGGGGCCTATGAGCAGTTTCTATACAGAATCACGAGAGCCGGAGCAATCCCTGAACCATGCAGTTGGGGTGGCAGCTGTCAGATGAGCCAGGGGACAGGAGGGCTGGCTCTGCTCTGGGTTACCTATCGGTCCAGTTGAGAAGAGTGTGTTCAGACTACCAGGACAATGTGGGCAAATTGGTTTCATTTCATGAGCATATCCAATTGATAGGCGGTGACTGCCTGGAACATCGTGTTGCTCACTAGCTCCATGATCAAATAGTGATGTCTGTTATGGGCAAAGGATGAAGGAGGGTAGTATCTATGCCATGTTTTTGAACCTTACACTAGATAGAATTAAGTCTCCTCTTCCCTTCTCCCAAGCACCATCTCCACAGAGGATGTGTTCTGATTTGGCTAAAATTATGTGCCAAACACTGTGTCAGATGCTTTATTTGTATTGGCTCATTTAATCTGCCCAAAACAGTGGTAGGCTAACTGTGGTTATTTTTGTTTTTCTTAAGCCCTTATCTTCTAGAAATACATATGATGTGTTAATGGACAAAGCACAATATTTCTGAATCTGATGTCCACTTCATAACAATCCAGGAGTGGTAGTAGGTAGGGTACAGTTGGAAAAAGAATGGCCATGAGTTCATAACTGGCCAGGTGACTGGTACACAGAAGTTCATTATGCAGGCTAATTACTTTTGTGTAAGTTTAGTGTATGTTTGAAATTTTCAATATAAGAGTTTAAAAAAAAAGTCCTGTTAGATATTTATGATATTAGCCTCATTTATGTACATGAAAACTGGAGCTCAGAAATTAATTACACTCCTAAGGTCAAAGAGTTAGTAGACTATGGAGGATGCCAAGTTATCCTGCCCAGAAGCCCTTCAAGTGAATTACTCACTGCCCATCTGTAGGGAAGACAGTCCAGGGAGAGACTACAGCGGTTCAGCCCCTTCAGTGTCTGTCTCAGCTGCACAGAACCCTGTCACCCAAGGTTGCAGCCTTCCTCATGAAGCTCACATCCCACGGTGGAGGAAAGCAAGATTATAAAGGCTCAGTTATTTCGACTTAACACAGGACAACTCAGATAGGCAACGCTCTCTCCTGGGTTGGCCCAGTCTATGCTGGACATGCACCACAAGTTGACTTTTCCTTCTCCAGTCCTGCTGTCCCTCCTGCCTTTTAGAGGAGCTGATCCCAAAAAGCATCTTGCACATTGACCTCCATCTCATCATCACCTTCTGGGAACCGAACCTGAGCCAGGAGAGCTAAGATCTGAGCCCGGATCTGTCTGACTGTGCAGCATGTTTGAATCTGCCAGGAAGGGGGCAGTTATCAGTGTGCAGCCCCCGACCCGCTCCCCCAGCCCCGTGCTCAGGAGACCTACATAGATCAGGACATGAACAGGACATGGACAGGACGTAGATCATGAACATGGAGAGACAAAATGTTAACACTCGTCTCGAGTCTAGAACTTTCTGAGCAGCAGGAGAACACAGCTGCTAACTTCAGAGAAGACCTTTCCCGACATCAGTCCCCAGTAGGCCCAGGTGGATGAAGTTGCAAGAACACTTGGAAGGCAGCAGCTCATGCTCTGATCCAGGAAGCCCACCCGAGGCCTCCCAGCAGCCCAACCTCAGAGGGCGGGCCCACTCCCCACACTTCCACATGGAAGCAACTCAGCGAGAAGCCCAAGCCAGCAGGTGGCTCTAAAAATACCCCATGCCTTCAGAAATCTCATTTCCATTCCTGGCCTCTGGTTTGCATGGCAAAGAGAACAGTTTTTCTGGAATGAATTATTCCCTCTCTGCAGATGTCTTCAAAGGTTTATAATCCAAAACGGGCTCTCCAAGCCCCAGCCTCCCCAGGCTGCCCGTGCATAGAGGAAGTCACTCCTTTGCGGGCACAGATGGGCTTCTGAAAATGTATGAACAGTGCTGATGTGACAGAAAGTGCTGGTTGTGAGGGAAGGAGTCAAGCGTCCCAAATGGCTGGATCACGGGGGAGCTCAGAGTACCTTTAGGTTCATCATTTTCCGTTTTGTTTTGGTTTGGTTTTATCTTTTTATTTTATATTGGAGTATAGTTGATTCACAATGCTGTGTTAGTTTCACGTGTGTAGCACAGCTCTTTAGTTGTACATATACATATAATCTCATCCTCACTGAGGTGGAACTGGTTTGCCTAGGACTGTCCCAGCTTTAGCCCTGAATGTCCCTGTCTGAGAAACCCCTTAGTCTTGGGCAAAATGGCCAGTTGATCGCTCTACCCTCACTCACAGTTTGCCAGGGTCTCAAGAAGAAACTAAGGGTCAAAAAAGAGAGGGGTGGGCTTCCCTGGTGGCGCAGTGTTTGAGAGTCCGCCTGCCGATGCAGGGGACACGGGTTCGTGTCCCGGTCCGGGAAGATCCCACATGCCGCGGAGCGGCTGGGCCCGTGAGCCATGGCCGCTGAGCCTGCGCGTCCGGAGCCTGTGCTCTGCAACGGGAGAGGCCACAACAGTGAGAGGCCCGCGTACCACAAAAAAAAAAAAAAATGGAGAGGGGTAAGGTCAGTGAACTCCATTAGTGGCCAGTTAGTAATAAGGCCCTTCTCCCTCAATCAAAATGAAAATACACGTACGTGTGTGTGTGTGTGTGTGTATGTATAATATTATACATGCTATAGATATTAAATATACTATAGATACCATATACATCAGCAAGGTAGCCAATCATTCATCTATCCATTTTTTTAGCAAACATGTATTAAGCTCCTACCGTTTGTCATAGCCAAATAATAGCATGAATTCTGGAGTTCCCGGTCTAATAAGGATTGTTTACCTGCCGAGGTCCATAGAAGGCCTCCTGGCAGGTGTGGAGTGGGTGGGGGGAGTCTGTAAACACCAAAATTACTGCAAAATTCCCTGTGTTAGGGGACTTAGTACCTAAAGAAGTTGAAAAATCCCTGGATACAGAAATAAACCTGTAAATAGATAATTGCACACTGTTTCTCAAAGTGTGTTTGGTGGACCACAAATATTAAAATCTTCTAGCCTCTTGATCCCCAAAGAGTAGTCCATGAACCAGCAGCGTCACGCAGGAGCTCGTTATAAACGCAGATTCTCTGGCCGGATCCCGGACCGGGGTCAGAACCTTGAATCGAAACCTTCTTTTCACCTGATCCCAGGTGATTTATGTACACATGAAAGTTTGAAAGGCTCTGGTTCTGGGGCAGCTGCTCATATTGGGTGTCCCCAGTAAACCACACCTTCCAGTGGGAGTGATATTGGGCCGGTTCCAGGCCTTAACAAGACAGAGCAGCTTCTGCTTTTGCACCCTTAAGAGTTCTTAGGCAACACAGAGAGAGCGAGGGGCCCAGCGGAGCCAACCCCAACCAACCCACCTGCTCAGTGTAGCCACGAGAATGACCCGCTCCGAGAACTGCCCAGCTGAGTCCAGCCCAGATGGCAGAGTTGTCAAGAACAAAAAAATCGGTAACTTTTTAAAACTGCTGCGAGACCACCCCCAAGTCTTCATGGCTTGAAACAACAACCCTGATTTGTCGATCTCTCCCTCTCCACATGGTCTCTTCCCATTGTCTCTCCAGTGGGTAACTGTACTTCTTACATAGTAGCTCAGGGCTCCCTAGCATGCAGAAATGGAAGTTTCCAGGCTTTCTTAAGGCTTAGGCATAGTGTCACTTCTACTGTATTCTATTGATTAAAGGAAGTCATAGCCCAGCCCAGGTTCAAGGGAAAGGCATAAATAACTGGACGCATGATTCTTTGAAGGTTATCAGTGTTATAGACTACCCGACTTCTCAAACGTAACCGCACATTATAATGACTTGGAGAGATTTAGAAAGCACTGATACCTAGGTTCCATCTCCAGAGACTCTGATTTTGCTGGTCTGGGATGCATCTTGGGTAGTGGGGTGTTTTTAAGTTCTCTGCTTAATTCTAATATTCAGCAGAGTGTGATAACCACTGACGCAATGTGCTTGCTAAAAAAGTACAGGTTCTTTTTAGCAGAAGTTCAGACTTCTTGAATCTGAGACTTCGCAGTTGGGGTCCATGGAAGGCTGCCTTCTACAGTGGGTCCCAATGATCCTCACTTCTTGGAATTCATACTCTTCTGGAACTCCCTCAGTCCAATAGCCCACAAGGAACTGAATACTGCCATCAACCATATGAGAAATTTTGGAAACAGATTATTCCCCCGTCAAGCCTGACACCACAAACTTGGCAGCTAAAAAACACCCCAAATGTATTGTTTCACAGTGTTTGTGGGTCAGGAGTCCAGGCACACATTAGCAGGGTGGTGGTCTCATCTGGAACTCTGGGTCCTCTTCCAGGCTCATTCAAGTTGTTGGTAGAATTCAGTCTCCTGCTGTTTTATGATTGAGGCCATGTTTTGCCGGTTGTCAGCTCTAGGTCACTTTCAGTTCCTAGAGGCTGCCCGCAGGTCCTAGTCACGTGGTCCCCTCCATATGCAGTTTACAATATGGCTTTTGCTTTCTTCCAGGTCAGCAGGAGAGCATCTGCTGCTGCTTCTTGTCTCTGTTAAGGCCTCACTTGGTAAGGTCAGGTCCACCCAGGATAATCTTTTTATTAACTCAAAGTCAACTGATAGGGACCATAATTTCACCTGCGAAATTCTTTTTCCATATAACGTATCATAATCATGAAAAGAACATTCCATCACATTTCTGGGTCCTGCCCACACTCACAGGAAGAGGGGAGTATAGGACATATACACCAGGAAGCAGGTCTCTTGGATGCCATCTTAAAAATCTTCCTATTGGAGTATGATTATCCACTCTTTGCTGATAAGAAACTCAAGCCTCAGAGCAGTTAAGTTATTTGCCTTGGGCCACACAGCATTTAAGTAGGGAACCAACCTGATTCCCCTTTTTCAGCCAGCCTGGGCTGCAGACAGATGGAGTCTGAGGCTGACCCCAGATGCAGACTTTTATAGCTTCCAAATATATTTAGTTTTTCCTTCTGAGAGGAAGGAGTCACAGCAGAAGGAGAGAATAAAAGTCTGGCTCAAAGATCCACCAACTTAAATGCCTTTAGGAATGAGCCAGGAAATATAAATGGATGAAGCACCCATGGTGGTTACTATAGCGGGCCCAGACTAAAGGCACTTAAATTCAATTAAAACACTCACACGTACATATTCTGTCCTTCAAACAAACCAAATACGCCAGCTGGAATAGCCCTTCTAGCCAATACTTTGCAAATCCAGGTCAAGACTATTTTTCCTCATGACGACTTTGCTGAAAGGACCTCAAGGTAGAAAGAAGGCAGAAATAAGAGTCTAGGCCATTTGGGGCAATGGCCTTCATTAGATGAAGGCTAAAGTCAGAACCGCCTACTTCTCAGTTTCCTACCAATTGAGCCAGAGAGATGCAAAATGAGCTTCTAAAAAATTATATATATATAATTATGATTATAATATATACTATATATACTATAATTACATATAAATATATATAATATATATTATATATATATATATAATATATATATATATATCATAGTGGCATAGTTTGGCAAACTTTCTGCAATGGGCCAGATAGTAAATATTTTAGATCCTGTAGTCTGTGTGTCAGTTATTCAACACTGCTGTTGTAACACAAAAGTTGCCATAGATAACACATAAATGGGTGTGAATGGTTGTGTTCCAATAAAACTTTATTTATAAAAACAGGCAGTGGGCCAAATTTGGCCCATGAGCCCTAGTTTACTGACCCCTGGTGTAGTGCATAGGCTTTGAAGTCAGGAGACCTGACTTCTGTTACTGGCTCTTCCTTTTACTCTCTGTGTGACTCAGAGCAATTTACTTAAATTGTAAACCTACGTTTCCTTGCTTATAAAATAGAAATTACATGTGAAAGAGATTACCGGTGACCAAGCATACACACAGTCCTCTACACTTCCTAACCTCACGGGTGATGAAACTGAATTCTGGTCAATGGGATGTGGATGGAAGTGATGTCAGCCACTTCCAAGCCTGACTTGACTCCTAAGCACATCCTATGAAAGTCTCTAGTCCTCTTTTCCTCTACTGCAGTGACCTTGGAGGCCACGTGGTCCAGATGGTATAACTATAACTTGGAGGAGGGCCACCCAACCCCCATGGGACTGTGCAAGAGTGAGAAATAAACCTTGCCATGTTAAGCCACTGAGATTTTGGAGTTTGTATGTTGGGACAGCTGCAGCAACTACTGTCATACAAACACTCCTGTCCTGAGGTCTTTGTGAGGATAAAACAGGATTGGTATTTCAAGCACCAAGCCTAGGACTTGACACTTAGAAGGTACTCCATACATATTAGTTATTACGATTAAATAATTACAAATGCATCACAAGTAGTTTATGAGTTTTTTTCAAAAAGAAAATCAAGAAACCTCAATGGAAATAAATGAATGAAATTTCCAAAAGATATCAGCCCACTGTGATATTTTTTATGTTGAAAATAACATTCTGATAAGGAAAATGCTGATTCTAAACATTATACCTTGAAAAAGACATCATTATTAACTCTTTTTAAGAGAAGGAAGGAAGGAGGAAGAAAACCTTCTAATTTCTGCATCCCCATTCATCATTTTCTCTACGCAGCACAAGTTTCCTGAGCAGGTCCGTTCTGTGTGTGCCTTGAGCTCGCTGCTGACTCAGCCACAGTCCTGCTGCCCAGCAGTCAGAGCAGGTGGCCACCAGGGCTCTGCCAAGGGTTATCAGGCAGTAGAACAGGGAGCTCCATGCTATGAGCCAGGGTGCTACAGGCTGTTCCTCTAACCTAAAGACCCTCCAACACATGTTCCAGGAAGGGCTGAGGTCAAAGTCCTACTGAATGTCAATGCAGCCTCCACTGTGGAAAGAATCCATTTGCTGGCACTTTGATGTTTCACACTCAAACTAGCAGAGGGAAGAAAAATTCCCATCCCTAAATCAAAGGAGAATTAATATATTTGTGAGCTGAAGATAGACACTGAGAAGGGAACTTTGAAGGGGAAAATGTGGGGAAGGCCCAATGCAGTGGAAACAATGACTACAGATGTTTCCAAAAGCACATCCAAAAAAGAAGAGGAAATCTTTGATCCTTTAGATGAGAAGTGTGACTGTTGTCCAAAATGCCAACAGGAGAGCCAACAGGCCAGCTTGCCGTTCATGCACGACAAGCTGTGAAACAAGATCTGCTCAGAACGGGGCCAAATCCAAGTGGAGACTCGTCACGACCTTCTCCATGCAGCTGATGTTTAATGAACACTTGGCAGGCCACAGAGCACAGCTGAGTGCTCTACCTAAATTACCTCCTGTAACTAACTCACCACAGCCCTGAGAATTAGGAGCATTATTATTGGTATTATTACTGGCATAGATTGCTGATGAAAACATTGAGATTCAGACACCATAAGTATATTTCCCCAGATCTTACAGCTATGACAAGGCAGAACCAGTATTTGAATACAAGTGTCTTGGTCAGTTTGAGTTGCTATAACAAGATAACATGAACTGGGTGGCTTAAACAACAGAAGTTTATTTCTCACAGTCCTGGAGACTGGAAGTCTGAGATCAGGATCATGTTCTGATGAGGGCCCACTTTCTGGCTTGTAGACAGCCACCTTCTTGCTGCATCCTTACATGGCAGAGAGCAGAGAGAAAGCAAGCAAGCTCTCTGGTATCTCTTCATATAAGGGCACTAATCCATCCTGAGGGCTCCACCCTCATGACATAATCATATCCCAAAGGCCCCACTTTTTACTATCACCCCCACCGGAGGTTAGGGTTTCAACATATCAATTTGGAGGGAGGGACACAAACATAACAACAAGTCATATTAATTCCAGAAATGGACCACTTAACTACTAGTTTATAACATCTCATAACCAAGCACTATCATATACCAGGCCCTGTTCTAAATACTTAATGTACCTCATTTAATTTTTACTGCCTTATGAGGTTGGTACTATTATCATTCTTCCCATCTTACAGATGAAGAAACCAAAGCTAGGAAAGATTAGGTGACTTCCCCAAAGTTAGAGGGCTAACATTCCAGTTCTCATTCCAGATCTCACATTCTGAACAATGTCCCAGAGTCCCAGAGTCATTTAGGAGGCTCCCTGGGGTTGGCCACTGTGCTTGGTGAGACTCTTAGGCCCAGATCTCTGTCATTTCCTCTGGTCCAAGTGCCTGAAGCCTGTGATCAGGCACAATTTGACTAGAATACCAGGCACCCAGAGATTTAGTGAGTGTGATTCTAGCTGAGTATGACCTCCACATGTGTCAATTGACTTCAGAGGCATGTAAATGATGGGTTGTAAATCAGAAAGCAGGGGGTCCCATCATGAATCAACCCATTCCCTCCAAGCATATCATGACAGACATGTATAAATTCCGTGTAGGCTGTGGTAGGTGCTGTCCTTTAGATTACCAATTAAATGAACCCTGACTGTGCTCACTTCTCAGTGGGGAGGCTGAGCATTAATATGGTAATGAGCAGTCCAAGAGATGTTCATGGAAACCTCCTTGTGCTGGTGTGATCCATGACCGTCTGCTCTTCTGTCCTGTTTAGAATGGAGCAGAAACTCAGGCAGGTGGGTGTGTGAGGGAATGGAGAATGCTTCGGGTGAGGGGCCACAGATGCAGGGTGAATACAACATCACCATCTGCAAACAGGGGGATGCAGGGATGCTAGGGCTACCCATCATCCTGCTAGATAGGCCAACATGACTTGAGAATCCCTGGCCACCATTGTACCACTGAGGGATAACTCTGCCACGCCCTGCAAAATATTTTCAGACCATGTGTTTCCAATGGCCCTGATTGCAGGACAAGGCATATTCTTATTGGGAGTGACAAGTTTTCTTGGACTAAACATGGGCCTTGGCTAACTCCTGTGTCTGGTGCATTCTCATCGTTTGTCCTTAGGCAGTTGGCTCCAATTATCCGAGCATCAGTTTGATCATAAGAAAGTAGAGATGTGGGAAGGTCAATGCAAGGCTTTGTATACGATATACCCAATAAGAGCAAATGCTTTGACTCTACTGTAGTTATTGTCACGGTCTTCTTTTATTCTTAGTGTGACAGAATAGGGTTTCTGAAGCTCCTTAATCCTCTACCTGGCTGTGGAAATGACTAATTCCCTTGGAGACCCTGACCCTTATCAAGGTAAAAATATAAAAGGTTACTGGTAAGAAGGAAAAAGACAGAATAGGCTAGCATAACTACCATAGTCAACATAAGAAAAAAAAATTATGTATCTTTTAAGTGCCTCACTCTACTGCAAGACCTGATGGGGCCATTTTCTTCATACCAGTAGAACCTAAAAGACCCCAGATCCACATCCCAGCCTTTCTCCAAGCTCCCTAGCATTGAAATAAAATGAATAGGGCTTGGTGTCTGGAGGTAAGTGCAAAATGAGGCAAGAGATGAAGGGGATCATAGAAGGGAGATCAAAAAAGAAGGAAAGCAAAGAAAACGGTCTCTCTCTTCTCCATCCAGGGAAGACATG
Organism: Kogia breviceps; assembly: GCF_026419965.1. Classification (NCBI taxonomy): domain Eukaryota; kingdom Metazoa; phylum Chordata; class Mammalia; order Artiodactyla; family Physeteridae; genus Kogia; species Kogia breviceps. Next base: position 20,153,675 of record NC_081323.1, read on the forward strand.
GTATGTATTCATCACAGACTCAGCTGGAAAAGCAAAAGGTTGCTTTGCTTTGCACCATCTTCTGGCCTCTGTGTAATTGTCAGTGATTTAACAACAGGAATTTCTCTATTATGGACTATGTCTTCCCAACATCCCACACAACACTGATCGTCTGGGACTTCCCTGCTGGTCCAGTGGTTAAGACTCCACGCCTCCACTGCAGGGGGTGAGGTTTGATCCCTGGTCTGGGAGCTAAGATCCCACATGCTGCAGAGCATGACCAAAAAATAAAAACAAAAAACGAAGAAACGAAAAAAACACTAATAGGCTATAACGGAGCCAATTTCCTTATAGAAGACATAAAATCCCCCAAAGCACCCCATAACCTTCTCAGATTTTAAAGTACTATTCTAATCTGACTGTTTCATCCAAAGAGTAAGGAGGTCCTATCATCTCTATCCTTGAGCATAAGGGACACTGGGATTACAAAAGAGTAGCCTCTAACCCAGGTTTGGAAGGTCAGAAAAACTTTCCTGGGGGAAGTAAGATCTGAGCTGAATCCTAAAGGCCTAATGGATGATGATAAAACAAGGTGAGAGAACAGCATGTGCAAAGGCCCAGTGGCAAGAGCCTCCAGCATATTCAGGAGCTCTAGTGATCCAGTTTGGAGGAGATTAGAGGACAAGGGGTAGAATGGATAAATCTGAGGCTCAAGGGATATTCAGGGACCAGGTCTTAAAAGCCCTTCTAAAACCTCTTAGCTAAGGAGTAGAGCCATTATCCAGAAGACAATAGGGATCCATTGAAGAGTCTTAAGCAAGTGAGGAATCAGAGATTAAATATGTATTTTAGAAGGATTTCTCTGCCTGCTCTCTGAGAATGGATTGAAGGGGAACAAGAGTTATTGATATCACCCCAGCAAATACGGATGGCAGTGCAGCCCAGCCCCAGGTGACAGTATCTGGAAGAGAGAGAAGGCAGGGTTTTAAGAGAGAAACTGCATGTCTAGCCATTGACTGGATGCCTTCCAATATCCAGACTGGATTTTAGCACTGGATGGAAAGTTTTGCCATTCTGTGAGCTAGGCAACATCAGGGGAGGAGCAGGTCTAAGGAGGAAGGATTGTGAGTCCAGTTTACAACACGGCATGTTGGAAATGACTGAGGGGCATCTAAATTTACGTGCTCAGAAGGAAGTTGGAGATTTTTCTCCAGTAGATTTTGAGCATAGAAGATTTGGACAACATATGTAAATTGTATCCATGGACGTGGTTAAAAGAATGGAGATAGGGCAAATGCTGGGAAATAGGTTCTCGACTCTAAAAGGCATTTTGACAACTTCTCTCCCAAATCCATACACATTTGGAGAAGTGAATTCTTTTGAGCAAAACTTACACATCTTGACTGGAGAAATGACTGATCGTGTAATACAACAAGTAACTTAATAATCAAGCCACTGTCTAGTAGACAAATGCCAATGCCTGTTGGCGAGTGCTAGGTCCTGTGGTTGGCTTTATCATATCTAATATATTTTGTCAGAGATTTGGATGAAAATGTAGACTATGGATGATGTGAAGCCAGGAGGAAATAAGTGAATAAGGCTGCAGGAGCTCATAACACATGGGAATGAAAGGTCAGACATACAAAGTAACACTTAATAAAGACACTAACCTAGTCTGCAACGGAGTCCCCAAATCACCTGCAGAAGCAGAGGATGAGGGATTCACTGCTTGGTGGCAGCTTCTTTGAAACTAAAAATAAGTATGTAGGACATGTTGGGGCTTGGGCTGACGATAGATTCAGTCTCATCTCATACTGTGATCTGGTGATGGGAAAATAGCATTCACAATACGAATGTTAATTAATAGAACCAGAAACAAAGTTCAAAAGGCAGTTAGGGCAAATTCTGGACAAAAGAGACAAAGAGACCAAAAAAGCCCAAATGCCACATCTGAAGAGCCTGGAGCAAAAACAGGGTGTTGGGAGCAAAAGAAGGGTGCTGTGCAAACCCCCCTGCACTCAACACCACCAGAGGGGTGGGCAAACCACCTAAGCCACGGCCCGAGCCCTGGACACACCCCTACCCTCACACCATATAAGGAACAAGCTCACCACCCCCTCAGAGAGCGAGCCAGCAAGAGAAACTGTTACTTATTCTCACTCCCCCAAGATGCAGCAGGGCCCCCAATAAAGCCTTGCCTGAAAAAAAAAGGCCAGAGTTCTAGTCTCAACTATGCATCTGGCTGGAACACCTCAGCTCTGTGGATTCAGCTGTGGGTACCAACCTCCAAGAAGGAGGGCACTCCGGAGAGTGAGTAATCCACCAATAATCATTTAAGTTGGAAATGTAAGACAGAGGTGTACGTATGGATGTATTCTAAACGTCAAAAACTGCCCTGTGGGAAAACGAGTAGGGTCCATGGATGGGAGTTGCAGAAAGGTGAACGTCTTTCAGCCTCCAAGACTTCCTACGGTAGCCGGCATGGCTTGGCAGGGAGGGTGCTCAGTCCCTGGAAAGTCCAGATAGAGGTCAGGGCCACCTTGACGGCATAGGATAGAGTAATACAAGAACTGAGCAAGGCATCAGAAATGATCACCTGTGAGTCACTTCTCAATCTGCAATTTTAAGACCTTCTGTTCTCCAAATAGATTTTTCAGTTGACTCATGTTAAAATTATACATATATGAACATATATATATATGTATATGTATGTATATATATATATATGAATGATATACTCAAGATGAATCCTTTCTAGGACAATATTTGCAAAAACTATGTCCCCTAAACCACCCACACCCCAAAGAATGTTATAAAGTGTTATGAATGCAAGAATCCCATGGTGGATTGAGATAAAAGTCCTCTGGTGCCAGACTTATAAGAGCCTTTAATATTGGCAATATGCACTGCAAATCTCCAAAATAAGATGGGGATAGACTATGCCATTTTCCTGAAGAGCACCACCCACTACTGGAAGGGGCTCCTAGAGAAGGGAGCAGAGCGTCATGATCTGAAGCTTGGGCCCCGGAATAAAACTGGGTTCCCATCCTGACTACACAGACACACTATTGAGTATATCAGCCTTACTTCTGTGAGCCTCAGTTCTCTTGTACAGAATGGAGTAATAATAATGCCCACTTCAAAGTATTATTGTATTAAATAAGATAATGAGAATAAAATGCTGAGCACACTCACCAACATGTGGCACTCAGTAAATGTCAGATCTTTTCATTATTATTATTAATTCCCCCTCAATTCCATCATTACAGAGAAATGGCCTGTTTCCCTTGAGCCTCATTGCCCTTTACCCATTTCCTCAACAGGCAGTGGAGGAAGATCTGGTCATCCAAGGTGTCTTTTTTTTTCCTTTTTTTTTTCTTATTTATTTATTATTAATTTTTTCCTCCAAATTTGCTTTATCTAGTTGGATATAAATTTTTTTAACATCTTTATCGGAGTACAATTGCTTTACAATGGTGTGTTAGTTTCTGCTTTACAACAAAGTGAATCAGTTATACATATACATATGTCCCCATATCTCCTCCCTCTTGCATCTCCCTCCCTCCCACCCTCCCTACCCCACCCCTCTAGGTGGTCACAAAGCACCGAGCTGATCTCCCTGTGCCGTGAGACTGCTTCCCACTAGCTATCCACCCTGCGTTTGGTAGTGTATATATGTCCATGCCACTCTCTCACTTCGTCGCAGCTTACGCTTCCCCTTCCCCATATCCTCAAGTCCATCCAAGGTGTCTTTGACAAGCATATCAGTCAGAATCTTAACAAACAATAGAAACCATTGAGCATTTAAAACAGAAGGGCTTTAATTGCCAGGAATTCATCACACAGGTGATGGAGGAGCTGAGACGCCAAACAGGATCCAGAGCGAGAGCGCAGAAATAAACAACAGCAGGAGACAACCCCCATGCCCAGGCTGAGGGTCAGAGAGAGAGGTGAGATTACCAAGGGCAAGGGTCATCTGCTGGAGGTTGGGGCCATGGGGGTCTGGATCCACAGAAGGGACCAGCTACTCCTGGAGATGCCATCGGAGTCAGAGAGGTGTACCCACCCCTTCCCCTTCCTCCCTTCTTTTGTCCTCCAGTCCCCACCAGTACTTCTCATTGGCCAAACCCAACCAAAACCGGCTGACCAGGGAGCCTGTGGGAGTCAGGCCCCTGCCAACAGCTCAGATTGCGGAAGGGAGAGAACTAAGATGAAGGCCAATGGCTCATGGGCCAGCAAGGCTGCACATTTTCCCCCTGGGTGTGGGCAGCAGATTCCCCCCCACACACACAAGAGCAAATCTCTGGTTCATTTGACCGAGCTGAGAGATAACCATGAAAAGGGACACTCAGTATCCAACCCCTCACTTCCTTCCTGAGGATGGGGCTCCCCTGGCCCTTCTCAAGCAGTCCAGCTGCGGGAGGGTGGGCAGTGGTCAGCCCGTTCCAGCCCATTCCAGGGAGCCGCTCATCCATCCAGTGTATCCTAGCTCTTCTCTCTCAGCGCTGCCTCGCAGAGGTGCTCCTCGGCCCCAAAGCAAAACCGGTAAAGGCTACACTGATCTCAGAGTTCCTCTGGTGTTTGCTCCCCCAGAGTTATTTTTATATCTCATTTCCTCACATTATTGCAATTTACATACTTCAGCAGAGCACATTAGTGTCCAAAACACAAACCAGGAACAATAACACATCACCAGGAGCTTCGCAGAAACCCCAACCCAGAGGAGGTTTCGGAAATCAGTTGCTAAGACAAGTGGTTCCCTCATTCCGAGTGGGAGAATTCTCAGCAACACTTGACAATAAGTGGACGTGATGAGGACCACACAGAGCCGTAATTCGTGCCGGATTGCCCATTGAAAGCTGCATTCAGCCCGCGGAACCCATCAGAGGGGGCATTGTTGCGATGAATACAGAAAGGATTGCAGTGAATTGCTGCTTCATCGCCAAGTGCTTCCGATTCGCTGCTCCTGCCATCTGTGTCCTCCGGAAGACATGCAGAAGCGAAGGTCCGAAATGGGGGTGCAGTGAGGCAGCGGGCTCCAGGCTGGTGGGAAGGACAGCTGGGCAGGCAGAGAGACCCCCAAGGAAGCAAATGGAAGCAATCTTCTTCTCTGGTGTGACGCAGAGTAATGGAAAGACACTCGGGGTCAGGGACGGCAAGAAAGCCTACTGTCCCCACATAGTCAAGTTCTAGGCTTACAGAAACCTAAACGCACAGATGTAGGATCCCCACGCTTGCTGGAACATCCATGCCCTCACTCTCAGAAAGACAGCCCAAATCTGTACTCACATGTGGACACACACACAAACAGGCATACGTGTCCATCCATTCAATAAATAGTGAGCGCCTACTCTGTACCAGTGACCGCTAGGCACACACCTTCTACCCACTCATAACGTGCACAGACACACCCACATTCTCACATGCGGGCACACGCATACACTTACACTCATAGACACACACAGGCACACACCCAAGCACGCAGACAAGTCATACATAAACATGCCTGACAAACTCAGGAATCTATTCTCTCGCTCCAGTTCCACTCGATCACATGCACACACTTTGTACATTTTCACAACTAAAATGCAGCACCAGCCAGGAGAAAGATGACAAGCTAATCAACTGTCTAGTCCTGTTCAATTCTGAAAACCTGTCTCTATTTTAACGCAGAGGTCCTTCACCCAAGACTGCTGTTCTCACCAAGAGCTTGGTTGGTCTTTGGTTCATCTACTCAACAGTTCTATATTTAACACTTTCGATTGCTAATATCCCTGATCGAGGTTTAAAATACAGCAGTGTTGTGCCTCCTTGGGAGGGAAATGTAGCAAGCTGGGCAATCTTCTTCCGTCGTTTAATGCAGTGTAGTGGAAGGATGCTATCTCCCTGCAACTGTCCGGGAAGAACCTTCCCAGGTTCTCTCTCCAAGTTTTATCTAACGACAGCAGCCAAAGCAAAAACAATGATAGCGAACGTGCACTGATCACTTGCTGTATGCAAGGCCATATGTTAAGTGCTTTCCCTGGACCATTTCATTTCATTCCCTCAACAATCCCTGGAAGAGGATACTGTTATTGTGCCCATTTTGCAGATGATAAAACTGAAGCTCAGCAGAATTAAATGCTAGCTCTACTACCACTTATCTGGTGGCAGAGCTAGTATTTAAATCCAGGAAACTGTCTTTACTTTTGCTATCATAAACAAAAAGGGAAATATTAGGTTTTGACAGAGCTGGACTGTCGGTGCACAGGTGTTTGGTGTTACTCCCTATACTTTTCTATCTTTCGTCATCATTTCATGATCACAGTTAACTGTGTTCTCGTCTTCTTTCTGTTTATTTGTAGAGTGTGATATTGTTTTGGTCGAACTAATTCTGAAGTAATACATTTTAAAACCTAAACAAAACACCAATCAATCAATCCAGGCAAACTGACTCTAGAGCTTGAGTGTTCTCTGTATCAGTCGGCTACTGACCCCAAATAAATCAGCCCAATATTATTATCTCACATATTTCTTCTGGGCTGACTGCGACCAGCTAGGCAGTTCTTGCTAAGGTCTCTCACAGGCCAGGACTAAGGTGAGATGAATGAGGCACTCAAGCTGGGGTACAAAGTTTAAGAGGATGCCCCAAAACTCAGTAGTCGAGATAAGTAATAGTTTAAACAACACTTTTCTAAATCAAAATGCATACCCCCAAAAAATCCGTGATGAACAAATATCAAACTTTTAAATAAAGGCAAGGTCAGCATTACTGATTTTTCTCTTTGGCCTTTTCTTTTGGCTCCAATACGGCTCAGCAGAGCACTGTTCCTGATTCTCACAAAACTCTTGCTGGTCTCGGCCCTCTCTCATGGAGTTGGAAACCTCTGAAGGCTCACTCACTTGTGTCGGGTGTCTACATTGGGAAGACGTGATCAGCTGGGGTCTGCGAAGGCTGGAGCTCCTTGGACATGTCTCCTTACCTCTATGTGGTCTCTCCATACGGCTTCCAGATGGCAGCTACAGGGTAGCCAGACTTCTTCTATGGAGGTTCAAGGCTACAAGGGCATGTGCCCCAAGAGAGAACCAGGAGGAAGCTGCATGTGTCTTATGACTCAGCTGCAGAAGTCACACAGCATCACTATCGTAGGATGCTATTTGTAAAGCCAGCCCAGATTGAAAAGGAGGGACAAAGACACCCACCTCCTGATTGACACATGTCCTACAACAACCACACTCTCAAGCCACAGCCCTGGGAACGGGCAGTCTCTGTCTCCATGCCACAGCCCACAGTGAGCAACTGTCCCCAGGGTATTCTTTTTTTTTTTTTTTTTTTTCCTCCCGTTGCGGAGCACAGGCTCCGGACGTGCAGGCTCAGTGGCCATGGCTCACGGGCCCAGCCGCTCCGCGGCATGTGGGATCCTCCCGGACCGGGGCACGAACCCGTGTCCCCTGCATCGGCAGGCGGACTCTCAACCACTGCGCCACCAGGGAAGCCCCCCAGGGTATTCTTAATATGGTAGTCACTTAGGTCACATGTCATGTAGTTGTCTGAGTATCTCTGTGTCAAAACCTGGGCCCATCAATGGGAACTCACCACACATGTGAATATCTGGCCTGGAAAATAACATCTAAATTTCAGAGTGGGGCATTAAAGACCTGTCAGGGCTGTCTACGCTCGCAGGAACTTTCCTGCTTCCCTTTTTACCACGAGGTCAATTGGGGAGGTGCCAGCACCCTTGTTCAGCCACTGTCATGAGTTATTGGGTCTTTTACTTAAACTACGAATAGACTCAGGAGTTAAAAATTTGTGAATGATGGTGGAGAAGAAAGCCTTCCCCAACTTGAGGGGCAGTGGCTTGAACCTGGGCAGGTGATTGATCTTTGTTATGGATTTTTTCCTCAATCACCTTGATCCCGTATCTCCCCAACCCTACCCTGGCCAGCTTGTGTGTACAGCACAAAGCCCTCAGCAGTGGAATCACTAGATTCTATCAGAGATGGAAATGACATTATCACGCTAAAGTGTTTGTATCAGTCAAAGTCTAGCCGGGCAAACAAGCCAGTTAAGCGTTTACAACGGAGGGAATTTATTCAGGAAATTAACTACACTGGGTGATGAAAGGACCAGGAAACAAAAAGGGAGGAAATCTAGAGACTGACAACAGCAGGAAGCTGCCACCACTTTGAGGGACAGAGGGGGGAAGTAGTATTACTAGAGCCTCGGGACCACAGTCATCTGATGGAAAGTGTCTCCTAAGAACAGGAGCCACCAAGGAAACACAGCCACTGCCACACAAGGCAGAGAAGGAGAACAGCAGCCTGGGCTCTCCCTTCCTCCCGACCTCCCCTCCAATCTCCCATCAGTGCCTCCTATTGGCTAAATCCAGCCAGATGCAATTTGATGCAGAGTCCAGAAAAGGCAGCCTGCCCACCCCCTGCGAGACAGAATAGAGAAGGAGAAGGACACGGGATGAAAGAAGTGTCAGGCACAGCACAGTAGCCATCATTTTAAGGCCACAAAGTCCAGAGATGGGCAATGGTGATGATATATGTCAATACTAATTTTATCTAAAATCATTATGTTATAACCAAGTTCCATTATGTCATTTAATCCTCACAACTGCCTATGGTCTAGTGTTATCCCCAGAGCAGACAAGGAAACTGAGGATCAGAGAAGTCAAGCTCCTCATTCCAGGTTACAGAACTAACGGGAATGAAGCCAAGATATCATACCCAGCAATCCAGCCCCAGATCGCATGACTCAGAACTGTTCTGCTCAGAACCGAACTGCGTGCTTAACTTGAATTCCAGATCTCTCATTTCCTGTTCCACATATTCCTATGCTCTCTGCTTCCTCCCCGACAGTATAGGGATAATAATTACTTCACCTACAGGGCTGTTGTAAGGACAAGTAAGATCAGCAGCATTTAGTAAGCACTCAGCAATGTGCTGTTAATTTCACTACTGCTTCTCCAGGATCAGGCTGTGAAAATTCCAGATCCTGTCCAAAGGAGAGAGAGGACTCAGGATGCAGAAACTCTGTGAGGCAGGAGTTAAAGGTCAAAGGTGACTGCAGAGAGAACCTGCCTTTGATTGACCCTTGCTAGTCTGCGGAGGCGCTGTCAGGGTACCTCCCACATCACCGGGAACCCTGGAGATCCTGCAGGTGCGCTGGACAGTTCTCATACACTAGGAAGGCCCTTAGCTCAAGCACCTGTATCTTTCTGCCAGAGGCTACACACCACCTGGGAAACATGTTCGGCCAGCACGTGGGACAGTCCAGAAATGCCAGAGGTGCCAGGGAATTAAGACAAGAAGCAGCCCTCAACAAATGAGGGGCAGGAGTTACTGGTAAATGCCCCAGCTTCTATGCCCTTTGGTGGGCAATTCTGAGAAGCATCACACACACACCACTCAGAGGGTCTCCGGCAGAACTGATCCCCAGTTATTGACAGCCATACCCCATCAATAACACATCACCGATTACTCTACTCTCTCCCCTGTCTCCCTTTCCTTCTTTCTCATTCACTGTGCTTCCTGGGGTTACCTCCCAAATTAATTACCTGAACTCAAATTCTTGTCTCACTGTCTGCTTTGGAGGGAACCTAAGTCAAAATGCTGTTTCTCTATACTTTTCCCCACCCCTCACTTCCCCACTCCACCCCTCTCCCCCTGGGATAAGCAGGAGTGAGAAGCCACAGTACCCAGTCATTAGTTCATCCATCCTTTTAATGGTGAAACAATGCCAGCTTGTCCCAAACCCTCCCTGGCTGATTGCACAAATGCCAAGAGTCAGCCCAATAGGCTGCAAGTCTGCCCACTGCCCACAATAGACATCCATGAGAACTCTGTATCTTGGGGCTATTTCTCTGTTAGGTCACACACACACTACGGTTCTAATCTGCAGCAAAAGGGAAAATTGTACATATAACCAGAGCTCGGTGGGATGCCCTGCAGAGTCAGGATCCCATCCCTGCAAATTATTTTTTGCTAATCAATATGTTTAATAAATAATATTCCAGTTGATTTCATTACTGGCAATACACAAATCAATACAAGGTTATTGCATGATAACTTCCCATTGATATTGTAATCCTCCTGATTTAATAAATGTTGCTTTTCTGAGGATAGCTGTTTGCATTAGGAATTGAAGGAAGTAGGACAAAAAAATAATTCCATTGTGGAACTGAAGCTGCAGCTTAATAAGAAAGTGCAATGAGAGTAAGGGAGCTTCTTCAGCTTCTGTCTACAGTGGCCTGAGTTGTGGCCCAGCAGTGCCTGGATCTGTGTAAGTCTCCTTTGTTGGACTCCCAAGCAGAGTGAAGGAAAAGTCTTGGCTGGAAGGCTTTCCAAAAACCCCTTAGCACGGGGCTACCTTTTCTTTCCTTTGCAAATTTGGCCAGGAACTCCTTGTGAATGAAAACCCCAATGGGAAGAAGATAAATGGTATAAAATGATAACCCTGGAGCTTCAGATCCATTCTCAAATACTGGAGGATCAAAGCCACAAGTGGCCTTGGTAACTGTCTATTGCAAAGAGTCCCAATTACTAGGCCATGAGTAATGGCACTGGAAGCATTCGGGAAACTTGTTAAAATGCAGATTCCTGGGGCCCCCATCCCAAAGATGATGACTCATAGGGCTGACATGGAGCCTGGGAAAATGCATTTTTGAATTTTTTATTGAAGCATAGCATATTATTAAAGACTAAATTTGAAAAGACAGTATAATCCTGACTCCCATATAAATATAAAATTAAGATTGGTTGAAGATTGTATTTAACTCATTAATTAACTAGGGAACCAGTAAAATGTTACAGTGGGTCGAAAGGAGAACTCAAAGTACCACATTCTTATAGTTGATTCAGTTCATGCTGAAACGAATTTACAAATAGATGTGAAATGGGCTTTGGGAGTCGGGGAGAGGGATCAATTGACCCTCTACCACCAGATAGAATCTGCTTGTCCATGGACAAGTATCATTTGCACTGCTATCAGTTAACTACAGCTAACAGAGATATAAAATAGCTCAAAGACAGTAAAAGCCCCTAAGAATCATAGAGCCAGAGAACCCAGAAGGGTGTCCTAATGCACTTCTGACTCTACTTGGAGTGAGGTCACATTTCACAGGTTAAGGGCACTGTCCCCCATATGGCTGCTCTCACTTCAAACAACAGTCACAAGCTAGAAGGTCTCCAGGCCACCCACACTTCTGACCAATTGGCTGTAAATTTGGAGGTTCCCTCTAGTCCCACAAGTTTAATTATTCACTTGAATAACTCACAGAACTCAGGTAAGTGCTATGCTTAGGATTACAGCTGTCTTAGTAGCTCAGGCTGCTGTAACAAGATACAATACATAAGGTGGCTTAAACAAGAAACATTTATTTCTCACAGTTCTGGAGGTTGGGAAGTCCAAGATCAAGGTGCTGATAGGTTTGGTGTCCAGAGACAGCCATCTTCCTTGCTAGTAGATGGTCAGCTTCTCATCTTCACTTGGGAGAGACAGACAGGAAGCAAACTTTCTCATCGCTCTTCTTATAAGGGCATTAATTGCATCATAAGGGCTCCACCCTCATGACCTAATCATCTCCCAAAGTCCTCCTTTCAAAATACAATCACACAGAGAATTTGGATTTCAATGTTTGAATTTGGAAGGACATAATCATTCAGTCCATAGCAAAGCTTTATTATAAAAGAAACAAATCAGAACCAGCTAAAAGAAGAGACCCATAGGACAAGTTCCGGGAGGGCTCAAAACTTGAAACTTTTGTGTTTTCAAGATGCATCACCTTCCCAGCACATCTATGTACATCATTAACCAGGGAAATATACCAAAGCTTTGTACCCAGACTTTTTATTGGAGTTTCATTACATGAGCATGATTGAATTAATCTTAGGTCACGTGACTGAATTCAATCACCCTCTGTCCTCCACCCCACGGAGGACAGGCTGGTATCATGTGGCTCACAGACCCAACTTTTTAATAATATGGTTAGTCTTTCTGGCATGGCCAGCTCCCATCCAGCAACTATCCAGGGACCCACCTTGAGTGGCTTCATTAGCATAAACTCAGGTGTGGTCTAGGAGGCCAACCATGAATAACAAAGACATTTTCTATCACTTGGAGAACTCCAAAGGTTTAGAGATTCCCTCCTAGGAACCAGGGAAAAAGACCTGTCAAATTCTTTATTACACAGCAGGTGTGTTAGACACCTTGATTTCCATCAAAGACATCCAGTAATCTTGATTCATTTCAAAGTATTTTGTTTTTCCTATAATATATACACAAAATTATGCAAATCATGAGTGAATAACTTTGTGAATGTTCACAAAATGAACATCACCATATCATCAGTACCCTGGTCAAGAAATGGAACATGACCAGCACTCCAGAAAAAACCCTTACTGTCACTATCCCCCAAAGGATAGCCACTATCCTGATTTCTAACACCATAGATTCATCTTGCCTGTTTTTTAACCCTATATAATGTAATTATTCAGTATAAACTCTTTTGTGTCTGGGCATCTTTTGCTCAACATCATGTGGTGGGTGTAGTTATAAATGGTTCATCCTCACTTCTGTACAGTCATCCATTGTGTGGAAGATACACACTCTCTAGAAATAAAGCCAAGCTGGATAATCTGACTTGGTCCAGGGCCAACCCTCTCGTCAACTTATAGAAGATGAAACCAGAGTCCCAAGGTGATTATTCAAGACAGGAACCTTGTTTTAGGACCATCAGAGCCTTCATGGGCAGGTGCCACATCAGGGGTGCCTCAGGCTGAAAGCAAGGGGCAGAAGAAAGATGGAAAGATGAAAGAAAGGGGAAGGAAAGAACAACGGAAATAAAGGATGGAAGACAGGAGGGAGAAAGAGAGCAGGGAAAGAAGGATGAGGAAGAGCAAGAGAGTGAAAGAGAGAGACATGGAGAGATTAGGAGGAGAAGGAGGGGCTGGAAGAAAGGGAAAGAAAACAGAAGGGAGGGAGGTGCTCACCTTGGGGATGGGCCTCCTTATATCTTGAACACTCAGCCCTGTGACAGTTGGACTTGTTGGTTCTTTGGAACTTTCGTCTCTCTGTCTCCTGTGGGATCTGGACTCTCTGCACCCAGCCAGAAACTAGGTCATGCCCATCACTGAGGTGGAAACTGAAGGTTGCGTTCCCCTCCTTAGCCCACTCCAGGGCGAATGCCATGTAGATCTTCAGTGCTGCCACCCAGGGTTTGAACTGCCTTCCTGAACCCCAGCTGAAATTTGCTCTCTGTACCTGGGTAGAAAACCCAGGGACAAAGCCCTAATTCTCCCCTTCCTACTCCTGCATGAATGTAGATGCCTGAAACTCTGTCACATGTGAAAAAGAAATAGGAGAAAGGAAGACAGGTTTACTGAGTAGCTACTAGGTGTTGTCTCATCTAATCCTCACAACAACCAGGTGAGTTAGGAACGGCCAAGCCCACTTTCTGGATAAAGAAACTAAGCTTAAGACAGGTTGAGACACTCGTTCAGGTAGATAGTGGCCTGGAGCATGAAAGCCTGATCAAGGAGAGTGATAACGGCTGTGGGCTCTGGATTAGTTGGTTTGTATTTGAAAAGTGCATCCCCCCGGGAAAAAGACTCTTCTGGAAGAGCGGGTAGGTGGGTGACAAGGAAGGAGAGAGGCCAAGGCAAGTTGACTGAGACATATCATTGGGTTGTACAGACCAAGGTGCGTCTGACGTATGCATGCCTGGCAAATGTTAAAGCGTCAAGTTTACAACAGCTAGAAACATGGTTAATACAGCCCACAGCCCTGCTCCCTTCTCCAAGGACAGGTAGAGACTAACGTCACTGAGATGAGGTACGGGCCTCTAGTCTCAACCCTAGGCATTGTCCTGGCATCTACCAAGGTGTGACTGGTCCCACCTGGTTCTTTAGGGGCTTCCATTGGTACCCACTGTTGAGGTGGGTGCAGCCATATTGTCTGGTCATGAGGTCCTGCATGCTGAAGGATCTTTGTCCCGATTCCAGACTCTTCATATGCAAATGTGCTCTCAAGCACACGTGTGTCCCCCGCCCCGGGACATCTAGGAGCTCCCGGAAGCCACAGGGATGGAGGCAGCTAACCTGAATATATCCCCCCTCCCCCATTTCTAATCTACCCATTTTGTGGTGCCACATACTTCCAATACCTTGCTGAACTTGGGACTTCTCTAAAGGGGCCTTGACAGTTCCCACGTAACACTGAAATCCTTGAAGAACAAATCCTCTTATTCCTGGAGTTCCCCTAGAAATTTCTGGTTATTTCTAACACAAACTGGGCTTTCTATGCCTACATCTTTATTCTTAATTGAATCCTCTCTTTGTTTTCTTGGGAAGCCTCACAGCTTAGCTTTCATGGCAGAAGTTCCAGGGGAAGAGGTTGTTAAATAAATAAGATAAAAATATCACCCCCCCAAAATATGTTGGGAAATATCTTTAGAATATTAAACCTCATTTTGTAATACTATCATGATGATGATTATATTAATGGCCACTATTTACTGATTACCTTCAAGGGTTCACTCTTTACAAGCATCATCTCAAGCCCTCTACCAGGTTGAGGATTATTATCCCCATTTTCCAGATGAGGCAAATGAGGCGCCAAATGGCTAAATATGCTTGAAGTCACATATCCAAAGAAGGCAGTGCTGGAATCAAACCTAGTTCTGTCTAATTCTAAAATGCTCCAGTTCCTATGTCACCATTCTTGTGGGAGGATTAGGGTCTATTATTACTGGGTGTTTTAATGTTTGAGAGGAGAATGCAACCTTAGTTTGGACACCCAAAGTCGAGCCTGGGCCCCCAAAGAAAGCTGTCCTGGCCCCCATATCTCAGTCTCTGTTATCCTGGTCACCAGATGAAGTCTCTCCTTCTAGAAAGGGGGACAGGTATCTGACCAAAAGGACTCTTTTGCCATTTACTGCAGCCAAGAATCAGCGTGAACATTAATGTGAAATCCAGAATTGGAGTCAATTTGACAAAACCCTTCAGCGACATCCACAAGGCAGACCCATTTGGAAGAAAATGGGAGGTCTCGAGGAGAACATCCCCATGGGTTATCGATGGGGTAACAATTCATCACCCAAACTGGGACTTTTGAGAATCAAAGCGAGGATTATTAAAAATTGCACTGAGACAACCTGCATAAACTGGGACTGGCCCAGTTTAAGTAGAGCACAGAATCACCTTAGTCATATAGTTAGAACCAAGGAAAAACAGGGAGCGAGATGCCCTTCCAGCACTTTAAGTAGCAGCAGGACATCCTTCTGGGGAGCTGGCCCCCCAACTATTAGCATTATTATTGCCCATTAAATGTGTCATAGTCTAGGATTTGCTTCATTCTTCAGTGTGACTGCCATTGATTTTTGAAGCCCACATCTTCTTCCCCAGGGAAACACATCTTCAGCGAAATGATGGAAGGAAATGGAAAAAAAAAGGAAGCAATTTATAGGCATTCATTTTATGGGCATGGCTTTCGGGACACAGTTGGTCTTAAAGCAGCGTTTCTCAGAGGATGGTCCAGGAACCACCTGCATCAGAGTCACCAGGAAAGTTGTAAAGATGCCAATTCCCTCCCAAGGAGGACCTACCACGTCAGGATCTCTGGGGATGAGGCTGGGAAAAGTGTGCTTTTGACAAGTCCCCTACAGGCTCTTATGTGTATGGTGAAGCACACAGAAGGCCACCACCCCAGAAAATCTAGGTGACAGGGAAGCATGCCCTGATTTTGCTCCGAGAGCGTCTGGCTGGAGGTCTGAGAGATGCTCCAGCAAGGGCTGTATAACCTCCCATCCCTTCAGAAAAAGATTCCAGGCATCCCCGCCTCCAGCCAGGGTGTCCTGTAGAGCCCCCAGATTCCCAGTAGATAGGGCAGCCCTGGTTTACTGTGTGCAAAGGTGGCTGGCTCTCTGGAGCACAGTGAGAAGGTTCTTGGCGGTGGCATCTGCCAGGAGGAACGGGTAATAGGCCTGATTTATGACACTCAGCATGGGACCTGGCTGCTGAGCTCAATCACCGTGGCTCCCCGTGGTGGGGTTCATGTGCTGTAACCAGCCTGGAAATTGGAGAGGAATTTACCCCCTGCTGCTTAACATTACATAACAATCAAGGGAAACAAGCAGAGGCAGGGCTCCTCCTCAGCTGGCACTGGCAGCCTGGCGCAGCTAAGTAGGCAGGACTAGGAGTGTTCTGCTGGGGGTCTCCTGCCAATGGGACTGGACTCTAGGGTGGCCGAACCAGAGCTGGCATCAGAGCCTGCCACAGTACCAGCATCAGCCCAGACACTTCTGGAAGAAATGGATGAAGAGGCAGGCTCCTAATTGGGAGGGGGCTGCTATCTAGACCCATGTCGCTGATCCTAACAGCCCTTGGGGACGATGCATCAATCGGTGACTACCTGATTGGCAACTGGGAATTGTTCCAATAGGACCTGAAATTGACATCTGCGACACGAGAGCATGAAACAAAATGGAGATGGGCAGGAAGACGGGAGCAGGTCAGCATAGGCGTCGTGGTCATGGTGAGGAGTTTGCGTCTTCTTTCAAGTGCTCTGGGCAGTCACTAAAGGGCCTTTCTTGCCTCTAGACCAGCTACCTGTAGGTAACCATAGGATAGATGGGGCATGTGGCAGCTGATTGTGATAACTTAGTTCTGATGATCTCTCAAGAAACATGAATTCTTATCCATTTATTAAAACAAGCCTAGTAGGTGCCCCGGTTGGCAACTTCGGAAGGCACTCACTGAGTCACCATCCAGCACCCATCAGAGGGTAATTAAACTCCCATCCTGACAGGATGCAGATGCTTGGACCTCAGAGACACTCTCCCACTCTGAATGAAGCACCAAGACAGGATTCCAAGTACCACTCTGAACTACTGAGTTTACCACCAACAAAATGTGCTGGCCTAGAAATTAGCCAGTTATTTTTCAATAAGGTAACTTTTTCTTCCACTGAAATCTTACATAGACATCTGATGCATTTATGACCATGGAAATGAACAATTCGTCCTCGGTTACCTGTCATCCCTACTAGATGGGCGCTCCTTAAGGGCAGGGAACATGTCTTCCTCCTTCATAGTTATATTGCTAATACCCAGAAGAATATCTAGTACATAGTAAGCACAGTAAATACTTGTCCATCTGGAAGAAAAAGGGGTTGGATCAGTTGCAGTTTCTTTAAGGCATCAAATATTAAGTAAACACCTACTGTGTGCCAAGCCTTGCAGCCAGAGCCTGGGATATAATGGTGAACAAACCATGATAGCCTTACCCCTATTTTACTCGTAGCCTAGTAGGAGAAAATAAACATTCATAGACATAAATTTACAACTGAACTGTGTGCTAGCAAATAGAAGTACATGGGGCTATGAATATATAGCAGGGGAAACTGATCTAGTCAGTGGAAGGGCAGGGAAGGCTTCCTGGAGGAGGTGTTATTTCATCTAGGACCTAAAGGAAAGGTAATATTTAATGAGGTAATGGGGACAGGGAGAATGGAATTGTATTCCATCCAATCAGAAGGAACTGCATATGCAAAGCCCCCCAAGAGAAAGAGTCTGGCCTCTGGACCCTATCTTTCAACCACAGCATCTCTGCATTGGTCTGTTTTACATACTGGGCTTCCAAGATAACATTCTTTAGAAAAAATTGTTTGACAGCTAAAACACAAATGCTGGAAGTCTAGACAACCAAATGACCTCAAAGGGCCCTACCAGCTCTTAAAATTCTCTACATACAGACTCAAAGGAGTGGGGCAATGGCCTGTATGCATGGGTCAGGGCCAGAAGTCAGGGGTCAGAGGTGACTGAACAGACCCACGGCTCTGAGTGGTGAGCTGTGGCTAATGAAAAAACAATGTTCATTTGTTTGGGACGGGGTGCGGGGAGAGGGTTTCCTCCACATTGTAAACACACATATTGCTGTTCTGGGCATTTCTAAATGAGTTCAGCGTCTTAAAGTGGGTTCTCAGGAGCAGATATCCATTTGCCTTCACAACTTATAAAATGCAAATCTGTTAATTTCATTTCATACATTCGTTCATCTAATATTCACTGTGAATGTATTTCAAGACATGGTCTTAGTGAGATATGCACTATGGAGATTAACAGGACATGGTCTCAACCCTTGTGGAGATCAAAATTGTACACACTTAACAGAGATCTAATATTTAACCTCAAATATCTGCTATTGGCCAGGTATTGTACCAGACATACATGCACCATCTCTCTCAATTCTCACAAAAAAATTAACGGGATTAAAACAGGCCCTATTTCAGATTTGAAAAATGAGTTTCAAAGAGGTTAAGTAACTTCTTCAAGATCACACAGCTGGTAAGTGGGGAACCAGAATCCAAATTCAAGTCCATCTAACTCCAGAGCCTACATTCATGATCACCACAGTCTGATACTTCAATTAAGGAAATAAAAGAAAGAAATAAAATCACAAAGAATTAGAAGAAGCTATAGGTAAATGTTTACCTGATCTCATTCTGAGAAGGATTTTCAAAGTGTAAAAGAAAAGGAAAAAAACAAAAAAGAAGATTGATAGCTATGAACTTCTAAAACTTAAAATTTCTACTTGTCAAAAACACCATATAACAATTTGAGAGGTAAATGAGAAATAGCAAACAAGAAAAAAAAAAAATCTCCAACATGTATGATAGACAAAGCTTTAATAGCCTCAATATAAAAACTTGTTATAAATCAGTAAGTAAAAAGATGACCTCTTCAATAGAAATATGGACAAAAGATACAGTTCTCAAAAGGGTAGAAATAAAAAATGACCAACAAGTGCACCCAAAATTATTATAAAAGTCTTAATAACCAAAAAAGTGAATACTTTAAGAAACAGTGGTACATCCTGCTTTTTCACCATGAAATTGGTGAAGTTTTAAAAAATCTAAATAATTCTACAGTTGATGAACGTGCTGTGAAATGAACATGCTCATATGCTATATCAGTGTCTAGGGAGCATTTGACAATATGAATTAAGAGCCTTTAAAAAGATTATAACCTTTAACTCAATAATTTTACTTCAGAAATTTATCAGAGATTCAGACAAAGATGTGTACAGCAAGATGTTCAGCACAGCATTATTTATAGTATGGAGAAACCATAAATCAAGTTAAAAGTCCAACAATAGGCAGACAGCTAAATCAATTTTAGTGCATCCAGATGATAAGGTAATAGGTACCCATTAAGGATCATATTTTTGAAGAAACTTTAGAAGCATGATTCATTTATTTATCTACCTGGAAGGAAATATACCAAAATATATTAACTATTACAGAGGCAGATCACGGTGGTGGAATTGAAGATTTTTTAAATTATTATGTCTGTCTCTATTTTTCCAATTTTCCTGCAATTTGTCTGCATTACTTTTGCAATAACAAGTATATGTGTATTTCTTTTACTTTTTAAATGAGCATGCACAAAACTCAGCTCTCCATTTTCTTTGCTGAAACTCACTTCTCTGCTTTAAAATCCTTCTGCAGTTGACAAAAAACCCTGAGTCACCCTTGACCACCCCCTTCTTGTTTAATCCGACTCCACCTTGCCAGTTTTATCATTTCATTACTTCGCTTAGGTCTCTTGTCTCCTTATGCCTAGACTGTAGCACCAGCCCCTTAACTGATGTCCTGGTTTATAGCTTCCAACCCCACTCTGGACTCTCCTCAAGTTCACTTTACATTCCACTGCCAGATTAATCCCCTTAAAGCAAAGATAATATCCTATTATTGCCTTGCTCCAAAATCTTCAGGGATTCTCTAGTTCCTCAGAATAAAATCCCAAAGTCCTTTATCTGGAGTATAAAAACAGGAGCTACCGAAGAGGAGATTTGATTTGTAATTCTCATGGTCTTGATTTTGTATGCAAAATTCTGTGGCTAAACTATAACCACCTCTAATGTTTTTAATGATACTAAACTGCTTTGTTCCTGAACTTAATCTTCACTTTTGCCCTTATCTACCACCCAATAACCCACCCAAACTAGTCCTTCTCCATGCTTTTCATAAGACCATACCCAGCACAGAGTGGAAGTTTGTGGGTGGCACAGGGGTTGTCAGACCTGAAGACAAGCCGGCACCCCATGACCCAGGCCTTACAGAGTCTCTCTTCTACTATAACTTTGTGATACTCTTTTATTTAAAGGATGGTGAAGGGGCTATGACCTGAAAAAAAAAAAATCAATGGCTCTCCGCTAATAAAGGTTCTTATGCAGTAAATGTGCTCTTGGGAAGCCAGATCCTGCCCTTCTCCAAGGCATTGGCCTGATGCCCCAGAGTGATTTACTCTGCGGTAACATGATGGAGCCTCCGCCATGAAAGGGAATTAGATAAAAATGCAATAAAAGAGGACAAAATCAATCTGCTTACAGTTTTGTTTAATAAAAATTCATGAAGGATGGGCGGGCAGACCCATAAGCAATGTACCAGTTCTGCTACAGGCTGGCTGTGGACCCTGGCTCAGGCTTCAGGCCCTGGGAGGGGGCTCAGCTGAAGGCTGGCTGAGTGAGCCCTCCACCCTGCCAGCGCTGCAGACTGGGTTCCCCCGGTGCCAGGCCAGAGGACCTGCCTCGTTGAAAGAGGCATAAAGTAGCTAAGGCCATGTTGATTGAAGCAATCGCCAAGCCATAGAAAGATAAGAGACCTTTTAGATGGGATTCGTTTCCCTAGAAACCAAGATGCTCCATGTGTTCTGGAATGACAAGGATTCTCAAGGCTGACCAAGTATTTTTCTTTTTTATTGTGGAAAGAACATTTACCATGACATCTACCTTCTTAACAAGTGTTTAAGTGTATACTACGGTATTGTTAACTAACAGCAACAGTGCCATCCAGATCTCTAGAACTTACTCTTTTTTTATATGCATATAAATTTATTTATTTTATTTACTTATTTTTTTTTTTAATTTTTGGCTTCCTTGCTGTGTTCAGGATTTCTCTAGTTGCTACTCTTTGCTGTGGTGCGCAGGCTTCAGTAGTCGTGGCTTGTGGGCTTAGGTGCTCTGCGGCATGTGGGATCTTCCCGGAGCAGGGCTCGAACCTGTGTCTCCTGCATCGGCAGATGGATTGTTATCCACTGCACCACTAGGGAAGCCCCCTAGACCTTATTCATCTTGCAAAACTGAAACTTTATACCCATTAAGCAGCAACTCCCCATTGCCCACCCCCCAACTTCTGGCAACCACTGTTCTACTCTCCATTTCTATGGGTTTTACTATTGTAGATACTTCACATAAGTGGACTTATGCAATATTTGTCCTTCTGAGTCTGGCTTATTTCACTTAACATGATGTCCTTGAGGTTCATCCATGTTGTCACTTCCTGTCACATGGCAGGATTTCCCTCTTTTTTAAAGCTGAATAACACTCTGTTGTATGTATAGACCACACTTTCTTTATCCACTCAGCTGTTGGTGGACATTTAGGTGGTTTCCATAGCGTGGCTATTGTGAATAATGCTGCAATGAACATGAGAGTGCAGATGTCTCTTTGAGATCCTGATTTTAATTCTTTTAGATAAACACCCAGTAGTGGGATTGCTGGATCATATGGTAATTTTATTTTTAAATTTTTGAAGAAATGCCATACCGTTTTGCATAGCAGCTACGCTATTTTGCATTCCCACCAACAGTGTGCAAGTGTTCCAGTTTCTCTATATCCTCACCAACGTTTATCCTTGTTTTGTTTTTGTTTTTTATAATAGCCATAGGTATGAGGTGATATCTCATTATGGCTGTACATTTCCCTGATGATTAGTGATGCTGAGCATATTTTCTTATGCCTATTGGCCGTTTGTATGTCTTCTCTGAAGAAATGTCTATTCAAATTCTTTGCCTATTTTTAAATCAGGTTATTTGGATTTTTTGGCTATTGAGTTGTAGGAGTTTCTTATATTTTTGGAATATTAATCTCTTAACAGATGTATGGTTTGAAAATATGTTCTCACATTTAAAACAGTATGGTACTGTCATAAAAACAGACACATAGACCAATGGAACAGAGTAGAGAGCCCAGAAATAAACCCAAGCACATACAGTCAAATGGTCTTCAACAATGGTGCCAAGAATAGGGAAAAGTCAGTCTCTTGAACAGAGTGTTGGAAAAACTGGATATCCACATGCAAAAGAATGAAACTGGACCCTGTCTTACACCATACACAAAAAATCAACTCAAAATGGATTAAATATTTAAACATAAGACCCAGAACTGTAAAACTCCTAGGAGAAAACATAGGGAGGGGAAACATTTCATGACATTGGGCTTGGCAATGATTTCTTGGATATGACACCAAAAGCACAAACAACATAAGCAAAATTACACAAGTGGGTCTACAGCAGACTAACTAAAGAGCTTCTGTACTCAAGGGAAATAATCAGCAGAGTGAAAAGACAACCTACTGAATGAGCAAGTATTTCTTAGAGTAGAAACTCTTTCTGTCCATAAAACATTTATTTAAAACATGTCGTCCTCTGCCAAGGATTTCATACCTTTGGGTGGAAGTGCCAGACCAAAGACCCACTGATCTGTAAAAGGGATCAGCACACTATGGCTTGCAGGTAAAATCTGGCCAACCACCTGTTTTTAAATAAAGTTTTATTGGAACACGGCCATGCATATTTGTTTACATACTGTCTATGGCTGTTTTTGCACTGCAGTGACAGAATTGTGTAGTCATGACAGAGCCTAAATCTTTACTATCTGGCCGTTTACCAGAAAGGTGTGCCATCCTCTGATCGGTATCCCAAGGATTCTCATTCACCTCCCACACTAACTGATGTACCCATTCAGCAGAAATTTCATAAGCTCCTACATGCCAGGCAATATCTTTGGACTTCAGAGAGAGCAGAAACAAATAAGATTGGAGACTCTGCATTTAAGGGATTGGATTGATTTTCTATTGTTATATATCAAATTATCACAAACTTAGTGGTTCAAATAGTACCCATTTATTATTTCACAATTGTGTGGGTCAAAAACCCAAGTGGGCTCATCTGAGTTCTCCGCTGAGTTTCAAGGCAGAAATCAAGGTGTTGGCCAGACTGGACTCCTATCTGGAGGCTCAGGGGAAGAATTTGATTCTAAGCTCATTCAGGCTGTTGGCAGAATCCAGTTCTTTGCAGCTGCTCTAGATCTGAGGACCTTTCTGACTGTCAGGCTGGGACCACTCTCTGCTGCTAGAGGCCACCCACATTCCCTCTCACATCACGCTCTCCATCTTCAATCCAGCCATGGCATATCGAGTTCCTCTTCTTTGAACCTCTCTGGCTTCCCCTTCTGCCAACTGCCAGAAAAAGTTTTTCTGCTTTTAAGGGCTCATGTGATTACATTGAATCCACTTGGATAATGCAGGGTAATCTCCCTGTTTTAAGGTCAACTTGCTATATAACATAACATAATCATGGGAGTGATATTCCATCTTATTCATTCATAGGCTTTGGGTATTAGGGTGGGACATTTTAAGGGCTATTTTAGAAATTATGCCTTCCATGTGGTATAAGTAATGTACTTGGTAGGATAAACTAACTAGCTATAACAAACAGACCCCCAAATTTTGGTGGCTTAAAAAATAAAAGGTATATTTATTCTCACATAACTTTCCAGAGGAGAGGTTCCAGGTCAGTGGAATTCTGTTCCAGTAGTCATTCAAATACCCAGGCTGATAGTGGCCTTGTCATCTTCAACACTCCAAGCTCACCCTACTTGCTGCCGTCACAATGGACCAAAAAGGGAATCGACACAGAGGAGCACATATAGGGGGTTATGAGTTAGGTCTGGACCTGGTCGAAAGTACTTCTGCTCATAGTCTATCCAAAATAAATGATTCACGTTACCGCATCTAATTTGAAGGGGAAATAAAAGACCGTGTCTCACTGAGGAATCATGTATCTACCACTTTTATTATAAAGGAGGAAAGGATGGATTTTGATGGTCAGTAGGCTGTCACCTATCCAAGTAGGAATGAAGGCGCTGATAGCTATGAATTGACAACTGATTATGGCTGTGGCTGCTGAGACCATACATGTCAGTATATCTTAACTTTCTAAATACATAGTTCTTATTGCATTTAAAAATGTCAGTATCCTGGCCAGAGACATTGCCAGTGAGGCAGGCCTGGGGCCCCCTGGGGCTGGACTTGGGAGGGCTCTCTCTCCCTCTACTTTGTCCAAAATGTGTGGCAGCAGATGTCGGAGCAGAGAAACTCATTCATGGGCAGAAGGATCTGGACTTGTTCTCAGAAGCTCCTAGTCTGAGGGACAGAAGAGGAGGAGATGCAGGTAGTCTCCTACCCCCAGGAGGTTACCTTCTGGTTACCTTCTGGGTAACCTTCCTTCTTCTGGGAAAGAGAGGAACATGGAATAGGGCATGGCCCTAGGACCAATTAAAGCAGTGTTCCAGGTGGCCAGCTGAGGACAAAGCCTAGGAAAGCTTCCAGGGTGAAGTGGGGGGACATCAGACCCCAAGAAGAGGAGTGACAAAGGGGGAAGGGGGCCTCCCTTAGGCCAGAACCCAGAGGTGGTGAAGCCCAAGTGAGGTAGCCTATGCTAGGAGAATGGGAGAGTGAACTGAGAGGGTTCCATGAGGGAGCAAAAGGAGAGATGGAGGGAGGAAGAAGGCTGGTCGACAGGGTGCCAATTAGGGCAGCCTGTGGCCAAGACATCTTCTTACTCCATGACCACGTCCAGTGTTTTGTTTGTTGTCTCCATCAGTGTCTGCTGGCTAGTCTTTGGAGGAGGACAGTGCTCTAAGGGGACCTACACATCGAGAAGCTATCAGACATCTGCTTTATTTTCTCCAGTGTTGGCTCAGGGCAGGATGTCTCCTCTGGTCTGCGGCATGCTGCCTTCATAACTGCTCTTTCACTGCCCTGTTTCTCCCACGTGCTTTGGCAATGGCAGCCTGTTTCTTTTAAAGGATCACAGAGGCCTGAGGCCTGGGGAGAGTCCGTGCAGCAGGGGGACTCACCCTGGCTGCTTGCTCAGCATCCCAGGATCCAGCCTACCCAGGTGAGGACAGGCATGGTGTGTCTTTCCCCTCTCAAATACTCCCAGGACAGCATACAGTTTGCCTGAGCCTTGCACACAAGGGAGGTGAATGAAGATGGACGTCAAGTTCATGCTCCACTCACCAGCAGCACAGCATCCACCCCAAGGAAAAGGCACCTTCTACTGATTCGCCAAAGGTGCTGCACAGGCAGAAGCTCTGGTTCCTCCCCTCATCCCAAGCCCAAGAGGGGCAGGCATTCAGGGTCAGAGCATCCTGCTCCCCAGAGGACACCCCCCCACACTGGGTACCACTCTTCCTCCCCAGATGTCACAGGCTTGGCTGGTCCCTCTGAGAATAGCTGCATTCTGGTCTCTTAGAGCAATGTTTCTCAAACCTTAGCATGCCTTAGAATGATCTGGAATGCTCATTAAAACACTGGTGCCCGGGTCCTACCTGCACCGTTTCTGGTTCAGTAGGGTTCGGGGTGAGCCTGGAAACTGGCATCTTTAACATGTTCCCAGGTGATGCTGATGCTGTTGGTCCAGGGTCCACACTTGGAGAACCACCACCTTAGCTCCTCCTCCTGGTTCAGCAAGAGGATGAAACAAGCTCAGCAGCAGCTTCAGGGCCCCACGCAGCCTTGGTGTTCAATACATGCACATCAATTTTAGTGAATGGGAGCAGTGAAGGGGAGATTGTTGATTGAATTTGGGATTCCATGAACAACTGGCTCCCTTATGTCCAGACCTATTAAGTTAATGGGAAACGCAAGGGCTCGAGCAGCATAAAATGTGGAGAGAGGCAGGGCCTGACAGTCTGCAGTGTTGAACTCTGGAGAACCTCCTGCCAAACCATCAGAAATAATAAAAATAAATAAGTTAATTTTTATCATTTTTTTAGATTCCATATATAAGTGATATCATATGATATTTGTCTTCGTCTGCCTGACTTAATTTCACTTACTAGTATGACAATCTCTGGGCCCATCCATGTTGCTTCAAGTGGCATTATTTCATTCTTGTTTATGGCTGAGTAATATTCCAAAACAGAAACAATCTCACAAACATAGAATACAAACTTATAGTTACCAAAGGGGAAACAAGAGGAAGGAAAAAATTAGGAGTTTGACATTAGCAGATACAAACTACTATATATAAGATAAACAACAAGGTCCTACTGTATAGCACAGTGAACTAAATTTAATATCTTATAATAAACTATGACAGAAAAGAATATGACAAGAAATAGATATATATATATATAGACACATATATACATATATGTATAACTGAATCACATTGCTGTACACCAAAATACACTGTAAATCAACTATACTTCAATTAAAAATAGATAAATAACAATTTTTTTTTTTTTTTTTTTTTGCGGTATGGGGGCCTCTCACTGTTGTGGCCTCTCCCTTTGTGGAGCACAGGCTCCGGACGCGCAGGCTCAGCCGCCATGACTCACGGGCCCAGCCGCTCTGCGGCACGTGGGATCTTCCCACACCGGGGCACGAACCCGTGTGCCCTGCATCGGCAGGTGGACTCTCAACCACTGCGCCACCAGGGAAGCCCCAATTTTTTTTTTAAGAAATAATAAAAATAGTAATGGGAACCACCATTTGTTAAGCCTCTGCTCTGTGCCAGGCCCCTAGCTGAACGCCTTATGACAGCATCCCAACACAGCTATGAAATGGGGACAGTGGGAATCCCTATTCTACACGGGAAGATAAAGGGGATCTCAGCCTCAGGTCCCATGATTGATGGAACAGCCCCGGGCTTCAGGCCACTTTCATTTGTCTTCAAACCCCGTGATCTTCACCACCTTGTCAAGCTGCCTCCGCAGAGAGACTGAGAAAGTTAAAGGTCTGAAGCAGCTACACTCGGGGGAATGGTAGACCCCGCCCAGTGAGAGAAAGTGGTGTATGGAATCAAGCAGCCTGATTCCTAGACCTCAACCTGCCAGGTACTAAGTGCATGGCCTCAGGCGATCCGTTTACCCTCGGTGCCTGAGCTCCCTGAGCTATAAAATGGAGGTAATAATTCCAGCCCTTTGAGATGTTGTTGGATCAGATGAGCATGTATACAAAACATCTGGCACAGTGTCGAGCTCTTAAGAGCTCAATAATGTTATTTCCTCTCCAAATGGGCACCTACCTCCTCAAGTATCTATTTCAGAGTGACAACTCAGAGGCATGTTTAGAAATTCTGCCTTGGGGAGTGGGGTAGGGGAGGGAATGAAGAGGCAGAACAGAGACTGACCTTCAAAAAGGTGTTTTTTTTTTTTTTTTTTTTTTTGCGGTACGCGGGCCTCTCACTGTTGTGGCCCCTCCCCCTGCGGAGCACAGGCTCCAGACGCGCATGCTCAGCGGCCATGGCTCACGGGCCCAGCCGCTCCGCGGCGTGTGGGATCTTCCCGGACCGGGGCACGAACCCGTGTCCCCTGCATCGGCAGGTGGACCCTCAACCACTGCGCCACCAGGGAAGCCCCAAAAAGGGTTTTGCTACAGTTCCTGTGAGACCTCAGCAGGAGTGGGCAGGAAGGTGGGTTGACAGAACTCACAGAACCCATAACCACTTGCAAAATTCACTCAAGGACCGATGCCAGGTACCATGTCAGTGGTAGTGCAGAGGGCTGTCTGTCCTGGAAACCCTTATTCAGTGAGGGGCCATACCAAATTGGACACCCAAGGGCAGGAGTTGTATTGAGAGGATACCACGCTTCGCTCAGTGACTCCAATACCCAGAAGCCCACTGCTCTGGGCATTGAGGTCTCCTCAGATCATCCAGAAGAAAAGAACTTGGGGACCCCCTCATTGTCTGGCCAAAACAGTGGGCACTGGTGAGGAGACACCCCTGTATTCTGAATCACAGCTCTAGCACCAACTCACAATAACCCTCACTTCTGTGAGCCTCAGTCTTCTCATCTGTAAAAGTGGGAATGATGAAAATGATGCCTATCTGAGGATGTGGAGAAAAGAGAACACTTGTACACTGTTGGTGGGAATGCAAATTTGTGCAGCCACTGTGGGAAACAGTACGGAGGTTCCTCAAAAAACTAAAAATAGAACTACCATATGACCCAGCAATTTCACTCCTGGGTATATATCTGAAACAAAAACAAAACCACGAACTTGAAAAGATACATGCACCCCAAAGTTCATAGTAGCATTACTTACAGTTGCCAAGATATGGAAGCAACCTAAGTGTCCATCAACAGACAAATGGATTAAGAAGATGTGGTATGTGTATACAATAGAATGTTACTCGGCCATAAAAAAAAAGAAGGAAATCTTGCCATTTGAAACAACATGGATGACTTGGAGGGTATTATGCTAAGTGAAATAAGTCAGACAGAGAAAAACAAATACTGTATGATATCACTTGTATGTAGAATCTAAAACATATCACAAACTAGTGAATATAACAAAAAAGAGCACTTCCCTGCTGACACAGTGGTTAAGAATCCACCTGCCAGTGCAGGAGACACGGGTTTGACCCCTGGTCCGGGAAGACCCCACACGCCGCGAAGCAAGTAAGCCCGTGCGCCACAACTACTGAGCCTGCGCTCTAGAGCCCGCGAGCCACAACTACTGAAGCCCGAGCGCCTAGAGCCCGTGCTCCGCAACAAGAGAAGCCACAGCAATGAGAAGCCCGCGCACCGCAACGAAGAGTAGCTCCTCCTCGCCGCAACTAGAGAAAGCCTGCGCACAGCAACGAAGACCCAATGCAGCCAAATAAATAAATTAAATAAATAAATAAATAAAATTTAAAATCTCTATATATAACCAAAAAGAAACTGACTCACAGATACAGAGAACAAACTAGTGGTTACCAGTGGGGAGAGGGAAGGCGGGAGGGGTATGTTAGGGGTAGGGGATTAAGAGGTACAAACTAGTATGTATAAAATAAGCTACAAGGATATAGTGTACAACACAGGGAATATAGCCATTTTATAATAACTGTAAATGGAGTATAACCTTTAAAACTGTACCGTACACCTGTAACTTATATAACATTGTACAACTATACTTCAATAAAAAAGTAAAATTAAATTTTAAAAAAGTAAAGGAAATGATGTATGACTCCCCCCAAAAATGTATGACCCCCCAAATGTATGACCCCCCAAAATGATATATGACCCCCAAAAAACAGCAATCTTCAAGGTTGCTGTGGGGATGTATGTTGAGCCTTTAATATAAGTGCTTATTGCAAAGCAAGCTCTTATAAATATTAGCTGCTATTACTCTTGTTGTTATATTTACACCTGTGAGATCTTAGATAAGGTTAAAAAAAAACGAGTCTCAGTTTTCTCCTTTTAGAGGAGTATGTTCATAATATTGGGCCCCATAAAATTGTTTCAAAATTAAATGAGATCATGGATGTCAAGCTCTTAGCATACAGTAAGCACTCAATAAATGTTAAGGATGATTTCTATCTGGAGGCACAGATGGCCCCACAGCTAGCGTGAGGCGCTGTCCCCATTTGCCAGACTGTTTAGTTTTAGCACACTGGCACAACCTGCTTCTGGAAGCTAAGGCCAGGCGCCGGATTGCCCTTGGAGTCTCAGTGGCCAGCGTTCTCAGGATGAAGGGGTTCAGCAAGGCTCAGAGAGGGCCAGAGGCAGAGTCTGGTCCACATATTAAGACTCCTGGGGTGACAGACCCCCTCCCAGAGTGCAAGCAGAACAGCAGAAGCAAGGAAAAAAGGAGAGGGTCTCTGAGGGTCCTGCTGGAATCAGAGAAGGCAGGGAATAGTGTTCCCGGA
Source organism: Kogia breviceps (assembly GCF_026419965.1). Classification (NCBI taxonomy): domain Eukaryota; kingdom Metazoa; phylum Chordata; class Mammalia; order Artiodactyla; family Physeteridae; genus Kogia; species Kogia breviceps. The sequence continues at coordinate 20,183,407 of NC_081323.1, forward strand.
GATGAATAATGCAAGGCGAGGAGGCAAGTGTGGGAGGAGAAGCCCCTGGGCGCCCAGCCTTTTCCCAACCAGGCTGCCGCAGAGCAGGAAGCCTCCCAGCTAAGCCTGGGAAGCAGTTATCACTGGTAGGTGATTAAGTTACTAATCCTTCAGGGAGAAGACATTTAGAGGCCCATATTAAAGCGGTGCGCAGCAAAATTACATTCCGTTTCAATTTAGTTTAGCAATTCCCGTGATTTAGTTAAATGAAAAGCAATTGTTCCAATTAATAGTATTGAATGTTATTCATCAAAAGTGTCAAAACAGCTCGGTGGCTGCATTAGTAACCCATTCTCTTGTCAGAGATATGGTTAATTCCCCAGGATAGGATGGGGCAGTGGTAGAGTATGGGGGCTTTGGGGAAAGGTCAAAGTCAGAGGGGGTATTTACATGCACATGTATGTACATGTGAAGGCCCATGTGCGTGTGGCCTGTGTGTATAAATGAGTGTATATGTGGGTATACATGTCCAGAATGCATACAGAGCCAAACTGTACCCAAGTATTCATATTTATATTTGGTATGTGCATACACCAGGGCACTTAAGTGACAGGGCACACATGTGTATGCACATGTGCTTGTCTGTTCCTGGGCATATATGTATATAGGTAAAAATATGTGCAAATGCCTCATGTGTCCATGTATGTGTGCATGTGTGCATTTGTGGGCATGTGTACACAAGTATCTAGATAGTTGTGCACTCCAGTGTATATGTGTGTGTGTGCACCTGTCCTTGCAGATATGTTGACTTCCAAGGGGGTGCATTGTGAGTATGCATGGGCATGCACATCTTGAGGTACCTTCATATATATTGTAAGTGTGCTTGTATGTATCAGGGCAGGAAGTGAAGGGAGCTTGCTGCCTTGGTAGCTTAAGAGAAGACCCAACTCTTTCCATCCTTGTGTCGCATGAGTGATCTGGCTTGTCTCTGGGATGCTGCCATTCAAATGCAGTTCCCATGAGGTCAGAGACTTTTTCTGCCATGTTCATGGTCATATTCTTAGGACTTAGAAGAGAGCCTGGCACAGAGTAAGCTTCAATGACATATACTCGTCAAATGGATTAGTGGATAGATGGTGAATGAGTAGATGGATAGATGGATGGATGGATGGCTGCAGGCCCCTGGCTCTATCAGTAGTGGGTGGGTTCCCCAGTCTTCACTCTTCAGTGTGAATCCCAACCTCTCTGGCTTCCAGCTTCAGCCCTACAGCACATCCTTGGAAAACTCCATCCTGGGCAGGCAGCAGGCTCTGAAAGCCCCCAAGATGCCACATTCAGCCAAAGCTAAGAGCAGAAAGGGCAGGTTCTTCTTTGGAGAAGCTGAAAAAAAAGCTAAGCTCGGCACCACAGGGCTAATAGGAAGCTGGCCTGGCCAGACAGGCCCAAGAGGACACGGGCCAACAAGGGCCCTTCGGGGCTTGTACACACTCAAGCCAGGGTTCCTATATCTGGCTTGTGTCCCTGGGCTGCAGCCACCAACTCCTGTCTATGCCAGGCGAGTCTTTCCCTATCCCGGATTTCCTTCCTGCCCAGGACACCTGCAGGCGAAGCCACTTCCTCATCCCCATCCAGATGCTGATGAAGCTCATAGATATCCCATTTGCACAGACTAAGAAGACTCAAGGAATCTACAAATGGCCTCTTAGCTCCGTCATCCTTACGTCCCAGACTTCCCTGGGCCTTGGTTCTCTCTGCAGCTGATCAGATTCTGGAAGGGCCCCAAGACCCAGAATGACCCATTTTGTGTGATGGTCAATCATCTTACAGTCAGTTTTGAGCTTTGACAGACTTTAGCCTGGTCCAACTGCTGTCAGGGCCCGCCCCCTAGTGGCTGGCTCCAGCCCACATGCTGCCCCCACCCCCTGGCACCAACTCTGAGCCTGGACCCCCCCCCTCCACCGGCCTCAGCCAAAAAGGACCTCTAAGTCCTTGCAAAGGCTCCACGAAAGCCCCACTTCCCCCTTCCCAGACACAGGCGCAGGGATGCCAGATCACCCCCCATGCACACAATGGAGGCCTGGCTGCCCACAGTCTGCACAGCCCCCAGGCTATCTGTGCAAGTGTCCATCCATCAGGATGGTGATTAAGCACCAAGAGGAAGTGTTAGGATGTGATCCCTGAACCCTCAAGGCTCATAAAGACAATAGCTGGGACCTCAGTGAGAGGCACCAGGCGTCCTGTCTATTTTGGGGCAGCCCCGAGCATAGCTGGCCAACACCAGGGCATCCTGGGGCTCGTTAATCTGTGTGGGAGTGACTGAGACAGGATGGAGGGTCTGGGAGGCCTTCCACCAGCCGTTTCCTCCCAGCCTGCCAGCTCTTCTCCGTACTCCACTCATGGAGCCCCTGGCCCTGGCCTCCGGAGACCCCTCCTTGCCTGCTCCCTGTGGTAGACCCAGCCACCTTCCTCCTCTTTCAAAGGCTTTTACTGAGAGCTGAGAGGCCCTGGCCTTTCTGGGATCCACTCTTTGTTTTCTCCCCGAGGGAGGCAAAGGAAGAAGTAAAACACCATCAGCCTCATCCAGGCTGAGGTAACGGAGAATCTGCCCCGAAATAGCCTTCTAGAGCTCTGTTCCCACGGCTTGGCCTCCGCTGAGCCCAGGAGTAGCAAAAGGTTAATTGCTGGGGCCTTGGGCTCCACAGTGGGCTGGAGCCAGAGAACCAAGTGTTAAATATGCAATTGTTAGATATGCCTCTCCCCCAACCCCTTCTCTCCCAGTCCTTAAACAGTCGGTAGCTTGAAATTGACCACATTGTAACTATTTACACCCCAGAAACTGGCAAACACTATCAGACAAGCAATATGATCGGGGAGACCTGGGCCCCTTTCACCTTCCCTGGCTGGAAGGTCCACACCCATACGACTTGGTTGGAAAGTATTGCTTGGGACAACATCAGGGCCACACAGACTTGGAGTACACACCGGACGTGTAGTTCCTGGCACCTCAACCCCACACCGTTCGTCTTTGCAACCTCTAACCTTGGATGGGACGAGGACATGAAATCAGTCTTCAAAGTCAGACTAGATCCCACCTGCAGCCTTGTTCATGTCACTTCACCTCATTGATCCTTCATTTCTCAACAGCAAAATAGGAGCCATAATATCACATTCTAGGACCAGAACTTTATAGGGTTCCTGTGAGAATTGAATATACTGTGGCATGTGAAGCATTTAGCACCTTGAGGCCATTGTGGGATTGGCTGGTTGTAACTATGTAATAACCATCATCTGTTATCACCATGATTGCTATTATTACTTCCCTCATTGGGTATTTTTAGGCTAAAATAAAAGAAGAGTTGTAAAAACACTTGTATTACTTTTTTTTCTTTAAAATCCTTCCGATAACGCAAACCGAAAGTGGCCTGGTGCCTTCTTCAACTTTGCCTGTGCCCAGGTCCAGGCATGACGGTCGGCTGAGACTAAGTAGCCAATGACTGGCAGGTGACCAACGACACAACTTGGTAACTTTTAGGGAAAGTGACATTTGTAACACAGCGAAAGGTTCCTGCTGATTTTCCTTCTCACTCGGGATACGTGTCTTAGTGCCGATTGTTCTAAACCCTATTTTCTTTCTTTTTTTTTTTTTTTAAATTTGTGTATTTATTTTTTATACAGCAGGTTCTTATTAGTTATCTATTTTATACATACTGGTGTATATATGTAAATCCCAATCTCCCAATTCATCTCACCACATCCCCCCGCCACCACTTTCCCCCCTCTTGGTGTCCATACATTTGTTCTCTACATCTGTGTCTCTATTTCTGCCCTGCAAACAGGTTCATCTGTGCCATTTTTCTAGGTTCCACGTGTATGCGTTAATATACGATATTTGTTTTTCTCTTTCTGACTTACTTCACTCTGTCTGACAGTCTCTAGATCCATCCACGTCTCTACAAATGACCCAATTTCGTTTCTTTTTATGGCTGAGTAATATTCCATTGTATATATGTGCCAAATCTTCTTTATCCATTCATCTATCAATGGACACTTAGGTTGCTTCCATGTCCTGGTTATTGTGAATAGTGCTGCAGTGAACATTGTGGTACATGACTCTTTTTGAATTATGGTTTTCTCAGGGTATATGCCCAGTAGTGGGATTGCTGGGTCATATGGTAATTCTATTTTGAGTTTTTTAAGGAACCTCCATACTGTTCTCCATTGTGGCTGTATCAACTTACATTCCCACCAAAAGTGCAAGAGGGTTCCCTTTTCTCCACACCCTCTCCAGCATTTATTGTTTGTAGATGTTCTGATGATGCCCATTCTAACTGGAGTGAGGTAATACCTCATCGTAGTTTTGATTTGCATTTCTCTAATAATTAGTAAAGTTGAGCAGCTTTTCCTGTGATTCTTGGCCATCTATATGTCTTCTTTGGAGAAATGTCTATTTAGGTCTTCTGCCTATTTTTTGATTGGGTTCTTTGTTTTTTTAATATTGAGCTGCATGAGCTGTTTATATATTTTGGAGATTAATCCTTTGTCTGTTTATTTGTTCGCAAATCTTTTCCTGCATTCTGAGGGTTGTCTTTTCATCTTCTTTATAGTTTCCTTTGCTGTGCAAAAGCTTTTAAGTTTCATTAGGTCCTGTTTCTTTATTTTTGTCTGTATTTCCATTACTCTAGGAGGTGGGTCAAAAAAGATCTTGCTGTGATTTATGTCAAAGAGTTTTCCTCCTATGTTTTCTACTAAGAGTTTTATAGTGTCCAGTCTTATGTTTAGGTCTCTAATCCATCTTGAGTTTATTTTTGTGTATGGTGTTAGCTCCTCTCTAAATGTTTGATAGAACTCACCTGTGAAGCCATCTGGTCCTGGACTTTTGTTTGTTGGAAGATTTTTAATCACAGTTTCAATTTCATTACTTGTGATTGGTCTGTTCATATTTTCTATTTCTTCCTGGTTCAGTCTTGGAAGGTTAGACCTTTCTAAGAATTTGTCCATTTCTTCTTATAACGTTTTGTATTTCTGTGATGTCCATTGTAACTTCTCCTTTTTCATTTCTAATTTTATTGATTTGAGTCCTCTCCCTCTTCTTCCTAATGAGTTTCTCTAAAGGTTTATCAATTTTGTTTATCTTCTCAAAGAACCAGCTTTTAGTTTTATTGATTTTTGCTATTGTTTTCTTTGTTTCTATTTCATTTATTTCTGCTCTGATCTTTATGATTTCTTTTCTTCTACTAACTTTGTATTTTGTTTGTTATTCTTCTCTAGTTCCTTTAGGTGTAAGGTTAGATTGTTTGAGAGTTTTCTTGTTTCTTGAGGTAGGCTTGTATTGCTATAAACTTCCCTATTGCTATAAACATTCCCTATGGGTGCAGCAAAAGCTGCATCCCATAGGTTTTGGATAATCATGTTTTCGTTGTAATTTGTCTCCAGGTATTTTTTTATTTTCTCTTTGATTTCTTCAGTAATCTCTTAGTTATTTAGTAACATATTTTTTAGCTGCCACGTGTTTCTGGTTTTCACGGTTTTTTTCCCTGTAATTGATTTCTGATCTCATAGCACTGTGATCAGAAAAGATGCCTGATATGATTTCAATTTTCTTAAATTTATTGAGGCTTGATTTGTGATCCAAGATGTGATCTATCCTGGAGAATGTTCCGTGTGCACTTGAGAAGAAAGTGTAATCTGCTATTTTTGGATGGAATCTCCTATAAATATCAATTAAATCTATCTGGTCTATTGTGTTATTTAAAGCTTGTGTTTTCTTATTAATTTTCTGTCTGGATGATCTGTCCACTGGTGTAAGTGAGGTGTTAAAGTCCCTCACTATTATTGTGTTACTGTTGATTTCCTCTTTTATAGCTGTTAGCAGTTGCCTTATGTATTGAGATGCTCCTATGTTGGGTGCATATATATTTATAATTGTTATATCTTCTTTTTGGATTGTTCCCTTTATCATTATGTAGTGTCCTTCCTTGTCTCTTGTAACATTCTTTATTTTAAAGTCTATTTTATCTGATATGAGTATTGCTACTCCAGCTTTCTTTTGATTTCCATTTGCATGGAATATCTTTTCCCATCCCCTCACTTTCAGTCTGTATGTGTCCGTAGGTCTGAAGTGGGTCTCTTGTAGACAGCATATATATGACTCTTATTTTTTTATCCATTCAGTGAGCCTGTGTCTTTTGGTTGGAGCATTAATCCATTCACATTTGAGGTAATTATCAATATTTGTGTTCCTATTACCATTTTATTAATTGTTATGGGTTTTTTTTTTTAATTAATTTATTTCGTTTATTTATTTTTGGCTGCATTGGGTCTTTGTTGCTGTGTGCAGGTTTTCTCTAGTTGTGGTGAGTGGGGGCTACTCTTCGTTGCGGTGCATGGGCTTCTGTTTGCAGTGGCTTCTCTTGCTGCAGAGCATGGGGTCTAGGGGCGCAGGCTTCAGTAGTGTGGCTCGCGGGATCTAGAGCACAGGCTCTGTAGTTGTGGTGCCCGGGCCTAGTTGCTTCACAGCATGTGGGATCTTCCCGGACCAGGGCTCGAACCCATGTACCCTGCATTGGCAGGTGGATTCTTAACCACTGTGCCACCAGGGAAGCCCTATGGGTTTCTCTTTGTAGGTCCTTTTCTTCTCTTGTGTTTCCCACTTAGAAAAGTTCCTTTAGCATTTGTTGTAGAGCTGGTTTGGTGGTGCTGAATTCTCTCAGCTTTTGCTTGTGTGTAAAGCTTTGGATTTCTCCATCGAATCTGAACGAGATCCTTGCTGGGTAGAGTAATCTTGATTGTAGATTCTTCCCTTTCATCACTTTAAATATATTGTGCCACTCCCTTCTGGCTTGTAGAGTTTCTGCTGAGAAATCAGCTGTTAACCTTATGGGAGTTCCCTTGTATGTTATTTGTCATTTTTCCCTTGCTGCTTTTAATAATTTTTCTTTGTCTTTAATTTTTGTCAGTTTGATTACTATGTGTCTTGGCATGTTTCTCCTTGGGTTTTTCCTTGCCTGGGACTCTCTGTACTTCCTGGACTTGGGTGGCTCTTTCCTTTCTCACGTTAGGGAAGTTTTCAACTATAATCTCTTCAAATATTTTCTCTGGTCCTTTCTCTCTCTCTTCTCCTTCTGGGACCCCTATAATGCAGATGTTGTTGTGTTTAATGTTGTCCCAGAGGTCTCTTAGGCTATCTTCATTTCTTTTCATTCTTTTTTCTTTATTCTTCTGTGGCAGTGAATTCTACCATTCTGTCTTCCAGGTCACTTATCTGTTCTTCTGTCTCAGTTATTCTGCTATTGATTCCTTCTAGTATATTTTTCATTTCAGTTATTGTATTGTTCATCTCTGTTTGTTTTTTCTTTAATTCTTCTAAGTGTTGTTCTTTAATTCTTCTAGGTGTTGTTCTTTAATTCTTCTAGGTCTTTGTTAAACATTTCTTGAATCTTCTCCATCTTTGCCTCCATTCTTTTTCCGAGGTCCTGGATCATGTTCACTATCATTATTCTGAATTCATTTTCTGGAAGGTTGCCTATCTCCACTTCATTTAGATTTTTTTCTTGGGTTTTATCTTGTTCCTTCATCTGGTATAAAGTCCTCTGCCTTTTCATTTTGTCTATCTCTGTGAATGTGGTTTTCCTTCCACAGGCTGCAGAATTGTAGTTCTTCTTGCTTCTGCTGTCTGCCCTCTGGTGGATGAGGGTATCTAAGAGGCTTGTGCAAGCTTCCTGATGGGAGGGACTGGTGGTGGGTAGAGCTGTGTGTTGCTCTCCCAAACCCTATTTTCTTGATTTTAGGAGCACAGCTCCCAGGCTGAACCTGAGGAATAACGTCCACTCAGAGCCTCAGAGAAAGGAAGACTTTACCAGCTGCTTCTCTGGGGTCACATCAAAAGCAAACCTCAAAATCAGAAAAGGTTAGTTTTCCCCAGGAAGGAGCATCTCTGGCCCATGGTGAATGGAACACCCCATCTTTGCTCTTTAGCCCATCAATGGGATGCCTTGTGGGAGGTCAGAGGTACCAAGGACCATAGCCAGCTCCGTCATCCTCTCACATCTGTCCCAGCAAGCCCTGTTTTAGGGGGACCTGTAGGGCAGAGGATGGTTTACTAAGGAGAAGCAGAGATTAAATAGTGTAAGAGACTCATCTGGGCTCAAGCCCACTTCTGTGCTGCCTTGAGCAAATGCTTTCATTTCTTTGAGCTTCTGTTTCCATGTCTGCAAAAACAAGAATAATAATGCCACCCTCAAAATCCTGGTAGATAGAGTCTGTGTGGTAAAGTTTATGGAAAGCCCTGGTGCATAATTAGTGCTCAGAATGTATCTGCTTGGTATCTTCCTGATCATTTTGCAGAGGTTTTGCCTGAGAGCCAAAAACCATGGTATTAAGTACGATTGTTTATTGCTTGTTGCCCAAGCAGAGCCCTGGGCCCAAGAAGGCAAAAGTCTACTTTCTGACCTGTTGCTATGGTACAGGTAGGATCTCTGTTTCACACAACTTTCCTAAGCCCAGTTAGCCAGGAGCATAACCAGGAGATAACATTATTGGCTGCCATGGTAGCTGAGCCTCGCAAGGGCAAGATGCCATGAGCAAGAAGGTAAAGACTCAAAATCTCAAATGTTTGGACTAGACCAAAAGGATGAAGGTCTGATAGCATCAATACTTGAGGAGAGAAAGACCACTTGAATCCCTGACCCTTCTCAGCACATATGTGAGTACCCACATAAACACGTGGGCATATAGACCTGTGTGTATGCACATGCGTGTGCTTGGCCAGAGTTATGGATGCACACTTGCCCCACGGACTTCTTATGAGTACACATGTTCTATGTACATGTACTTCCCGGGCACATATGCACAGGAAATGGGTGCATGTGGATATATGTGTATGCACACACTTATGTGTAGGCATGAGTGTTTGGGTCCCTGTGTCATGCCAGCATGGGATAACACTTACAAAAGAGTGAACGAGGTGACTGCACACTCCTGTGTGTGCCACTCTGGCCGCAGACCATGGGCAGACCACTGCAGGTGAATGAATGCGCAAACGTGTGCCTATGTACTTGCATGTATTTTTAGCAACAAAGAGTACAAATAAACAGCATAAACAAGACGGTTGGGAGGAATAGGGGTTTAAATACTTAGGAAGACAAACAACCCTCACAAGGACTTTGGAAGCACCCATTATGTACAAATAATGTACATGCTAATTACAAATTACTCTTTTCTGCTCATTAAAGTGAAACCACTGTGCTTTATTAGTTCAGTTTGGGTTACTTTACACACTGGAAAGTAATAAAAATGGCTTTTGGGTCAGGAAGACGCCTGCGTGGGGCTGAGGAAACTATCTCAGGCTATACAAACGGTGACCCAGACCAGGGGCCAGGGCACTGACGCTGACTTCTCTGTTCCCCCTGAGGCCCATGTTCAATCAGTCACCAAGTTCAGTGGAACCCGCCTCCTTTCCTCCATCTTCATTGACACCATTAGCTCAGGTGGCTGCCACTCTTCTCTGACATAGTCTCCCTGACTCCAGTCAGGCTCCTCTCCAACCCATCCCCTAAGATGCTGCGGGCAAATGTGCCCACCCCACTCCCACACTTAAAATCCTCCAATGCTTTCCCATCACTGCCCAGTAAACCTCAACCCCAGAGCTTGTCCAACCGTTACAGGGGTGCCGAATACCTCTGCAGCCTCATTCCCAGCACTTCACATCCAGCAAGATGGAGTGACTCTCAGACCATTTCCCGAGCCCATCCTCCATCTGGTTGAGACCTCCAGGACTGAGCACACATTTTTTTCTCAGTCTCCAGCGCCCCCTCCTTTCTATTCCTGCTGCACTGGCTGGGTGTGCATGGTGGGCTCCTATTCCATCTTGTAAACCCCTGTTCTGGGAACCCATCCCCTGGTGCCTCTGGCTTCTTCTAAATACTCCTCTTGTCTCCTCTATGCTTTGTACCCAAGCACCTGTTTATCTGTTTATTGTCTATCTCCCCAGCTAGACTGCAGGCAGGGGCTTTATTTATTTATTTTTGACTGTTATGTGCATGTCTAGCACCTAGAACACTTTCTGACACATAGGAGACATTTAATAAACACGTGCTGAATGAAAAATTAATTAATATCTTTATTATACTGCTCAACCCTCCATATTATGGGTGCAACTGATAGACCTGCTTTACTCCCTTGAGATTAGGGGTTTTTAATTATGATTAAACACTGAATTGAGCTTCCCCTTCCCTCACCCCCATGTATTCTAAGGATGTCCTTCTTGTCTTACCAGGATCACTGCTTTTTGATAACAGCTAGTTCTGAGTCAATTCTGCTCTTTTCACAGATTAGAGTTGCTAGGGTTCAGGTGCACCACCTAGAGGCTGAAAGGTGAAACACCTCAGAAAAGAAAGCCCCAGAAGAAGCCTTCTTGGTGGCAAGCAGGATGCAATTACCCTAATCATTATTTCCAACACACTTACATTTGAGGATGGGTCAAAAGAGGCTCTCAGTCTCAGCTTCAGTGATCTGTCCGGAATCGGTCTTTGTCACACGTTCTGGGTCCTGGTCAAAAGTCCAGGCTCCCCCCATTCTTCCTACTATATTCTCCCTTTGCACCCTTTCTGCTCTACTGAATTCTGCCCTGCCCAGCTTGTTCAATCAAAGAAGTTCTCATAACTTAGAAACTCAAACAATTGTGTTACTTCTCTCATGCTCCATGGACCCATGTGAATATTGTTCATCCTCTACCTAATAGCTTTCTAGTTCCAGGCACCAAGAAGTAGGGACTTGGTAAACCATAACAATTTTCTGCTTACAACCTTTCCAAAGCCACTGGTTGACTCCACACTTTAATCTTCCTTATGTCCCTCTTCCCAGAGATACTTTTCACCATGACTTCTTATCCCACCCTATAACACAGAAGCAGTGGTCAACTTTTAAAAGGCAACTTCTTTCACCAAAACCAAAATACTTCACTTATCTGGAAACTAACCATATAATTATTTGTTAATACGTTAGCATCCTTCAAGACATGTCAAGAGTTTTTGAGGGCAAGATTCATCCTATCAATTTCTATATTTTAAGTTCCAACCCAGGTTTTTTTCTGAACATATGGAACATTTTGATGGAATGTTCTTCCAAGCTCAGGGGTCTAGGAGCCCTTGGAGTTTCCTAAAATGCTAAAGTGTGAATATGAAGATATCAGAGAGTACATGAGAAGGAAAAGTAACAGTTAAACCAACATAAGGAAAATGGGGATACTGGTAAATTGACCCAGTGCTTCAAGCCTAGGAAAGCGTTTGCAAAGTTATTCACATAACTGAACAGCGGTGAATTTCTCCATAAGAGAGTGCAGATGAAGACTGTCACAATACAATATAAAGACGATCCAAACAAAGGGAGAGATATACCATGTTCATAGATGCAGAGACAATAATCTGAACCTAAGATTCGTAAAGATGAGTGGAGAGCAAAGGACAACCATGATAATTTTGAAGGACGAGGAGGAAGAAAAGAAAGAAGAGAATGAGGGTGAGAGGAACAACTTACCTTACTAGATATAAATAGTAACATTCTTAGATATAAACAGTAATCATTCTTACAACTCAAAAATAAAAAGACCCAGTTTAAAAATGAGTAAATGATCTAAACAGATATTTCTCCAAAGATGATTCATAGTAACCAATAAGCACAAGAAAAAAAAATGCTCAACATCATTAGTCATCAGCAAAATGCAAAAAAACCACAATGAGATAGCACCTCATACCTATTAGGATGGCTAATAGGTACTACTCTACAAAAAATTGTAGAGTAACAAGTATCAGTGAGTATGTGGAAAAAATAGAATCCTCATACAGTGCTGGTGGGAATATAAAATAGGGTAGCCAACTTAAAAAATAGTGTAATGGTTCCTCAAAAAGTTAAACAGAGTTATCATATGACCCAGCAATTCCATGCCTAAGTATATAGTCAAGAGAATTAAAAACATATGTTCATACAAAAACTTGTACATGAAAATTCATAGCAGCATTATTCTTAACAGCCAAAAAGTGGGAAATTTGAAGTGTTCATCAACTAATGGATGTATAAACAAATTATCATATAGATATACAATGGAATATTATCCAGCCATAAAAAACAAAATGGTACTCTTACATACTACACATGGAGGAATCTTGAAAACATTACACCACATGTATAAAATATCCACAATAGACAAATCTATAAAGATAAAACATAGATTAGTGGTTGCCTAGGGCTGAGGGGGGATGGGGAATTTGGAAGTGATAGTTAAAGAGTACAGGGTTTCTTTTGGGGGTGATAGAAATGTTCTAATATTGATTGGGGTGATTGTTGCACAACTCTGGGAATATTAAAAAAAATAGTACACTTTGAAAGAATGAACTTTATGATATGTAAATTATATCTTCATTTTCTAAAACAGTAACTATAAAGCTGTAGCAATTAAAGTATGTAGTGCTGGTGTAAGGATAAACAAATCAAAGACAAAGAATAAAAAGCTCCAAAGCCTACCCACACATAAAGGAACTCAGTATGGGCAGAGTTGACATTATAGATTAGTGGAGAAATGGTTTGGTCAACAAATGGTGTTGTCCATCTGGCTATGTATATGAAAAATAAAATAAAGTTTAATCCCACAGCCATGCCACTCACACATAGGAACTACAAACAAATTGAAGAACCTACGTGTAAAAAAAAAATTAAAAACTGTAAAACTTTCAGAGGAAAACATAGCAAGACAACCTTAAGACATCATGAGAGTGAGATTTTTAAACAAAACCAAAGCACAAACCAAAATGAAAAAGATGTTATTTTTCTATATTAAAATTTAAAATTCTGAATGGATATGGATTTTAATAATGGAATAAAACAGATAGAGAAAACAAACTTGTGGTTACCAAAGGGGAGAGGGAAGGGGAGGAACAAATTAGGGGTATGGGATTAACAGATACAAACTACTATATATAAAATAGATAAGCAACAATGAGCTACTGTATAGCACAGGGAATTATACCCATTATCTTGTAATAACCTAAAATGGAGTATAATCTGCAAAAATACTGAATCAGTATGCTGTACATCTGCAACTAACATAATATTGTAAATCAACTATACTTCAAATTTAAAAAGTTTAAATTTTGGAAGAACATATGATACGATAAAGTAAAAAGCAAGTATATAGTCAACAAAAGCTTGGTTTCTGGAATGTATAAAGAACTTTTAAAATTAATTTTAAAAAACAAACAATATAAAAATATGCAGAAGATAGGAACAATTTACAGAAAACACCAATGACCAATACGTAAAAAATCTCAAAATCTGTAGCAATGAGGGAAACACAAAACAATGATATACTAATTCTCAGTCTTCATATTTTATTTGTTTATGAATTGCAGTGAGGATGTGTAGAAATGGAAATTCTGATAAACTCTTGGTGGAAATATAAACTGATACAACCATTGTGGAAACAAACTGGCAGGGTCTGGTAAAGATGCTCACACCACAACGCTTGGCTATTCTCATTTTAGATCTCCACCTTGGAGGGGAGATGAACAAAAATGTACAGAGATCTATGAATAAGGACGCACTGTAGCACTCTTTATATAGTGAAACCCTGGACACAACCAAAGACATAAGGAAATGGCTAAGGAAAGCGCAGCATGTAGCTGAAGTTCAATGTAGCAGTTCAAATGAATGAATCACATCTCTGTATCAACGTGGATAAATCTCAAAGACATGACATTTATTAAGATTTTCAGAATTGTACATGCAGTATGATACAATTTGTGTAAATGTTAAATAATCAAAACAATATGCCATTTGTGGATATATATTTACATGTTAACTTTTAAAACATGGAAAGAAAGGATATACACCAACTTAGTTGGTAATTACCTCTGGGGTAGCAGGTGGTGGAGAAAGAAATTGTGTGTCCTTTTCTTTAACTATATCTGTAGCATTTTATTTTTCAGCTAATTAATCCAAATATGGCAAAACATGAGTGTTTGTCAAATCTAGGTGGTAGATTAATGGTTCTGTTCTATCATTCTCTATAAAGGTCTGTATACTTTAAATAGTTCATAATCAGTTTTAAAGAGATTATAGGGGGCCCGCACGCAGCAACAAAGACCCAGCGTAGCCAATAAATAAATAAACAAATTTATTTTTTTAAAAAAAGAAAAAAGGAGAGAGATTGGAGATCTGAAGACCCCGGATACCAATGAGACACTTTGGAAACAGGAGAAGGAACCAAAAGAGAGGCATATTTCTGGGTAGCACTGGGAGCCGGGGTCAAGTTGGAGACCAGGAATTTGCAAGGCACCACAGGCATAGGCATCCAAGCAAACACCAGTCTCCTGTGGTCTGTCCATAACTTCCTGCCATCTGATAAGAGAGATATGGGAGCAGGCAAGGCTCAAGAGATCAGGTAGTTGCCAGTTGGTACCAAGGGGGTCAGCTAAGCCCTGACACACAGTGGGCAGTCAGTGGCAGGAGGGATGTGGGTGCTGGGCAGGTGAGCAAGACCTAGAACTGAGGCACAAGACCAACTCACAGTCCTCACAAGGCTGTCTTGCTCTGAGTCCCAGGGAGATGAGCTGGCAATGCCTACTAGTCCATTCCTGCTACAAGTCAAGACTCACCCAAGAACACCCATTTACCTGTCTTAGAATCTACAAGAGAGCTGTTTAAACATGAAAATTTCCTCTCCCGGTTCTTTGAGATTCCAAATCAGTAGATTGAAGATGAGAAACTTGCATCTGGACTCATACCAAAGTTTGGAAATCACTACTCCAGATACAAGGACCAACCCTGTCCTGTTGATGTTTGTCAAGAGGCTCAGCTGTGCAGAAGCCAGGACCCAGGCAAGACCTTGGCAAATGGCACCATTCCCAAGCCCTGAAGGACAGAGGAAGCTGGTAGACCCACTGCATCTTCCAAGACATCAAGGGGTTAAAAAAAAGCACTGGGAACCTGCATACTTTTATTGCATTATAGGGATGTTATTGCATTATAAATAATGCCACAGGATGCATTATTTATACATTTAATATCAGGCTTACTTATAAGTCAGATCTCTTCACTTTTAGATAAATACTCTGTCTGCAGCCCACCTCCAGTAGCCAGGAGCAGACAGAGAGTGGAAAGCACACTCTTGCTCTTTCAGACGGTGGAGGGAGGGCAGACACATGTCAGAGACAGCAAAAGCCCTGTGATGGGAAGCAGATAATGTCTTTATGAAACGAACAGATGGCCCTTTTGAAAGCCCTTTCAGTTCTCCTTTATTCTGATAAGCACAGGGAAGCAAGATACACGGGAGAGAGCTTTATGGGTTTGTACTTATTGTCCTAAGAGCCCAGAGAGCTGGAGACAGAGAGGCGAAGAGTGCGTGGGTGTGCGGGGGGGAACAGAGAGGGGGAGGATGCTTGTCTCCCCAATCTACATGCTGCTGGTGTGGATCAGGGCACCGAACCCAAGCAATAGGAACAACGATAGCAGCTCTTGCCCAAGCATCCAAACGTCTGTTCATTCAGAATATTCACCGTGACAGCTTTCCACATGCCAACTCCTAGACTAGGAGCTAAAGGAGACCCAGAGATGAGTAAGATGAGGTTGTCAAGGGTTTCTCCGTATGAAGATACACTCACACAAAGGTAACCATGATGATGACATCGAGTGATCTACATCAAAAGCCAAGACAAAGAGTTGTAGTGTTCAAAGGAGAGCGAGGCTACCCCAGTTGTAAAACTTTGTTATTATTGTCATTATCGTTATCATTATCCTAACTAAAAATAATTACTACATGTGTGTGTCAACCAGTGTGTCACAAATACCGCTTACTCAGTGCCTCGCGCTGTTCCAGGTGCTGGGGTGACAGCAGAGACCAAGACAAATGGGATTCCAGTCTCTCAGAACTCTCATGTCGCTGGGAAGACAGAAAATGAGTAAACCAACAGAGTCCTTCCAGACACTGAGAGCGTAACGAGGAAATAAGCAAGGACGAAGAGGAGTGGAGTCGGAGTAGGAAGACTTCCCTTAGGGGAACAGTTGAGCTACAACCTGAATGATTTCACACTTTAGGAGAAGGGGGAGACTGTACTGAGACCCTGAAGGTGGGTAAGATTTGCACGTATAGAATTGGAGAAAGGGAGTTTTCCAGATGGAGGAAAACAGATGGACATAGGCACCAGTGGTAGAACGTGTCACAGTGGAGCTGGAAAGGAAGACACAAGAATAACGCGGGTGATCAGGTTGGCTGGGGGTCATACTAGACATCTGACCTGAGATGTCTACACTTCACTTTCCCGGGGGGGTGGGGAGAGGGACACCAAGAGTCTCATAGAACAACTGAATATGGACCATAAGCAAATCTGGCAGCTATAGCTGGGAATGGATTGAAGAGCCGTGGGAAAGAATGGAGATGGGATTCATCAGAAAGCTGCCCAATCATCCAAGGGAAAGTCACTAAAGGGTGCCCTAGACTCTCCTTTCTGGAGCAAAGCCTTACCTCTAACTCCCACGATTTCTCTCTAATTTTCTCTCCAACCCAGGAGCTCTTTGTGCATTTGGGATAGAAGGCACTGGCTTGGCAAGGACTTTTCCTAAACATTTTTGTCTTACACCTTTCAAAACTTAAAAGTCAATCATTTGGAACTGCATACACGCACGTACACATGCGTGCACGTGCATATAAACTGGTAAAATCCAAATAAGGTCTGGAGTTTACTTCATAGTATGGTACCAGTGTCAGTTACCTGGTTTCGATGATTAGACTACAGCTTTATACGATGAGCTCATTGGGGGAAGCAGTATGAGAACATGGCCCACCTCAGAAGGTTCCAGTTTTGCATCTACCTCTGCTGTAGGTGTTTGGTTTGGACTCACCATAGAATCCAGCACCTAGCACCACGCCCAGCATGGAGCAGGTGTACAGAGACTGGCAGATGAGGAAGGTCAAGAGAAAGGAAGAAAAAAGGAGGGAGGGAAAGAGAGAGAAAAATAATGAAAGGAAAGAAAGAGGGAGTGAAGGAAGGACACAGTCAGCCATGGGGAGGGGGCAGAGATAAAAAGCAAAACACCACACTAGAGAAGCAGAAGCATCCCGGGCCAGAAGATTCCAGCTACGCCTACTAGTACATCTTCGAGGGTCAACAGCAGGAGGAGTGTGAAGGAAGGGGGTAACTATGGGGGCAAGAGTGCCCTGGAGCAGAGGAGAAGGCCCTGCCTTGGAAATCCTAGATGGTTCCTGCCCTTCTGACAATGCAGTTCTGAAGTGGAACCAACATGACCTTGGTTCCAGCAGGAGAGGCCTGGGGGATGGGCAGCTCTCAGGGAAAATGGAAGCCAGCTGCTGGTGGTGCCTCCATTGTAGAACTACAGAGATGCTCTACAATGACCCGAGAGAACTTCAGATGCCAGAAAGTCGTCCTTGAACCCTGTTATGGGCTGAATTGTGTTTCCCTCAAAATTCACATGTTGAAATTCTAACCCCCAGTACCTTAGAATGTGGCCCAATTTGGAGCAAGGGTCTTAAAGAGGTGATTAAGGTTAAATAAGGTCATTAGGAGAGGTCCTAATCCAATATGACAGTGTCCTTATAAGAGGAGGAGGTTAGGACACAGACACACAATGCGAAGACCACCTGAGGACACAGGGAGAAGATAGCCACCTACAAGCCAAGGTGAGAGCCCTCGGAAGGAACCAGCCCTGCCAACACCTTGATCTTTGACTTCTAGTCTCTAGAACTGTGAGAAAATAAATATCCGTTGTTGAAGCCCCCCAGTCTCTAGTAATTTGTTATGGCAGCCCAAGTAAACTAATATAAATCCCAACCAGCTTTCCAGGTGTGCATAATGAGAATATTCCAGAGGAAGGAGTCTGAGAGAGACAAATCCTGGACCCAAAGGAACAGTTACTAGAGAAGACAGTGTCCACATGTGTAAACACAACCCTCCTCTGGCCTCTGAAAATGGAGACAGCGGGAAGAAAGAAGGTGATGTATTATCAGGAAGAAGAACGCACTTTGGAATCAGACAAAACTGGCTTCAAGTCCCAGCTAGCCCACTTCCTCCCTGTGTGGGTTTAGACGCGTACTCTCATCTCTCCGGCTCTCAATTTCCTCAACTGTAACATGAGGACAGTGATAATATCCATGTGAGAATGTTGTGAGAATTCAAACATGTTAATGAATAGAAATCTCTTAGCTTATTGAGGTAGGGGTGGTGATGGCGCTGTCACTGTGGATTTCTTTTTTCTGATGTTAAACAGTTTGTTATATAGTATTAGGAAAAAAGAGGAAGAGACACCCAAATAAAGTTAGATCAGATTTTTATAGAAACACGAGCCCATGACTTTGGAGGTCACCACTGCTCCCACTTGACCACTAGCTCTGTGACCTTAGGGACTCCCGTGTGGCTTCTTGCTGTCCTTGTGTGCATATTGAGAGCAACGATGCCTGCCTCACCTGCCCCCTGGGGTGCACCCCCAGAGGACACCAGGTGCCCTGGACAGCACCCTACACGTACACAGAGAAGGGATGGCCTCTGTGTTCAGCCCCAAACTCCCCGCCTGCCCTGTGAGTCCTAATTTAATCGGGAGAGAGAGAAAGCGCGTCCCCCGCTGACCTCCCGGCGAGGTGAGCCCAGGCCTTTCCTCTCAGCACCAACACATCCTCTCCCCCAGTTGCCCCAGCCCCAGGATCAGAAATTTCCCTCTGCAAATCATGGTAATAAATATGGTCTGAAGCAACTCCGGCTCTTACAGCCTTAATAAATGGGTTGCCATAGTGGCAAATTCAGACGCAGAGAGCATCTTTTCAATAACGGCTGAGAGGGTTATTAATAACGTTAATGTAGTGCGTTACGGAGCTCAGCCACATGGAGAGGGCCTCTCACCCTCCTCCCCCAGCCCGTCTTTTCCAGGCCTGGCCAGCAAAGAGCGCCCAGCTACAAGCACTGTGGGGTTGAGACGAAACCCCAGGATGGAGTCCAGAGGCTGGAGTTCACAAGGGGACACACTCCCTGATCTGACCATCCAGTGCCCTTCCCAGCACCCACTTTCCACGGGCTATGCAGGGTGCAGCCACACAGCATAGAGGTTGAGAAAACTTTCTCTCAAACTGTACAGACCTGGGCTCAAAGGCCAGCTGAGTTCTCTTCCGTGCCCTCCAGGTTGTGTTATTTAGAAGTGACTCAAAAACATAGAGAACAGACTTGTGGTTTCCGAGGGTTGGGGCAGGGGGATGGTTTGGGAGTTTGGGATTAGCAAAGGCAAACTATTGTGTATAGGATAGACAGACAACAAGATCCTACTGTATAGCACAGGGAACTATATTCAATGTCCTGTGACTGACAGACCATAATGGAAAAGAATATGAAAGACAATGTATATATATATATATGTGTGTGTGTGTGTATGTATATATATATAACTGAGTTACTTTGCTGTACAGAAGAAATTAACACAACATTGTAAATCAACTATACTTCAATAATTTTTTTTTTTTTTTTTTTTTTTTTTTGCGGTATGCGGGCCTCTCACTGCTGTGGCCTCTCCCGTTGCGGAGCACAGGCTCCGGACACACAGGCCCAGCGGCCATGGCCCACGGGCCCAGCCGCTTGGCGGCACGCGGGATCCTCCCAGACCGGGGCACGAACCCACGTCCCCTGCATTGGCAGGCGGACTCTCAACCACTGCGCCACCAGGGAAGCCCTTCAATAATTTTTTTTTTAGAAAAGAAGTGAAAGGCCCCAGGTACTCCCCTCTAGCTTACCCTGATCATTGATTTCCCATCGCACTTGTGGTCAGAGCAGCTCACTCACCAAACACCTCCAGTTCTGCACCTCCTGGGCCTACGCCCAAGCTGGACTCCTTCTGTTGAGTGGGGCCGATACATTTTGAGCAGAAATAACAAGTGTCACTTCTGAGCCAGGCATTTAATTGTTCACACAAGACCCTCCAGAACCCTCTCTTCCCTTACGTACACTCAAAATTGTGGGTGCCCCCTGGCCTGGGTCCCTGAATGACTGATAAGCAGTGCTCCCAGGCTGACCCAGAAGGACACGAAGCATGCGCAAGAAATAAAACTTTGTTGTTTTAAACCAGGGGTCACAAACTTTTGGGGCTTTGAGAGCCAGATGGTTCCTATTGCAGCTACACGACTCAGCCACTGTAGCATGAAAGCAGCACAGACAATACATAAATAGACGGACATGACGGTGATCCAGTAAAAGCCGATTTACAAAAACAGACAATGGGCAGCCTTTGGACCATGGGCCATAGTCTGCTAAACCTTGTTTGAAGCCATTAACCTTTGTAGCTTTGAGCCTGTCCTGACTAATAGGTCCTTATCCCCTCTAATCTCCTGTATTGTTTATTCACTTAATTATCCACCATTCTCAAGTATAATGGAAGCACACTGAGGTCAGGAGTCTGCTGTATCCCCAGCTCCAGAAGAGTCTGAAATAGAATGGATACTCAAGAAATCTTCTTAAATAAAGAAATGTTAAATGCTTAGCTGGGTGACCTTAGGTAAGTCACTGAACCTCCTTGAGCCTCGGTTTATTCAACTTGTAAAGTGGGGAAGCGTAATCGGTCCTGCATCCCTGGGTCACTGAGGATATGCTCCATGGAATAATGCATGTTAAGTATGAGACATCTAAGTGTCCCATAAGTGGTGACTGATATTTTTCGCTACATCTGGAACAACAGCCTCCAAAGTCCAGCTCTATAGCAGACTCTGCCTACCTACCGGTCTTCTCCTCTGTACAATGGGGTTGCAGCAGCTGAGAACCAAGCTTCATCAATTTGGGCGTGAAGCTGCACGCAGAAAAATTACTTCCTGGGGATACACCCTCTAAATCAGGCATGGGTGAACAACTGCCATGGGCCAAAGCCGCTGGCTGGCTGGGTTTTTTTGGGGGTGTTTTTGGTTTTTTGTTAGATTTTACTTTTTTTTTTTAACATCTTTATTGGAGTATAACTGTTTTACAATAGTGTGTTAGTTTTTCCTTTACAACAAAGTGAACCAGTTATACATATACAGATGTCCCTCTTATCTCTTCCCTCTTGCATCTCCCTCCCTCCCACCCTCCCTATCCCACCCCTCTAGGTGGTCACAGAGCACCGAGCTGATCTCCCTGTTGGCTGGCTGTTTTTATAGAGTTTTATTGGAAACAGCCACGTTCATTTGCTTATATATTGTCTACGGCTGTCCTCACACTGCAGTGGCAGAGTTGAGTAGTTGCAATGGAGACAGTAGGGTCCTCAAAGCTTAAAAGATTGACCATCTGGCCCTTTACTGAAAATGTTACCCACCTCTAGTGCACGTGACTGTGGAATCAAGAAGGGCAAGTTCTCTTCCTCACCCAAGCTTGGGTTGGTATAGCTAATTTTCAGAACCCAAGTGCCATGGCTGACATTTTTATGTGTCACACTTCATCTTGGAACACTCGACCCTGTACTGCCCCTTGAAGAGAGGTTTTGAAGTCCTAGCATGCAAAAACTCTCCACTGCCCATCCATAATGGGACCACAAGGCCATCTCTTTCACTCATCCATCCTTTTCTTTAGTCACCTGACAAACGTTTGCTGAGAACCTATTATACTACTGTGAACAAAACTGACTCCAGACATAGAGACACAGATGTAGAGAACAAACGTATGGACGCCAAGGGGGGAAAGTGGCGGGGGGAGGGAGGTGAGGTGGGATGAATTGGTAGATTGGGACTGACATATATACACTAATATGTATAAAATGGACAACTAATAAGAACCCGCTGTATAAAAAAATAAATAAAATAAAATTCAAAAATTCAAAAAAAAAAAAAGAAAATTGACTCCAACCAGCAAGGATTCCAGCCCAGAGTTTTTCATTTCTCTTTCCAACTCTATTGTGCTGTCGATTAGGACTCCAGCTAACAGGAGAATCATATAATTCACATTTCTCCACTCTCTCCTCAAGGGTACTGAGGATCTGGCACAGTACACCATTCATTCATTCATTCATTCTACAAATAGACGTTAAGTGATTACTCAGTGGCAGTGACCGTGGCATGTGATTCCTGCCTTCACAGGGCTTGTAGTACACAGCACATAATAGGTGCTGAACAAACATATGTTGCATGAACTTACTTCCCAAATGCCCTGCTGGAGTTTAGATTCACTTGGCCAGCAAATGTGCTGTCCAATCAGCACTGTGGGAAGAAAGGCCTTTAGAAGCAACTATTTAGAAATCAAGGCAACAGTCTCATCCCTATCATACCCAGCTACGTGATCTTGGACAAGTCATTGAAATTCTGTGAATGTCAACTTTTCACCTGTTCAATCAGCACCACATCACTTTCAAAAACTGATAATAGCCAGTAATAATCATAGCTAATAGTTCCCAAAGGCCTGGTCCAAGCCACTCACGGTTCTTGGCAGTTTACATATGTCAACTCATGCGATGCTTGCCACCAGCCTGTGAGGTCGGAGCCATGAACACCCCTGGGTTACAACCGAGGAGACTGGCAGAGGAAGGTTGAGTGATCTACCCTAAGTGCCACAGCTACTGAGTAAGTAGTCAGCCAGTAGGTGTCCGATAAACCTTACCTCACGCCCCCTCCTCCTGCCCATAGCTGTTGAAGAAGAACGCTTTGTAAACAAGCCTGTCTGCTGGTTCCAATGGTCCCTGCTTCCTCCAGGGCCGTTCCTCCAGTTTGCTCTAGAACTTCAGCAGACGCCATGCCCAGCTCCAGTGGTTTCTGCTTGGTTCTCAGGATGCCCAGGTCCTGCCCAGATGCCTCTGGGGACACCATGGGACCAAAAAGAAGCCACCCGAGTGTTCATTTCCATTTTACCCCTGTCTCCCTCAGGGACTATGGTCTTCTCCACCTTTCAGAAAACCTGTGGTGTACTAACTCATCCCTGGAGTCTCCCGGTCTCCATCATTCTGTAAAGACCACTGACCCAGCCTTGGGCACATTTCTACAATTTGCTCAGTAACTGGAATGTATTCTGTTGAGATCGAGGGCCCTTTGGGTACATTTAGAGGTGCCACCCTTCTCCTCGTGACCTCAGCATTCATGGAATTCAGTCCCACTTAACTCTGCCGTGTCAGAGGGGAAGTGAGTGCCCATGACAGGAAAGGCCCAAGTGTTGATTCTGGAGTGTCTGATGCTATGTCACATTGGGCAGGCTGTTTACCTCTCTGTGCCTCCGTGTCCTCCTCTTTACCTGCAGTCAGTGCCACCAATCTTGGAAAACTACTTTTAGTAGTAGAGAGGGGCCCAAGCATGACGCCTGGTGTATAAAGTATGCACTGACTAAACAGAGGTTTTGGTGGAGGTGGCAGCTAAAGTATGTGCCTCTGTTAAAATTTTACCTCTGGTGACATTTATAACAATATTAGAAATATTGCTGCAATATTTCTAATAGCTACAATAACAGTAGCTAACCCTGAGTAAATGTCCACACTATGCCACACACCATGCTAAAACCTCAGCCTGCCATTTTCTCTTTTTCTCTTCATGGACCCCTTGCGGGCGCCCACAATTGTGGTTCCGCAGGAAATTGCAGCAGAGAGGGCAAGCAATGTGCCCCAGATCACACAGCCCACAGGTCACAAAGCCAGCTTGCAAACCCAGACCCCCCCCACTCCAGGACTGGAGGGCTGACCACCACCCTACACCTCCCAGGGCCCACCCAGCCCCACCCTCCCAGGGGCCCAGACTATCCTGTTCAGCCTGGCACCCTTCCACCTCCTCCCCCTGTTTCCTGAGCTGATGCCCGAGAAGTGACCCACGCCTTGCAGAGCCCCTGCAAAGCCCTCAGGCTGACCTCCATGTAATGAAGGGAATTAATACGGCCTAGCCTGCAGCCCAGCCGAGCCGCTTCCCAGCAGCCCCAGCCAGGCCTCTAATTGATTAGGCCATAAAGCCTGGGCACTAAATTGAAAGGAGCTGCACTAATTCTCTTTTATGTTAAATTTCTGTCTTTCCCCTTTATCGAATCCCCCGCCCAATGTCCCTTTCCCTCCCCATCACGGGCTTGCTGTGGGCCTGTTTTTTCCATGCACAGATTAAGTACCTAATCAAAATCTTGTCTCCCCTAATGGCATAAAATTGAAAGATAGATATTGCACTTTACACAGCTGATTAAACACTCGAATGTGGCTAAATGCTTAAAGGGCTTGTTACATTAACTAACTCTGTCATCTGCCCACTGTCTTATAATTGCGTGTGCTTGGGCTTCTTGGGGGAAGCACGGCATGAGGGCTCTCCAGCCACCTCCTCTTTGGTGGCCTCTCCCGCCCCCCTCCCTGGGGCCTCCTGCACCATAGCTGTGCCAGGGTACAGGGAGTCAGACCAGGAGTGGCCACCATGCTCCCCACTGGCCTTGGGTGGTGGGGACAGGGAGGAAGGACCCCGCCAATGCCCACACAGCAAGTGCCCTCCCCTGTCACTAACCTCCAGCCCAGTGTACCAAGGCACCAGACCCTCCCACCCCTCACTTCCCACACCCATCCAGTGCCTGATCTCTTGCCTCCAAGAATAGAAATTTCCCCCAGCCCACTTCCAGAGGGACATGTCCTGAGTGCATAAGGTCAGTGGTGTCCTAATCATCGGTTTTGCTTCACCTCTGGCCTTTGACATCCTGCCCCATCATCTCAGGTGCTCACACCCACATGTTTTTTGAAAACAAGGAACCTTGATAGTTATGACAGTGGAATATGGTGGCTGAGAGGGGAGGCGGTGAGGAGCTCATTTGACCCCTGGATGCCCCTGACACTGAGTCTCTGTCTTAACACAGAGCGCTCTGGGCCCTCAGCCACATGGCCGACAGGGTATATTAGTCAGCATTCTCCAGAGACATGCAGCCAATAGGATGTGTGTGCACATACAGAAAGAGATTTATTATAAGGAATTGGCTCATGCAGTCATGGAGGCTGGCAAGTCTGAATCTGCAGTGTGGGTGGGCCAGCAGGCTGAAGACCTGGGAGAGCCGATGATGCAGATGAAGTCCACAGGCTGTCTGCTGGAGAATTCCCCCTTGCTCGGGAAAGAAGCTCCTTTTGTTCTAGTCAGGCCTTCAACTGATTAGATGAGACCCACCCATAGTATGGAGGGCAATCTGCTTTACCCAAAATTCCCCTATTTAAATGTAAATCTCATGTAAAAACACACTTCAAGTCAACACAAAAAGTTAATCATTACACAAGGAAGCAAGATCACACAGGAAATTGACCTACCTAAGTTCCCACAGTAAATTAGTGCAGGGCTGCATCTTGATTCCACTTGTCCTGACCCCTAGCCTTGCTTCTCACCACTGCGGCTCGTGGCAGAGGGTAAAGGGCAGGGACAGGCTCACAGCTCAAGCCGACAAGAGGCCACCTTTTCTGCCACAGCTTCCAGCCCAGAGAAAAGACATGTTTCACAAAGGAGTAATCAGTTTTGTAGCATGATAGTTAAGGAAAAGCATGGACTTAATTTGGATCAGACCCTTGCCCCAATATTTGTCTTCTCAGAAACCTTGGCAAATTTCTTAATCTTTTCATACTTCCATTTCTTCATAGGAAAAATGAAGACTCCAGCAGGCATTCAACAAGTATTTATCAAACACCGCCTCTATGCCAAGTTCTGAGCCAGGCATGGGCATCTCACAGTGAAGATGCAGGTCACTCTTGTCTTCATGGAGCTTACAGTTGAGAAGAGAAGGAAGGCATGAATGATAGAATCATTGCACAAATTAGAAAATTACAAGTTGTGACAAATGCGATGCGGACAAAATTAACAAACAAATAAACACCAGCCATGGCAACCCCAAGGGGCTCAACTACAGGATAATGGGGTGGAGCAGCTACTTTAGACTGGGTGGCCAGGAGAGCTTTCTCAAGGAAGTGGCACTAAGCTGAGAGCTAAAGGATCAGAAGCAGCCAGCCATGTGGATGTTAGGAAAAAGGGTTCTGACAAAGGGACAGCAAGTCCAAGGATTCCAAGGCAGGACTGGGCTGTCACAGGCCAATGTGGTTACAGAGCAGGGAGCCAGGAAAGTGGAGTTCAGCCTTGCCTCTGCATCCTCCCAAGTGTGTGCCTGGGTACTTGTCACCCATGGGAGCCTCAGTTTCCTCAACTATAAAACAGAAACCATAACACAGGACTGTGGGGAGGATCCAAAGAGAGAATGTCTGTCCTGTGCCTGTCTCAGCAAAGACTGGGTGCCCAAGAGCCAGAAGTTCAGCATTGGAAGGACCCTGAACATCAAACCAACTCCAGGTAATGGAGGAGGGAAATCTTTATCCCTTTTCTCTATTTCTCTGTCTCTTTCTGTCTCTGAACTCAAGCTCCACTTTTCTCTGCAGTCTGCTTTATCCTCCTCTTTCAGACTAGCTTCACCCACTGTATGTCTTCTGCCACCCAGCCCCCACCTGCCACCTAATAATTCGAATAAGTTAGGTTGTCAAGACACTGACTCCCAGCCCAACTGGATGTGAACTTTCAACTCAAATGCCTGGTACCACCAAAACCTGCCTCTACATCTCCAAGTTAAATTTGTCAGAGAGGACACAACTGGTCGTCTTATCTGCAACCAAGGAGCAAGCCTTAGCAGGTGCTCCCTGATCCAATCAATATGGCAGCAGGGAAAACAGACATGGGCACCTTGGGCAGCCAGTAGGGGGAGATTCTCCAGGGACAGCTTGCAGGCATCCAGCAAGGGCAGTCAGTCTACAACTTGAGCTAAGGGAGCCACAGGGCTTTAGCGCCAAGAAACCATTCCAGTCCAACTATGTGTCATACCTCCCAAGGCATCCCACCTCATCATGCCAACCTGACCAGATGCCAGTAAAGCACAAGGATCCTCTCTCTTTTCAGTGTCAAGCTCTTCACAAGAGTAACATCTAAACCAGACCCTGCAGCCTTGATAGCTTTTAACCACCCACTCCCCATGGTTCTGTGGGAACCTCCTCCCTCCACCTGTGGGAACCTCCCTCCCTCCATCCCTGGGAACCTCCTCCCTCCGTCTGTGGGCACCTCCTCCCTCTGTCTGTGGGAGCCTCCTCCCTCCACCTGTGGGAACCTCCTCTCTCCGTCTGTGGGACCCTCCCTCCCTCCGTAAGTGGGAACCTCCTCCCTCCGTCTGTGGGAACCTTCCACTCTGGCCCCCCAGTAGCCCCTCCTTGCTGCAGCCTCTGAGGAAAGTGTTCATCTCTCCAACAGCCTCCTTTACACAGCTCAATTGAGAGGATTATGGACTCCTCACTAAGTGCTTCACATTAAAGATTCATAGAGGCACAATATATATCTAATAAGGCAGGTTGTACAACACAGAATCCAACGCAACACAAAGCACATCGCTGAGAACTGAAGCCAAAGCGCCTCTGGTTGCTGAGGGCTTCACGGCCGGTGCAAAGGGATTTGGTGGTTTCAGGAGCCTCCTCTCCTCACCCCTCCACCTCTCCCCAGCTCACCCTCTTGACTCAGGGGCCACCCTGAAAGTTCCCTCATGCTGTGCACAAGAAGATACACACTCACATACATGCCCTGTCACACACATGTGTGTGCACACTGACTCACATGCATGCACAGAATTACATACACTTACACATATCCACACACACATGCACAAACGCTCATGCAATCGCATACATACAGTCACATGAATGCACATTTATATACACACACATACATGCTCAAGCACATGTGTGTACACCCACATTCACACACTTGTACACACACTTCATAAGAGTGCACTCAGCCACACACACCAAACCAACAAGAACAATGGTAGCAATGACACCACTGACTGAGAGCTTACCATGTGGCAGTCCCTCTAGATGTCTCATTCATGTTCCTGTTAAAGGGTCCTAATATCCATTTGACGTTAAGAAAAATGATCCAGAAAGACCTTGGCCAAGTTGCTTGTCCAAGGTCACACAGCCAACAGTGGCATTTGAGCCTAGATGCATCCATGCTGTCAACCACTGAACCACTGCCTCTTAGCAGAGAGACCATCACGCAGAGCCTCCTCAGATCCTTTCTGGAAGTGCAGAAGGGAATGGGGGAAGGGACAAATCAATCCGCATTTAGATATCGACAGAGTCCCAGAGACACCTCACCTGTGGATTCACACACTTGACAGATCCTGCTTCAGGTAGCTCAACCCACTTGCACAGATGCAAGAACTCACATACACACACACAGGCATGTGCACAGGAAGGGTGAAAACCTTCCACATTTTCCAGGGCTGAGAGGTTTCCTGGAATAAAACCCGGATGGCCCTGGGAAAACCTGAATGAGTTGGTTAGCCTTCACGGGCACACACAGGGACACTCCTGGGTACCACACCCACACCCCCAAGTGCTCACACTCACATAGCTCAGAGTCTGCTGGGTGGAGCAGGGTTTGAGGCTGGGGAGAGGGAAGAGGGTCCTTAAGACTCTACCTTCGACATTTCAGGCCTGCAATGAGTTTATATACTTGGTTCACCTGCTCAGGCCCTCTCCTCGCCTTCCCCAGCCCATCTTGCCTTCTCCCAAGGATCCAAGGAGGCTCAGTATGAATCAGGGCCACAGGGACCACACCTTTCAAGAAAGCAGGAGCCTTCAGTGCCAGATTCACTCATAGCTGAGAGCAAGACACAGGATGAAACTCCCAAACCCCCGCCTGGTCCTGGAAAGATGTGCTTCTGCTCATCACACCCACACAGACACACACGCACCCCACACACTTCTCCCATAGCATTCAGTCAAGCTCAGAACCCCACTCTCTGTCCCTCCTCACCCCAGGAATCACATATAGAGAAATGGGAGGGAACCCTCACTCTCCAGGACCTCCATGGAGCTTGGTCAATGTGGGCTTCATTCCTGGCACAGTCCCCTGTTGGCAGCATGACAGGGAAATTTATTTCAGCTCCCAAAGCCATCTTCATCACAGGAAATGGCAACCCAAGCTTTGATATCTTTTACCCTGGCAGCTCACATCCAACAAATCTGGAATGTTATCTCTGCTCAAATAACAACATTCCCCACTAAAAGCCTGGTCCAAACCACCATCATCTCTCACCAGGACTACTGCAGTGGCCTCCTAATAGGTTTCTTTGATAGTTGTCACCTATAGTCTCTTCCCAAACAAGCAGCCAGACTTCCTATGCTTAATGGCTTTACTAGAATATAATTGGCATACAATAAACTGCATATATTCATATTTAAAACGTACAATTTGGTAAGTTTTGATATCTGTATACACCTGTGAAAGCATCACCTCAATCAAATGAACATATCCATCACCCCAAAACGTTTCTTTATGTCCCTTTGTAATCCTTCCTCTTGCCTCTTTCTGCTTCTATCACTAGGCAACCACAGATCTACTTTCCTTTCTATAGACTAGTTTGCATTTTTTAGAATTTTATATAAATGGAATTATACTGCATGACTCTTTTGGGGTCTGGCTTCTTTAACTCATAAATATTTTGAGATTCATTCTTGTTGTTATACATAACAATAATTCATTCCATTTTATTGCTGAGCAGTATTCCACATGTGGCTATATCATGATTTGTTATTCATTCACCTGCTGCTGAACACTTGAACTGCTTCCGGTTTGAGACTTCTATGAATAAAGCAGCTATGAATATTTCTGTACAAGTCTTGGTTAAATACCTAGGAATAGAATATCTAGATCATATGGTAGGTGTTTGTTTAATTTTTTAAGAAACTGCCAAATAGTTATTTAAAGTGGATGTACCATTTTCACTAACACAAGCAATGTGTGAGAGTTCCAGTTGCTCTGCGTCCTTACCAACACTTATGTTATCAGTCGTTTTAATTTTAAACACTCTCATTGGTATGTAGCTGTATCCTCCTATGGTTTTAAATTGCATTTTCCTAATGACTGGTGATGTAGAGCACCTTTTCATGTGCTTATTTGCCATCCGTGTATCTTCCTTGGTGAAGTCTCTATTCAAGCCTTTGGCTCATTTTTTGTTGGGTGTTCGTGTTCTTAATATAAAGGTTAGAGAGGGCTTCCCTGGTGGCGCAGTGGTTGAGAATCCGCCTGCCGATGCAGGAGACACGGGTTCGTGCCCGGGTCTGGGAAGATCCCACATGCCACGGAGCGGCTGGGCCCGTGAGCCATGGCCTCTGAGCCTGCGCGTCGGGAGCCTGTGCTCCGCAACGGGAGAGGCCACAGCAGTGAGAGGCCCGCGTACCACAAAAAAAAAAAAAAAAAAAAAAAAGGTTAGAGAGTTCTTTATATATTCTGCATGCAAGTCCTTTAGCAGATACATGGTTTGCAAAGATTTTATCTTCATTTGTGGCTTGTCTTTTCATTCCCTTGACAGTGTCTTTTGAAGATTAGATGTTTTTAATTTTGAGGAAGTGCCATTTATCCATTTGCTCTTCTATGGATCATGTTTTTGGTGTCTTATCTAAGAAATCTTTGCCTAACTCATAGTCACAAAGATTTTCTGCTGTTTCCCTCTAGAAATTTTAGTGTTTCACATTTTATATTTAGATCCATAATCCACTCTGATAAAAATTTTGTGTATGATAGAGATATGGATCAAGGTTTATAATTTTTGCATATGCATATGCCTTATCACCATTTGTTTAAAAGACTATCCTTTCTCCATTGAATTACCTACACCTTTGTCAAAAATCAGTTGTCCATATATGGACACGTGTGTATTTCTGGACTCTCACATTGTGTTACCTTTATGTATTTATCTATCTAGGTGTCAGGACTTACTAGTTTGATTACTATAGCACTATAATAAATCTTGAAATCAGGTAGTTGTAAGCCCTCAAATTTTGTTCTTCTTTTTCAAAGTTATTTTGGCTATACTATATCCTTAGCATTTCCATGTAAATTTTAGATTCATTATGTCCATTTTGATCAGAATTGTGTTAAGTCTATAGATTAATTTGGGGGAAATTGACTTTTTAATAATATTGAGCCTTCTGACCCATGAACAAGTTATATCACTCCTTTTATTTAGATTTTATTTTATTTCTCTGAGCAATATTTTGTAGTTCAATATATACATCCTCCACATATTTTATCAGATTTATCCATACATATTTCATATTTTCAGCCTTTTGTAGATGATACTGTTTTTTCATTTCAATTTACAATTACTCATTGCTAATATATACAAATACAATTGATTTTTAGATATTGATCTTGTATCCTGAAAACTTACTAAATGCACGTGTTAGTTCTAATAGTTTTTAGATTTCATGATATTTTCTATATAAACAACATGTCATCTGTGAATAAAGACCATTTTATGCCTTCCTTTCCAATTCAGATGCCTTATATTCCTTCTTGCCTAATTGCACTGGCCAGAACCCTCAGTACAATGTTAAGTGGTGAGAGCAGATATCTTGAGGAAAATATACAAGTCCTTCAATTTTCTGGAAAAGTTTGTGTAGAATTGGTACAGTGAATTGGCCCAGTGAAGCCGTCTGGGCCTGGAGTTTTCTTTATGCAAAAGTTTTTAAATACAAATTCAATTTCTTTAATAAATATAGGGCTATTCAGGTTTCAGCGTTCTCCTATTTGTTTTTCTGTTTTCTATTTAATTCATGCCCACTCTGAACTTTATAATTTCCTTTCATCTGCTTACTTTGGGTTAAATTTGCTCTTTCTTTTCTAGTTTCTTAAGGTGGAAACTGAGGTCGTTGATTTGTTTCTTCTTTCCTAATATACATTTTTAGTACCGTAAATGTCCCCCCAAATACAGCTTTAACCTCATTGCTCAAGTTTCTATGTGT
Source organism: Kogia breviceps (assembly GCF_026419965.1). Taxonomy (NCBI): domain Eukaryota; kingdom Metazoa; phylum Chordata; class Mammalia; order Artiodactyla; family Physeteridae; genus Kogia; species Kogia breviceps. The sequence goes on from NC_081323.1 coordinate 20,215,138, forward strand.
TGTGTTGTGTTTTAATTTTCATTTTGTTAAAAATATTTTCTTACTTCATTCTTCAATCCATGGTTTAAGAAGTACAGTATTTACTATATATATCTGAGGATTTTGCAAAGATCTTTCTGTTAGAGATTTCTAATTAATTCCATTGTGGTCAGAGACAATATTATGTATGACTTGAATTCTTTTAAATTTATTGAGATTTTAGATTAGTTTAATGGCTCAAAAGATAGTCTATCTTGGTAAATATTCCATGTGTACTTGAAAAGAATGTGATTTCTGCTGTTATTGGATAGAGTGTTCTATAAATAAATGTCAATTAGTTCAAATTGGTTAAGAATGGTAGCATCTGAAAATAGCAGGATCCTGAGTCCCTGAGTCATACTTCAAAGAAAGCTGCTTAGGAAATACACAGACCAGGAACTCCATCACTGGACTTTGCATAAATCAGAAATAAACCTTTATTACATTACATTGAGATCTGGGGTTTTACTTATCATTGAGGTACAGCCTAGACTACTCTCATATAGGGCCTCATTCATGAAATGCATTATTCTAGTACCTCCCTTCCTCCAGTGGAAGATGCAATGAAACATGGAAGGGAAGAAAAATGTCTCTCCCCATTGGAATCCTATAAAATTAGCAGTGGTCAAATTACCTTATTTAAGCATCTATCCACTCATCTCACACAATCTTGTCTTTCACTGTCATGTTTATACAAAATATATTTTATCAATAATTTGCTTATGATAATGACAGTATGTTGGATTCAACACTTGGCCCAGGGAGAAGTTTGTGAAGGGACATACTGATACCTTGAACCCCTCAGGGGAGACTTATTAATATGTGAGCTGTCCCCTTTTAGTTTCCTCTTTGAGTTTGTCTCAAAAAGGGCTTCTACTATGGCCCCATTTGTCATATGAATGGATGGATGGGTGAATGAATGAATTGGGGATGGCTGAGTTGTCCATGGGAATTCTCCTAAATGCACGTAGAATAGAAAAGGTCCAGTCAACACCTGGGAGATAGGGTAGAACTTTCCATACCAACCCTATCTCACATTAAGAAAGAATTGGAAACTCTTTTGTTCCCAGAGTAAGGAAGGCAGAGCTAACAAATAGTGAGCCATCACAGAATATTTTCACTAAATCAGGACTTCAGCCCTGTTTTCTAAGACAAATCAAACTTGTTCCAATCCCTGTTTATCCACAGGACAAGGGTATGTGACCCCCTGACCAGCTGATCTTTCTTTGGTTTCATGTAAATGGGGTCACCAGCAGACTAATGTCCAAAGCTGTGATGGGTGAGGTAGGTTTAGAGACCCCATATCCTTACATTCGAGAATCTTCTCCAAGTGATGGTTCCTGAGAGCAGCTCCACGGAAAATCCTTGAGGCAAAAATCAATTTCTTGTAATATAGCTGAGTATTGGAATTGGCCTCCCTGCTAACAATAACTGGGTCAATATATTTTGGCCTAGTATATAATATAATATATTTTGTAAATCTTCCTAAAATTGTGAAAGGAACTATCAGGCCGAAATCTAAGGGAAGGTTGGGCTGCATACTGGTGTGGAATACCTAAGAGGCTTTTGCCCTGAGGGTAAGTGCCAAACCTGGACAGTTCGAGCTTCCATTTTCACAACCTCACGGAATATATGAGGCAGACTACAAAGCCCAAAGTTCACTCAAAGTTGTGAGTCTATTAGGAGACCCTCATCCATCACTTTGAGACCCCAAAGGTGTCTACACTGTCCACGAAAGGGTGAAGCAAAAGTAAACTCTCCCCTCTGCCAACCCCCACTACCCCCAGAAGACCTGGATGAAAAGTCGATCAGCACTGAGCAGAGCAGGAGTGGTTAAAGAGTCCTAGAAAAGTGGTACCACGAGCCAGCCCCCCAGTGATTTTGCAACTCAAAGTAAATCTTCCAGTAGTCAAAAAAAAAGCTATAAGCCATACCTTTAGAGCACAGTGACCCCAAATTGGTAGTGTCTCCAGGGACATGGCAGAATCATACACAAATATTCTCTGGAGGAATGCACCTACAGTCTAGGCCACAAATATTCTCCAAAAATAATTTCCAACAGAATACCTAGGACTACACTTGGATTCCTCACATGCTAGGCCAGAAGCTCCAACTAATCTCTAAGATCTGGAATGAGCCCCTCCTCCCCCTCCGGCTAACGTGGAGTCAACAGAACCAAGCTGGGGCTGGACTCCAGTGCATCTTGGTTTGATCCATGAAGAAGAGGTTTGATAGAAAGTTATGGTGGCAGCAAGATTGGGGGCAGGTGATTAAAACCACCCAAGATAGCACCATTCCGAATCTCCCTCAAGGATTTCAGAAGCACCAATTACTTAAACACAATTGATATGCTGATTACAACTCGTTCTTATTTATTGATTAAAATAATAAGCAAATCTTGGTTAGCCTAGTTCCAGTTACTATATATACTCAAAGGTAAGGAAACTATATCCATGAAAATATCACCAATAATTATGTTTCTGCACTGTCAGACTTCTTGATGCAAATCTGTCTTATGCACACGTGTCCTAGAATATGTACCATGTTTTACACCATCCACAATGGACACCTGTCCTAGTTTCACTCTCCCTCTATGAAAATGCCTTAGGTTTGCTTTTAAGCAAATGTTTTTTCCTTTTTCTTTTTAGCAAAATTATATTTTATTTCTATAAGAATGTACAATACTTACATCTCAGGGCACGTTCTACAAATGCTAGATAAAATATTTTACATATTAATGCATTTAATTGATATTTAATATTCTAGTTATTGTTTTCTGATAAAAATCAATCTCAGGGGTCTGTGGGTATTGAACTTTGTAAGTCCTTTCATGTACAAACATTATTTTGGCCTCATGAACGATTGATACTTTGGGTAGATCTTGAACTACAGCTACAAAATCATTGATGCTTGCAAGGTTCTGCAGTGCTTCTAAAGTCTTCTATGGACCAACATTAATGATAAGATAGCTGAATCTTTTTCCTTCACAGAGACTTTTATTTTCCTCACTTGTTTCTTTATTTTTTTTTTAATATCTTTATTGGAGTTTAATTTCTTTACAATGGTGTGTTAGTTTCTGCTGGATAACAAAGTGAATCAGCTATACATATACATATATCCCCATTTCTTCTCCTTCTTGCATCTCCCTCCAACCCTCCCTATGCCACCCCTCCAGGTGGACACAGAGCACCGAGCTGATCTCCCTGTGCTATGCGGCTGCTTCCCACTAGCTATCTATTTTACATTTGGTAGTGTATATATGTCCATGCCACTCTCTCACTTCCTCCCAGCTTACCCTTCCCTCTCCCCGTGTCCTCAAGTCCATTCTCTACATCTGCATCTTTCTTTATTCCTGTCCTGCCCCTAGGTTCTTCAGAACCTTTTTATTTTCTAGATCCCATATATATGTGTTAGCATACGGCATTTGTTTTTCTCTTTCTAACTTACTTCACTCTGTATGACAGTTTCTAGGTCCATCCACCTCACTACAAATAACTCAATTTCATTTCTTTTTATGGCTGAGTAATATTCCATTGTATATATGTGCCACATCTTCTTTATCCATTCATCTGTTGGTGGACACTTAGGTTGCTTCCACATCCTGGCTATTGTAAATAGTGTTTTAAGCAAATCTTAAGACTAGGACTTGGGTGCAAGTTACAATTTGGGAGGTGATTTCCAAAAATACTGTGAGAGTTGGGAAAGTAAGATAAAAAGGGAGGGAAGGCAACAAAGGTTGTGCTGATGAACAATACAAATGAGGCTTGTCCCTTTGGGGACCCTAGGAGAGACTGCTGTGAGCACACCTCAGAGCTGTCCTACTAGGGTGGGGTATTTATCCACCAACCCCCGTCCCTCGTTGGTTGAGGGTTGTTCCTGGGGCATTGATTCCCCTGCACTTCTGACCAGCCCCAATTTCAAGCCAAGTCACTACTTCAGGCAGAGAGATACAGGAAGCTAGAGTAGACCAAGGGGATAGGAACAGGACACCAACCATCTCTATACAACATTCATCCACTGGAATAAATGGTCTACCAGAAGACATCCTCCACTCAGGCCAGCTGGATCTGACATCAACCAAAAGAGAAAGATAATGTGTGCTAGTTACCCACTCATTCATTCACCTAACCAAAATTTACTGTGCGGCCACTGTGCCCCAGGACCTCTGCAGGGCACTGGGAGTGGAGTAAGGACTGGAACATTGTGACCTCCAGATCAAGTGTCTTTACTATCTAGTGGATGCTTCTCAAGCATTTTTACTTCTATTTCATACAACAAATATTAAGGTTAAATGACATTATGGTTAAAATCCTGGACCCTGGAATTGAGACGACCATGGTTCCAAGTGACCTTGGACAATTTACTAACATAATGGAGACTCATTTTGTTTATCTGTAAAACAAAGATGTGATACTATGGGGAAGACCAAAGATGACAATTCCGGTAAAGTATTTGACACAACTCCTGGCACTCAGTACTAGATCTGTTGAAGAAGAGGAGAAGGAAGAAGAGTAATGAGATTGGGTATCTACCTTTGAGGGGCTTGGAAGCTAGAAGGAGACATAGACACAGTAACGGATAATTATAAAATAATGTAGATGTGCACTGACCCAGGTACTATTGCTACATACAAACCATCCCAAAAACGTTGCAACAGAAAGCAACAATTTCATTATGCTTGTGGATTCTGTGGGTCAGGAATTCCAGCAGGAGCTCAACTCGGATAGCTAAAAGGTTGAGAGTGATTCAATGTCTGGGGTAAAACTCATCTAGAGCTGGGTTAGCAAATTATAGTCCACGAGCCAAATCCAGCCCTGTCCATCTACTTATGTATTGTCTATAGCTGTTTTTGAATGGCAGCAGAAAAATTAAGTAGGTGCAACAGAAACTGTATGGCCCTCAAAGCCAAAAATATTTACTATGCAGCCTTTTACAGAAAGTCTTTGCTGACCTCTCATTTGGAGGCATTTCCTTCACATGACTGGTTGTTGATATTTACTGTCCCTTTGGACCCCAGCTGGGCTGTTGGCTGGAACCCCTCCATGTGGCCTCTCACCAGGACACTCCTTTGGGCTCCCTCTCAGCATAGCAGCTGGGTTCTTAGAGGGAGCGTCCCAAGAGAACAAGGCAGAAGCTTCATGACATCTTTATAGTTCAGTCTCAGAAGCCACACAGCACCACTTTGGCCAAGATCATCACAAAGGTCCACCCAGGTTCAAGAAGAGAGGACACAAACCCCACCACTAGGAAGAGTGACAAAGTCTCATTGTAAAGGAACATTAGAGATGGGAAATATTGTTGCTGTCCTCTTTGTCAAATACAATATTCCATATACCAGTGCTTTTTAAAAAAATGCCTTGAAGCAGAAAGGAGGATGCTTCTCAGGAATGCTTCCTGGAAGAGGTGAAGCTTAAGCTGAGGCTAAAAGAATAAATGAGAATCAGCCAGACAAATGTATTCTTTGGTGATATTCAAACCTTCCCCATAGGGGCACAGGTGGGATACCTACTCTAAATACGGACAAAGGAGGGAGTATGTGTGGATGGATGCTTCCTGAGCTGCTATGCAAGACAGCAAAGAAAAGTGGCAGATGCCAGCAATATGGATTTAGGCTGGCATGGGATGAGAAGAATGATGGCACCGTGCCTGAAATATATATGGCAAAATGATTTACTAGGAATAACAGCTGATGTTTGTTGAGCCCTTAATGTGAATGAGCCCTATGCTAAGGAAGTTCTGTTCATGCAGTGTATGATTTAACACTCCCAAAATCCGGTAGGGATTTTGGGGTGTTTTGGGATTTTTCCTTTCTGGGTTTTGTTTTGTTTTGTTCTGTTTAATACTGAATGATTTTTTTTTAAGACATTTGTTTCAAGGCAAACATATCACAGGTCAAGACTGACTCCAGCCTTTTCTGCATTTCCAGACAGGGGGCCTCCCACTTACAAGAGTCTGGGAACCACTCTAACAGTGCCATGGTATATTTTCTCCTGCGGCCATTAGACACAGCTCACAAAGCCTGGCACGGCCAGAGATAAAGAGTGTTGTTTTTCACGCCTGGAGAACTAAAGAGCTTGACTTACAGGCTGAGTTTCCCTTGTAGCAACTCTTCTGAAATACAACCCAGCCTATAAGCTGGTAGCACGTCGGGAGAACTACGTAGACCAAGGAAGCCCTCCTTTTCCCAGCTACAGAGAGCAGAAGGGGACAGGGTAAAGCAAGGAGTCAGGCTCAGGCTGCTAGAGATGGACCCGCTAGCCAAGCCTCCCACAGCCCTCAGAACCTTGAATGTTTGCTCTTCATCCTCTCTGTACAGCCTTCCTGCAGCTCCTGGCTTGAGCCAGCCAGCCCTGGAACACCTGGACAACTCATTATCTGTGGACCTGAATATGGGGACTGGCTGGCACTGTTAATGAACTTCTTCAAGGAGGAGGGGTTTCTGTGGGTCCCAGTAAGGCTGTCATCATGGACTCCCTAAGCCTCCCTAAGCCTGTCACTAGGTCAGGACTAGCCCCTCCTCCATCAATGATGGGTAAGTCAACAGATGACAGACTCCTTTACAACCTGCTCTTATCACACTTCTAAGTGTATGATCAAAGCATTGGCCTCAAACCTTTGAGAAACTTGGACACTCTTTGCCACATTTGGTGTCTATCACTACCATTTGTGTTGGAGCACTAATGCCATTCAACTCATTTCAGTAAAAAAGAAATCTTGAAAAAAAATCAAAGATTCTATGTTCCTTTCAGTACAGCCACCCATCAGCAGAAGCCTATGTGCAGCTGGACATCTGCCCACACCTGGAGCTCTAAACTTCTCTCTTCAGAACAAGATTGAGAGAGACACAACCTCCTCTTTAGAAGATCCAGTGGCCGCCCATGAGTACACCACGGCTGAATCTACACTGGTCCAACGTCCAAGAAAAAAATGCAAATACAGCCCCCAGCCAGCTGATCGACCTTTAAATACACAGATGTTGCAAAACATCCTGGCAACTGAATGAACAGTTTGCCTCACAACAAGACTCAGGTGTGGAGGAAAGATAGTCTGGCCTCCGCAGTGTGTCCTGGGTGCCCCAGTTCTCCAGGATGAGCTGAGAACTACGTATCTCTTCCAGGCAAGCCTGAAAACAGGTGGAAGGGTGGTACCGGAAGCTGCCCCCTGAATCTCATTAGCTAAGCGTACCTGATGACAGGTGTCGGCTGGCACTCCTCAGGAGAAACTCAGGCTGAATCCTTCACTGTCAAGACAAGTCATTCACACCAGATCCATCTCCTGGCACCACCCTGCCACTCCATGATGGGGCCGCTGACAAGTGAAGTAGGAAGACATTCACACTTGTGTTTGCAAACTGTCACCTTTATAAAGCAGGCAGCATTTTTCTATTACAATTTAAAACACTTATGTCAAGTTTTGCTTTTAATTAAATCCTGTGCCTTCGACTTGCTAAAGAGCAGCAGGGGACAAGTGGCCTGCAATGGTGCCAGAGGAAAATGTGAAAATCCAAAAGAAGCTTCCAAGGAGACTGAAGACACCTTTGAGAGCTGCTGATCCTAGTTGGAGTCAAAATTTAAAATTCTGTGGCCTTCACTCAAGGAGGTAGGTGGGAATATGTGGCATGTGGCAATCACTATAGTTCCCAACCCCACACTTCTTTCCTGCAAAAAAACCCCCAACTCTGTTCAAATACCAGGTGAAGGTCCTTTGACCCCAGGATATCACTCCACACTAACCAATATGACATAGGGAACTCTGCTGGGGAAAGCTTTCTCTGACCTTATGAAAAAGAGGTGTTTGAAGAGGAACTGTCTGCTCTCACACTTCCCCCTGCTTCTTGCCTCTAAACATAGTGTGAGGATGTAATGCTTGGAGCTGTGGCAACCATTGCGTGACCATGAGGCAAAAGCCAAGAAAATCACAGGGAGGACATGACATTGTTGACCAGCATCTTCATATCTCTAAAGATATTATGTGAGAAAATCATACTCTTGCTTATTGAAGACAAATTAGTTATAGTTCCATTACTTGCAGCTAAACACATTCTTAACTGGTAAAAGTATGAATCAAGCAGCTGGGTTCATAGAATGGAAGAGGAAAAGTAGAATTAACTCTGATCCAACTTTCAACTGCACTAAGAATAGAATATAAACCCCTTTCCTTATATATTGACTTCATCTTATGTCATAGCATTCTTTCATATCGTCCAATACACCATACTTGTCCCTGCCTCAGGGCCTTTGCACATGCTGCTCTCACCATCTGAAATGCTCGTCCTCTGCTTTGTGCCTGTCTATCTTCTTCACGTATTCTCATCATCTGGGTCTCAGATCAAATGCTACCTCCTCCCAGAAGCTTTCCTGATAATCCAATCTAGGATAGCCCCAACTTCCCTCTTGGCATATATTACTCTGAGACTATTTGCTGACTTTTTATTTTCAGTCTCCCCTAGTGAACTCTAAGATCTGTGACTATAGCAGCCCTGTGGGCCTTGCTCCCATTATATTTTCCATGTTTAATATAAGCCTGACCCACTGTGGTCCCTCACATTTTTTAAATAAATGGATAAACATGTTGATCCCTGTGCCGTTTGTTCCATATATGTTAGCACATTGCATCCCATCCATCAGATGTGGTGAACGTGCTTATCCCCATTTCAGATGAAAAGACCTAGCCTCAGAGAGTTTAAGTAACCTATCCAAGATTGCACAGCCAGTAAGTGATGGGCCATGATTCAAATACAGGTCTTCTGGCCCTACAGTCCCTCTTCGACATTGCTTCTGGCTGAGTTTTGTCAACCAAAGAGAGAATTGGGCAAAACTTCCAAACTTGGCATTGAGGATTCTCAGGCTTATTAGCAGTTTCAGAGACAGTTAGTAGAATACAAATCTTCCATGAGTTGCTGAATTCAAACTGCGAGCCCAGCAGTGACTCAGGACCAGGATGCCAGAGAGCTCAAAACGCAGAGGAAGTCCACAGCACCAGTAGCTAACATAATACCTCAAAACTCCATATGGCTAAGGAAGTCACTGCTGGGAGAAGTTTAGCTTCAATTTGGAATTTTGTTCCCACAGCTCTATGTGTGTCTAATGCTATGTTAAAATAAAATTCAAAATTCTGCATAATCAAAATGGGTTAATTCACTCATTTTCTAGAAACTGAGGTCTTGGGAGATTATGGGTCAGAGTCTGGCTGTGACTATAGATTATGACATTGAAGGCCAGTCTATGAGTCAGGATTTATAGGATAAAATCCAATTAACAGAAATTCTAGGCAAAGGGGAAAGGGATTGAAACTAACATTTATTAAATATCTAATACGTGCCAGGCCCTGGGCAACAGGATTTTTGTTAACCATTAACACATTTCATTTACCATTTCATTACCAAAACGCCTAAATTTACCTGACCATTTGCTGCAGATGAAGACTCTGACTGGGTCTTCCTTTGGAGAATGAGGCTTCTGCAAGGTCTCGGTGGCCGCTCTACTCTGGGCGCAGAGATCGCTGACCTGGCATATAGATGGAGAGGGAGAATCAGTTGGTTTGGACTTGATATGTGCCAACCCCCACCAGAGTGATTCTGCAGCATAATGTGCCTTGAACAGCTGTGCAGTTTCCGCACTGCGCAAATCTAGGAAGTGCCTGTCCCACTGACTCTGATGTGGATGGCACCCGCAGTGCTATGCAAGGCAAACCTGCCCAATCATGCATGGCGTTCCTGTGCTTTAGAATTTCTGAGTAGTTTTGTTGTATTTTTTGTTAATACAGATTTCTGGGCCCCATTCCCGGAGATTTGAATTCTATTGTTTCCTCTACTTCTTTCTCATAAATATGCTTCAATATCATCTGCTGGAGGATATATATCTTTGACTTTCTAATGGAAGCCAAGTGCAACTAAAAATTTTTTCACAGTCATTTTGCCTAATGCATTCTTATCCACTCAGGGGGAGAAACTGCATCATTACGTTTATCCCTACAAGAAGGAAGGATAAACTCAAAGGGTTTCTCTCTAATTGTCCAGTCATTCAAGTTATATGTTCCTTACATACACGGTATGTTTCCATACCACTTGCATATCACGATGTCTCTGTTTACAACATCCCTGAATAGCATGTCCTCAGACCCATCTCTGCTTCTCGAAATATTTTTTTTTTAATCTTTCCAAGCCCAGCACAATTGATGCCTGACCAGAAAAAGTTCCCAGAAAAAGTATCCAGTGAGAGTTAACTGGTTTCTTGCCAGCTTTCCAATCACTAGCCATCCTTCCATCTCATCACAATCTGCCTTTGTGCATGGCCAGCTGTGTACACACCTCTCTCTTTTGCTAGAACAGAAACTCCTTCTGGGTAGGGCCCGTGACCAGGTAGGTGCCAAGGAAATGTGTGTGGAAGGCAAGTTTGCTGTATATGAGTTTACGCAACTTTTGGTGATGTGGCAATGCAGTAGGGTCCTATTAATTCTTATTAATTTGGGGAGATCTGACTTAATGAGAAACGGAGGTAATTTAAAGGAACAATACCTTATTTACTCTGAAAGTCATGTGGAAAATCAAATTAGTCCAAGAATATTGCTGAAGAGAGGCCTTGTCTTCTGCTTTAATGATTAAGCAAGACCACCTTGAACAGAGCGTATCAATTCAATAGCAGTAGGTTTCCTCGGTTGCTGTATCTAAAAAGGTAAGTGCCTAAGAGACAAGGTCTGAAGTCAGGTAGTCCTGGGTTTTATTTTTACTGCACTGCTTACCAGATGCAGTGACTTTAGCCGGTTGCTTAAACTCTCTAAGCCTCCTCAGTTTCCTTGTCTGTAAAATGGGAATAATAATAACAATAATATCTTCCTCCCAGGGTTTTTGTGAGAAAAGACTGCATCTGTAATGCATATCCCACTGTACCTGGAACACTGTAAGTGCTCAATAAATGTTGCCTGCCATTATGAAAATTATTCTTTAATCTGGGAGCAAGGGGTTTCCTAAATTTGAAGACAGTCTTGGCTCTGCACTGGACCTGTCCTGAACTCTAGAGAAAAAATTCTTTAGGCCTCAAGAGGTCTTCCGGCATCGGGATCCTGGATGTGGAGGTCACCACCCCGGGGTGTCCTATGATGACCTCCCCAGCCAGGGGAGCAGGATTGCCAAGTGGCAGCTGGCAGAATAGCCCCCATACCTCGCTGCCCCATCGTCCAATCACGAGTACCCTTCAGGGATCAAGGAGATGAGCCCTCTTCCTCCAACGTCCTCAGTGAGCGAAAACCCAAAGAATGCGAGTCGGTGTTAGCAAATACAGGTTACAAATATGCAAAAACCCAGCAAGCTAGGCTCAATTTGATGGAAACCCAAGCCTCCCACCTCCCTGGCCAGCACATTTAAAGACACAAAACCAATCAATAGTGAGCTTTCAGAAGGTTGCTGCCAGTGGCTAGAAGAGAACAGATACGGAGAAAGTCCTAACGATGATAAATCCGGGCTCTGCTCCTCTCTGACTAATGCAGGCACTAAAACACGCCATGAATATCCTGCATTGAAACGTGTCACGCTTCTGAGGGACCAATCAATCTCTGGCTCTCAGTGGACCACATTAAAATAAATTTGTCACTCTGAGTTTATGAAATATTGATGGTGTTTTTTAGTCAGGGCATCAGGAGGTGGAAAGGTGTATCAGAAGAGGGAGGCAGAGAGTGGGAGATTTGCTTTCATGAGTTATCTCCAGCCTAGGAAAGGAAACATACGCAGAGGCTAGAGGAAGAGGAAGCACAGAAGAAAATACATTGGTGTGGAGAGCAAAAATCTTCCAGAATGAGGAAGCCCGGAGCCATGATGTCTAAACTGTGCTATAAAGAATGCTGGGGATATATGTATACGTATGGCTGATTCACTCTGTTATAAAGCAGAAACTAACACACCATTGTAAAGCAATTATACTCCAATAAAGACGTTAAAAAAAGAAGAATGCTAATGAATAGGTACTCCTGGCTGGGGGTGGTTGGGTGAAGATGAGGGTTTCTTGGTAAAATAAGGTTGGGAAAATGCATATGCAAATCCACGGCTTGGAGAGACAGGTACACATTAACATAATAAAGGTTCTGACAAGTCCTGCAGCCAAGAAGCTCATTTAAATTTGTTTAACCTGGGCTTCCATGGTGGCGCAGTGGTTGAGAGTCCGCTGCGCCTGCCGATGCAGGGGGCGCGGGTTCGTGCCCCGGTCCAGGAGGATCCCACGTGCCGCGGAGCGGCTGGGCCCGTGAGCCATGGCCGCTGAGCCTGCGCGTCCGGAGCCTGTGCTCCGCAACGGGGGAGAGGCCACAACAGTGAGAGGCCCGCGTACCACAAAAAAAAAAAAATCTTGTTTAACCTAACATTTCCCAAACTTACTTGGCTTGGTAAAACAGCATCTCACTGAACACTAGGGTTCAGTGGAGATCAATATGGAAATGCTGGCCTAAACCTTGTTATGCAAAGTGTGGTACATGCACCCAGCATCAGTATCACTGGAGAGCTTGTTAGCAAGCCAGATCAACTGAATCAGAATCTGCATTGTAACAAGATCCTGGTGATTTATGCACAGTGAAGTATGAAAAGGCCCTGTGTAAGTGATTCACCAGAGAAAGAAGACCATGTAGGACAAGTAGAGATATGCCTGGTGATGAAAGGCTTCTGCTTGTAATTCTGCCCATGGCCTGCACTGGCGACCCAGAGACTATCCAGTCTCACCTGGCTCTGGGGCTGTTTGTCAGCTAAGCATTCACTCACAGTAGCATAAACTCAGAAGACATTTCTTTTTCTTTTAATTTAGGCTGCACCAGGTCTTAGTTGCGGCATGCGGACTCAACAGTTGCGGCATGCGTGTGGGATCTAGTTCTCCGACCAGGGATCAAACCCGGGCCCCCTGCTTTGAGAGCACGGAGCCATACCCACTGGACCATCAGGGACGTCCCTCCAGAAGACATTTTTAAAATCAGGTGTGCAGTGACCTCTCTTGAAACAAGTAGAAATGATGGAAACCCAGTGGCCTTTTGGCATTTGCAAAGCCAAGAGCCAGGAACACTTCACCAGCACCAGAAAAGCTGAATCAAGGTCATCAGCCTTCTCAAACCCCCTCAGGCATCTCAGATTTGTCACTTGGCCTCCAAAGACTCTGCTGGTGTCTACCTGTGGAACCTGGAGTGGAGAAAGGACAGGGAGCCCCGTTAGACCACCTCTGATACATGGTGGGTGAGAACTCGGACTCCAGAGGGTCACAGACCACTTCTATTACTTACTAAGCTGTGTGATCTTAGCAAGTGACTTCACCTCTCAGAATCTCAAAGGCCCTGGCTGTCATGTTCACCACAGTTCCTAGCTCCTAGGGTTATTGGGTTATTGAGAGAATTCAGGAAATTGGGTCAGGAAAAAGCAAGGCGCATAATGGACACTAAATATGGGTCTTTGCTTTATTTCTGAATTGGATGGACCCACATGGACAACTGAGTGAATTTTTTTTATTTTCTGCTCCTGCTTTGCCAGCATGAAGAGTCAGTCCGGCTCTGGGCTTTGTTAATTACCAGTCAGTTGTCTGGTTGATCGAGGAGGCAGAACAAGATTCTGCTCCCTCTGGTGGCTCCTGAACTTCTTTGCCCCTTAGAATTGCCCTCCCCCTTCCCAGAAGGGAACTGATGCTCAGGAGTCATGTCACACTCTGCAGACCAGCTCCCAAAGCTTCTTGACCTTGGTCCATTGACCCTCAGGAACTCCCCACTTCCCTGGAGAGTCACTTGGGAAAATATCTTGTTCTTTTCCTTAAACAGCTAAAATAGAGTAAAAAAAAAACACCAGCCCCTGGTACCCAGGGGGGTGGCCCTCTTCCTTCCTCTTCTGAGGATGACACAGCAAGGACAGGCTGCACTGGGGTTCTCTGCTTCCACCCCCAGATATCTGAGCATACCCTGCTTCCCCTAAATCCCTCAGTTAATTATCCACTCTGAGTCCCGGTTTTCTCTTCTGTAAAATGGGGAGAAAGAAGTCCGCCTAACACAGCTGTGATAAAGATCAAATGACATAATGTTTGTAATTGATTACTGTTTGATGCTTTATTGATGCTGACCAATGGATGATGCCTGAAATGAACCAGGCACTGGAGAAGTGATATTAATCATGCAGTTGTTACTGTTATTTTAAGGATTCTTTGTGACATCAGCACATGGTAGACAAGCCCTGCCACAAAGTAGGTTGAATAAAGGAAGGACCTGACACATCAAGACAAAATAGAATTTACTATGTTTGAGAAGTAGAAATAACAATTATTTAGTGTTTACTACATGCCTGGCAACGTGCTAAAATCTTTTACATACATTATTTCATGTAATCCTTAAAAGTAACCTAACAAGTTGGGTACTATTATGATTTCTATTTTCACAAATGAAGAAACTGGGGCGCAGAGTGGTTAAGTAACTCACCTAAAGCCACACAGTTAATATGGAAGAACTGGGATTCAAACCTTGGTCTTTCTGACGCCAGAAACTAAGCTCTTGTTCACAGTTGTACCACCCAGTGCATTACAACAGCTAAAACTGCATCCAGCCACTGTCTCCTGGAAAAGGCTAAAATCACCCCCTAAATGACTCAAGCTTACCTAGAGAAGCGAAAGGAAAACCAAGTGCCGTGAGATTCCATATCCACCATCACCCCACACACTGACAGTCAGTCCCCCAGACACTGATGCAGAGGAAAGAAGTGGTCATGAGGATAGATGAGTTTATGTCCTTGACATCTCTCGGCAGCTGTGAGACTTGCAGCAAGCAAATAAATTTCTCTAAATCCCCATTCCCTTGTATAGTCATAAGAATTAAAGTAAGCTGTCCAGTAAACCAGCCACATTCCTATGTGCATTCCCAGTGCCAGGCAACATGGCGAGTTCCTGGGATACAAAGACTAGCAAAGCAATTCCTTTGCCTTGTGAATTCACAGACCATTAGAAGAGGGTGTTATTGGAAGAACACAGAGGATGGACAAACAGTTCTACATTGTAGAGGGGCAGTCAGGGAAAGACCACAGAGTTCACATCTGAATGGGCTCTTGAAGGATGAATAGGAGTTCTCTAGGTGGATAGAGAGGATGAAGCACTTCCAGGGAAGACTGTAGACAACTAAATGCTTTGTAAATCATAAAATGTGACTGTGTTTGCCCCAATATTTGACCAATGCCATGTCATGAAGAGGCCAATTTAGCTCATGCATCCAGGTTTGGAAACCCTCAGTTGCCATGTAATATGACACTCAGCCCCACTGTGAGGTTCATTTCTGTAGTGCCACCGCGAGGGGGATGCGATGTCTTACACATTCCATCTGGGCCACTGGGGAGACAGGTAATGCTGGATGGTTAAGCAGTAGACAGTCTCCATCAGTTAAGTGACAAAATCAGCCCACCCAGGTGACTGTCATTATATCAACACACCAAGTAGATGGCTAACCTACTGCTTGACTTTTCAACCAGGCATGCTGTAACACTCTGCCGCTTGCAGATCGCTTTAGCCCCCTCTGTGCCTGAAACCCTTAGAAGGCTTCCTCAGTGAAGTTCCCACAGGAGCCATAAATGTGAGCAAAAGCAAAGAGGATTCAAAATAACCCTTGGTTATCAGCTGCACACATGCCTAACTCCCAGTGTGGTAGATTATATTATTCTTCAAAATATTCACTACCCTTCCTAGGGGAGAATTATATATCCCCCTCCCACTGTGATTGTATTTGGTCATGTAACCCGTGCTGGCCCTCCCTGGGAGGAGATTATTTAACCCTGTGTTGTTGAAATCAAGAGTGGCCATTTGACTTGCCTTGGCCAATGAAATATTGGCAGGAGTAATCAGGGTCACTTCTGAATAGAATCTGTAGCAGCCAGTTCATGATTCACCATGTCTTTCCTTTCCCTCTGGCACAGACTGACAATGTCACATTGCCCCACGATGGCTTCTTCATCAGCCTGGATCCCAAAGTGTAGATAATGTGGAAGAGAACCATATCTAACATGAAATGTACATTCAAGGTGAACAAGAAATAAAGAGTTGTTATTTTAAGCTACTGAGATTGTGGGGAGTGTTTGTTACCACAGTGTAACTTATACTGAGCTGACATACATCCACCCAGCAGCATGGAATAAAAGAGAATTGAAAAGAATGACTGAAAGCATTTTTGTGTGTGTGTGTGTGTGTGTTATGCGGACTCTCCTGTTGTGGAGCACAGGCTCCGGATGCGCAGGCTCAGCGGCCACGGGCCCAGCCGCTCCGCGGCATGTGGGATCTTCCCGAACCGGGGCACGAACCCGTGTCCCCTGCATCGGCAGGCAGACTCTCAACCACTGTGCCACCAGGGAAGCCCGACTATAAGCATTTTTAACCTATAGAGATGCCACCAACTAGTAAAGAAGCAAGGTCGAAAGAATTTCCAGGAACTATACAGCAATTCCTCTACTCTCAGAGCAGTGGTCCTCAACCAAGGCCTATTTTGTCCCCCTCAGACATATGGCAATGTCTAGAGAAATTTTGGGTTGTCATGACCAAGATGACGCTACTGGAATCTAGTGGATAGAGACCAGGGATGCGGCTGAACATCCTGAAATGTGGAGGACACCTTTCACGACAAAGTTATCCATCTCCAAATGTCAATAGTGCTGAGGTTGAGAAATCCTGCCTTAGAGAAAAACTGGGAAGAGGGAGTGGGGTAGAAGGCTATAGATCATATTTAACAACAAAAGTATGTAACATCTACATACCATTATTGAATTTACAAAATGTTGGCTCATACATTATCTCATTTCACCTTTACAGTTCTCCTGAAGGATGGGTATTACTACCGCATCTCATCAATGCAGAAACCCAAGCGCACAAGCTTACTTGAAGGCACATTTATAAAGAGAGGATTAGAATTCTAACCCAGTTTTGCTGCCCCACTTCCCCACCATGGTTCATTAAACCATGGCTGTTTACAATGTCACTTCGTCCAGGACATAGATCAATATTCAGTCATTCATTCAGGGGCAGTGTCTAAAGACAGATTTGGTTAATTTCTAAATCTTTCTAATCCCTTTGAACATGGGGTTCAGCAAAACAGGCACACTGCTTGGTGCATTTGTTTTGATAAATGTAGCTTTGTTTTAATTATTTATGATAATACCAAATGCAGACTAGTCAATTACTCTGGTATATCTTGTCAAAGTAACAATGCCTTGGAGAAGTGTCTAAACCAAGGACCTCTTAAATCATTGCTGAGAAGGGGAGCAAAACCATGGCGGGGATTCTTGGTGGAAAATCATCTATCCTCCTACCAATTAGCCAAGCCACGATGCTGAATGCTCTCTGCTGGAGCATACCAGTGATGCAAGAGGTTTTTCTTGCAAGAGGCTAATCAACAAAGGCTAACAAAGAAAAAGGCAAAGGCATGTCGACTATGGGAAAACAGTTATCCAAAAACACCAGTGCAAGTCAAACAATTCCTCACTGACAAAAACATGTGCAGTTCCTATCAAAATCCCTTAATGCATATATAGAGAGCACAAAACTAAACTCTATTCACATTAGTCATCTGTGCCCACCCATCGCCAAGCCTCAGGCAAACTCTCCAAGACTATCCAAAGACTTCTAACTACTAACCCTGACAATTAGCCACAGCCTGAAGGCTGGTAGGAGACATGAAACGTTAATAGTAACAGTAGACAGAAATCAATAAGTATTCTTATGTTGGTATATAGCTAAAAGTAATTTTTCATCAATATAATTATCTATCATATGTTGCAGTTGTTTTATGATTATTATTGCATTTGAAAGCTGCTTTTAGGGCAATATAATAATCTGACAGAAGCTAAAATAAAGAATTGAGCGAGTATGGAAAACAGTATAAAGGCTCCTAAAAAATTAAGAATAGAACTATTATATGATCCAGCAATCTCACTTCTGAGTATATATCCAAAGGTAACAAAATCATTATCTTAAAGAGATACCTGCAGTCTTCTCCCAGACTTCAGACTACACTATAAAGCTACAGTAATCCATACAGTATGGTATGGGCACAAAAACAGAAATATAGATAAATCGAACAGGATAGAAAGCCCAGAGATAAACCCACGCACATATGGTCACCTTATCTTTGATAAAGGAGGCAAGAATATACAATGAAACAAAGACAGCTTCTTCAATAAGTGGTGCTGGGAAAACTGGACAGCTACATGTAAAAGAATGAAATTAGAACACTCCCTAACACCATACACAAAAATAAACTCAAAATGGATTAAAGACCTAAATGTAAGGCCAGACATTATCAAACTCTTAGAGGAAAACATAGGCAGAACACTCTATGACATCAATATCACAGCAAGATCCTTTTTGACCCACCTCCTAGAGAAATGGAAATAAAAACAAAAATAAACAAATGGGACCTAATGAAACTTCAAAGCTTTTGCACAGCAAAGGAAACCATAAACAAGATGAAAGACAACCCTCAGAATGGGGGAAAATATTTGCAAATGAAGTAACTGACAAAGGATTAATCTCCAAAATTTACAAGCAGCTCATGCAGCTCAATATCAAAAAACAAACAACCCAATCCAAAAATGGGCAAAAGACCTAAACAGACATTTCTCCAAAGAAGATATACAGATTGCCAACAAACACATGAAAGAATGCTCAATGTCATTAATCACTAGAGAAATGCAAATCAAAACTACAATGCGATATCATCTCACACTGGTCAGAATGGCCATCATTTAAAAATCTACAAACAATAAATGCTGGAGAGGGTGTGGAGAAAAGGGAACCCTCATACACTGTTGGTGGGAATGTCAATTTATACAGCCACTATGGAGAACAGTATGGAGGTTCCTTAAAAAACTAAAAATAGAACTACCATACGACCCAGCAATCCCACTACTGGGCATATACCCTGAGAAAACCATAATTCAAAAAGAGTCATGTACCAAAATATTCATTGCAGCTGTATTTACAATAGCCAGGATATGGAAACAACCTACGTGTCCATCAACAGATGAATGGATAAAGAAGACGTGGCACATATATACAATGGAATATTACTCAGCCATAAAAAGGAATGAAACTGAGTTATTTGTAATGAGGTGGCTGGACCTAGAGACTGTTATACAGAGTGAAGTAAGTCAGAAAGAGGAAAACAAATACCGTATGCTAACACATATATATGGAATCTAAAAAAAAATGGTCATGAAGAACCTATGGGCAAGATGAGAATAAAGATGCAGACCTTCTAGAGAATGGACTTGAGGATGTGGGGAAAGGGAAGGGTAAGCTGGGACAAAGTGAGAGAATGGCACAGACTTATATAAACTACCAAATGTAAAATAGATAGCTAGTGGGAAGCAGTCGCATAGCACAGGGAGATCAGCTCCGTGCTTTGTGACCAGCTAGAAAGGTGGGGTAGGGAGGGTGGGAGGGAGGGAGACACAAGAGGGAAGAGATATGGGGATATATGTATATGTATAACTGATTCACTTTGTTATAAAGCAGAAACTAACACACCATTGTAAAGCAATTATACTCCAATAGAAATGTTAAAAAAAAAAAAAGAGAGAGAGATACCTGCAGTCCTATGTTTATTGCAGCATTATTTATAATAGCCAAGATATGGAAACAACTTAAGTGTCTGTGGATGGATGAATGGATAAAGAAAATGTGATAGATACAGATATAGGTATAGATATAGATTCAACATATCTATAAATAGATTGACATATTATTCAGCCTTAAAAAGAAGGAAATCCTGCCATTTGAGACAACATGGATGAAAGTGGAGGACACTATGCCGAGTGAAATAAGCCAGACAAAGAAAGACAAATACTGCATGTTATCACTTATATGTGAAATCTAAAAAAAATAAAATAAAAATCAAACTCATAGAAACAGAGAGTGGAATGATGGTTGCCAGTGGTGGGGGATAGGGGAAATGGGGGAGGTTGGTAAAAGGGTACAATAAATAATAAATGAGCAAGAGGAAGTGTTATTTTGTCCCTTTCACTTCTTGGAACCATTATTACCTAGGCAGTTAAAGAAAATGCACTCTAAGTCAGTAGGAACAGGTAGATCCAATAGAGCAATTAGATTGCAAAGTCCTGGTACAATAAACCAAAGCATCCAGCTGGGGTTCGCATAGCACAAGAATGTCCTTCTCATTTCAGAGGAATGGCAATACCATCAGGACTAGGCAAAAGAATCCAGTGTTAGAGTCCAAGCATGGAACAGCTACTCGGGGGGACGCCATTGACGGTGACACTCTCAGGGAGATAGGACAATATGCTCTAAAGTCAAGGTTTGTCATTTTGGCTGGCAACAGAGAGAATGGCTACAGAAATAATTTATGAACACATGTAAGTGTCTCTAGAAATTCCCCAAGCCATTTGGAAAACTGGAGCACAGAAGAGACTGACCTCCCCACAATCAAGCAGGCGGGGATTTGGAGCATCTCAGATCCTTACTGAGACTGTACCCAGTAGACTAACAAATGCAAAAGCATTCTGGGTCAATCCCAAAGTCAGAGTTCCTTTTATTTAATTTTTCTTCGAGTATAGTTGATCTACAATGTTGTGTTAATTTCAGGTGTACACAGAGCAAAGTGAAGCTTGAGTAAACTACCTTGCCCCTCTGAGCTTCAGTTTCCTATTCTATAAATTCTTTCACTATCTGCCTCATTAGGCTATTGTGAGGCTTAAAGTAGACAAAATATATGTTATGTTATATTATGTATATTATGAATATTATATATACATAATATATTATATATACATAATATATTATGTATATTATATATAAAATATTATATATACATAATATATTATGTATATTATATATACATAATATATTATATATACATATACATATATACATATACAAAATATATGTTATATATATTATGCATATTATATAGACATAATAATATATATACACATAATATATTATGTATATTATATATACAATGTTACATTACATTGTATATGTGTGTGTTACTTATATAACCTATGTGTAAAGCCAGTGGTAAGTGTCTGGCACACATATTTTTAGAGCTTCATTGCAAATATGCACTGAACTCTTAAATAGATTAAAGATTTAAATTTTTATTGAAGTATAGTTGATTTACAATGTTGTGTTAGTTTCAGGTATACAGCAAAGTGATTCAGTTATACAAATATATATATATATTTTAGAATCTTTTCCATTATAGGTTATTACAAGATATTGCATACAGATCCCTGTGCTATACAGTAGGTCTTTGTTGTCTATCTATTTTATATATTAGTGGTGTGTACTGTTAATCTCAAACTCCTAATTTACCTCTTCATCCTCCCCCCTTTCCCCTTTGGTAATCATAAGTTTGTTTTCTACATCTGCAAGTCTATTTCTGTTTTGTAGATAAGTTCATCTGTATCATTTTTTGAGATTCCACATATAAGTGATATCATATGATATTTGCCTTTCTCTTTCTGACTCACTTCACTTAGTATGATAATCTCTAGGTCCATCCATGTTGCAGCAAATGGCATTATTTCATTCTTTTGTATGGTTGAGTAATATTCCATTGTATAAAAATACACCACAGCTTCTTTATCCATTCATCTGCCAGTGGACATTTAGGTTGCTTCTATATCTTGGTTATTGTAGATAGTGCTGCTATGAACATTTAAATTGATGAAACTATAAGCTCAGAAGGACAGAGTATGACACACACCACCCCAGGATCACCAGACTGAGCCAGATGACTGGATGAGCTAGTTGACAATTAACTATCCTCCACTGCTGTTCAATTTCCCTCCTTCCCTAAGTTGTGGTCTCATCCAAAGAGGATGCCCTGTTCCAATAAATGAGACCTCTTCTCTCCTTGAAGGTAGGTAAGGAACTCTGTGTCAAAGCCACCAAAAAGCCCTAAATTCATTCTGTAGGAGCAAACTGAAATCAGTATTTATCTGATCACAGAATTCACTAGAAATCAATGCAAATAAATAAATCTCAAAAAATTGGATAGACCTAACTAGAGAAATTTTAAAATCAACAGCAAATTGAGAAAAATATTTCCAATGTAAGTGAAAAACAGTTAATACCCTTAAGGTTCTTAAGGGTTGGCGCACACTTAAGAGCAATAAGAAGACAAATGCCGAGATAGGGGAAACAGAGTCCAAGGACAGACAGACAAAGTCACATAAGAAGAACTATAAATGGCAAATAAAGAAGATTTAAAAGGTTCAGCCTACCCATAATCAAAGAAATGCAAATTAAGACATAATGTGATTTCATTTGTAATCTATTACATTTGCAAAGATTAAAGAAAACTCTTCGTTGGTGACAGTGGAGCACATTAGGCTCTCATAGACTGCAGGTGGGAGTATAAATCTGTTCAAATTCCTAAAGGGTAATTTGGCAATATGTATCAAGGATGCTGAAATTATTCATACCCACTTAAGGATTTCATCCTTAGAAAATAATTGGAAATGTGAACAAATATTTATTTACCAAAACGTTCATCATAAAATTACTTCTGGTGGCAAACACATGGAACAACCTGACTATAAAACAACAGGGAAGTGAGTAAATAGCATATGGTTCATCCATATTGTAGAATATTAGGAAGTCATTAAAGAACATAGTGAACAAGACAGGTTACAAAACAATGTGTAATATGATCCCAACTGTGTAAAAATAAAACTGTATTTACGTATATTGTATGTGAAGAGGAAAAGACCTGACACTTAGGGTAAAGTGTCCTCATGAAAGCCTGAAAAGAAGGGAAATCACTCCAGACTCCTCTCTTCTCCTGGTGAAGGTATTCTGGCATGTCCAAAGAATGTGTTAAGCTTCCAGAGTGTCTGCCTAACCTTTGGAGCAACTTTCTCCATCAGAGACTCCCCTTATCCCAGATGACTCAATAATTCCTTCTATCTGATCTTTCTAGTAGAACTTCGGAACCAGTCCCCAGTTCTGGTAAGTAGATCAGTCTCGTGACTTGCTTTAGCCTCAATCTCAGTTCTACCACCCCCAGCGATGAACATATAAGTAAGTGAATATCAAGTCAGGTCACCTGCAGAAAACTGAATAGGAGAAAAGATTAAAGCCCTGGAAGACTTGACATGACCCTTCCCTACAGGAAGGGACGGTATAGAGGAATCTTCATTTGACACTTAAGATATGTAGGCCTTGTCCTTTGTGTTTTGTGTATATTCTCTCATTTAATTATCCCATAACCCCACATGATAAGATACCACCACCCCCATTTTACAGGTGGGGAAATTGAGGTTCATAGCCTCTCTTACTCAACCACATACCCATGGAGGCAAGGACCATGACTACTTTTCATACCAGTCTATCTGCAGGGTTTAGCATGGAGCTGACACACAGTAGGTCGTCCATGACTAATTACGAAATCAATTATCACAAAATACGAACACCAACTGACAAATGACAAAGCCAAGACTCCCACCCAGCTCTGCTTAACTTATGCTACTCTTACAGCACACTGCTGAGGCTTTTCTCGGGTTTTCAAAGGGAATTTTAAAGTCAAATCAAAACTTTTCTGGTTTCCTGTTGCCTCCGGAAGCATCCTGGTACGTTCTGAGGGGAGAGGCACATGGGGAAGATGAAATTGAAGAGCAGGAATAGCTCCAGACATGACTGAGGTCCCCACAAATATTCCCCATGGGCCTCATTACACATTTGAGCAAACATTACCTTCACTCACGGCTAAATTTCCTGTTTGCTTGGCTGATCAATTCCTCATCAAATTTTAATGCAGGGTTCAAACCGTCCGTGGTGTTTTAATTAGGCCTAAGATTGCAAAGTGTCTGAGGCAGGGCTGAGCCTCATCCAAATCCCCACTGCCCGCTGGGGTGTTGCTAGGAGAAGTGGGGTGGGGGGCTGCTGAGCAGAGCTGGGCTGGGCCAGGGCCAGGGCTCGGCAGACCCTCTGCCTAGGTGTGCTGTGCTCTCTAGTGGTGACCATCTGGAGAGAAACGGCTGTGCAGCCCCAAGAGCTTCGAACCCTCTCCTGATTCGCTCCAGCCCCTGAGAATTTACCAGCTGCTTTGCCTCCCAGGAGTTCTTTCTTCCCTGCCTGCTTCCTTTCTCTTCCCTTCCTACAAAAGGAACAGGCAAGGAAACACTGACGGACACAAGCTGTGTGCCGTCACTGTGACAGCGGGTTGGAAGAAAGAAGAATAAGACATAGGACCTGCCCTCAAGTGGTTCATAATGGAGGAGAAAGACGTACCCACAATTCAACATGGTGGGAAGTGTGGCTCAGTCATCTAGGTGGCACTGGAGGCATGTGGCATGGTGGCAGCCCCAGTGCCCAGATCATTAGAAGGTCTGGCATGCCTTCATCAGAAGCCAAAGTAGCTCTTTTCAGAGCCAGAGAATGAGACATAGAGTCAGGGCAGAAGGATATTGAAGGATATTGATCAAAATGGATCAATGGATAGATCTCCATGCTCAGTGTCCAATATCCTCTCATTATCACCACCACTTCCCCATGTTGACCCCTTCCTCATCACAGAGCCTCAGGAAAGCTTCCTCTAACTTTTGCTTCTGCCCCTGACAAAAGAGATCAGGCTGTTGAAACGAACCACCCAGAAACTCTTCCATTTGGGAAGCCTCTCTCCTGTCCAGCCTGGGTCACTTGAAGTTGTAGATCAATTTGCACATTAGGATACCCAGCGCTCATTACCATATTCAAGGCTCTGAGAGGTCCTGCAGTAAAGGAACCTGGGTCACTGTGTTTAACCCTGTGTTCTCCAAGCTCATTTGCACACGAAACACTTTTTTTTCCCTTGAGACCCTAGTTAACATCTCCCTCTGTCCCTAATGTTTTCTGAATCTAGGCTCTGCACAATAAAAACATATGATGGGTCAGGACCAGCAGCGCTTTCCAAAGGACAGAGCTAGGTGAGTCACAAAGTACTCAGCATTATAGCCAATGGTATGTCAAAGAGAATGAAGTCGTTGTTCATCTAATATCCAGACACTTTCAGCCCTGACAGCAAAGACACAACTTGATAAAATACAACTCTAGTGGGGACAGGTAGGGAAGGCTGCCCAAGATCAACAGAAGCAGTGAGAAGAAACTGAGACCTATCTGAAGGTTCATGGATTGATGCTTTTATTAGATTCAGGGAGGGAAACAGTGAAATTTATGTTTGATTGAAATGAATCTGTTTTTAAGGCATTTGCTACTTACAGAATATAATTAGCTGAATGCATTGGCTTCCCAACTTAGTCAAGCATCAAAATTACCTGGGGCATTTGTTAACTGCACCGATTCCTGGGCTTCACCCCTCAGTATTCTGATTCCATAGAACTGAGGTACTGCTGATGCTGCATTGTTAAAGTTCACCGTTTCCCTCAACTGAATTCCTTAAGACAACATTTCCACGGGATGCTAACACATCTCACCCAAAAAGTGTTCAAAGTCATAATAACATGTGTTGAGCTCACAGTGTGTGCCAGACACCTTGCTGAGAGACAGACAGAGACAGAAACAGAGACAAACACAGAGAGATCTTACTTGATTCTCACACAGCTCAATGAGATTACCTCCCACTTTCTGGACAAGGAAACCAGGCGTAGGGAGATTGATAACTTGTCCACAGTCACACAGTTAATAATCACCCCATCTCTTAAGAGGCCAAAGGTGATGGCCAAGTGATGGGATGGTGGTGTCCCTCACTGAGATGGGAAATAGGAAACTGAGCTGTTCTGGGGTTGAAGGAAAGGAGATGGTGTGTTCCATTTCAGACACACTGCACTTGAGGTGCTGTGAGATATCCAGGTAGAAATGTCCACCAGGCATCATATGTATGAGTGTAAAGACCATGGAGGATACTTAGGCAGGAGTTAAAGAGCTGAGAAATGACAATGTACAGATGATAGTTAAGGTCATTCTGGGCCTCCATTTCCTCCTCTCTAAAATGGGAACTAACAGTTATCTTCAAAATGCCTTGTACAGATTCCTCAATAAGTTAAATATAGACTTACCATAGGACCCAGTGTTTCCATGCTTAGGTATATACCAAAAGAACTGAAAACTGATATCCAAACCAAAATTTGTACACAAACGACCACAGAAGCTCTATTCATAATAACCAAAAGGAAAAACAATCCAAATGATCAAAAACTGATGAATGGATAAACAAAATGTGGTATCTACATACAATGGAATATTATTCAGCTATAAAAAGGAATGAAGGGGCTTCCCTGGTGGCGCAGTGGTTGAGAATCCGCCTGCTGATGCAGGGGACACGGGTTCGTGCCCCGGTCCGGGAAGATCCCACATGCCGCAGAGCGGCTGGGCCCGTGAGCCATGGCCGCTGAGCCTGCACGTCCGGAGCCTGTGCTCCGCAACGGGAGAGGCCACAACAGTGAGAGGCCCGTGTACCACAAAAAAAAAAAAAAAAAAAAGGAATGAAGTATTGATACATGCCACAACATGGATCAGTGGATGATACATCTTGATGAGCCTTGAAAACATTAAGGTAAGTGAAAAAGCCAGACACAAAAGGCCACATAGTATATGATTCTATTGGTATGAAATGTCCAGAATAGGTAGAGACAGAAAGCATATTCGTGGTTGCCAGATGTTATGGGGAGTGGGCAGTGACTGCTTAATGGGTAGGGTGTCCTTTTGGGGTGATTGAAAGTTCTGAAACTAGGGGAATTTCCTGGCGGTCCAGTGGTTAGGACTCTGTGCTCTCACTGCCAGGGGCCTGGGTTCAGTCCTTGGTGGGGGAACTAAGATACCACAAGTTGTGCAATGCCACCCCCCAAAAAAAAAAGTTCTGAAACTAGATGTTGATAGTTGTACAACATTACGAATGTACTTAATGCCACTGTATTGTACACCTTAAAAGGGTTTAAATGATAAATTGTATGTTATAAATATTATACAAGAAAATATATGCCTTATACAGAAGTTACAAGACCAAATGTAGATTTCAAAGGCATACGTTGAGGGGAAGAACTAGTGAAAGGGCTTTGAAGAGGACTTGGAAAATTTGATGTCATCCTTGACAAACTACAGTCTATTTCTGATGTAGAAAAAGCAACCACATAATTTCTGGTTCATACAAAAGTCATTTGTGGGCAAGAGGTGTGGGGAAAGGACTGAATAGATGCCTACAACCTTCATTCAATAAATTTACACTCTTCAAAGGAGAGCTCACTTAAAGCAAGCGACCATCTGTCACCCAGTTGACTTCTCTTCTTGCTTTCCCTCCTGGTAAATAGCTCCTGCAAAGACACACTTGCTCAGGCCAGAAACCAGAGCACCATCCTTGTCAACTCCTTCCCTCTCACCTCCACTCCCAATCCATCAGCAAAGTCTATCAGTTCCATCTCGAAATCTATTTCAAATCGGTCCACCCTTTTCATTCTCCATTGCCACCACTCTCGGTCAAGCGCCATCTTGCCTGGTGTGCAGAGCCCCCTCGTGTCTCCCTGCACTGCTTTTCCATCCTACCATCCATTCTCCCTGCACAGTAACCTGAGCGGTCTTTTCCTTCGAAAGGCAAATCTGATCATGTCAGAGGAATAGCATGTGGACACCTCCTCCAATAACTGTTGCTTTGGGTCCAGGCTTTGCCACTCTCAGAGCCCTTCCTCTGCGATACTCTCATCCTATACTCTTGGCCAACTGTTTGGAATTTGTATTAGTTGGCTCAGGCTGCCATAAAGTACCACACATTGGGTGGCTTAGACAAAGGAAATTGATTTTCTCACACTTCAGGAAGCCAGGAGTCTCAGATCAAAGTGTCGACAGAGTTGATTTCTTCTGTCACCACTCTCCTTGGTGTGTAGGTGGCTATCTTCACCCTGTGTCTTCCCTCTGTGTGTGTCTGTGTCCTAACCTCCTCCTCTTATAAGGACACTGTCATATTGGATTAGGACCTCTCCTAATGACCTCATTTAACCTTAATCACCTCTTTAAAGACCCTTCTCCATTCTAAAGTATTGGAGGTTAGGACTTCAATATATGAATGAGGGTTGGGGACACACTTCAGCCCGTAACAGTCAGCAATGTGCTAGTTGTGATAACTAGACTTTCACGCAGCTTCTCTGAGCCTAGGCTGTCCCCTCCATACAGATGGGCCCTACCCACCTCTCCACGTGGCAAGCATCAGAGAAAACTCTCAGAAAGCTCACAGCTCCCTGCCCAGCGTGGGGTCAGCATTGATCCTCCGGGATTTTCCTTCAAGACCACTGTACGTGGAGGCTGCCCTGTGAAGACGCATTTGGATAAGCCAGCCCTACACCCACCACCAGCTTCAAAGGGTTAAGGCAGCAGGCAGACTTATCGACTGGCGCTTCTTGGAGGGGCCCAGGGAAGCGTGACTGATTGGAAGCCTGTTCGGAGGAGGAGCCCGCTTTGCAGGCCTGAAATAAATAAGGGCCTGTCGATAGCTCAGATCCCCACGCATCGACAAAGTCTGCAGTCTCAATAGGCAATTAACACTTTACAGGGGCCATTACCCAGCGGCCTCCCCACGTTTGACTGCACATTTTCTGCCATCAGCTCTGGTATTGAAGCTTCTAAATAAAAACATAAAAGTGAGCTAGAGCAGGCCAGAGCTTTGCCTGACTGCAGTCACGGGGCCCACACACAGCAAAGAGATCATATTTCCTCTCCCCCGCTTGTGCTCCAACCCCCCTGCGTCCTCGAGCCTGCACACATGCGTGTACGCACACACATACCCGTCCACACACGTGCGTGCAGGCCACCTCCTGAGTGTGTCTGGGAGGACATCAGAGCATGCTTCCTGCAGGAGGGGGTGGTCTGGAGTCAGACTGCCTGGGTTTTAACTGCCTCCAACATATTAGCTATGAGGTCTTGCACAAACTGTTAAGCCTTGGTTTCTTCATCTGTAAAATGGGAATGAGAATAGAACCTACTTCCCAGGGCAGTTGTGAAGATTAGATGCTTTCAGCACAATGCCTGGCACATAACAAGGCCCCCAATAAATGAAAAAGGGATCAATAATGTTGTCATTGTCATCATCAGGAGAAGAATGTGGATCATCTGAATGCCAAACAAACTCAGCCCCTGCTCCTTCCCTTCCATTTCTCCCACAACCAATATCTTGACTGAGTGAGACATGTGCTCACTCTAGCCGGCTGAGTAGACCTCTCATATGCCTCCTTGGGCTGCCCCAACTGATTCATATCCGGAGACCCAGATCCTGAAGGTCCACTCCAAAGATGCTTGTCTTTGGATTATCAGGAGTTAAATCCATGTACATAAATCTGGGGGCATAAATTCGAAACCATAATCAGAAACTCTGTTGGGCCCCAGTTTGTGGAACCCTCCTTGCACACTTGGGGTCTCAGAGAAGAATGTGGGGCTGTAGGATTGGCCAGAAGCTTTGCCTTCCAGGAGGACACTGCCAGTAGGGTAAAGCCCCAGTGAGGACGGTGGTAACCCCGTCAGAGGCACCCTGGGCTTGGGGGCATGGGGCCACTCCCAGCCTGGAACTGCTGTGACAATTACCAGCACTGATGCCAAGGAAATCGTGGTACCAGAGCTGAGGGGCATTACCGTCCAGGCCAGAGCTCTCACACTGCGTCCATGGAACCCCAAGGGGATAGGAATGGGGTGCAGCATCCACAGGGCAGTTCAGGGGCTGCTTCCAAAGTCAGGAAGGCAGGTGGGAATAGTGGGAGAGGCCAAAGAGCCTCTACCCCACTCTGACTTCAGCAGCTCCACTTCTGTCTGTTAGGCCTTCTGGATTCCTCATAGAACTTCACGCATAGAAAGGGATCTGTGGTCAAAGCAAAGTGTTAAAAGCAATGATCTATTCAAAGGGACAGATGGGAAACTGTGGCTATCTTAGGTGGGGTTCTTCTGGAAGCAGAGCTTGAGCTGAGGATTTGCATGTAGGGGGTTTGTTTAAAAGATGCTCTGACCAAAGCAATCTACAGATTCAATGTAATCCCTATCAAAAAGGCCAATGGCATATTTCACAGAACTAGAACAAATAATTCTAAAACCTGTAAGGAACCGCAAAAGACCCCAAATAGCCAAAATAATCTTGAGAAAGAAGAACAAACCAGGAGGTATCAAGGTACACACGTTGATTTCAAACTATACTATGAAGCTATAGCAATCAAAGAAGTATGGTACTGGTACAGAAACAGACACATAGATCAATACAACAGAACTGAGAGCCCAGAAATAAACACACCCATATACGGACAATTAATCTATGACAAAGGAGCAAAGAACATACAATGGAGAAAGGACAATCTCTTCAATAAATGGTAATGGGAAAACTGGAGGGCCACATGCAAAAGAATGAAGCTAGATCACTATCTTAGACCATACACAAAAATTAACTCAAAATGGATTGAAGACTTGAATGTAGGGCCTGAAGCCATAAAATTCCTAGAAGGAAACATAGGCGGTAACTTCACTGACATTGTCTTAGTGATGTTTTTGTGGATCTGACTCCAAAGGCAAGAGAAACAAAAGCAAAAATAAACAAGTGGGACTACATCAAACTAAAAAGTTTCTGCACAGCAAAGGAAACAATCTTCAAAATGAAAATGCAACTTACTGAAGAGGAGAAGATATTTGCAAATCAGGTATTTAATAAGGGGTTAATATCCAAAATATATAACGAACTCATAAAACTCAACAACAACAACAACAACAAATAAACAAACTGATTGAAAAATGGGCAGAGGATCTAAATAGACATTTTACCAAAGAAGACATGTACCTGGCCAACAGGTACCTGAAAAGATGCTCAACATCACTAATTATCAGGGAAATGCAAGTTAAAAACACAATGAGATACCACCTCACACCTCTCAGGATGGCTATCATCAAAAAGACAAGGGATAACAAATCATTGGAGAGGATGTGGAGAAAAGGGATCCCTCATGCGCTGTTAGCGCAAATGTAAAATGGTGCAGCCACATTGGAATACAGTATGGAGGTTCCTCAAAAAATTAAGTATACAAATACCACATGACCCAGCTGTTCTACTTGTGGATATTTATCTGAAGAAAATGAAAACACTAATTCAAAAAGATATATGCACCCCTATGTCCATAGCAGCATTATTTATAATAGCCAGGGTATGGAAACCATGGAAGGGCCCATCGATGGATGAATGGATAAAGAAGATGTGATATAAATGTGTGTGTGAGTCTTTTTTGTAAGCCACAGAAAAGAATGAAACCCCGCCGTTTGCAACAACTTAGATGGACCTTGAGGGCATTATGCTAAGTGAAATAAGTCAGACAGAGAAAGACAAATACCAAACGATTTTGTCATACATGGAATCTAAAAACAGAAACAAGCAAAAAATAACAATGAGTGAACAAAATAAGACACAAACAAATTCATAGATACAGAGAGGAGTTAAAGGGTTACCAGAGGGGAAGGATGTTAGGGATCAACTGTATGGGGATGGATGGTAACTAGATTTGTGATGGTGATGACGCTGTAGTGTATACACATGTTGAATTATAATGCTGTACGCCTGAGACTTATATAATTAAAAAAAATGAGGATTTTTACATATCAAATATTTGTGGCATTATCTTTCCATTTTTAAATGCTTTTATCAGACATTTATATTAATGTTCACTTAATTCAATGTTTTCTATGATTAGATGCCATATGAGGTATAGATCATTTTCACATGTTATTGAAATATACAATCTTGTCACAATATATTGTTTGATAATAATAATAAACCATGCCTTTATTCTTTTTTTTTTTTTTTTCTTGTGGTACGCGGGCCTCACTGTTGTGGCCTCTCCCGTTGCGGAGCGCAGGCTCCGGACGCGCAGGCTCAGTGGCCATGGCTCACGGGCCCAGCAGCTCCGCGGCATGTGGGATCTTCCCGGACCGGGGCACGAACCCGTGTCCCCTGCATCGGCAGGCGGACTCTCAACCACTGCGCCACCAGGGAAGACCTCATGCCTTTATTCTTAAATCTCTTGTGCTACAGAAAACCTCTGAAATGTTCAGTATCACCCTAAAATAGAAAATTTATTCACTGTATATATAATTACTGTCCCTCATTATTTTAAAGTATAAATAAACGTATGAAAAATACAGGGCTTCCCTGGTGGTGCAGTGGTTGAGAGTCCACCTGCCAATGCAAGGGACATGGGTTCGAGCCCCGGTCTGGGAGGATCCCATGTGCCGCGGAGCGGCTGGGCCCATGGGCCATGGCCGCTGGGCCTGCGCGTCCGGAGCCTGTGCTCCGCGGTGGGAGAGGCCACAGCAGTGAGAGGCCTGTGTACGGGCTTCCCTGGTGGCGCAGTGGTTGAGAGTCCGCCTGCCGATGCAGGAGACGCGGGTTCGTGCCCTGGTCCGGGAAGATCCCACGTGCCGCGGAGCGGCTGGGCCCGTGAGCCGTGGCCACTGCGCCTGCGCGTCCGGAGCCTGTGCTCCGCAACGGGAGAGGCCACAGCGGTGAGAGGCCCGCGTACCGCAAAAAAAAAAAAAAAAAAAAAAAACCCTCTCATACTATAAACCACATCAAAAAAATATTGCAGTTTTTAAAAAAAGGTGCTCCGAGAACAACTGGTAAGGGCATGGGACAAGAAGAATAGAAGAGGAAAAAACAAAAGTACAGTTTCTGGTGAAGTCTCAGCCTCCACCTGATCCTGCAGGTAACTCTGGGGCATAAGTTACCCCTAGATCACATCCAGCTGGGCTGGATGTATAGGAGCTGGGCTTTTGTACTTGCACGCCATTCAGTCACCTACTACGGGCCACAATGAGGGGCAGGGGACATACACCCCCAGGCGCTTCTGGCTGTGGGATGGAACACCACCCCGCACTCCACGGGCTTCTGCACCCCAGGCAATCCTCTGAAAAAGGTCTCAGGTGTGAGCAGCCATCGGCAAAGCCCTCAGAAGCACACAGAGTTGGTGAAAGGGATCCATTGGAATCTGGTGACAATGCTGAACTTTACCTGAGCCCAGTGATCTTGGAAAACAGTGAAGGTTAAGAAATCCCCCTCAGCCTTTTGTGTCCCAGGAAACAGAGTATCGCAAAGAACAACATGTCCCCATGTGACTTAGGGAAGAGTCACTGGTACCCCCCTTGTTTTACCTTTGACAAGCCAGACACAGACCTTCCACATTCCTATTCTTTGCCTCATAAATGATTCGTTGAATAAAGTTTCTCCTTACCTGCAAATTCAGATTTATTTTGTATTGGACAGGGCACAACGGTGCCCACCACTGAGACCATACAGACAGTAGCCGGGCCAGAACTCAGGCCTCCACTCCCAGATTCATCACCTCCCCTAGGACTGCAATCCTCTGTGGTCTCACCCCCATGCCTTTAGGTATGGCATCCCTCCCTTCCCAGGCTCTTATCCCCCCCTCAAAAATCCTGTCCATCCTCCCAAGCTCACCTCTTCCCTATGTCTTCCTCGGTACACGTGGACTCAGTAGAAACTTGTATTTATTGAATGAACATCACTCCACTTACTCACTTGGACAGGAAATAGCTCTAGGCTGTGTCTGAGATCCCAGAAGCAGCTTCATGGGCATCCACAAGGTGATCAATAACATAATCATGTCATAAAGACATACAGTCAGGTCAGGTATAAGGGGTTGCTTGGTAAGGCAGAAATTTAATTCTTTCACTAGAGCGGCTAGGGACTCATCTGGTTCAAAGAGAACCAGCAAACCGCTCTGCCTTCTAAGCTCTGAGAAGAGCCACTTAGAGGACTCTCTCAGTTATGCAAATTATGTGGGAGGAGACATTTCCCCTAGGGGAAAAGTAGAATGAGGACCTTCCTCACCTGACATAAGGTACTTCTCCCAATGCACCTAGGGATGCAGAATTGTCTTGGAAGAAGTGAGTCAATCTTTCTAGGAGCCAAGAATTTCCTGGGAAGGAAAGGATTGAAATCCCAAACCTGAGCCCAGGCATGTAGTGCAACATTATTGGAACATCTTTAAGTTGATTGGATGGCCTGCCCATTTTCAGAACAAAAGGACAATAAGGGTTCCAATAGAAGATTGACCAGAAGAAAGAGGGAGCCTGGACTGGTAGCCCATGTTTGCCACCAGGCTGGAGGTTTTGCAGTTCTGGGACATGTAACCAAGGCTGTAACTCCTCTGAGCCCAGCCACTCTGACCCAGCTTCAGAACCAGTGATAGAACATGTGACTGTGCAATAGGATATCCAATGCCTTCCTCAACTCCATGTGCCTGCCCCAACTCTCTGAGCTTCTGAGTGAGAAAAACAAAAATGGATGCTGCTTCGTCTCCAGCCTCTAAATCTAGCCTGCAGCTGTACTTTGTGTGATCCACCCTAACAGGAAACATACAGGAAAGGGAATTCTGGACAATGCAGTTTCACTTAGCCAAGTTGACACATCGTAAAACAAACCCAGATAAAACCAACCCAGTGAGACGTAGCCAACACCCTGATCAAACCAGGCCTAAAGTCTGGATTCTCTGAACTAGTCAATTACAGCCAACAAATTTCCTCTGTCATTTAAGCTAGTGTAAACTGGCTCTTTTAAAATTTGCAGACCAAAAGTATCATAACTGTTATAGCCAGGGAATAATATCAGGGTCCAGCCCTGGGCCAGGAAGAAGAATGTGGAGTCTAAATATCCCAGAGAAGGAAAAGGAGTACAGAATAAGAAAGACTGAGTTAGCTCTTACTGTACTAAGCTAAGCTAAAGAATCCTGTCCTAGAGAAACTTAAAGGAAACTTGTAGTCTGACACTAAGTGTTCCAGTCCAAAGAGCTAACCCCAAACTTTGGAGAAAGGAACAAATATTATATGATCCACTCCTGGGGCACTCAGGACTCTCCTCCATGTCATTTCTTGTAACTCTGTCCTGTGTGGTTGTTAAAGTGGTTCATCATCATTTAACTTTTCACATCAGGCTCTTGTCACTCTCAGCACTAAATGTGACTCAGTGGCTTCTACTGACTCAGATAGAGAATAGGTCCCTCCTAAAAATAAAAAATAAAAAAAAAAATTGGTCTCTCCTAGAAGAGAACACAGGCAAACCATTCTCTGACATAAATCGTAGCAATGTTTTCTTAGATCCTTCTCCCAAGGTAAAATAAATAAAAGCGAAAATAAACAAATGGGACCTAATCAAACTTATAAGCTTTTGCACAGCAAAGGAAACCATAAACAAAACAAAAAGACAACCTACAGAATGGGACAAAATATTCACAAATGTTATGACTGATAAGGGCTGAATTTCCAAAATATACAAACAGCTCATACAGCTCAATATCAAAAAAACAAACAACCCAGTCAAAAAAATGGGCAGAAGACCTAAACAGACATTTCTCCAAAGAAGACATGCAGATGTCTAAAAGGCATGTGAAAAGATGCTCAACATCACTAGTTCTTAGAGATATGCAAATCAAAACTACAATGAGGGGGCTTCCCTGGTGGCGCAGTGGTTGGGAATCCGCCTGCCGATGCAGGAGACGCGGGTTCGTGCCCTGGTCCGGGAGGATCCCACGTGCCGCGGAGCGGCTGGGCCCGTGAGCCATGGCCGCTGGGCCTGTGTGCCCGGAGCCTGTGCTCCGCGACGGGAGAGGCCACAACAGTGAGAGGCCCGCATACCGCAAAAAAAAAAAAAAAAAAAAAAAAAAAAAAAAACTACAATGAGGTATCACCTCACTCCAGTCAGAATGGCCATCATCAAAAAGTCTATAAATAATAAATGCTGGAGAGGGTGTGGAGAAAAGAGAACCCTCCCACACTGTTGGTGGGAATGTAAATTGGTGCAGCCGATATGGAGATCAATATGGAGGTTTCTCAAAAAACTAAAAATAGAGTTACCATATGATCCAGCAATCCCACTCCTGGGCATATATCCAGAAAAGATGAAAACTCTAATTCAAAAAGATACATGCACCCCAATATTCATAGCAGCACTATTTACAAAAGCCAGGACATGGAAGCAACTAAATGTCCATAGACAGATAAATGGATAAAGAAGATGTGGTATATATATATATATATATATATATATATATATACACAATGGAATATTACTCAGCCTTAAAAAGGAATGAAATAATGTCATGTGCAGCATCATGGATGGACCTAGAGATTATCATAATAAGTGAAGTACGTCAGACAGAGAAAGACAAATATCGTATGATATCACTTATTTGTGGAATCTTAAAAAATGATCTAAATGAACTTATTTACAAAACTGAAACAGACTCATAGACATAGAAAACAAACTTATGGTTACCAAAGGGGAAGGCGGGGGAGGGATAAACAGAAGTAAATTTGGGATTATCAGATATACACTGCTATATATAAACTAGGTAAACCACAAGGACCTACGGTACAGCACAGGGAACAACAACAAAAAAGAATAGGTCTTAATAAATACTTACAAACATTAAGGAGTAATGATTAAAAGAATAGTCTTTGAAGGAAGTTAAATCTATATTCAAATCCTGGCTCTACCACCTACTGAATATAATATATTGAGCCAAGTTCCTTAATCCATCTAAGCCTCAATTTCCTCATCTGTAAAGTACAGTAAGTCCTATCCCACACAGTTACCAAGACGATTAAAAAAGATAGTGCGGGCTTCCTTGGTGGCGCAGTGGTTGAGAGTCCGCCTGCCGATGCAGGGGACTCGGGTTCGTGCCCCGGTCCGGGAAGAACCCATGTGCCCCCCTGCTGACTCCCCTCAGCTTCAGCTCTGACCAAGTGATGGTTAATTTTATGTGTCAACTTGACTGGGCTAAGAGATGCCCAGATAGCTGGTACAACATTATTTCTGGATGTGTCCGTGAGGGTGTCTCCAGAAAGGATTAGCATTTGAATCGGTAGTCAGAGTAAAAAGACACCCTCACCAATGCAGGTAAAATAATATCATCTCCATTGGCACATTTGACAAGAGCAAAAGATTTAGATGTTATGGTAGAGAGAGTAATGCCTGCCCCCTCCAAAAAATGCCCATGTCCTAATCCTCAGAACCTGTGAATGTGTTAAGGGTACATGTCAAGGGTTGCAGATGGAATTGAGGTTGCTAATCAGCTTACCTCAAGATAAAGAGATTATCCTGGATTATCCAGATGGGCTCAATGTAATCACATGGGTCTTTAAATCGGGGAAAGGTGGCAGAAGAGTCGGCACCAAAGAAATGACATCATGAGAAATATTTCACCAGCCATTCATTGTTGGTTTTGATGATGGAAGGAGGCCATGAGTCAAGGAATGTGGACAGCTTCTAGAAGCAGGAAAAGCCCAGAAATGGGTTCTCGTTTAGAGCCTCTAGAAGGAATTCAACCTTGTCAACACCTTGCTTTTGGCCCCATAAGACCCATTTCAGACTCTGACTTCTAGACCTATAAGGTAATAAATCTGTACTGTTTTCAGCAACTAAGTGTGTGGCAATTTGTTACAGCAAATTGGGAAACTAATGCAGATTTTGATACCTAGAATTTGGATGTTGCTCTAACAAGTACCTTAAAATGTAGAAGTATCTCTTCCAAGAGAAGGATACAGAGTTTGAAGACACGGAGGTGTAGAGGGTGAGGGAAAGGAAGTACAGATCCCCGCATGAGAGACTGGAAGGCCACAGTTAGAGCTGGTTTGGAGCAAGTTACACTCACCCCTGGTAGTCACCCAGGACAAAGCTTCCTAAGAGCTAGAATCCTCAAAATAGCCTCTCTACTGAGAACAGAGAGTTCGCACTCTCTGATTTCAGGGTCTGCTACTTCCGTACAAAGCAAGACAATTTCGACTCTGTTTACCCATTAAACATGACCTGGGAGGCACTTGTGTAGCCTTCCCCAGTGAGAGGAAGAAAAGGGTTAACCTCTCTGGCTAATGCGACTGTCCTCCTAGCTCTCTATGGGGCAGAAATCAATGAAAGCTGTTTTCATCCAAGTAAAAATAAATCTTAATCACCTTTGTAAAGGAGAAGATAAACAGGCAGCATTCTAAAAATGAACTCCCCTATTAAACAACTGTTAAATGCTATTTATTGAACAATACCAAAGATGACATCACATTCAGGTGATAAGGTGGGTATCATCAGCTGCTGATTAGGGAGCAATTGAAAAGGGGGAGGAAAGTAAATGAAGATATATAAATAGATTCAAAAAAGTTTGTGCAGAGGGCTCTCTGAATGTGTAAGGTATATGGAAATGAGCAAGCCAGCAGCACATTTCTGACATCAGGGGCTGATATCAAAGGGGATATCCAGGTACCACCACATTCCACTTGATGCCTCCAGCATCATGTCCTAGGCTGGGTGGCCTCTGTCACTGACCCATGAGGCAACATGAAACCATAAAAACCTTCAGCCCACATGCCTTCTGTTTTCTGCCACCCTCACATCTCCCATGTTTTCCCTAAAGCCTTTATAGTACAACTTCCAATTTCCCTCCCTTCTACTACTGAAGATGCCTGCTTGAGGGCTCTCAATGGCTCCATTTTCCATATTGTTGGAATTATTTACTCCTTCATCACCTGTAAAGAGAACATACATTCTCACTGACTTGGGGCTTGACCACGTGACACGCTTTGACCAGTGGCCAGTGAACAGATGTAACATATGCTATGCCCATGCAGAAGTTAAGATGCATTCCAAGTTTCTACCTCTTAAAATCTCTTAATCTTCCCTTCTGTCCTAAGAATAGTGTCCTAGATTAGGATGTCTTCTTGACTGCCTCAACCTGAATCCCAAAATGAGTCACTGAACAGAGCTTCAGCCAAACTGCAGCTGCTAAAATGTAGTATAAGAGAGAAATAAATTTGTGTTGTTATAAGGTACAGATATTTGAGGGACTGTTCGTTACCACACCAATCAAAATCTGACTATTACACAGCCCACTTCAATGACTTCTCCTCAATTTTTATCCTGCTCAGTCCCTGCAAGAGCATTTCCCAAAGTATATCTTCAGAACCATAGTCATGAGAGAGGCTTAACTGGAGTAGGATAAAATCCTGCATAATCACTCTTGGAGATTCACGATGACCATCAGCATATTAAAGGCTCTGAGAAATCCTGCAGTATATGGTAGTGGTTAAAAGTATGAGCTCTGGAATTGCCTGGATTCAAATCCTGGGTCTACTACTGATTACTAGGTGAGTGGCTTTGACAGATCACTTCATCTATTTGAGCCTCAGTGTTCTTATTTGAAAACTGAAGATAATGAGAGTACCTTCACAGGGTTATTCTGAGGATTAAAGGAAATTACGAAAATGAAGTACTAATGGACTTTTGTCCAGGTCACAGAGTGACCCATCCTTCTCCAAACTCATATAAACGGCATATGAAGTATTTTAAAGTATTAAAAGCATATGTATAATCATGCTCAGAAACAATATTCAAATCTCTTTGGACTAGGAATGGGATGAAATTCCACAATTCGGTGGGGAATGGGGAAAGGGAGGTTGAGGGTTCACCAGGCACTGAAGCTAGAATCAGGTAGTGAGGCTGAAGAGCCCAATGCCCACTGAAGAATGGGACTGGACATTCTTCGTGCATGGCAGGGGAAAAGAGACAGTTTCACAAATGAGGCCAGGGACTATGACTGTGCCTCCCCCTGCCCTGCAAACAGAGGTTGAAATTTTCCATCATTTACCCAAGAATTTGAAGCTCTAACTGAGATGTGGACGCATGGCGGAAGGAGAAAGCAGGACACATAAGTATTGATGAACCTGGTACATGTATTCGCTGACTCAGGGGCTGGAGCTGTTCTATCCCCAGGGAGTGAGAGGTCTGAGCTGCTAGTGTAAGACCAGTTTCTGAATTGTGGACAGTTGAGGCCAGGCAGAGACAACCATGATTCCACAGTGAATGAAGGGAAAGCAGCGTAGGAGCTCACAATCAAGTCAGACACACAAACAAAAATTACAAATGAAATCAGAGAAATTAACATCTTGATAGGGATCCAATAAATAAAACAATGGGAGAATTCATATCTGAAGAAAAATAAATAATATACAACATTTTTAAAGATGTGTAAAATTTAAAAAGAAATATAAGCATAGCATGTTATCAGTTTTTATCATGTTTGTGTGTAACACTCCTACATCAGTAGCTCCAGCTACGATTACTCTCTTGCACTCCCGTTCTATATTTTCAACCTCTAGAGAGCTAGCTATCTGGGGAAAGTTGTTCAACTTCTTTAGGCCTCAAGCTTCCTATTCTGTAAAACTAGGTTGTTGCTGGGATCAAAAGATGATCTATGGGGGCTTCCCTGGTGGCGCAGTGGTTGACAGTCCGCCTGCCGATGCAGGGGACGCGGGTTCGTGCCCCGGTCTGGGAGGATCCCACGTGCCGCGGAGCGGCTGGACCCGTGAGCCATGGCCGCTGAGCCTGGGCGTCCGGAGCCTGTGCTCCGCAACGGGAGAGGCCCCAACAGTGAGAGGCCCGCGTACCACAAAAAAAAAAAAAAAAAAGAATCAAGGCTTAGGAAAAATTCCTCGAAGCTCTTGGCTCCACCCTCTGGGCTCTTGATCATCTAAGTATCATTCTTCCTTTACTATAAAATGTAGCCCACGTTTGAAACTGCATAATTTTCTCATCCTGTGTCCTACCTGTAGAAGCTTCAGTGTCCAAAGTCCTCTTTTCACTTTGTACTATGGCGGTCCCTTTCAGTTCCAGCCAGCAATGTTTCTGTCAGTACATTTCTCTTATTTTGTGGTTCTCCTGTGAAATTAATTGAAGTTAACACCATTAGACAAAAGGCACACTTAAAATTTCATCAAGCTCAGCTAGATGCTCTGTGAAGACCTAAATGGGTGGAATGGGGGAGGGAGGGACGTCTGAGAGGGAGGGGTATATGTATACATATAGCTGATTCACTGTACAGCAGAAACTAACACAACATTGTAAAGCAACTATACTCCAATAAAATAAATAAATTCACTAAATTAAAAAAAAAATTTTGAATAAAAAATAAATAAATTAATTAAATAAATAAAAAGATAAGCCTTTGTCTATCTTGAGTTTCTGCTGAGACTTAAGAGACAACACTCTTAAGCTTCTTATTAGCACTTTTTATTTACTAAATAGTTCTCTTAAGTACCACTTTAGAATCTCCTGAGGTCTTGGCAAAAGACTTAATCGCCACACCATGAATTTCGTCTTTAGACCATGTTTTCCTGGAAGTGCCTCAAATTTTATATTTGTCTATTCCTTAATTTTAGCATCACCTGCCACCCAAAGAGGCTGGAAACTTTCAAAACTATGCAACCCTGGTTCCTTCTTATTTAACAGTCCTTACTTTAGCTTATCTCTCTCCTCTCACATTATACTAAAAGGAACAAGAAGAAACCAGGTGGCTCCTTCAACCCTCTGGATATCTCCTTAACTAGAACACCCAATTTAGTAGGTACCTTTTCTACTTCTCGCATTTCTGTAGGCAACAATGTTGCTAAACTCCAGTGGTGCAGCTAAGGAGGATCCCCTTTCTTTCAGTTTCAAGTAACATTTCCTCAGTTTTGTGTAAGTTTCATCAACCTCCTCCTCTGAGCCCATCAGCCTTCGGTGAGCAGTCTGTTCAATGCACTTTAGTTTTATACTCACACTCTCCTCAAAGTCCTTCCATCTTCTGCCACTAACAATTTCCAAAGTCACTCCCATAGATGGGTTATAGAAGCACCTACTTCCAGGTACAAAAATCTGTACTAGTCATCTATTGCTGCACAACAAATCAATCAAAAACTTAGTGACTTAAGACAATACACCTGTATTATCTCCGCAGTTTCTGTGCACCAGGAATTCAGAAGTGGTTTAGCTGGGTGGTTCTAGCTCAGGGTCTCTTCTGAGGTCTCAGTCAAATATTGGATAAGACTACAGTTATATGAAGGCTTCACTGAATCTAGAAGATACAATTCCAAGATGTCTCACTCATATGGCTGTCGCATTTATGCTGGGTGGTAGCAGGACCCCTTCGTTTCTCACCACATAGACCCCTAAGTATCTCCCCAAAATTCATATGTTGAAGCCCCAACCCCAATGTAATGGTATTTGGAAGTGGGGCTTTGGGGAGATAACTAGCTTTAAATGAGGTCACGAGGGTAGGGACCCCATGATGTGATAGATGTCCTTACAAGAAAAGGAGAAGACCAAGGCTCTCTTTCTCCACCATGTGAAGACACAGTAAGAGGCAGCTGTCTACAAGCCAGCTTTGTGTAGAGGGATACAGGCTATACAAACAACAGAAACCAAATGACCGAAGCCAAACCGCAAGGAAGAGACAGCCCCAAAGTCCAAACCCAGGCTTTCGTACTCCACGTACCTGACTTTTCCCACAACACCATGGCCTTATCATGCAGCGGAGGTGGAGAATGTGATGTCGGAGGTTAGGCAGTGTGAAAGTGGCAATAAAAGGAAAAGAATCCAAGGCAAAGCTTACTAAGGTCGCCATTCTGTAGCTCAAGTCTACCAGGCCCCACTACCCAGAAACGCAAAGACCCCAGGCCTTAGCCAATATTCTCCCCAAACCTATATCTGAAGCAGTCACATCCCACCATCCCCACTGGGGGCCTGAACCCTTCTACTCAGAATCCTGTAGGCTAGCTGAACCCTGAGAGTCAGACACATGGGTTCAATTCCCAGCTCTGATTTTTATGAGCTGTGAAGCTTTGGATAAGTTACTTCACCTCTCTGAACTTTGTTCTCTTTTAATATAATAGGGGTTCCTGCCTTATAGGGGTAAAAGCAGTTAACATGCCAGCACAGAGCTTAGCCTAGAGCTTGGCACATAGTAAGGACTCAATAAATGGCAGCCTTAGTTGTTCTTTTGTCTGCCTGGTCCCTAGATCTCTGCTTTGGCTGGCTTAATTCAAACAATCACGCCAACTCTCCGTGCTTTCTCAGAGCGCCTTCACATAAGCAGATGTCAGAAATCCCAGCCCAGGACTGGCTATGTCATCTGGATGAAGCTCAACATCTGCCATGGATGCTTTCCCCCAGAATGTTTTCATGGCCTCCTGTGGCCCCTCAGCAGCAGTGAGACTCAGAAGAAGTGTGGGGCTCGTGGGCCTGGGGGGGGGGTCTTCAGCTCCCTCCATCTGCCAGGCCAGCTTAGTACTCCCAAAGCAGCCCAAAGATGCTCCACCCCGGGCCGCTGTAGTGGAAGCTGGCCTCTCTCTGCCCCGGCACACAGCAGCTGAGCTATCTGCTCAAACCAGGGACACAGCAGTTCATTCTGAGGGCAACCTCCTCTGTGCTCCAACTAACTCACTCATTCCACAGGTAATTATCAAGCACCTACTAAGTGCCAGATCCTGCACTAGGAATACAAGTTTTGCCCTAAAGAAGCTCACAGTTTTGTAGTAGGGATAGTTTTTTTAAAAAAGAAAAGGAGGGCTTCCCTGGTGGTGCAGTGGTTGAGAGTCTGCCTGCCAATGCAGGGGACGCGGGTTCGTGCCTCGGTCCGGGAAGATCCCACATGCCGCGGAGCAGCTGGGCCCGTGAGCCATGGCCGCTGAGCCTGCGCGTCCGGAGCCTCTGCTCCGCAATGGGAGAGGCCACAACAGTGACAGGCCCGCGTACCGCAAAAAAAAAAAAAAAAAAAAAAAAAAAAGAAAAGGAAAAATAATACTGTACATCAACTATAGATCAATTTTTTAAAAAAAGATTGAACAGCCCATCTTAGCAGGTTTTAAAAAAAGAAAAGGAAGAAAGAAATTATGAGCTAGTGTAATTAGTACTGGAATTAAGGTATGCATAGAGGTCTTTGGGAATGAGAGAAGTAAACACTGAACCCAGCCTTGCAGCGGGGGTAAAGGAAGAGAAGGCTTCCTGGAGGAAGTGTTTCCTGACGCAAGCGTGAAAGACAAAGCAGAATGAACAGGCTAGAGAGGAGCATGAAAAGGTGCTCCAGG
This sequence comes from Kogia breviceps, assembly GCF_026419965.1. Lineage (NCBI taxonomy): Eukaryota > Metazoa > Chordata > Mammalia > Artiodactyla > Physeteridae > Kogia > Kogia breviceps. The sequence continues at coordinate 20,258,997 of NC_081323.1, forward strand.
GAGAAGGCATGGTATGAGCAAATATGTGGAGATACTACGTACCGATCTTGGAGCCACAAACAGTAGGTCGACTGTCTGCCTGGCACCACTCGCATTCTGAGGCCTGCCACACACATCCACACAAGGGAGCCGCCATGTTTCTAGGACACACTAGTCCCTTACTCCGAGTTCACTGGGCTTGGGTCACGGGACATAAAATGGGCCCAGGGACCCCCACCCTTACCCCGAGGGATTTTAACTTGAGGCCAAAGCGTGGCTGAAACTGTAAGATGACAAACCCAAGAATTGTCACAAATCAAGTTTCCAGCAGCAAAATGTGGTGATTTTCATACATGATGTTCCTCTTAGCAAGAGATGGATCTGTGGTCCCTCCCCTTGAACCTGGAGGAGTCTTTGTTACTAAATGGATGCATAAACTGTGGCAGAAGCAGCTTCCAAGGTTCTGTTAGAAAAGGCCATGCATCTTCTACCAATCTCTTTTGGGACACCAGCCTTTGGAGCTCTGAGCTGCCATGTAAGAATTCTGGCTACTCTAAGGTTGCTATACTAGAAAGACCACACAGAAAGATGATAGCGTGGTAGAGAAAAATGCTGTAGGAGCATCAGCTATCCCAGCCCCCAGCCCAGGGGTCAGATCTGTGAGTAAGGAAGACTACTTCAACCTCAACCGACATCGGACTGCAGCCACACGAAAGAACCTGGACATGAACCAACCAGCTGGGTCAAGTTAAGTATTAGAACAATGAGAGACGGTAATGAATGTTGTTTCATGTCGCTAAGATTAAGATGGTTTGTTATGCAACGGTAGTTAAACAGAGAATCAGGAAAGCCCTTACGTGGTGAGAAAGGATGAAGCTGACGTGTTAGAATAGATGGAGAGATGGAGGTATTGCTTGACAACTTGGTCTAGCTGTTTGGGACCTCTTGTCCCTGCTCTCCCTGAAACAATCCTTAGATTTCTTGAGCCAGTAAGTCTTCTTATAACCTAAGTTAGCTCAAGTTGGATTTATGTCACTCGCAACCAAATTAACACAGGTGATTTGGGATAAGCCCAAAGAGCTTGATGTGTTTAAAGCACATATCTGGAACTGGGGGGGCGGCCAGTGGGAGTTGGCCAAGAGTGAGAGATGAAGGAGAGGAGGGAATCCCAGGAGACATCATTCAGGAACTGTAGGACACCACAAGGAGTTTTGTTGTGTTTAATTTATATCTCATCTAGCTCCACAAATGATATGGGGAGACTACCAAGGACTTTGGACTTTATTATAAAGACAATGTCTAGCCGGTGAACAATTTTCATCCAAAGTATGAAAGGTTCAGATATGCATTGTGGAAAGGTCAACCTGTCACTTTAGATGATGTGTTGGAGAGAAGTGAACTGTCAAGAGTCTATTGATGTAATGGAGGGAAGAAATGATGAGGGACTGAACCAAGGTGGAGCAATGGGGGAAGAATGAGAAAGAAGCAAGCATTAAGGTAGAATGGACAGACCTGGAGTCCTTTATGAGAAGGAGAAAGGGAAAAGATTAAGATGATTTCCAAGTTTGTGGCCTGAGTATCTGAAGAGGTAATGAGGTCTTTGCCAAAATGCAAGAGGAGGATCAAGTCAGGGGGTAAGGATGATGGCTTGAGCTTGTATATGCAGAGCTTGAAGTGGCTGTGAGTTTGAAGGGCAAAAGGTCATGCATTAGTTCATCCATTTAACACGTTTATTAAGCACTTGTTTTATGCCAAGCTCTGGCAAAGTGTCGGTGAGCAAAATGGGTATATCGCTTGCCCTCATAAATTTTACAGTCTAGAGGAGGAGATAGAAATTAATTGAACATGTAAATATATAATTACAAACTCTCAAAGAATGCTATGAAGAAAAAGTAATAGAACCTATAATGGCACATTACAAGGAAACCTGATGGAGTCTATAGGGATATATTAGTTCCTGTGATTGCCTAACGAATAGACACAAAATTCAGGGGCATAAAACAACTATAATCATTTATTACCTCTGAGGGCTTCTGAATTCTTAAGAGGCACAGTGAGAACAACTTATCTTTGCTCCATGATATCTGGTGTCTCAGCTGAAAGACCCCAAAACTGGGGGCTGGAACCATGTGAAGTTTCACTCATTCACATGTTTGATGGGCTATGTTGGCTTTCCAAGTGGTCCCTCTGCATGGGCTAGTTGGGCTTCCTCACAAAATGGTGGCTGAGTACCATGGACAAGTGGAGAGGGGGAAAGAGACAGAGAAAGATGCTGCCTTTTATGACTTAGTCTTCAAAGTCATGCAGCATCTCTTCTGCCACATTCCATTCATCAAGGCAGTAACCAAAGTCCACCCAAGTTCTAAATGAGGGAACACAAACCCACCTCTTGACGTCAATGTCACATTTGTAAGAAGAGCATGTGGGATGGAATATATATATATATATATTACTGTGGCCATCTTTGGAAAAGACAATCTACCACAGGAGAGGTCAGCAAAGACTACTCAAGAAAATAACATTTGAGCTGATATCTCAATGATAAACATGAGTCAACTAGTGATGGGATGAAGATGACATACTAGGGGCAGTATACCTAGCAGAGGGAACAGCATGTAGAGAGGCCCTGAAGTATAAAAGAGAATGATGTACTCAAGAAGCTGATGGAAGGCCAGAGTAATTGGAGTGAATTTGACATAGAAATCTAAATCTCTAGGAAAAGCTAATGTTGGAAGCAAAAATGTGGAAGCCCAGAGTAGATGGCAGTAGATGGGACCACATGGGAGAGTGAGCAAAGAGGGAGAACAGGTCTCACAGAAGCTTGAGTTTGCTTGGACTTAATGCCCTCTGCCAACTTCCTGCTGCTAAAATATGATTAAGCTCAGAACTTGTCTTAACTCTCCCAACCAGTAGAAGCTGGCTGCCTTGCTTTGCTACCTAGCTGTGATAGCCAGCCTCTAAGATGGCCCCTGAGGATCCTTGCCTCTTGGTATTGACATCTTTGTGTAGTCCCCTCTCACACTGAATCATCTTGACATCTATCACTTAGAAGTGAAAGTGTATGACTTCCAAAGGTAAGTCACAAAAGAATTGCAGCTTCTGCCTTGGATTGTTCACTCTGAAAAGACAGGTCATCGTGTCACGAAGCCTCAAACAGCTCTCTGGAGAGGTCCATATGGTGAGAAACTGAGGCCCCCTGCCAATAGCCAGCACCAACTTGCCAGCAATTTGAATGAACCACCTTGGAAGTGGGTCCTCATCCCTAGTCAAACCTTCAGATAATTCCAGCCCTCTAGTCCTTAAGACCTCAAGATGAGGCCTCAGACATCATAAAGCAGAGACAAGGTATCCCTGCTGAACCCTGTCTGAATTAAGGACCAGCAAAAGCCATTTGAGAAAATAAATTATTATTGTTGTTTCAAGCCATTGAAATGCTGAGATGATTTGTTAACACAGTGATAAATGACTACTATGCTAGCCCTGACCCTTTGATTATCCTTCTTTACCTCATATTTCCCTGGTATAACCAATTCTATGAGACTTTTTGAGCTAGAAGAGATCACCCAGTCAAAGCTTGAATCCATTTAGGGCCTTCCAAGCAAGTAAACAAAATCACCTCCATTTACACACCTCTAGTGACAGACAACTCACTACCTCCCAAGGCAACTCATTCCACTTAACGTCAGGCTCCTTTGTAAATTAGAATCACAGGTGAGTCTTCCACCCCAGTCACCACTCCTTATGGCCCCTTCTTTCCCGGGAGCAGTTCCTGACCCGGTGCTGAAACTAGAGCCCCCTCAACCAAAAAATCAAATTACAATTCCAAAAGGCATGCTTGCATTGGAAACATCAGCAAGAAAGTTCTGTTTCCCTGTATCTCTAAAGGAAAAAAGACTCCTTGTCAGTTTGGAGCAATTAGCTGTGGGAGATGATGACGGAGCAGTGAGAGTTGCTGTGAGGAGGCAGAGTAGCAGTGGAAGCCCCAACTCAGACAGACGCGCTGCAGATGGCACGACAAGATAACACCTTTCACATTTCAGAAATCACCCTGTCAACAATGTTTCCAGACTTGGAAATTAGCTGAAGTCATCAGGAGTTCCTGGCAGCAAGCAGCAGGCACCTTGATGGGGGCCCCTCATCTGACATTATGCATTGGTGTGAAAAGAAACCAGCAAGGTCCATGGAAAAGGTTTGTGGACCCTCTGTCTCCTGAGGCTGCAGAAAGGGCAAAATCCTCGAGCATGTTAAGGCATTTATTTGGGGTCAACATTCAAAAGCCCCAATCTTCTGTCTCCTATCCCAGTGGTAGGGGATTCACTCCAAGTTTCAGAACGTGACCTCCTCCTACTCCATGCCTTGTAGATTGATGTTTCCTCTTTAGAGGGTAACAGAAAGCAAAAATGATAAAGTCAATCACCCATGTCTTAAGTAAGAATTACATTATTTTTAACAAAATCACACCTGTTAAAATAAAAACTGGTCTCTTTGCTGAAGATAAAGCCCCATCAGAGGCAGTCTATGCCAACTCTCTGACCTTGCCATTACAGTTGCCCTGCTCTGGCAACCCCACCCTAGAAGAGCAGAGAAACAAAATCAGAAGCTGGTACCTTGCTGCCCAGGACATCCAAGACTCCAGCCAATTACAGTGATTGCAGGCAGGCAGAGTGGGGGCCGTGGGAGGTGGGAGTTAACTATTGTTACAGCCCTGGTTGGTGCTGTAGCATGCGATGCAGCATGGAGTTAAGATTACATATCTAATGGAAGGAATGTATAGTCTAGGAGAAAAACCATCTTTATCCCTTCTGCTGAAGCACCTTCTCAATGTTTTTTTCCTGGAGGGAATAAGGGCTATTTCCCAAATCACAAAGTCGTACTTACTAGAGCAAAAGAAAGAGGTAAATGATTCTCCCTAGGAATTCAAAAGGACAAAAGCTAAACTTGAACATGTGCCTGTGTGTGGTATTGGAAACAACGTTTGCAAAGAGTAAAGGTGGGAGGTAGGGGGTAGAATGCTCTCTAGTGGTTATGGTAATCCAGATCTTTGAGACTTAGCTGGAGACTTCCAACCAAATCTACCAATCCTGCAGCAAGTTTGAGTCCCAGGAGATATCCAAGACCCTTGCCTTTCTCTCAGGACCCTGAAAGATCGGGGGACATTTGCCATTGTAGGACACCCAGCAGCTGGTAGACTGCTCTGGACAGATGGATGAAACCCCAAGAGGTGGGATGAGAGGGAAAGGTGAAGTTAAGGATCTTGTTTAAGGAATGTGATGTGAGCAACCTAGGGTCTTTATGAAGGTCAGTCTGCTGGGACCCATTACCAAGCCAGCTCCTGGCACTGAGAAAAGGTGAGAGGAGCAAAATCCAGGAGAAGACAGCCCTGCCTCTGGGGACATGTGGCGTTAAGGACTCCAGAGAGAAAGTCTCTTATCTTCAGCCAATTGTGGGCTGCAAGAGAAGGGGAAGGCTGCTGAATTATTCCCAAGACTCTCCCTTCTGCATACTTCTTCTGGGGGTCAATTGCAGCCAAATCTGTCTCTACTTATGGGTCAGAGATGGAAGCGGGGAAACCAGCCTTGACTGAACATCTTCCATAAGCCAGATCTTTTGCATATATCATCTCAGGCTATCCTCTCAAGACTCTTGGCCAAAAGACAACTAAGACAACAGCATCTGAATGGAGTCTGTATTGTGCTGGTAGAGACCCTGCTCTAGCTGCCCCAACCATCACCAAAGACGGCTGACCACACCTTAAAGAGCCCCTGTCAGTCACAGGAAGGGACTGAGCTTTATCTCTGATTCCAGGTCTAGAACAACCTGGGCAGGCTGGCAATCAGAAAATTAAGCAGGAACCAACAGCCCAAAGAAACCAGGAGAGTTTGGATTTCTGCAAAACCCTAGGGGACTTAAGGAAGGCTTCGATTGGCCTTTCTCTAAACCGGGGGTTCTCAAAGCATGGACCCTGGACCAGTAGCACTGATATCACCTGGGAACGTGTTAGAAATGCAAATATCACTATCTTTGAAAGATATTTACATTCGATGTCGCTGCAGCACTATTTCCAACAACCAAGACATGGAAGCAAACTGAGTGCCCATCAACAGATGAATGGATAAAGAAGATGTGAAATAGACAGGTATAGATGTAGATACACACACACACACACACACACACACACACACACACACACACACAGTGGAATATTATTCAGCCATAAAAAAAGAAGAAAATCTTGCTGTTTGCAACATAATGAATTGGACCTTGAGGGCATTATGCTAAGTTAAATAAGTCAGACAGAGAAAGAGAAACACTGTATAATCTCACTTACATGTGGAATCTTTAAAAAAAAACCTGAATTTACAGATACAGAGAACAGATTGGAGGTTGCCAGAGATGGAGGATGGGGGATGAGCAAAATAGATGAAGGTGATAAAAAGGCACAAACTTCCAGTTATAAGTCCTGGAGATGCAGATGTATTTAAAAAAAAAAAAAAAGAAATGCAAACTCTTGAACCCCACCCTAGACCTAGGTAATCAGACATTCTGAGGGCGGGGCCCAGCAGTCTGCATTTTAACAAGCCCTGTAGGTGATCTGACACTTGAGCATGTTTAAGAACCACTGCTGTAAACCTAGGAGCTCAAGTCAATGGCACCTATTTCTTGGGGAGGGGACATAGGCCCCCGGAGCTGGAATGGCAAGAGCCCTTTGGATCTGGTCTCTGGAACTTTGGGAGGACGCAGAGGATGGCTGTGCTCTTCTTGGGTGCTGACAGCAAGACAGGGACTCTGTTCAAGAGATACCCAGACTCCAGGCTGCTGTTTTCCCAAGACCCCCCAAGAGTGAAAGGCTCGATCAGACAAGGCTCCCATACTCCCCAAAGCACTTCAGGAGGCAGACACAGGGGCCCAACCCAGAGGTACTGAGCCGAGAAGCCTGTCACACCTGAGGAGGCCCAGAGGCGCCAGCTCGGCAGCTGGCCCTGGTTGGCAATGCGCTGCCGGCTGATGGATGGCTTTCAGATGAGGGTGCTGTGCACACTTGCAGCTGTGCCCGTACAGGCCAGCGATCAGCAGGGCTTCTTTGCTCCCCTCCCTTCCCACACATACCTGGAAACATCACACCTCCAACGAGCGGCAATTAATCTGTGCAGGAGACAAGCCGGGACAGGACAGGACCGGACCGGGGAGCTGCCAGCAAGCTGCCGTGCCCTGTCTGCCTTCCCTGGAGGGTCAGCCAGGCCCTCAAGATACACAGTCTACCAGCCAGAGATGCACCAGCTCGCCTTCACCAACAGCCCTGGGGGGAGGCAAACGCAGGGACTCTGGTGCGCAGCAAAGAGCACTGGACTGAGCCGGAAATACAGGTTCAAATTCCAGCTCTGCCACTGGCAGGCTGTGAGGCCTTTAGCAAACGTGTCACTTCTCTGGGCTTCATTTTCCACCACTGGAAACCTGCAACTACTCAGAGTTAGGGTGAGAAGAGAATGAAATGACTCATGTGAAGTGCCTGGCACACGGCAGACACACGACAAATAGCGATTTCTCTCCTCTGTCGTCAGCTGTCCACCTAGACCCTGGGCTTCCCCCAGGGAAACCCCACATATGATTACTAAACAGGCACAGAGCACCTCTCCCAGGCCAACGAGGTCTCCCCGAAACCGGGGAAGTATGGGGGAGCAAGTATCTTTCCATGAATCATTCAATCTGGGGACAGCCTAATGGTGGCAAAGAAAGGAGACCCGTGCCGGTGACTTGGGTCCAGGTGGTCGCCTGTCCCCTGTCTCACCCCTGCCCAGTCCACAAACTCCAGAATGCCAAGAGATGACCTCTAGAAGAAATTTCAGATCACATCCTTGTCCTATTTTTAAAGCCCCAGGGGCCTCCTTAATGCCGACAAAATAAAAATGTCTCCTCATGGCATTCAATGTCAGTTTCAAATCTGCTGAGTCTCACCCCTCATCATGAACCTCCCTCTTCCAACCACCCAGAAAGCGTGCCTTTCCCAGAATGCACCAGGACGTTGCAAGACTGGGCCTTTGCATGTGCTGTCCACCTACCTGGAAAGCCCACCCTGAGCCCTTATCCATTTAAGGCACTGACCCTCTATGGCCCAGCTTTAGAAAGACATCCTTCAATGCCCCTGCCCCAGGCATAGGTAGTTACATGGGCTTTCTTACACCCGACATAACTGTCTATCAAGATCTTCCACCCATACACATCTGTTTTATTTTTGGTCCTCTCCATCACTGAGCTCTGGGCCTCTCCAGCCCATGACCAAATTTGATTTCTCTCACATCTCTGGCTCCTGCAGATTGTCTGGCACATAATCGGTACTCTATAAATGTTTCGGTAACTTCATCGGAGCGTTCACTTACACCCCTATAATCATACCCATCACACCGTGGACTAATTATGAAGCCACAGATGATTGACCCACAATGAGGAGAGGGATAAACCAAGGTCCTGACCACACCTGGTCATCTCCAGCCCTGAGCAAGTTCTTCTCAAGGTTCAAGATGGCTCAAGATTAGAGGGTAGCCTGCTGACCCCTCATCCCCCTGCTGTGTTAGCTAATGTCCAATTCTGACTCAGTTTATCCTTCTGTGGTCAAACCTAAAGACCACTTGGAAACAGTACATTTCATCCTGGGGGCTTAAATCAGTGCATCCGCCCCTCTGGGAAGGCTCAGAACTTCATCAACATCCTGAGAGCCTTAGGCCAGCAGCTACTCTACTTCCATGACCAGCCCCTCCCCTGATCCAGGTGGCCCCAGGGGTCATTGGGAATTTTGGAGAATCAAAGAGCCCCATGAATGGAAGAGAATTTTATTAGGGTGCAACTCATCTGTCTACTAACTCAGTGTTTAATTTATCTCGATAGCCTCTTCCCCCAGCTTGAATGCTTCTAGTGACAGGAAACTCACCATCTCCAATGACATCTTATTCCATCCTTGGTCAATCAGCCTCTTCCATGTCTCCAGGTACTACAGTTTTCCATTGATCAATGGTTCTCATCTCCTCAGGCCTCATTCTTTCATAAAACGAGGAACAAAACTTCCTTCCCCAAATCTTGACAGATTTTTGAGGGAAGTGAAGAGACTTACATTTCACCTGGATACCTCTGGGTCTGACACTCTCCTTCCACTGAATTCTCATTCTCTGCCCTGCATTTCAGTTCTTGTGATATTTCTATCAACACTGTGTGAGAGCAATTGATTTGGGGGGTCTGTATCATCCTGATTATTTATATGAAGTCAAGCATCAACTAAAATCCCCAAGATATTAAAGACCTGCTAGGCTAAGCCAGAGCTTCCCTAGCCAGGACTGGGGTCATTGCTTCTGCATTCCAACACAGGACACTCCATTATTCCTCCACTGATTCACTTTTTAAGATTTGGCCCCAAACTGGCCCCACGGGCAGCCAAGACCTTTTCAGATACTGATTCTTTCATCTAGCCTCTCTTCATAGTTTTTCTTTTTCATCTTTATTTCATCTGTGAGTCTCATCAGGGGATTTTCTGTCTCTTCATCCAAACCATTCATTAAAAATACTAAATAAGATCACAGCTGAGATAGAGCCCTTAGGCACTCCAATCGAGACCTCTCTGCAGGATGATATCAACTTATTAATCTGCTCTAAATAGGTAAGCTAGTCATTAATCTACTGGGATCCCCTAAAATCCAGTCCATATTCTCAGTCTTCTCCCTAGGAATAGCTGAAGATTCTTTCACAAGTTCTGCTGAAACTCTGCTGAAACCCAGATCAACAATCTGCATCATTGGACAGACATTACTAGAGATTACTGGTTTGCCACCCAACACTCATTCTTCCTGACTTTCGCAGAGAGGCAGTATGCCAAGATACTAACTACTTTTCCCAGTTTCCCTTGAAAATAACAGTGGCCATGTGACATATTCTGGCCAAAGAGATCAAGGTGGAAATTATTAGGTGGACCTTCCAGGAAAGCCACTTAAAAGAGGAAAGACTCAGAAGACACAGGTCATTTACTCTTTGCCCTTCCTGCCTGGAATATTGATGTGACACTGCATATGGAGCAGCCATCTTGTTACCATGAGGGAAAAGCCAAGACAATCACAAACTCACCTCAGCTCTAAAAGTCTCTGAAACTGATGCTAAAGACCATCTGCCTCAACTAAAACAAGTTGAGTTTTATGTGTCAACTTGACTGGGATGCCCAGGTGTTTGGTTATACATTATTTCTGAATATTCCTAAGAGAGCATTTTTGGATGAGATTAATATTTGAGTTGGCAGGCTGAGTAAAGTAGATTTTGGGTGGGCCTCATCCAATCAGTAGAAGGCCTAGGTAGGAGAAAATGGCCGACCGTCCCTCAACTAACAGAGAATTCCTCTTGCATGATTGCCTTCAAGCCGGGGCATCAGTTTTTCCTGACTTTGAATTTGAACTGAAACATCAGCTCTTCCTAGGTCTTGAGACTGCTGGTCTTCAGTTTGGAAATATACCATCGGCTCTCCTGGGTCCCCAGCTTGCTGACTCAATAAATGGTAGATAGATAGATAGATAGATAGATAGATAGATAGATAGATAGATAGATAGATAGATAATAGATAGATGATAGAGAGATAGTGAGATAGATAGATAGGTAGATAAAGTCCTATTCTGTTTCTCCAGAAAACCCACCTCTGAAAGATAAAGTAAGGAATCTGAGGTGGCAGGGAGAGCCTTCTGACAGCAACAAAGGTCTGTCCCTATGAAGGAGAAGGAGAAGGAAGAAGGATTAGGTATAAAGGGCCTTGGATCACAGTGTGTTCCCAGTTGCCAGGAGTACGGGAAGTCCTAAAGCCAAAGTTGCCTGGCAGAGGAGCCTGGGATACTGCAGGAGTAGATCTGCTTTAGTAACCCTGCTGTGGTCACTCACTGCTGGGAGCAGCCCAGGAGAAGCGTAGCTCTGGCCCAATCATGGTGAAGGATCCAGAGAGACAGCAGCCAGGCCATCAGTCAGTTGTGTTCCCACAGCAGGAGAGCTGATGATGCTTTTGGGCGGGGGAGCGCACTGCACAGCTTGTGGGATCTTAATTCCCCAACCAGGGATTGGGATTGAACCTGGGGCTATGGCACTGAAAACGCCGAGTCCTAACCACTGGACTGCCAGGGAACTCCCCTGATGATGCATTTTTTATGGCCATCACAGAAGACCTTTTATATGTTTTGGCAGGTTTCTCACTCACCCTTCTCCCCAGGTTGCAATATGCTTTAGGGTACTTGACGTCTCTTTGGCTATATCTTTGGGTTCTATTCACATATTTCAGGGCATCAGCAAAAGTCCCTTTCAGTATCCTGTTAAAAACTTTTGAAATATACCAAATCTGCGCTCAAAAGAAAATCAATATTTCTAGCTGCTTTCACAATTTAGTAAGAGATAATAAAAACAAACAAACCAAATATAATTTTGGTAAGTTAGAATAAATTTTTTAAGTATAATTCATAAACATAAAAGTCAAAAGCATGAATTAGTAGAAAGAGAAAACATTAGCAGAATTTCTTTTTTAATCCAATAGTTGGTTCTTAAAGGAAAGGCAACAACTGAAGAGATAAAATCATTAGCTAGTCTAAATTTTAAATAATCCCCAGACAAAACACAAATATTCCAAAACAGGAATGAGAAAGATGATATAACCACCAATTAAAAGAGAAGCTAGGGATTCCCTGGTGGTGCAGTGGTTAAGAATCCACCTGCCAATGCAGGGGACACGGGTTCGAGCCCTGATCCGGGAAGATACCATGTGCCACGGAGCAACTAAGCCTGTGTGCCACAACTACTGAGCCTGCGCTCTAGAGCCTGCGAGGCACAGCTACTGAGCCCATGTGCCACAACTACTGAAGCCCGTGTGCCTAGAGCCTGTGCTCCGCAACAAGAGAAGCCACCACAATGAGAAGCCCACGCAACCCAACAAAGAGTAGCCCCCTCTCACTGCAACTAGAGAAAGCCCACGTGCAGCAAGACCTAACACAGCCAAAATTAATTTTTTTTAAAAAAAAAAAGAAGCTAAAAGAAAATTACAAGTCAAAGAGATGTCAAGTACCTCACTTAGGTAGTGTTGCCTGGGGATGCCTCTCCGAAGAGAGGTGACATTTGACCTGAGGCTTGAATGGGGAGAAGAAAGCAGTCCTGCAAAGACCTTGGAGAAGTCTTCTTCAGATGCAAACAAATTTTTATACTTGAGGAACAGAAAGAAGGCCGCTTCCAGATGAGAAACCAAGATGCTGAGGTATTAAACATCTTACCTAAGGTCGCTCTGCTGGTAAATGGTGAAGCTGGGGCCTGAACCCAGAAGTTCAAACCCAAGAGTCTGCACGTGTCACCACCACACTGTAAGGTTTCTCTTACCCGCTTCCATTTGTGTCTTGAGAGTTTACAGTGACGCTGCCCAGTTATTATCTGCTGTCCTTTCCTGAGTGAACTCTGGGCTTCCAGAAGAGCCTCCAGGTCAGTCCCTGGAGAACCAGGGGCCAGGAAGTGACATCCACTAACCTGCCCAGGCCCCAGGGTAGGATATCAAGGAGGAGTCATCATCCAGCCCTTCTGGTGCAGCCACGCAAGTGTGATGGGCTGAACTAAGGTAAGACACTCAGGGCACAAAAATTAAGGAGATACTTACTCTTTTCTTCTTCTTCTTTTTTTAATTGAAGTATAGTTGATTTACAATGTTGTGTTAATTTCTGCTGTACAGCAAAATGATTCAGTTTTACATATATATACATTTGTGTTTTAAATATTCTTTTCCATTATGGTTTATCATAAGATACTGAATATAGTTCTCTGTGCTATACCCACTCTTAACGTTACTCCTGCATTAGTGTTGTTGAACCCGGGTCCGCGTGCCCAATGCACAGTGAGACCAAACAAACTGAAACGGCAGAGTTTGGAGCAGAGAAAGGTTTATCGCAGGGCCACGCAAGGAGAATAGTAGGCTCGTGCTCAAAAGACCTGAACTCCTCCGTGGTTTGGCGAGAAGAGTTTTTATAGGCAAAATGTGGGGGGAGGGCTGCAGGGTGTGTGACCTTCCTCTGATTTGTTGGTGGTGAGGTGACAGGGCGGTGCTCCAGGAATTTCAATCATCTGCCTTCTGGTTCCAACCAGCCTGGAGCCCGTGTGCCTGTGCTCAGCCTGAAGTTACCGTCCTCCACCTGGTGGGGGCCTTAGGTCCTGTAGAAGAACTCAGAGCTACGTATCAAGTTGTTCTGTATCCCTTGAGGAGCCGGGACCCTGCCCAATTGCTGCATTATCATTTCTTGACTGCCTTTCCTTTGTTTCTGCATTCCCTCACTCCTCTAATTAGTAACTGAATCTGCCTTTTGGAACTCAGGGGAGGTCTAGGAGGCTGAAGCCTTTTCCCTACCAACAAGAAATGGGTGCACAGAAAGGCTTTTGTATCAGGGAGGACCCCACTGGGTCCTGCTCTGTTCCATTTACACAGCCTGAGAGTGGAGCCTCCTTAAATTCTGCACACTTGCCTCACCCTAGCCCGAGTCCTGTACTTGTGCCAGAAGCAGGATTCTACCCAGAGCCCTTCAGGTGCAGGACGTTGTCATTCTGGTGGCCTCCCGCTGGCTTCCACTCCATCCCTTAGGCTGCATCTATTAATCCCAGGTCACCTGGGCTCAGCCAGGTCTGTCTTCAATACTCTGGGGCTGAGGTCACAGCATACCCAGTGTCCCGACCGTCCCAACCAGGACCACGTGTCAGCTTAGCAACTCCTCCATCAAAGTGGCTCCCCCTGGCCATGAGCTCACAAGGACTGTGTGTGTCCCTCCAGATGACAGCTCTTTTACCTCTGGATGTCACAGCAAGAGCCAGAGAAGGAAGCAGGTGATAAGACTGTAAAGTCGTGTTTCCAGAAATGCCAACCAACCTTTTCTGACACCGCACCTGGACCTCCAGCCCCTTTGCCAACTTCCCCATTGTTTTATTATAATGAGCAACAAGCTCATTAATAACCCCTCCCCCTGAGTCCCAGCCACCAGGGGAACCAGCAGGTGCAAGGGGCTCACAATTAGTCCTTTATAATGCATGGTTAGCAATAAACCCACTCTGAAGCTGGAACAGCAAGGACCTGGTGGTGTCTGCAGCCACTGGAGTAATTAATGGCAGAGGCACAGAATGTAGAGAGAGTATGTTAACTGTTGAGCAGCCACTGAGCCCAGAATTCTTGGAAAATTGAGGGGGAAGAATTTCGCATGCACTGGAAGAAAATGTCCCACTTCTGTCTCAGTCTCCCTGCCTGTGTCTCTGGTGTTTCTCCTCAATAAATCAGGCCCCTATCATCACTCTATGAAGACAAGCCAAAACTTTGTGTTCTACCCTGTCTTCTCACTCCTACATTTCCAACGGGTCCTGGGATATTCTATTGGCATCAGTCCAGAACTGAGACATCTGAATGTAGGTACCGGGACCTTTCCTGGGAAAGAGCAGCCTGGGGCTCAAGGGACAATAGTGAGGTTAGGAGAGTACTATGGGGGACAGGGAAGTTCTCAAACTAAAGCTGAGCAGAGGGGACTTTCCAGGGGCATCAAATAGGTATGAAAATCATAAATGTATAATGAACCCAACCTACGCAGTTGTATGGTTTTCTCCAGCAAAGAACGCTGACGGTAAAGTAGGACTGGCCAGGGAGTGTATCACAAAAGTCATGGAGTAGTGAATCACCAAGGGGCCCAGATTGGACCCAGAGGAGAGTAGATTCAGGAAGAGCTGGTGGACTGATAAGACCATGAACATAAATACTCATGGGGTTGGAGTAAGGTCAAAAAGGCAAGTCAATGAGAGTGAAGGGAAGGAAAAGGAAGGAGAGCAGAGAAGGAACTCTGAGAAGCTAAGATTTCAGAGGCCAAGAGTTCAGATGTAATGACCAGATCCAGACTATAGCCATGGTTAGCTGTCAACAGAGCCATCGCATTGCATAACTCCAGGGAACACCGATCTTATGGAATTCAATGAAGCTGTGCAATATGGTGGCCCTGGTGGCTGAAGAAGAGTTAAAGTGAAGGTCTTTGTCAATGAAGAGGCCAAGGAATGGTGTGGCAAGGGCACTGGATGGGTGGCCCACATGAGGACTGAAGATGCCCTGGATGATGGTGGGATTTAAGACAGAGAGGGAGACTGTGGGAGGAAAAGTATGACCTTGACCCCAAGCAAGCCTGACCTTGACCCCAAGCAAGCCTGACCTCAAATACAATTCCACCAATTGCTTATTGTATGTCCTTGTAGTAAATCTCTTAGCTCCTCAGGGTTTCTGATACCTCATATTTAAAATAGAATCAAGTACTTAACTTCAGGGTGGTCATGAGAATTTTATTTTATTTATTTTTTTATTTTTTGGCTGTACCATGTGGCTTGCGGGATCTTAGTTCTCAGACCAGGGATCAAACCCGGGCCCCCCTCAGTAGAAGCACAGAGGCCTGACCACTAGACCACCAGGGAATTCCCCAAGAATTTTCAAAGATGTTTTATGTGCAGTAGGGGGCAGTTCTTGGACTTGTTTGCTGTCAGATAAGTTCCCCATTCCCCTGCATTGCTCTCTAACATAAAGAGAGCTGACCTCTGACTCAGATCCAAGGTCAGCTGGTTTCCAGCAGGGCTGGGCCACTGGGAAGTATGGATGGGAGACTGAAAGGTAGAAGGAAAGAAAAACAGGTATTTCTTCATCACTTCCTTCTTCTCCCTCCTCAAGCAACATCTCTAGCAAGGTCTGAATCTCCTCCATGGTTTTAGCTCCTGTGAAACGGATCACTTTAGGTTCCAACTTCTGCCCCAAGCTCTGATCACCCCATCTCCTTTTCTCGCCAGCCCTGGCAGTTGTAGAGGCTCTCTGCTATAGCATAAACTCTTGGTGGCCTCGCCATTTCCTGTTTAGCTTCTCAACTTTCCCATCACTTGTGTAATCAACTCCCTAATTAAATTCCCTCTGTTTTAAATATTTAGAGTGGTTCCTGATTTTCTTCCTGGATCTAACAATGACAAGTGCCTGGTGTCATGCTGGCACATAGGGGGCACTTAAATACTTTGTACTTATTATAATTATGTTTTGACTGTTATTAATACTTAGTTGTCCAAGACCTTTGTATGTATTCAGTCCATCAAAGATGGCAGCCAGGATGGGAACAAGGTGACATAAACACCTGCCATGTCTTCTAAGAACAGGGGTGGCTAATGGACAATTACAGGGCATATTATTTACTTGGACCTCTGAATCTTACCACTGGAACAGTGACTGAGGACTTTGACTTTAAATCCCTGGTGCCTAACACAGGGGCTAGCACAGAGTAATTCCCCATAATGGTTATTAGACTGACTTGAAGTCTTTCCAGTTATGTCGTCAGAACAGCATATATTTATAAGTCGGGAGACCCCTGAGTTGAAGTTGCAGGATCTCACCTGTGTGTGCACTGAAATTTTTTAAATTGGGGCTATATCAGGAGATCCAGGATTAAAAGGGCAAGATGACAGAGGCACTCATTTCTGGCATAAAATATAAAATTATGCCAAGAAAACTCAGCAATCAAGATACCTAACATTATAAAGTAGTATTTTTTAAAAATCACCATTAATGCAAAAATCCATGATGAACAAAATAGCAAAATTTGAATAAAGATAGGATTAGTATTTCTTTTTTTTTTTACACACACACACTGTATTTTATTTTTACAAGAGATAAATAAACTGTCACCAAGCATTGTAAATGGATGACCACAACAAAAGCAACAACGATTGCAATTACCAAACGCAAAACATACTCATACTATGTTATAATATTGACATTCAGTCCAGTAGGATTAGTATTTCTGATTTTTCCTTTTGCGTCAGGCTCCAATTGGGTTCAGCACAGCACTGACTGTAACTGAGTCACTGCTTCTTGTGGTTCCTTCACTGCTGCTTCAGGCACCTGATGTCTCTAGAGCTAAGATCCAATCCTCCCCCACCAGCCACACCCCACCCCCGCCAGACACACACTCTGCTGTCTCTGGGCTCTGAAGCAGGGGCTGTGTCTGTCCTATTCCCTGCTGAAACTGCCTGGCACATACTAGATGCAAATTCATGTGTCTAATGAATGAATGCACAAATCCTCTTCTCTGCATTGTGGAGATTCTATCAGGGTCACCACTAAGATATTCTAACAATGCACTTCTAAAAGAACAAAGTCCAAACTCACTAGGAATCAAAGAAATGTAAATTGCAACAAGAAAGCGCAATTTTTCACTGCTAGAATTAGCAAAGATTTAAGAGGTTGACAATACCCAGTATTGACATGGAAATCAAGAAAAAAGGCATTCCTATGCATTACTGCTAGGGCTGCAAATTAATATAGTGGTTCTGGAAAGCAATTTGGCAATATGTAACAAAAGCCCTTCAAAAGTACATTCCTTTTGACCTAGCAATCTCACTTCAAAGGATTTATTCTAAGGAAATAATTAAGCAAGTGCCAGAAGCTGTATCTTCCAGGGTGTTTCATCACAGTGTTGTTTATAAACAGCAAGAGCGTTCAAGCAGCCTAAAGATCAAGTATTGGACTTACTATTAACATTAGGAAATAGTAATAAATAAATAAAAGTATCATATGATGGAATATTATGCAGCCATTTAAAATGGTGATGTGGCTCTGTATGTACTTAAAACAGAAGGATGTTCACTATGTATTAAACAGAATAACAGACTGTAAAATATATACATAATGTAACCGCCACTTTTAAAGTATATATGGAGAAAGTCTGGAAGGCTGAATACTAATGGTGGTTATCTCTAGGTAGAGAATATTAGATAATTTTAATTTTTTAAGACTTTATTTTTCAGAGCAGTTTTAGGTTCACATTGAAATTGAGAGGAAAGTAAAGAGATTTCCCATATACACCCTGTCCCCACACACGCATAGACTCCTGCATTAATAACATCCCTCACTAAAGTGATACTTTTGTTTCCATTGAAGAAGATATATTGACATGTCATAATCACCCGAAGTCCATAGTCTACATTATGGTCTTGTACATTCTACAGGATTGGACAAATGTATAATGACATGTATCCATCATTATAGTATCATACAGAGTACTTTTACTGTCCTAAAAAGCTTCACCTACTCATCCCTCCCCAACCCCAACCCTTGGCAACAACTCATCTGTTTACTCTCTCCATAGTTCTGCCTTTCCTGGAATGTCATATAGTTGAAGTCAAGACTATAGAACTCCCTGAAACTAACATAGGAGATAACCTAGATGACCTTGGATGTGGTGAAGACTTATTAGATACCACACCAAGGGCGTGCCCCATGAAAGCAATAATTGATAAGCTGGACTTCATTAAAATTTAAACTTCTGCTTTGCAAAGACAATGTCAAGATAATGAGAAGACAGGCCATGGACTGGGAGAAAATGTTTGCAAAAGATAGATTTGACAAAGGACTATTATCCAAAATATACAAAGAACTCTGAAATCTCAACAATGACAAAACAAACAACTTGATCTTAAAATTGGTCAAATAACTTAACAGAGACCTCACCGGAGAAGATCTACAGATGAAAAGCATACAAAAAGTGCTCCGCACCATATGTCATCAGGGAAATGGAAATTAAAACAACAATGAGATATCATTATATACCTAATAAAATGGCCAAAATTCAGAACACTGACACCACCAAATGCTGGCAAGGAAGTGGAGCAACAGGAACTCTCATCCATTGTTGGTGGGGATGCAAAATGGTACAGCTGCTTTGGAAGACGGTTTGGTGGCTACAGAACTAAACATCCTCTGACCATACAACCCATCAATTGTGCCCAAAATATATGAAAACTTATGTCCACACAAAAACTTGCATCTTTTTGCAAGCAGTTATATCCATAGATGCTTCATTTATACTTGCCAAAACTTGGTAGCAACCAAGATGTCCTTTGGCAGGTGGATAGATAAATAAAACATGGGATATCCAGGCAGTGGAATATTACTCAACACTAAAAAGAAATGAGCTATCAATCCATGAAAAGACATAGAGGAAACTTAAAGGCATATTACCAAATGAAAGAAGCCAAACAGAAAAGGCTACATACAGTGTGATTCCAACTATATGACATTCCAATTTTAATGTTTTTAACCTTTCATTTTTCTGAATTCTCTAAATTTAACGCAATGATCATTTATAACTTGTATAATTCTAAAAGTGAAAGTAACGTATTCAGGGTTACTATCCTGTTTGACACATTGTGGGGTGAATTTCCCAGCAGGGTATGGGCAAGTTGAAATCTCCATTATCACCTTCAACTACATGGGAGCTTCCTTTGTTGTCGAATCAGATCAGATAATATGGTACAGATTTTCTCCACATAGGACAGCCCATTTATTCTTCCTTGGCCAATACTCCATGATTTTCCAGAGGTGTTTCTGAGACTGGGTCACCACTCTTGAATATCCAGATCTGTCTTGTACCAAAGATCCCAAAGGTCACTTTTTTTTAAATTGAAAGGCTCATCCTTTTTGCTATCTCAAGTAAACCTTGCAGGCCCCAAGCCTGTTTTATCATTTAGGAAATAAGGATAAGTATTTACCTCACAGGTAGTCTAAAAGACAAACTTGTGGAAAGGTCTCAGTGTACATTAAGTGTATCAGGCAGGATAAGCCGAGTGACAAACAATCACTGAACCTCTGGGTTGAAACCAAAAAAATTTATTTCTTACTACACAACACATCTATCATAGGTCCACTGGGACCTCTGCTCCACATGATCCTCCCTCAAGGATCCTGGCTGAGAAAGACTCCATCTCCATGATTTCATTTTGCCAAAGCAGGAGAAAGAAAGCAATGGCACCTAGTGCACTAGCTCTTAAAGCTCCTACCCAGGAAATGTCCATGTCATGCCACTCTCCTCTCATTGGCCAAAACAAGTTACATGACATCTGAATTCAAATGGGATAGCGAAATACATTCCTACTATGCATCTAAGAGGCTGAAAGCCAGAAATAATGGTGAATGGCAAAAGTAACTCCCACAGTAGGCATTCATGAATGTTTTTTGAATAAAAGGAAGTATTTTTTTCAAACCCAGCTCTGTGGCAGAGAGGTCTATGATGTGTCAGGCATTGTGATAGGTCATGTTTACAGTGTGAAATGAATTTAAGTGATTCTTACCAAAGTCACACAGCTAGTAAAGGCTAGAACCGGATTTGACTCCACGGATTGTACCCTACCCATTATGTCTATGCCTGTTTGCGCCATGCCAGGGTTTCTTAACTTCTGCAAGCCTGTTTCCTCCTGATCTTTCAAAAGCAAATGATATTGACTGCTTTGGGTTCATTCCACAGGAGGAATGAAATGCCCTGCTGTGGTTGGCACAAAAGCTCTGTGAGATGGCGCAGTGTGTGTTGTCCAATGTCTGGTCAAAATGGTGCCTGGACACAAAAGGCTCTCAACATCACCAATCATCAGAGAAATGCAAATCAAAACCACAATGAGATATCATCTCACACCTGCCAGATTGGCTATCATCAAAAAGACCACAAATAACAAATGTTAACGAGGATGTGGATAAAAGGGAACCTTGTACACGGTTGGTGAGAATGTAAATTGGTGTTGCTACTATGGAAAACAATGTGGAGGTTCCTTCAAAAACTAAAAATAGAACTATCCTATGATCCAGCAATTCCACTGCTGGGTATATAGCTGAAGAAAATGAAAACACTATTTCAAAAAGATACATGAATCCCAATGTTCATAGCAGCATTATTTTCAATTTTCAAGATATGGAACAACCTAAGTGTCCATCAACAGACAAATGGGTAAAGAAGATGTGCTATAGATACACAATGGAATACTGCTCAGCCATAAAAAAGAATGAAATTTTGTCATTTGCAACAAAATGATGGACTTGAAAGGTATTATGCTAAGTGAAATAAGTCAAAGAAAGACAAACACTATATGTTATCACTTATATGTGGAATCTAAAATATAAAACAAACTGGTGAATACAACAAAAAAGAAACAGACTCACAGATATAGAAAACAAACTAGTGGTTACCAGTGGGGAGAGGGAAGAGAGGGGGGCACAACAGGGGTAGGAATTAAGAGGTACAAACAACCATATATAAAGTAAATAAGCTGCAAGGATATGTTGTACAGCGCAGGGAATATAGGCAATATTTTATGGTAACTATAACTGGAGTATAACCTTTAAAATTGTGAATCACTATGTGGTACACCTGAAACCTATATAATATTGTAAATCAACTATATTCAATAAAAAGGTAGGGAAATCTTCCGTGTACATAATAGGTATAAACTTTATTACCATTAAGTTTAAAGATTGTGGAAAGCCATCAAAACTTTCTGAGTCTCATTTACCCTGTCTCTAGTAAATGGAAAATACAATACAGATCTTATAGGTCACTGTAGGGAAAATAAAAAGCAACGTATATTAAAATTCTTTTTAAAATGTTAACCGAAAAAATGGTCCCCAGATCGGCCCTGGAATTTCTCTCTGTGTTCACACGTCGGGGAGAAGGGTGGTGAGAGAGAGGATATCCAGTATATGCTATAGTACACAGCTGATCCCTTTGCCACTTAGTTACTGAAGGATACATGTGTCCTCACTCAGTCATTGGACTGTATGTGTCATTCTCTAAGAGCATCAGACAAGTCCTGCCATGTGAATCCGGCTCTCCTCACCATCACACATATACATACACGCACACACATGCACAGTCGCCTCTAGACAGCTCAAGTTCACTTGCACTCACATCATAAATACCATACTGAGTCTATGCCGCATGCAGCGTGAACTCATGCAATAGCCATGTACACTCAACCCTTTAACCTGATTTATTGCCATCCACGTGTGCATGTATTCTGGGGAACCCTATGGAGTTGCCATTCTGTCGGCAATTTCCTTGGCTGCACACACAACTCTGGAAAGTCATACATGTGCACACAGCCATACGTGCACGCATACACACATACAGCATGTAGGCATGCGCCACCACTCATACAACTTGCTACTGGTCCCCCGCCCGTCGCCTGACCCAGGCCATGGGCTTCGTAGCAGTGAATTCAATCGCTGTGGCTGCCAAGGCTGCTATTAAAACTCAGTTCTAACCATCCAGGAAATCAGTCACCAGGGCTTGGCCCCTGTGGCCCTGGCTCCACCCAGCAGCTGTGCTCAACGTCTGCTCCACTCCCACTCCATCCATTTGCTTGGCTGGTCTTTAAGCCCAAGCACCCCACTTGCCCACTGCCCTTGTCCTCCTGCACGGCCTGCTGCTGCTTACCAGCTGAAAGGCTGCCCGGGTGTCATGAAGCCCTGCTCTCTGCCTGTACTCCTGCCCCACCATCAATCTCCGCACACAAAGAGACTGCTACTGGGAGGTAGGGGCCCAGGGGGCTCAGAGCTGCCAAAGGGCTCCATGGAAATATTTATTGAGCACTAACTGTTTATCTTGCCTTCTACTAGGCACTAAGCCTATGGTGATAAAAACAGATGCAGTCCCTGCTTGTATGGCTCTCACCGTCTGGGTGGGGGAAATGTTTTTTTTTAAAGCACAAAATAAACATAAAATTCCAGCTCCGTGAAGTGGTATGAAGCAGAAGTGCATGGGAACGTAACATATACCACAGGCTACTCATCTGTAAACGGGATCAGAGTACCAACTCACAGTGCTGATGTGAAGAATCAATGAAATAATATGTACAAAGTACTTATGGACAGTTCTTGACGCAAAGTAAGTACTATGTATTGTTTGCTCTTTTGTTATAGTTATATCTCCCATATAGAGGGAATTAACATAATCAGAGAGATTATGAAAGTGGCAGCTAAGGTGATAACTGAAGGATGAATAGGAAGGAATTAAGGAGATGAAGGGGGAAGGGGAATAGGAACATCATGTGCAAAGGTCCTGTGGCAGGCCATTCCAGCAGCTGGTAGAGGCTCATGTGGGCTTCAGTGCCAACAGTGAGGAGGCAGTTGTCCAGCCTGGGGCTGGAGAAACTGACAGATACCAAATCTGCTGCACCTTGAAAGCCATGGGAAGAAGCTGGCATTTATGACACATTGTAAATCAACTATACTTCAATAAAATAATTTTTTTTTAGAGTTGGCATTTATGGAACTTAAGCTAAGTGCAGTAGAAAACCAGTGCAGAGTTATAAGCAGTTATATGGTCTCAGTAACAGTGTGAAAGACCGACCTGTTTGAAACAGGGACGGTAGATTAAAAGGGGGCTATGTCAGCCTTCAATGCGACACCTTGGGGGTGTGATGCTGGTGGTGACCATTGTCAGAAATTCATTGAGGTAATCTGGCAAAGGGTAGAAAACATGAGGGAACAAGCCCGGGGTGGGATTAACTCACTGGCAGGGGGGCTTCCCCAGTGCATGAAGAAACACAGCAGGGCTGTGTCAGTGACCATCTGGGGACTGGAGGTCTGGGGTGGGGGCATGAGGGCAGAGGGGACCTTAGGTCCGTCAAGTAGGCAGCAGAGTCATAGTCCCAAGACTTTAGTAAATGTGGGCAGGATTCAGGCAGCAGATGGAAATGAAGGCCTGGGTCCTTGTTCCTGGGGAAAGGGTTGCTGGTGAAAACAGAGCTGATAAAGCTCAGCAAGTATCAAGCCTCCAGGGTGAGATCAGGAAACTCAGGCATAAACCCAAGTCATGAGATGCTCCCCTGAGATAAGTATCTCTTCATATGATTTCATCTTATTGGGTGGGAGAAGCTGACTGGAACTCTGTGTTGAGAAGGATTCTGAAGCCAGATTTAAGCTTGGTGAGAAAGAGTGTTGAGATTTATTAACATGCTCATTATGGGCGCGGAAGGTAGGAACAGGTGGTGTGTGTATATACCATGAATTTACCACCCCTGGGTTATGAGTGTATTCATCTAAACTTTTGTGGTTGAGTGATAGAAACCCAATTCAAAATAGCTTAAGCCAAAAAAAAAAAAAAATAGAAACATATTGGTTCATAAAACTGGGAAGTCTAAGATGTAGAACTGGTCTGAAACACAGCAGAATTCAAGTGATGCTGTTGTCAGAACTCTGTCCCTCTCTCTCAGTCTCTTGACTTGCCTCACTTGTTCTTTGTTATGTCCTCAGGTAGGCTGCCCCCTCCTAAGGATGAGCAAGGTAGCCTATGGTAGCCCCAGCTCTATCCTGTCCTTAAGGCTCATAGTCAAAGAAGTCACTATCATCTTTCATGATACAGCCAGAACAAGTGCCAGCAAAGACTCTGGTTGGCCTGGCCTGGGTCACATGCCCACCCCTAAGCAGGAGTGGTGTCAGCCATATGGGCAGAGCAGGACATCTGTAGACAAAAGTTAGGTCGTTTCCTAAAAGAATGGGAGCTGGGCAGCAAGTTTTATGTTGCCAGCCCCTGATGTCACATTTGTGTCAATGAGGCTAATTCCAGGCTTACTTACTGAATGTGCCCACATGTTCCTCCCTCCAGAATCTGCTCAGCCAGTGGCAGCTTTGCGAGGCTTAGGCCAATGAAGACAGCAACTCTCACCGAAGCTGTAGGCGCCGTAGTCAAAGGTATAGAGCTGAGAAGCTGAAAGAAAGAGACTCTCCAGAACAGAGAATCCAAGCATGTCACCAAACCAAGGAGACCAGAAGCAGGAATGGCAAGCCTAGCTTGGAAGAGGTTCAAGAGAGAGAAGAAAGCAGAGGCCAGTGGGTCAAGGGAAGAAGCAGGTGGGCAGTCCTGGTGCCACCTGGGAGAGAGGCATGACTGGATTTTACCTCCCTGTCCTTCCTCCTATTTGACACCCGCTTCATCCCTGTCCCTGGAATTTTGTTTGTCCATTGTGGCTTCTCCAAGGCATTATTCATCAGTCCACCCGTTTCCCTAGATTTCAACCTCTCCTACAACACTGGCTCCTTTCTCTCAACATATAAAACAGACTCAAGTCTCTCTCATTCGAAACAATAAAATTTAAATTAATTAATAAAATAAAATAAAACGCCTTCCCCCACCCTTGCATTACCTTTTACCTACAGTAGCATCTCCTGTGATGTGCTAGATATGTGAGGTGTACTCTAGAGCAACGCTGCTCAAATTCTGGTCCACAGACAGGTGCTGTCTGTAAACTGGTTATGATCTGTAATAGGTAAGAACGCAAATTGACAGCAAATATTTAAAAACCATAATAACAATTTGACAGAGTAACTCTATGTTTGTTGAATCTAATAAAAATCATGTCTTTTGATTTCATTTTTCCAGTAATTCATTTTTATTGCATTTTACAAAAGTATCAATGTGCAACAGGTTGAAAACTAAGAAGAAAAAAATACTGTTCCTCCTACACAGGTGGTTTGAGAAACACTGTTCTATAGAATCCTTGTTCTATGATATATTCGATGTAAAAATAAAAGTAGAATGAGTTACTTAAGAGTAAGTAAGGGAACCAAGTGGGTACCAAGGAAAAAATGTTTAAGTTTCATAATCCAAAAGAATCAGGGCATTCCTCTCTGAGTCTGTCAAAGCACACCAATTTATTAAAGGCGTTCTCTGTAGCATTATCTTAGAACCCCAAGGTTTGAAGAGAACCATGCTAGATTTCAAGACCAACATTCTCTAGCTTATTCTCCAAGCATTGTTCCTGGCATTCAGAAGGTATTTAGTAAATATTGGTCTGAATAAACCCACTATACAGATTGGCTCCTGTTCCAGTTATCTATTGCTGCATAATAAACCACCTCAAAACTTAGTAGCTTAAAATAACTATGTATCCTTCTCTCTCAGGTTTCTGTGGATTGACTGGGCTCAGCTGGGTGGTTCTCACTTAGGGTCTTTTGTGCAGACCTAGTTACATGGTGGATGATGCTATAGTCATCTGAAGGCTCAACTGGGCTGAACATCCATGATGACTCCTTCACCCATATATTTGCCACCTAAGCTGGGATGGCTGGAAGAGATGGGGGCTGGCCGGCCATCTCTCCCCACGTGGCCTCTCCAGGTGGGTAACTTGAGCTTCCTCACAGCATGGCAGTCTCAAGGCACCTGGACTTCTTGTATGGCAGCTGGTTTCCCCTAATGCAAATGTTCCAAGAAAAAGGAAGTAGAAGGGTTCAATTCTTTTAAAGGCTCCCTAGGCCCAGAAATGGCACAGCATCACTTCTTCCATATTCTATTGGTTGAAACAATCATGAGGCTAGTCATTCCACCTTTCAGTGGGGGAGTAACAATTTGCAGCCGTCATTTTCTACTGCTGCCTCCCTGGTGATATTTCAACCACTAAGTAGCAAAGATCAGGGAGAACAATTATGGAGTTTTTAATTATAATTATTATCATCACCATCATCATCACTTACTGTATACCAGGGTTACTATGCTTGGCACTGAGAGAGAAAGAGACAGAGGGATTCCCATTTAATCCTCACAACCATTATTCTCATTGTATAGAAAATGAAACTGAAGTTCAGAGAGGTTGAATCATTTGTGCAAGGTCACACAGCGAGTAAGTGACAGAAATAGGACACAAACCCACGTCTGCATGACTGCAGACTTCACAGTCTCGACCACTGACTGATCCACTGACCCAACACCTCTGATCCGTCTCAATTATTCCTCATCCCAATATTGTTTGGTTCACACTTCACTCTTCCCCAGAAGACTCACCTAGCCTGTTTGGCTTTGCATCATGAAGCAAATCTGCTAATAGCTCCTCCTTACATTTTTTTTTCTGCAAATCATGCTCTGTTCATCAGCAATGAGTTGGGAATGACCTGATAGCTCAAACTGCAAGTCATATTTCTGCAGGGAGCCCAAGAGGGGCTGCCAAAGTACCTCTCAGCCCAGCCAGGTTGAGCAGGTAATTAGATTGAATACTCTCTTTGGCTCAGTTTCCTTCTCAAGCAGACTGGCTATTGAGCAATCCATTCCCCAGGCACTAATACATCACCTGAGAGCCCCCGGCCATGATGGATGAGCTGGGCCATCAGCGGAGCCCACGATGGATGGGTGTCATTCATCACTGCAGGAAGCCGATGGAGCCATGAGTTACTCAGGCTGTAGTACCTTCCAGCCCCATTGGGACCAGAGCCAGGAGGACTGAGGCTGGAGGAGGGTGGTACAGAGCTAAGAGGACTTCTCTGGGAGATGTGCCAGCAACCATGGGTATATTCTGTCTGAACAACTTCAAAGCAGGGAGATGTCTAATGGAGTCTACAGCTGGGACAAGGAGCATATAAGGAAAGGAGAATGTAATAGATAAGATCACGGGCTTTGGAAATCATACTTGCCTGGCATGTGCCCTTGTCCTGTCTTTTCCTTGCTCTGTAAGCTCAAGCAAGGTATTCACCTCTCCAGAGCTCAGTTTCCCTGTCTCATTTCAGGTGCTCCTTTACAGTTCTCATGGTGGTTAGGCAGGGCCACGTGACAAGTTCCAGTTAGTGAAAGGAGCAAGAGTCACGTCTGACTGAGGCAATGAAAGGCCCCCATGAGATTCTCACCCTCTCTTCCCCTGCCATTAACAACCAAGGAGCCTCGTGTTAAGATATCAGAACCACAGGATCAGAAGAGCCTGGATGGCTGATCACCTGGAAGATCGATGCCCTGGAGGGCTGCACAGACCCTCTCTGGCTTGAGTCAGCAAGAGATAAACCCTCGTGAGGCTAAGTCATTGAGGTTGCGGGCTGTTTGTTACCACAGCATAACCTAGCCTATCCTGACAAATACTCTGTTTCAGAGGTTGGCAGAGAGCAAGATGGTAAATATTCTAGACCTTGTGGGCAAGATGGTCTCTTACATTCTTTGGGTTTTTTGTTTGTTTGTTTGGGTTTGGGGTTTGTTTATTTGCTTGTTTGTTTACAATTCTTGAAAAATATAAAAACCATTGTTAGCTTGTGGGCCTACAAAATAAGCTACAGGCTGGATTTGGCATACGGGTTATAGTTCACCAACCCCCTGTCTTAAATCATAGGATTGCTGTGAGAATTAAATGAGCTGTGCACATAAACATTATTTAAATATTAGCTGCTACTACTGTAATAGTGGTAATTATAATTGTCTATAAATAGTAGATATTTATGACAGACACTGCTCTAGACCCTGGTATTCTCAGTGACAAGATAATAAGGAGCTTCCTTTGGGGTTGTTGCTGTTATTTGTTGTTATGGTGGTGGCAGTGGTGGTGGTGATTGTATTGGGGTGGGGGAGGTGTAAAAATTTGAATCCAATCCACAGGGCCTAAGTCCTTGTTTCTGTTATGATTTGGGACAACTATCAGGTCAGGGGCCTGAAAGATGCACCCTCTTGTCCAAATCCTGTGGTTTCCAGGGACAAAATTATCTGGCCTTTCCATGTGACCCCCATACCACTAATAACATTTAAATAGCCCAAGTTCACATTGCATCCCGCCCAGTGTTAACTCCCTCCTCACAGCACACAGCCCAAACCAATGTTCCTAGGCCCCCTGTAGCTTCGGGAGGCTCAAAGCTGCCTTGCTCACCCCGGTGCAGACAGGTGTAGACCCCTGGGCTAGATGGTGTTTGCGCCCAGGTTTTTCTTAGATCAGGAGAAACACTCCTTCACGTCTATGGCTTCAGATGTGGTTTCTATAGTAGTCTACAACCTGCATTTACCAAAGGCCTACTATGTGCCAGAAACAATCCCAAGTAATCCTCATGACTCATCAGCCGTGGGTTGCGTTATTCCCATTTGTCAGATGAGGAGATTGAGGCTCAGAGAGGTGATGAAACTTGCCCAAGGCTACATGGTACGTAAGTGGTGACCAGGGCATACAAACACAAACCAGCATTTACTGACTCCAGAGTCCATGTGTTCTTCCTACAAAACCATGCTGCCTCTACAGAGGAAAGACTTATGCCCCAGAGAAACCTGCCCCAAGGAGGCACAGATTCTGAGAGTCATGCCCACTTTGGGGGGTGTGTGGGAATTTACCTTAAAATACTAGCTAGCCAGGCACAGTGATCAACGCTTCCTCCATCCTGTGACCATGGCAGACATGACTAATTGATCATAACACTCTTTCCCATCAAGGCCAGACTTAAGTTTCACGGAGAGCACCAACCATTACAGCGGACCAGGGTTAGGACACAAAGCTGAGCTAGACTGTGAGCTTCTTGAACGTAGGGATGTTTGATTCCTTTCTGAAACTCCACCACCTGTGCAAAGCCTGGAAACAATAGATGCTCACCCAGCATGGGGCCCGGCAGGCTCTAGATGCTTCCTGATTGCAAAATAAAGGCAGACAGACTCCTCTTTGGGATTCTGGTGACGGGAGGATGCGGTCACACCTGTGGTGACTTGGAAAGTTGATAGCTCATTACTCACTTCTAAGAGCATCCATGGATAAGCATGTTCCTCCTACAAATAGCACCACCATCTATCCAGATGCTCAAACTGGCAACTAGAATCATGCCTGTCTCCTCCTTACCTCATCCCCTTACCCAATCCATCAGCAAGTCCTCCTGACCCGAACTCCCAAACACACCTGAGATCCAGCCATTTCTCTCTGTCTCATCCCCCTCGTCACAGCCCAGGCCACCATCCTTTCTTCCAGAACAACTTGAGCAGCCCACCTCTGGTCTCCCTGCTTTTCCTCTTGCCCCTCTGCAATCTGCTCTCCATGTTGTAGCCATAGGCATATTTGCAAAATGAAAACAAAACCATGCTATTCCTTGACGTGCTTCTCATTGCTCTTAGCAGAAATCCTAATTCCCTCTCGTCACCTTCAAAGCCCTGTAAGGTCTGAGCCCTGCCTACCCCTCCCACACCACACGGTACCACTCTCCCACCTTCCCACCCAACACCCTGGTCTCCTCTCGGTGTCTACGACACACCAAGCCCTTCCCACCTTGGGGCCTCTGCTAATGCCTGAAATGACCTTCCTTCATTCTCTGCAGCCAGCTCCTTGGAGGTCTTTGGAGAGGCCTTCACGGACCCTCCCCATCTAAATAATTCTTCT
This sequence comes from Kogia breviceps, assembly GCF_026419965.1. NCBI lineage: Eukaryota > Metazoa > Chordata > Mammalia > Artiodactyla > Physeteridae > Kogia > Kogia breviceps. The sequence goes on from NC_081323.1 coordinate 20,288,913, forward strand.
CACCCCACGTGGAATCTCATCACCACGTTCATTTCCTCCTTAGCACTTACCACAAGCAAAATATTCCTTTCATTTATTTGTTTACTCGTAGACGTATTATCCTTACTGGGCTGTGAGCTCCATAAGGACAGAATCTTTGTCCACATCACGACAGTGTCCCCAGGGCTCAGCACAAGGCCTGTCACATAGCAGAAGCTCAATAAATATTTGTTGCCTATTTACAATCCACAGCGAGGAAACCTCCCACCAGGGTCCACAGCTCCCCGTTCCCTGATACACCCCTGTCCCACCGTGCTCCAACCCTCACAGTCGCCTGCTTTTGCCAGCCACAGTCACTTTACCTGCAGCTCTCTCCCCACACGGACTTCTGAGAAAGGTCCAGAAGCAGAGAACGTGTCCTCTGTGCCTCTGTGTCCTCAAAGCCCCGGACAGTGGGCAGGTGCACAGGAAAGGTTGATGATGAAGCAAGAACTCCACTGTGAAGCAGCATCGCAGACCAGGTGGGGGGAGGAGGGGAAGCGGCAGAATCTCGCTGATGTCATCTGAGAGTCCCCTGAAGGATCTTTGAGAAATCAAGAAGAATGTTAGAGAGGCCAGAAGATAAATAATGTACTGATTTTCCAAGAAAAGGAAACCGTCAGTTTCAATCCCAAGCAAAATTGTAGACCTTCTTATTAACTGGTCAGTTGGCAACTAATTTACCAAAAATGAGGCAATTACCGAGATCTAAGGTCCATCCCTAGAGAATGTCAAGTGAAACTATTCTGATTTCCTTTTTGACAAGGTGCCCATGCTTGGGACAGATAATAGCTGTATTTTAGACAAGTATTCACTCAACAAATATTTATGGAGGGGCCACCCTATGCAGGCTCTGTGCTTGCAGTGAGGACACAGTGTGAATAAACAGGGCAGAACCCAGGTCCTGGTGGTGGATGCACGAGGTGTGAGGCCCCGCCAGCGCACAGCCAGGTAGCATATACGGTCTGACCAACGGCAATGAGCTCATGGAGAAAAACCGGGCAAGTGAAGGGGATAGATTGATGAGGAGGGAGCCCAGAGCGTCCAGTAGGGTGGCTGGGCAAGGTGTCACAAAGGGGACGTCTTGGCTGAGATTGAAGAAGGTGGGAGAGGGAGCCAGGCAGATACCTGGGGCTTGAGCATCCCAAGGAGAGGGAAAAGCCTGCACTGAGGCCAAGGTGTGTGTGTGCTGGGTTGTATGAGGAACGGCAGACCGGTGTGGTCACAGCAGAGGGAGAGAGAGGGGAGTGGGGGGAGTGGATGGTATGGGCCGGGGATGCAGAACAAGGGCGTTGGAAGGATCTGGCTTTGACTGAGAGTATATAAGGAAGGGAGCTGGTTCGGTACAGCAACTCAGACTCAACCAGGATAGAAGAACATGCCCCTTAAATGTTTCTTGGAAACATTAATGAAATAAACAAGTGAATGGGAGAATATGTTCAAAGAGGGCTTTTGCAATCAAAGACTCAGGTCTGGTACACAACTCCTATGACCCACCAGTTTCACTCCTGGTTATATACACAACAGAAGAATAAACCAGGTTCACCAAAAAGGCATGTTCCAGAATGTTCACAGCAGAGCTGCTCACAATTGCCAGAAATGCCAGAAATGCAACAACAGAAGAACGGAGAAGTACCTTGCCGTGTGCTCACACCATGGGATATGCCACAGCAGAGAATGAATGTTACACAACTTCGTGCAATAATATGTGTGAATCTCACAAAAAGGACGTGAAAGAAAAAAGCCAGAAACAAGAGTTTTATACAGTATGATTCCATCTACAAGAAGTTCAAAAATGGGCAAAGCCAATCTATACTCTTAGAAGTTAGGACAGGAGGACTTAGCTCTTGATCTGGGTGCTGATCACACGAGAATGTTCGGTTTGTGAAAACCGTCAAGCTGCACATGTATAATCTGTGTACTTTTCTATTTGATGCAACGCTTCCAAAAAATTGCTAATGAAAATAGTTTGGTTTAGGTAAAACCAATAAATTAGCCTGACTGATTTTAAATAAAAGACCTAGGTTGATTCAAGTTCTATTACTTATTAGCAGAGTAACTGGGCAAATCACACAGTCTCAGTTTTCTTATCTCTAAAAGGAAGGCTGCAAATAAAACCTACAGAGTCTATCACAGAGATGCTGTGAGGGTCAAATGAAAAGCACAGGGCTTCCCTGGTGGTGCAGTGGTTGAGAGTCCGCCTGCCGATGCAGGGGACACGGGTTCGTGCCCCGGTCCGGGAGGATCCCACATGCCGCAGAGCGGCTGGGCCCGTGAGCCATGGCCGCTGAGCCTGCGCATCCGGAGCCTGTGCTCCACAACGGGAGAGGCCATAACAATGAGAGGCCCGCGAACCGCAAAAAAAAAAAAAAAAAAAAAAAAAAAAAAAAAAAAAAAAAGAAAGAAAGAAAAGCACACATAAAAGTCCTTTAGAAAATAACTCTCACGATACTAATGTTAGTTGTTACTAGTGAAACCTCATCTTGGGAGTGCTCAGGATTGTACAAGTGTCTGGAGGTGGCCCATGGACTCCGTTCTTGCCATGCTATCTTACAACTTTGTAAATTACTTGTGTGAAGGCTTAGAAGGGGAACACTGCCCTTCAGGCTGAGAAATAACTGATTTGGCAGAATCAAAAGGAGCTCAGCAAACAGGAAGATTGGAACAAACCCAACAGAACAAATTCAGCAAGGATAATTCTAGGGTCACACATTGAGGTTCGAAGCATGCATCGCCTAAGCATAGCTCCGGCTCAGGGAAAGAGATTTCGGAACCCTGTTGAGGCTCCCATAAATTATAGGATTGTTTTGACAGCAATAGGAGCGTGGCTCATGAAAAGAGGTTCCTCTTCAGTGCTTCATGCTGCGCAGAGCACATCTAGAGCCCCAAGTCCCCTTTGGGGTCTGCTCTCCCGTGTCCCAACCCGAACCAATGAGGATGAGACCCGTGTTTGGTAGAACATCAGCAAGGTTCTAGCAAGTGATTGTGGGCATGGTTGACACTGCCTTTCACCACAGACCTGGACTCCTGAAGGTGGTAATGAGGACTTCGGGCCTCCCTCCCTCCACTCAGCATGAGGGTCCATCACCGATGCCTCAGTTTCCTTCAGCAGAGATGGGGCTGCAGTGAGTGAGCCCCATGGCAGACAGAAGGTACTTGGCACTATTATCAGCCCCTGGTTCCAGTCGAAAGAAAGGTCCAGAGACTCAGGACCGATGGGGGGGCAAGAGAGCAGACACTGGTGGTCAACACCTAGGACAACCATTCACAACCCAAAACCCCTCCCTTGGACCCTGTCTTGTGACATTTTCAGTGACCGCCATGTTTTTAGGGAAAGGTGAGCCGGGAGTCTGCCTTTGGGACACACCTGCTGGAGGTCATCCCCAGACCCAGGGACTCACACGAGAGTCATAGCTGGGGTGGGTTCAGGCTTGTAGCTCCCTGAACCTCAGCAGGAGGCAGATAGGGAAGAAGAGGAAGCTGGAACTGGATGGGTGGAGGCTGACCTCCCAGCTGTGGGCCTGGCTCCGAGGTGGGGAGGTCAGCCATCCAGGATCCAATGTCCAAAAAGAGATAAAGCAAATTCAGCTCTACTCAGCCTAGATCAACATCCAGACGGGCCTGACCCAGAGCAGGACACAAGACAGTGCCTAGGGACAGAGCAACAGGGTCCAGGGGGATGGGGAAGTGTCAAGAGAGGGCCAGGAGTCAGGGCCCCAGCCAAGCAAAAGGGAATGAGAACAGGAACTTGCAGACCTGAGAGACCATGAGAGCTGGTCACTCCATCAATTGGTAAGTTTTGAGTATAACCACATGACCAGAGCCAGAGAAACAGTGCAGTTTCAGGTAGCTGAGGAAGTCTAGGACTTGGTGGACATTAGGTCTCCACCAGCATTGAGGCCAGCAGACTTAAGGGTCAGGAGTAGAGGCAGGCCCCCTGCCCTGCTGGCCTCATCCACATGGAACCATGGTCTTTAATGGGATCTGCCAGGTACGGCAGGGCTTCTGGAAATGATAGTGACCCATCTCAGGCCAGGCACCTGGCCCTGCCCTGCAAAACCTGTCACCAGCTGTGCACATCGGATATTGAAACCTCCCTCCAGGAAGCTGGCCGTTGCAGAAGAAAGCCAAGTCACATCTGTTTGCCAAGCGGAAGAATTCCTTTGGCAGAAATCTTGGAAAAGCCATTCTTGGAGGCGTGGGTCACACAGGCCTTTCCACCATCCTCCAGAGCCACCCTCCACTGGCTCCCAGAGTCTGATCTTTCGGCCCCACTCCAGCACTCTGTCTGCTCAGCAAATGGTCACCTTGAGGATGACCCCAGGGAAGCCAGAACTCTCCCACTGCTTGTTCTTTACGGAAGCCCGCGCGCCTAGAGCCCGTGCGCCGCGACAACAGAAGCCAGTGCAGTTAGAAGCCCACGCACTGCAACAAAGAGCAGCCCCCGCTCGCCACCACTAGAGAAAGCCCGCGCGCAGCAACGAAGACCCAACGCAGCCGAAAATAAATAAATAAATAATATTTATTTTTAAAAGTAAATAAATATTTGTTTTTTAAAATAAATAAATAAATAATATTTGTTTTTTAAAATAAACAAATATTTATTTTTAAAAATAAATCAATCAATAATATTTACTTTTAAAAATAAATAAATCCACTCCTCTTGTTGTTGTTCTGTCCCGACTCTAGGGCATTTCCAAATCTCAGAGAGACTTTTCCACATCGGCTGCTTTGGACCATGGTTTCCAGTTGTCCATTCCTAAGGGAAAACAACACCCACGATGACCCCTGGCCATCAGAATCTGGGTCCCAGGCTTCTCTCCATGGTGGTGGATATTGCTGTTGTGTTACTTCTGTGCATGTGTTAAAATTTTTTAAATCATAACAAAGGTTGGCTTCCGGAGTTGCACAAGCTGAGGCCTCACAATGCTTTGCTGTCGTAGAGGAGCTGATTGCCCAACTCCATTTATCAAAGTGTCACTTCTCTGACAGGCCCTAATAAATATCCTGCCAGAGACCCCGCACCTGGCAGCCGTGCCACTCAGCAACACGCCGCTAACCTAATTTGCTAATTGCTGCTTTCCCCATTAATTTTAGTCCTGTCTTGTTTGGTGTTGACATGGAGGAAAAAGAAATAGGGTGGAAAAAACAGACAGGAAAGAAAATATCTCGGGGTCCCCCAGCATCCACCCCATCCTCCCAGGCTTCACACAAGCACTTGTTCACGCTCACACCTCAATACCAACTTCCTTCCCCTCTCTTTTTCTCATCATGGCTGGTGGAGATTGAACATTTACAGGTGCAGGGGCCAGATTTCCCAAACCAGAAATCAAGACACATGCCTGATAGTGGGATTTAAGGTTTGACACCAGGGCAGCCGTAGAAATGCAGGGGATCGATGTTTACTGTAGCCTAAAGTCATTCTAATCAACAACATTGCTTGAGAAGAGATCGAATAGGTCCTCAAGGGGTTAACACGTCCAGCTTATCAATCATCAAATATGGCCACATCCCAGAACCCTCCAGCCCCAGGTCCCTTATCCCAGCCCCTCTCCCTGTCACAGGGGAACTCTGCCTCCCTTTTGGTCTCATTCTAAGCATTGATGTCCATAACAATGGCACAGGATGATGCCTTAGGGCAGAACTTCCCAGCCAGGACTGACTCTCTCAATCACTTGGATTAGCCACAGCCCTATTCCTTTAACTCTTCAACTCCCACCAAAAGTCCCCAGGGATGGAAAGGTTTCACTGTGGGTTGTTTGATTATAGATCATTACAAATGAGATAATGGGTTCAAAGTCCAGTTGGAGAGGCAAAGGCAGGAGTGGAGGGAACTCCAGCCACAAGCAAAGAGGAAGGAAGACACTCTTCTCAGAGATGAACAAAAGTTCCCATGTGAAAAAGGGGGATAGCTGTCTCACTCACCCAGGAGTCTGAAGAGGACCTCCTTTGCCATCTTGGTCCATGTGAGCCTTGGGTAGCCAGTTGGGGTCCCACAGTGGAGAGGTAGAAGCTCTGGTGCTAGAGGCAGAAGCACCAGCTTAAATGGTACATACATTTAAAATTTAGATAAACTTTCCACAGCCTCCATTTATCATGTGTCCTTCCTTATTACAGATTTCATTAGGGACAAACCAGCAACAGCAAACAAGACAACTTGTGGCACTGCAATTTTTTATTCTTAAGTTGACAAAGATAATGCATGCTTGTTGTAGAAAAATCAACACCTTCAGAAAGGTCCAAAGAAGAAACCAAAACTTCCTCGGTGTCCTGGCACTCAGAGACCACAACTCATAAACATCCAGCCCTTTTATCACTGGTGTACACCCACAGGAGTGTGAGTTATTTTACACATGGATCACACTATTTTACCACCTGTTCTTGCTTTTGTACTCACATATCAAGGAGCTCTTTCTGTGCCACTGAAAAATATATCTCCATCCTCCTTTTTAACCATTTATCAAAATGTATTTAGCTAGTCCCACATAGATGGACATTCAAGTCAGTTTCTTTTTTTTCCTATCCATAACGCGGTGGTGAATCTCCTTATATCTACAGCTTTGTGCATTTGTCCTGTTATTACCTTAGGATAAATGGCTAGAGGGAGAAGCACCAGCTTAAGTGGTACGTACATTTAAAATTTAGATAAACTTTCTCACATTGTGTCTCCAGGTGAGGTGAATGAACTTACATTGATCCCCTACCGTGCATGAGTTTCACTTCCCTACAACCTTGAAGAAATTAGTTTTTTTAAATGTTTAATCATTGTCAAACTTCTGAGTAAAACATGATCGGGTTCTTTCTGCATTTCTTGGATTCTTTGTGAAGTTCAGTATGTTTTCATGTTTGCAGAACATTCAGATTTATTTTGTGAATTACCTTTTCTTTGCCTTTTCTTATTTTTGGTTTTATTGTTTTGTTTTGTTTTTGAATTTTATTTTACTTATTTTTTATACAGCAGGTTCTTATTAGTTATCTATTTTATACATATTAGTGTGTATATGTCAATCCCAATCTCCCAATTCATCACACCACCACCACCACCCCTGACGCTTTCCCCCCTTGGTGTCCATACGTTTGTTCTCTATATCTGTGTCTATTTCTGCCCTGCAAACCGGTTCATCTGTACCATTTTTCTAGGTTCCACATATATGGGTTAATATATGATATTTGTTTTTCTCTTTCTGACTTACTTAACTCTGTATGACAGTCTCCAGATCCATCCATGTCTCTACAAATGACCCAATTTCATTCCTTTTTATGGCTGAGTAATATTCCATTGTATATATGCACCACATCTTCTTTATCCATTCATCTGTCAATGGGCATTTAGGTTGCTTCCATGACCTGGCTATTGTAGGTAGTGCTGTAATGAACATTGGGGTGCATATGTCTTTTTGAATTACTGTTTGCTCTGGGTATATGACCATTAGTGGGATTGCTGGGTCATATGGTAATTCTATTTTGAATTTTTTAACGAATCTCCATACTGTTCTCCATAGTGGCTGTATCAATTTACATTGCCACCAATAGCACAAGAAGATTCCCTTTTCTCCACACCCTCTCCAGCATTTGTTGTTGCAGATTTTCTGATGATGCCCATTCTAACTGGTGTGAGGTGATACCTCATAGTAGTTTTGATTTGCATTTCTCTAATAATTAGTGATGTTGAGCAGCTTTTCCTGTGCTTCCTGGCCATCTGTATGTCTTCTTTGGAGAAATGTCTATTTAGGTCTTCTGCCTATTTTTTGATTGGGTTCTGTTTTTTCAATATTGAGTTGCATGAGCGCTTTATATATTTTGGAAATTAATCCTTTGTCCGTTGATTCGTTTGCAAATATTTTCTCCCATTCTGAGGGTTGTCTTTTCATCTTGTTTGTAGTTTCCTTTCCTTTCAAAAGTTTTTATGTTTCATTAGGTCCCATTTGTTTATTTTTGTTTTTACTTCCATTACTCTAGAAGGTGGATCAAAAAAGATCTTGCTGTGATTTATGTCAGAGTGTTCTTCCTATGTTTGCCTCCAAGAGTTTTATAGTGTCTGGTCTTACATTTAGGTCTCTAATCCATTTTGAGTTTATTTTTGTGTATGATGTTAGGGAGTGTTCTAATTTCATTCTTTTACATGTAGCTGTCCAGTTTTCCCAGCACCACTTATTGAAGACACTGTCTTTTCTCCATTGTATATCCTTGCCTCCTTTGTCATAGATTAGTCACCTATGACCTATGGTCATAAGTGCATGGGTTTATCTCTGGGCTTTCTATCCTGTTCCATCGATCTATATTTCTGTTTTTGTGTCAGTACCATATTGTCTTAATTACTGTAGCTTTGTAGTATTCTCTGAAGTCAGGGAGTCTGATTCCTCCAGCTCCATTTTTTTCCCTCAAGACTGCTTTGACTAGTTGGGGTCTTTTGTGTCTCCATACAAATTTTAAGATTTTTTGTTCTAGTTCTGTTAAAAAATGTCACTGGTTTTTTGATAGGGATTGCATTGAATCTATAGATTGTTTTGGGTAGTATAGTCATTTTCACAATACTGATTCTTCCAATTCAAGAACATGGTATATCTCTCCATCCGTTTGTGTCATCTTTGATTTCTTTCATCAGTGTCTTATAGTTTTCTGAGTACAGGTCTTTGACCTGCTTAGGTAGGTATATTCCTAGGCATTTTATTCTTTTTGTTGCAATGGTGAATGGGATTGTTTCCTTAATTTCTCTTTCTGATCTTTTGTTGTTAGTGTATAGGAATGCAAGAGACTTCTGTGCATTAATTTTGTATTCTGCAACTTTACCAAATTCATTGATTAGTTCTAGTAGTTTTCTGGTTTCACCTTTAGGATTATTTATGTATAGTATCATGTCATCTGCAAACAGTGACAGTTTTACTTCTTCTCTTCCAATTTGTATTCCTTTTACTTCTTTTCCTTCTCTGTTTGCCGTGGCTAGGACTTCCAAAACTATGTTGAATAATAGTGGCAAGAGTGGACATCTTTGTCTTGTTCCTGATTTTAGAGGAAATGCTTTCAATTTTTCACTATTGAGAATGATGTTTGCTGTGGGTTTGTCATATATGGCCTTTATTATGTTGAGGTAGGTTCCCTCTATGCACACTTTCTAGACAGTTTTTATCATAAATGGGTGTTGAATTTTCTCAAAAGCTTTTTCTGCATCTATCGAGATGACCATATGGTTTTTCTTCATCAATTTGTTAATATGGTATATCACATTGATTGATTTGTGTATATAGAAGAATCCTTGCATCCCTGGGATAAATCCCACTTGATCATGGTGTATGATCCTTTTAACATGTTGTTGGGTTCTGTTTGCTAGTATTTTTTTGAGGATTTTTGCATCTATATTCATCAGTGATATTGGTCTGTAATTTTCTTTTTTTGTAGTATCTTTGTCAGGTTTTGGTATCAGGGTGATGGTGGCCTCATAGAATGAGTTTGGGAGTGTTCTTTCCTCTGCAAATTTTTAGAAAAGTTTGAGAAGGATGAGTGCTAGCTCTTCTCTAAATGTTTGATAGAATTCACCTGTGAAGCTATCTGGTCCTGGAATTTTTTTTTTTTTTTTTTTTTTTTTTTTTTTCCTGTACGTGGGCCTCTCACTGTTGTGTCCTCTCCTGTTGCAGAACACAGGCTCCAGACGTTCAGACTCAGCTACCATGACTCACGGGCCTAGCCGCTCTGTAGCATGTGGGATCTTCCTGGACCGGGGCATGAACCCATGTCCCCTGCATCGGCAGGCAGAGTCTCAACCACTGCGCCACCAGGGAAGCCCTGGTCCTGGACTTTGGTTTGTTGGAAGATTTTTAATCACAGTTTCAATTTCATTACTTGTGACTGGTCTGTTCATATTTTCTATTTCTTCTTGGTTCCATCTTGGAAGGTTATACCTTTCTAAGAATTTGTGCATTTCTTCCAGGTTGTCCGTTTTATTGGCATAGAGTTGCTTGTAGTAGTCTCTTAGGATGCTTTCTATTTCTGCGGTGTCCATTGTAACTTCTCCTTTTTCTTTTCTAATTTTATTGATTTGAGTCCTCTCCCTCTTCTTGATGAGTCTGACTAAAGTTTTATCAGTTTTGTTTATCTTCTCAAAGAAACAGCTTTTAGTTTTATTGATCTTTGCTATTGTTTTCTTTGTTTCTATTTCATTTATTTCTGCTCTGATCTTTATGATTTCTTTCCTTCTACTAACTTTGTGTTTTGTTTGTTCCTCTTCTCTAGTTCCTTTAGATGTAAGGTTAGATATTTTATTTGAGAGCTTTCTAGTTTCTTGAGGTAGGCTTGTATTGCTATAAACTTCCCTCTTAGGACTGCTTTTGCTACATCCCATAGGTTTTGGATCATCGTGGATTTTTTTGTAATTTGTCTCTAGGTATTTTTTGATTTCCTCTTTGATTTCTTCATGATCTCTTGGTTATTTAGTAACATAGTGTTTAGTCTCCATGTGTTTGTGTTTTTTACGTTCTTTTCCCTGTAATTGATTTCTAATCTCATAGCATTGTGGTCAGAAAAGATGCTTGATATGATTTCAATTTTCTTAAATTTACCAAGGCTTGATTTGTGACCCAATATGTGATCTATCCTGGAGAATGTTCTGTGTGCACTTGAGAAGACAGTGTAATCTGCAGTTTTTGGATGGAATGTCCTATAAATATCAATTAAATCTATCTGGTCTATTGTGTCATTTAAAGCTTGTGTTTCCTTATTAATTTTCTGTCTGGTTGATCTGTCCATTGGTGTAAGTGAGGGGTTAAAGTCCCCCACTATTATTGTGTTACTGTCTAATTTCCTCTTTTATAGCTGTTAGCAGTTGCTTTATGTATTGAGGTGCTCCTATGTTGAGTGCATATATATTTATAATTGTTATATCTTCTTCTTGGATTGTTCCCTTGATCATTATGTAGTGTCCTTCCTTGTCTCTTGTAACATTCTTTATTTTAAAGTCTGTTTTATCTGATATGAGTATTGCTACTCCAGCTTTCTTTTGATTTCCATTTGCATGAAATATCTTTTTCCATCCCCTCACTTTCAGTCTGTATGTGTCCCTAGGTCTGAAGTGGGTCTCTTGTAGGCAGCATATATATGGGTCTTGTTTTTGTATCCATTCAGCAAGTCTGTGTCTTTGGGTTGGAGCATTTAATCCATTCACATTTAAGGTAATTATTGATATGTATGTTCCTATTACCATTTTCTTAATTGTTATAGGTTGGTTTTTGTAGGTCCTTTTCTTCTCTTGTGTTTCCCACTTAGAGAAGTTCCTTTAGCATTTGTTGTAGAGCTGGTTTGGTGGTGCTGAATTCTCTCAGCTTTTGCTTGTGTGTAAAGCTTTTGATTTCTCTGTCAAATCTGAATGAGATCCTTGCCGGGTAGAATACTCTTTGTTGTAGTGTCTTCCCTTTCATCATTTTAAATATATCATGCCACTCCCTTCTGGCTTGTAGAGTTTCTGCTGAGAAACCAGTTGTTAACCTTATGGGAGTTCCCTTGTATGTTATTTGTCATTTTTCCCTTGTTGCTTTCAATAATTTTTCTTTGTCTTTAATTTTTGTCAGTTTGATTACTATGTGTCTCGGTGTGTTTCTCCTTGGGTTTATCCTGCCTGGGAGTCTCTGCACTTCCTCGAATTGGGTGGGTATTTCCTTTCCCATGTTAGGGAATTTTCAACTATAATATCTTCAAATATTTTCTCTGGTCCTTTCTCTCTCTCTTCTCCTTCTGGTACCCCTATAATGTAAATGTTGTTGAGTTTAATGTTGTCCCAGAGGTCTCTTAGGCTGTCTTCATTTCTTTTCATTCTTTTTTCTTTATTCTGTTCCATGGCAGTGAATTCCACCATTCTGTCTTCTAGGTCACTTATCCATTATTCTGCTTCAGTTATTCTGCTATTGATTCCTTCTAGTGTATTTTTCATTTCAGTTATTGTATTGTTCATCTCTGTTTGTTTGTTCTTTAATTCTTCTAGATGTTTGTTCTTTAACTCTTCTAGGTCTTTGTTAAACATTTGTTGCATCTTCTTGATCTTTGCCTCCATTCTTTTTCCGAGGTCCTGGATCATCTTCACTAACATTATTCTGAATTCTTTTTCTGAAAGGTTGCCTACTTCCACTTCATTTAGTTGTTTTTCTGGGGTTTTGTCTTGTTCCTTCATCTGATACAAAGTCCTCTGCCTTTTCATTTTGTCTATCTTTCTGTGAATGTGGTTTTCCTTCCACAGGCTGCAGAATTGTAGTTCTTGTTTTTGTCGTAGAGTATTTGTCTTTGTCTAATAATTTACAGGAGTTTTTTTTTTTAGAAATTAGGGATGCCTTTCCTCTGCCATGTACAAATTTTTCATTTTTTTTCTACCATGTAGTTTATTATTTCAAGTTTTTCTATAGTGCTTATTATATGATGGTGGAAAAATCAAGAATATTTGCTCATAATGAAATCTACAATAAGGAAGTACACGAGATAAATGGAATCTATGGACATATTCACTCTATCCAGTATGGGATACCAGTTGCCTACCCAAAGTTCACATGAACCAAGATGGAGAAGGGGATCATTTCAGACCTCTGGGTGAGACAGCCCTAAAATCTATCATTTCCCTGTCTCTGGTTTCATGTTCATCTTCTCCTTCACTAGGTGGATTAGACATTTCCTGGTGACCTTGACTTCCAGGAAGTAGCTGCTAGAGCCAATGGCAGAATTGTTCTCAGATGCAAGGCTATGTGAATAACCCCACCTCCAGGGTTCTCAGCTCAACAAAAGTCAGCTCTCTGAGAGTTTGTGTCTGGTTCCAGGCTGGACAGAGCCCCCAATTCTTTGTCCCCAGATCACAACACAGACTGTGTATCATCACCAAGAAGGGAGGTTTGACTGGGAGAGGGGAATATAGCAGGGGGAGGAAGCAACTAAGGAGGGACCACAACATATGAGTAAGTCAAGTCCTTTCTTGATGGTGGAGGATGAAGTATAGGTGGTCACATACACTGGAGGCAGAAGACTAAGAACAATACCCACCCATGCAGGGGTGTGTGTGTGCACACTTCAGCCTCAGAGGAGTGTCCACGGATGTGTACGCAAAGCTATGCACCAGGCATGTGGGGGGATGAACGAGGCTGATGTGAACATGTCCCAAAACATCTCTGTCCAAGGATGCCCATGGAACCATCTAACTGCATAAAGACCAGTGTGCCCGTACAAAGACTGGAGACATGTATTTCTATACATGTGCAGGGTTGTAAAATCAGACATTAGACCCAAGGAAATAACTCTTATGAATATATTCCAGATTCCCACACTCAGTCCTAGAGGGACCGAGACTACATCAGGACTGAGACCATCCTCCTTTATACACCTAGAACACTTCTATTCCTACTGTAAGGCTCAACTCATTTGTCCCCCTCTTCCCCTACCAGCCTCCATGGAAGAGACTACCACAGGACCTCTGTTCTATAATACTTCCCAGAGCATATTCCAGTTATCTGTGTGCCTACATTTTCCCCCTGACTAATCCATGATATCCTCCATGTTGGGACTCACAGGCTTGCATTTTATTTCTCTCTGTTCCACAGGATCAGGTTCCTGACACTCAGCAGGTAGAATAAACATTTGTAGAATGAGCTCTTGAATACAGTCATACCCTCATAGGGGGCTGGGGTCATATGTTCTTGAATCAGGTGTCAGCTATAATGCAAAACAAAGATATTTGGACACTCCCAGTTATACTAAGTCAGAGACAGCAAGAAAAGAGGTATATATGCCTGGGCTTGCTTGATCAAAACAGTCAATGAAAGCTCCCGGGGCCTCCAGAGATGTCAAGCAGGTGAGCACTGAGAAGCCGTCTTTCCTTTCGCCAAGTCTAGAATAGGGGTAGCAAACTGTTTCTTCAAAGACCAGAGAGTAAATCAACTATAGTTCAATAAAATAAATTTTTTTAAAAAGACAAGACAGTAAATCATTTGGGCTTTTAGTGTCATCTGATCTCTGTGGCTTCTACACAACACTGCAGTTTGAAAGCAATAATAAACAATATGTGAACAGGTGATCATGTCCAGTAAAACTCCAGAGTCTGCCAACCTCTGATCTAGAATTCTGAAGAAAAGAAAAGAGAGCCTCAGACCCACACCAGTGACAGCAATATCCCAGGATATCAAGAGGGTCTAACGCCTCAGCACCTTTTCTGAGACCACACAGTCAGACCCCATCCTAGCATTCAACATCATGCCAAAGTAGACACCTGCTGGAGACTGAGGACAGGGCTGTGGTGTGTGGTTTCCCAAGCTGTGCATAAATCCAGGAGGTGTTGTTCAGTTAGACTGTGATATGAATGGTACCCTCCGTGGGCTGGACAAGGTATCAACCCTGCCTGAGGGTCACCAAGGAGCCCTGTGTTTGTGAGGAAAGTTCACGGGCTGGTGGGGGATCCATTTGCTAGTTCAGATACTTGAAGGACAAGGGTGTCTCCCCCAAGATAGGGGCTGCGAGCTACTGCTTATTTGGAAACAGTTTGATGGGGAATTTCACACTGCATAGAGAGTTCAAGGATAAGGGTGGTCAGGGCTGGAAGGTCCCTGAAAGGAGTGGGTCAGAGGCTGTGTGGTGGCAGGGAACCAGAGGATGCGGCAGAGGGGGGCTAAGGAAAAGCAGTTCCTGTTGAAGCTGAAAGGGCATGTGACTTGGGGACAGAGGACTGCCTGACTTCCTTATGCCTCTGCTGTGAGCCTCCTGTTCTTGGCCTCAGGTTGTTCAAGACCCATGGGTCAATAGGAGCCTCTGGCATAGCCAGCCCCTCACCCCACCTAATGAGCATGGGAGACCCTGGGGTGGAGGTGGGATGCACCTGCATCCTCACAGGTCACAGGGTCCAGCCCCTCAGAGCTAGCACAGGAGCCACCCCCGCCCCCCAGAAGGCTCCAGAGCCTGCCACAGCTGCCCCTCATCCCACCCTGGATAAACCGGCCGCCCAGATCTCCATTAAGCACCGCTGAGCTTCTTTCCAATAGCTACAGATGAAAAAAATATTGTCCTGTTCCCAGTTACATTAAAAGGGCCTAGTAAAGAATCATGGCAAAGATGCTCACAGAGCCAAAAGCTGCTCTTGATGGCCCTTTCAGCGAGATTTACAGCAGGCATTTAGCAGCGTCCCTGGAATGTTTGCTGGCTCCGATCGGTAGGAAGTATGTGCAGGGCATCTCCCCGGATCAGCAGGCAGGGCCATCCTTCATCCCCGGCAGTTCTGCCTGCCCCCTGCACAGTGCCGACTCCCCCATGGGCCCTGCCCAAGTCCCTTAGGCCCCTCTCTGGGCTGCCCACTAATAATCCCGGCTGTCAGGTGCCTCAGGATGAGGCCAGATAAAAGCCTGTCCTGGCTGGGCAGCAATGAGAGATACTGGGATCAGAGAAACTGAGGCAGGGATGGGGGATAGCAGAGAAGAGAGAAGTCGCAGGGTGTCCCTGGACAGCAGAGGACCGTGTTCATTTGTTTATTTAATATGTATTTATTGAGCCCCTGCTATATGTCAGGCAAGCTGGGTTGAGAGGTGCCCAAAACTAGCATGTTTGCTCCCTGCCCTTAGCAAACATTATCCAGAAGGGAAGGGACATATTAAACTACGAAGAACAGTAAAATACAGAAATTGTTTTGATAAGAAGAGCCCAAGGTGGGGGCAAATAAGTCCAGGCTTGATACCATCCCTGAGGACACGGGACTTTCCTAAGATACAGATAGATACAGATCTACCCACGGCAGTCTATCTATTGCTATCCAATATGGCAGCCACCAGTCACATCCCACTGACCGCTCGAAGTGTGACTCGTGACAACTGAAACTGAACTGCAAGTATAAAATGCACACTTAACACATACATATGGAATCTAAAAAAAAAAAAAAAAAAAAGTCGTGAAGAACCTGGGGGCAAGATGGGAATAAAGATGCAGACCTACTGGAGAATGGACTTGAGGATGTGGAGAGGGGGAAGGGTAAGCTGGGACGAAGTGAGAGAGTGTCATGGACATATATACATTACCAAATGTAAAATAGATAGCTAGTGGGAAGCAGCCGCATAGCACAGGGAAATCAGCTCGGTGCTTTGTGACCACCTAGAGGGGTGGGATAGGGAGGGTGGGAGGGACACGCAAGAGGAGGGGATACGGGGATATATGTATACATATAGCTGATTCACTTTGTTATACAGCAGAAACTAACACACCATTGTAAAGCAATTATACTCCAATAAGGATGTTAATAAATAAATAAATAATAAAATGCCCACCTAATTCCAAAGAAAGAATGCAAAATATCTCATGGGTGATTTTTCTGTTGATTACATGTTGAAATAATTAGATTTGGGATACTTTGGGTTAAGTAAAATGTATTATCAAAAGTAATGTCACCTGTTTCTTTTACGCTTTTTTAATACTGCTACTAGAACATTTGAAAGTACAAGGTGTGGTACATATCTACAATGGAATATTACTCAGCCACTAAAAAGAATGAAATAATGCCATTTGCAGCAACGTGGGTGGACCTAGAGATTATCATACTAAGTGAAGTAGGAGAAAGACAAATATCATATGCTATCACTCATATGTGGAGTCTAATTTTAAAATAATACAAATGAACTTATTTACAAAACAGAAACAGACTCACAGATTTCGAAAATAAACCTATGGTTACTAAAGTGGAAATGTGGGTGAGAGGGATAAATTAGGAGCTTGGGATTAACATACACACACCACTGTATATAAAATAGATAACCAACAAGGACCTACTATATAGCACAGGGATCTCTACTCAATATTCTGTAATAACCTATATGGGTAAAGAATCTGAAAATGAATGAATATATGTATATGTATAACTGAATCACCCTGCTGTACACCTGAAACTAACACACTGTAAATCAACTCTACCCCAATAAAATAAAATTTAAGAAAAGAAAGTACATAGCTGACTCCCATTTGTGGCTGGCATCATATTTCTATTGGACAGCATGATCTAAAGGATAAATAGGAATTAGCCAAGTGAAGGGAAAGAAGTGCAGCAACTGAAGGTTTAGGAAGGCAATGCACCTTACTAAAAGAAAGCCAAAGTCTGGCTCCAACCAATAAGCTGGGCTCCAGGGAGAGCAGTCGAGGTAGAAGTGCCTCTGCCAGACTGTGCAAACACTCTGGGTGTCTGAGGCAGGCTGTAACTCAGTAGGTAAACTGATGCCTAAAGCCCACACCAGGATGGTGGGTCTGCGGCTGCACAATCCCAGGTCCCATCTAATTGTTCTGCCTCAGTTTCCTCCTACCTTCTAGCTTCAGCATTCGGATTTTCCCTCTGACCTATGAGGTACAGACTTGCTCTCACTTGGAATTCCTTCAGTTCTGCCCAGCACCTACCATGTGCCCATGGGTGTGGCTTACCTCCCCTGCCAAAGAGGATGAGCAGTTCAGCGTGTTGGATGAACAGTTACCTTTTCAAACCGGAGCAATCTGAGGAATTACCATGAGCCTAGCACTGTGCTCTGTACTTCACTTGAATCCTTGTTTAAGCTTCACAAAGATCCCATTAAGTAGATTCTCAGTGGCTAAACACCACAGAAACTCTTTTTTTCCCCATAAAGATATTTTGAGTTTCTACTTCCCAAATACAAAGAACACCAAGAACAAAAATGTCAAATAGGTTTTATTTCATATGCCACCTCCAACAGATTGGTAGTGATTGCCTAAAGCACTGTGTTAAAAAGGATTCAGTGGTGCAACAGAACAGAGTGACTGTGATTGATTAATTGCCATGGAAGTATGCATGCTTGGTATAGTATTGGTGATTCTTGATCTAGGTTTAGGTCAAATCCCATAACCATGAGTAAGAAAGTGTTCCAAGCAGACCCGTATTCTGGAATTGAATTTACATCCTCAGGAGCTCGTGGGAGTGTGTAAGGATTTCACTTAACAGCAAAGAGACATCATGACGTATCCTCAAAAAATATAGCTAGACCCTAGAGGTCACACTCCACTCTGTGTCCTATTGTCTCTGCATTGCCCAGCAAACATTTATCTCCCAAACATTTGCTTTTCCATCTCCATGTGAATTGCCCTCCTCTCCTTTGAAGTCTCAAAACACTACCCCCAACATCCTCTTTTGTCTTTAGTTGAAGATGGTATTTAAGGCGAGGATTTTGGCAATTTGGGTGAGTTACTCAGTTCTCCTGGGTCTCTTCCATGTATACATGTTATCAAACTTTTGTTTAACTTTCTTCTGTTAGTGTGTATATAGGTATATATACATATATATGTACTGATATATATATATATACCTAGATCTCAGGCTGTATTAAGAGTAGTTACAGGGAGAGAATTCTACTGAGCTATACCAATCAGATTACCTCTAGACCACACGCTTTAGAGGGACATAGTTATCCTGAGTACATTCAGAAAAAAAGGGACTAACTTGGAGAGGGATCACAGAACTACATTATGTGGAGATCAATAGAATGATCTGGAGACCCAGTGGCATGGCCATTCTGTTCAATATACAATAGACTTGACTAGTTCAACAAACATTAGGTATGTGTAAGGCATGGTGCTAGATGCTGGACATAAAACAATAAAAGTGGGGTATCTTCCATCGGCCCCTCCAGATTCACTTGCTCCCTGCCTTCCGACTCTGCTCTGTACCCCAAGGGCATGACCTTAATGAAAAGCATCAACAGACTCCCCTCGCTCTGGCTTCCAGTTGGGCTCAGCCAATAGGAGACCTGAGGGCAGGAGGAGAGTGAAGTCATGCTATTTGTCAAGTTGCTGCAGGTTGGCTGGACCAAAGGCCTCCACTCCTGTCAGGTGGCCCCCATGTCACTGCTTCCTCTGAATTCTGGCACCACTCTCTCTGATCTTCAGTCATTGGTTAGTAACAGCTTCCTGAGTGCACCATCCCTCATTGATTCCCTTAAATCTGCCCGCTCCCTTGTAAATGGTGCCTTTATTAAACTCAAACTATGGAATTCAAGTGTGACATCTATTTCTTACCAGGAATAAAACAGGCTTGGTCCCCAGCCTAGTGGAGCTTACAGTCTAGTGGGAAAGACAGGCCACAAATAGGGAAACAAGCAAATATAATTACCAATTGTGGTAAGTGTAATAAAGATAACATCTTGGCACAGTAAGCAGCAGGGGCTCGGGTGTACCAAATACAATGGGGGCATCAGGAAGATTCCTGAGGATGTGGTGTTTAAGCTGAGATCTGAAGGATGTGAATTACCTGAGTGACGGGCTGATCAAATATCATCTAAGACCAAGGAGGGAGGGGTGAATCTGGCCCCTAAATTCTCCAATCTAGAGTAAGCTGCCTTAGGAGATAGAGACACTCTTGTGGAGGCTGGTAGTTCCCTTGGGAGTATCAACACCAGCGCAAAGGATTTATTTGCTGGAGATGGGGTGGACCAATGGTGTGCTAGAGCCAGCTGTTCCTGGGAGGGTCTCCCCATCCTTCTCGTCCCCAACCTGAACCTTGATACAATACCACACTCCTACCAATCACATGGGTTGGGAGAACAGAGATGTAAGAGCACTAAGCTGTGTGTGACAAAAGAGGATGAGCGAAATAATCCCCTTTCTACGCCAGTTCCACGGAGGCAAGAGGAAGAAATGAGTGCCAAGTCTGTGAGTACAAAGGGTTTTTAACACACAGTAACTCTGTCCACTGTATGTGAGGGCAGGTGTCAAGAATCTGTCCCAGTCTCTAAGATATAAGAGGGAAGAACCAGGAGAATTCTGCTTCTCTTGAAATAAGGAATGGACCAAGGATTCCCTTCTTCTTCCAAAGCTGGAATCTCAGAGACCCGGTTCTCAGCCCTGGCTGCCCTTTTGAATCACCTAGAAGAGTTTTTAGAAGGACCAATGCCAGAGGTCCAAGCCCAGAACTCCTGGTGTAATTGATCTGGGGTCTAATGTAGGGAAGATTGAGAGCCACAGCTACAAAGAGTTGAAAACACAGAAGCGAGCAAAGAGAAACACCAGGGCATCCCAAGACACCACTGGAATGGGGACTAGCTGAAGGAAGTTTCTCTAAGCTATTGTCAAACTTTAAAATGAGTCAGGATCACATGGGTGCTTGAAACGCATGGATTCCTAGGCTGCACTCCAAAAAGGGTCTGATTCCACTCATCTTAGATGGAGTCTAGGAATCTGTACACTTAAAAAGCTCTCAAGTGGATTGGGGAAAACAAATGGAATAGGGGGAAATGCTAAATACCCAGATGACCACCAGAGATCACCTCTAACACTTACACCCCCAATGGAGAGTTTGGGGGAAGTCTGCACCAGGACAGAGGGAACCGCTGGGCAGGCGACATCCTGGAATATTTAGTTTGGGAAAATAAAACTGTATTGATAAGTGTATATACAGCTAGATTGAGGAGAAGCTTGAAAAGTGGAACGATTGATTCTTGGCAGGTAGAAAAATGTGAGGGAGGCATTAGCGAGCGGTTTGGGAGGTGGAACGTGAGGAATTTGGAGTGAAGAGGTGAAGTCAAGAGGAGGAGGATGTCAACAGCCACGCCTTCATCCTTTGCAGCTGTATATGGAGGGGGAGAGAGGAAGAGTGGACTTTGGTCCTTGGAATTCAGAAGTGGACACTAAGCATTGACATTTTCTAGGCACTTTAGATTCATTTAATCATGTAATTATCAAGATAATAGTGACCCCATATGATATAGAAGACAACTGAGGCTCAGGGTGGGGAACTGACTTGCCCAGCCCCACGCTGCCAGGGCATGGTGGTACCCGGAGGACTTAGCACGGAGGTACCTGACTGCAGGACCAGTACTCACTTGGTCACTCCAGCCCCTGACAAAATAAAATGAGGGACTATGACACCATCACTGTAGGGAAGGAGATAAGGAATCTGAGCTCCATAAAAAGAAGTGCTCAGGGGAAGAAAAGACCCAGTAAAGGATGGACTAAGAAAAATCAAGGGAATTATAACTAGAAGGACTTTCTTCCATCCACAAACATTTGAGTGCTTAGTATGTACCAGACTCTCCTAAATACTGAGGACACAAAAGTAAACAAGAAAAACACAGTCCTTAACTTCATAAAGTTTACATCTAGACCAGGATGGCAAATTAATGACGTTCATCCATCACTTCCCGTTCCCTTATCCCTGACAGACATCACTAATCAACCGCAGCATCCTGGGATTCAAATTCGCTTTCAGTGACTGCTGTCAATCAATTGAGGGCAGGCAGGTGGGATGAAAACTCTTGGTTTGCCATCTCTGATTTGGACTTTAAGGTTTAGACAAGGATTTTCTGAGTACCTCCTACATGCAAACATGCTGGGGATTTGTAGAGTGTGATGTCCCCATGTTACAGATGAGGGCACTGCCACCCAGATAGGACTTACTAACAGGACTCTGTAATGATCCGCGTCAGTGGATCCTCATCATTAATCCTCAGAATACAAGAGCAGAGGTTTTGGTGGGTTTTTTTCAGCTTTATCAAAGTATAATTGACAAATAAAATTGTAAGATAGTTAAAGTGTGTATCATGGTGATTTGATATACCTATCCACTGTGAAAGGATTCCCATGACCATCTAGTTAGTTAATACATCCATCACCTCATATATTTATCATTTTTTTCCTGCCTGTAGTGAGAACATGTAAGTTCAACTCTCTTAGCAAATTTCAAGGACACAATACCATCACCACGTTTAACGTTAGATCCTCAGACATTATTCACCTTATAGCTGAAAGTTTGCACCCCTTTACCAGCCTCTCCCTGTTTCCTCACCCCACAAAGGAGCAGGAGTTTAAAAATCGTGTCAGAGATCTGTTGGGGAGAATCACTACACTGCAGGCTCAGCAGGAGCCCTAGGACCATGGCCTCCTGTGCTGAGCTGTGCTTTCTCCCACTCTCCAGGCTGCCCACCCAGCCTTTGTGCTGAGCTCCTGCTTCTCTGGTCAGATACTCCTCTGAGCATCTTCAGGGGTGTGGAGTGAGAAGGAAACGGCAGGTTCCATTGCTGCTGGGTCCACCCAATATGGAGGAGGGAGAAGGGCCCCTCATCTGCCTGGGCCTCTGGCATTCAGCCAGGCTCCTGGTGCAGCCTCGGGGCCTTCCACCAAGCCCACATCTCCCACCCGTGCCTCTCATACTGTGCTGTGTATTAGGGTCGCCTGCAAAGCTCTGAAAACTCCCACTTCCCCATCCCATCCCAGAACAGTCACATCAGGACCACAGGAGACCCTGCCCCGAGGTTTCTAAAGCTCCTCCAGTGATTCTAGCGTGAGGTCAAGTTTTGAGACCGCTGTCCTAGAGTGTCCAGCTTTTACCATCTCCCCTCTGTGGGCCCTGGGAGAACAGAGCTGCCAGCAACTTGCTCGGAGTCGAGTCAGCTCTGCGAGGTGATGTCCGAGGCGGAGACAGGCGGCCAGCCTACCAGCTGCTTGCCCTCCAAACCCCACCCCCTGCCGGGCTCAGCGCCCAGCCATGCCAGGCCTGCTCCCCAAGGCGCCAGGTCCTCCAAATCAAAACAGGCGGCCAGAGTTCAGGGCCCGCTGGCATTCTCCTGGTAAGCACCTTTGGTTCCAGGCTCAGAGCTGTTAATTAAAGAGCTGTGATTAATGAGGAAGCACTCCTGGTCCCCATCTAGGATGAGAGGTCCTGGGGATGCTGACTTTGCTGGAGAAATCTGCAGTCAGATTCCAACGAGAGCTATTTATAGATCAAGCTTGGGAGGACGGTGCCTCTCCTCCTCCTCGCCTTCCCTCCTTCCTCCCCTCCCTCCCCACCACACACCACGACGGAACAGAGAGGTGGAAATATTTATTGAGGAAGAATGTTTGAAGGAGTAAATCTTAGCACAGATGCATCCATATTAATCCATCTGAACACACATTCCGTCGACATATATTTATGGATGCCTACTAAGCGCCAGGCTGCAGGCCAGCTAAGAAGGTTGCAAGCTCTCTTTAAGAGCAGCCTGGCCCTTGTTCTGGTGGAGTTTGCACTCCAGGAGAAGAGTCATTACCAAGGGCATCTACAGGTACGCAGACAATTGTAAATAGAGGCAAGCAGTCCACGGGAGAGGACCACGGCTCCGTGAAGGGGCTGAAGAAAGAGACCCTCACCATGCTGACAGCAGACCACCCTCCATCCTTACCTTTAATGAGGAAACAGGCAGTCAAGGCCCCACAGATAGTCTGTGGCAGGGTCCAAATTCAAGACCAAGGGAGGCTTCCCAAACCCATTCACTCTTCTTCTCAACCACATAGCTGGATGACTTTTGGTATCTCCAGTCTCTGTAACCTCGGTCTCCCTTGGGGTTACACAGAGCCATGTGTCTGAGTCCCGGCCCATGGAATCAGAGGAGTGACAGGCGCCGCTCCCAGCATGGCCCACACCAAACCTCAATGTGCGTCCTCCAGGCTCTGGATGATGAAATCCATGGTGACTTTGGAAGCCACGTATT
Organism: Kogia breviceps; assembly: GCF_026419965.1. Lineage (NCBI taxonomy): Eukaryota > Metazoa > Chordata > Mammalia > Artiodactyla > Physeteridae > Kogia > Kogia breviceps. Next base: position 20,312,378 of record NC_081323.1, read on the forward strand.
GAAGGCCCAGAGTCTCCATCAACCTGGATCCCTGAATGGCTTTGCAGAGCAGACTTGGACTTGATGTGAGCAAGAAATTAACTTCATTATCCTAAGTCCCTGAGATGTCAGGGTTTACCTGTTATGGCAGCTAGCGTCACCCAAACTAATAAAGCAGATCCACCTGCTCTAAACATGATGTCTACCGCCCCTTAGGAAGAGTCAGTGACTCCCTAGCACATTCTATAAATAGGCAGCTCGGTGGCTGAAGGGCAAGGATGCTCGGCATCCTTCATGGACACTTTCTCAGCAGGCCTTGCTCACAGAGTCTCTGTGAATCAGCCCTGAAACACCCTCCAGTCCTGGTCCTGCTCTCCACCCCCTCTTGCAGCTGGAACCAAGGTGGTCCATCCCCAAACCATCTGGGGATGGAGGAGACAGAGCGTGAGAGGGCAGAAGAGGTGTCTTCCTGGAACCAGATCAGAACCGTGGCGTGAGTTCCCCCACAGAGGTGATACCCCCGCACTCTGCTTGGGCAGCGTGTGGTTGGGAGGAGCCCTGGAATTCGCGGGAGAAGATGTGGCACATACCCCGGGGAGGCCGTGGGGGAGTGGCTCAGCCTCAGCTGCCTCCTCCATAAAGTGGGCACAATATCTGACCCATGAATGACAAAACGTTTCAACCTACCTGCAAACAGGCAAGTATTGTAGTTCAGAGAGGGAAGAACATGCAGAAGAACCAGAGCTGATGAGTAGCCGTCAGCCTGCTGATCAGCCAACCCCAAACCTCTCTATGTCCGGACTCCTCAATAGCCAAGCTCCTAAATTGTCCTCCTCGTTGAAGACGATTCCAGCTGAGGTTTGTGTAACTTGTAGCCAAAGGCATTCTGACCCATCTATTATAAGACAAAATATATAACATCTCTGTGATTCTATTTACTCAGCTGTAAAATGGGAACATCATTTTTTTCAGGGAAGATTTCTAACGGGACAGTCGTCATAATCAGACCTACCTTGCCAGACTTTTGCAGAGGCGACTCGAGCCTGCCCTGTAAAGAGCTATTTACATTTAAGAGCAGTCTGCAAAGCTCCTTCTGTCCTGAAAGAGCTGTCGGTGTCCGTACAGTTTATTTTCCTCAAGGGTTTTCACAGCTTTTATAGATGCCAAGCTCTCTGTTTAGGTGAAATGTTACTCAAAAGCCCAGGATCCAAGGTGGACCTAACAGGATGACGGTTTTGCTGTTTCTAAGCTCAGCACGTTTCTCAGGATGTTGGTCAAGAGGCAGGCGTGTCCAGCTCCTCTCTGCTTGCTTGCAAGGGGCTGGTTACCTGAGTCTGTGAGAGTGAACAGCCTGTCCTATTCAAGGAGAGGAATTCACGGGACTTGAGACCAGAGAAGAGCAAAGAGCGGGGCCTGGGTTTTGTCAAAGGCTGTGATGGTGAATTTAACACGTCAACCTGACTGGGCTGAGGGTTGCCTGATAGCTGATAAAACAGTATTTCTAGGTGGGTCTGTAGGGGTGTTTCTGGAAGAGATTAGCATTTGAATCAGTAGACTGAGGAAAGCACATCGCCCTCACCCTTAGCAGCATCATGCATCTGTCGAGGGCCGTTGCACAGAACAAAAAGGCAGAGGAAAGACAAATGTGCTCTGTGTTTCTGCTGGATCTTCGCCTCCTCTTGGACGTCGTGCTCCTGGGTCTTAGGGTTTCTGACGTGAACCAGGTTTCACATCACTGGCTCCCCTGGTTCTCAGCTTTCCTGGGCCTCTAGCATGTGGACAGCAGATCGTGGGACTTAGTCTCCATAATCCTGTGAGCCAATCTCTCATAATAAATCTCTTTCTGTACATCTATCTATCTGTCTGTCTGTCTAACCTTCTATCCATCTATCCACATAACTATCTACACAGCTAGATAGATAGATACATAGATACATAGATAGATAGATAGATAGATAGATAGATAGATAGGGCTTCCCTGGTGGCGCAGTGGTTGAGAGTCCGCCTGCCGATGCAGGGGATACAGGTTCGTGCCCCGGTCCGGGAAGATCCCACATGCCGCGGAGCAGCTGGGCCCGTGAGCCATGGCCTCTGGGCCTGCGCGTCCGGAGCCTGTGCTCCGCAACGGGAGAGGCTACAGCAATGAGAGGCCCGCGTACTGCAAAAAAAGAAAAAAAAGATAGATAGATATTCTACTGTTTCTGTTTCTTTGGGGAACCCTGACTAATACACTAGTACCCCAAAACGTCAGTAAAATGCACCCATCTCCTCAATTCTTGGTATGAGTGCTAAAGAAGGGGCTGACTTTCAGACTGTCACCCAAAGAGGCCATGTGTAAAGGCGGCTGTAGAACCCAAAAGAACCAGAGTGTCAGAGGTAGGGGAGGCCCAGAGAGGAGCAGTGACTTCCCCGAGGTCACACAGCGCTCAGGGGCAGAGCTGGGACTCAGACGCAGGTGTGCTTGCTCCCGGTGCAACGCTCTTCATGCTCCACAGCTGTTGTGTCCTCAGTCACCCCCATGCCGCTGCCACTTTCCTTCCCTGCTGCCAAGCCTTGTCCCCAGGGAGACGTCATGTTTGGGAACGGAGAGTCCTCAGGACCATGAGACTAGGTGAGGCTGAGCCCTGCTTGGTGTTGGAAACTGGTGTGTGCGCAGTGTACACCCATACACACACACACACACACACACACACACACACACACACACACACAGAGGCACTCCTCCCTGACTGCTCTTCCCTGACCCCCTTGAAGCTGCAGAGGTGCTGGTCCAGCCCTGGGAGAGCTGACGGCACTGCTCAGGGACAGAGACTTCCCATGACCGCTCCCTTGGCCCCTGAAGCAGTTCCAGGTCCTGTTTTCCGGGCAGGTGAGGTAGCCACGGTCTTGAGAAAGGTAGCCATAGGGCCTCCGTCTTAGGTCAGGGTTCCCCGGAAGCAAATCCTGAGACCAGATCTGAGAACAAGTGGTTTGTCTGGGAGGTGAGCCCAGGTAAGTTGCCAGGTGTGGACGGCGAGACAGGCAAAGGGAGGACAGTGTCCACTCGTGACCCTATGGGCCATGAGGTGCAATCCACTGGGAGCCTCGAGGAGATGGGGTAGGACAAGCCCCAGAGGTGTCCCAGTGGAGGGGCAAGGGAGCTGGGAAGCTGGGGTACTTTCCACCAGCTCCCATCCTCACTGGCCAGGGTGGCTCCCCGGGACATTACCCGTCAGCATCCTAGGCTGCCCTGTGAGCAGTCAGAGGGAACATCTTGGCCACATAGAGAATAAGACTCCCAGGATCAGGGAGGACGCACGGGGGGCACCAACAGCATCTCCTGAGAGCCCGTCCTCCACGCCAGCCATCCTGGACCTCCCTCAGATCACCCACCCCATCCTCTTATCTCCCCAAGGCCCTACCTTTAACTTCATGACTAAGACCCTGAACCTGGCGTCCCATTGCCTGGGTTCAAACACAGCACTTAGAGGTGGTGTGGCCTCCCACAATCTGCGGAAACTCCCGAAGCCTCAGTTTACTGCTCTGTCGTATGGGTTCATTGTGCCTAGTCAGACAGCTGTTGTGAGGGTTGAATAAGATGATATATGTACCTTTTTTAGCACGGTGCCTAGCACACAGGGAGCAGTTGGGAAATACTTCCTGCCACCCATGCACGCTGCAGAGGGTGACCCCTGGCCCCCTTGCCCGCAGGGTGTCAAGTGCAGCTGGAGTCCAGCCTGGGTCCTCTGCCCTCAACCACACACCTCAGGAGAGCTGCATCTGCTCACAGGGAGAACTGCCTTTCCTCATTGCCAACCCAATGAGGGCAGCTTTTAGTGACCTTTTGGCCTTGAGTCTAACTCTCACAAAGGTGCTACCTTATGGACTACCAGTGGCCCTGGTTATTATTGTTGTTATTATTACTGCTGCCGTTATAAGCTAATTAATTCATAGGAGGTGTCCCTTGCTCAATATTCTATAATAACCTAAATGGGAAAAGAATTTGAAAAAGAATAGTTGCATGTATATGTATCACCGAATCACTGCGCTGTACACCTGAAACTAACACAGCATTGTTAATCAACTATACTCCAATATAAAATAAAAGTTTTTTTGTTTGTTTCTTGGGGTTTTTTTGCTGTACGCGGGCCTCTCACTGTTGTGGCCTCTCCCGTTGTGGAGCACGGGCTCCGGACGCACAGGCTCAGTGGCCATGGTTCACGGGCCCAGCCGCTCCGCGTCATGTGGGATCTTCCCGGACCGGGGCACGAACCCGTGTCCCCTGCATCGGCAGGCGGACTCTCAACCACTGCGCCACCAGGGAAGCCCAAAATAAAAGTTTTTAAAAGTAAATAAATGAAGTGCAGGGGAACAGAGGCCAGTGTTTCAATAACTGCTTTGCCTGACCAGAAGCGTGTCTCTCGTAGGTTACGACAACTTAAGAAATTATTTTGGTCAAGGATCCTCCAGCCCACTACATGGGAAGGATCACAGCAGGTTCACTTGCTTCAGGGCCTTGAAGGAGCTGAGGGGGCGGGGCGTCCAGGAGCACCTGGGGCTCTGAGCTCTGTCCATCATCCACAATTCCCAACACACCAGTTGGACAGTCGAAGAAAGGTGTTATTGAATGAGCTGCCAAGGAAATACTTTACCCAGGACTTCTGGGGAATTATCTGTTCTCTTCCAGCCCTGCATCCTTAGTCCCCAGTGCGGGCTGGATGGGGTCCTACAGACTCCTTGGGAAATGATCTATATGATGGAAGAGATAGAGAGGAAGATAAAAGATTGACCTGATCGGTGTTTTCATTGTGTCAGTCTCCCCCCCACCCCCGTTCCAGCTCACCCTCCAGGGGGCTCTGGCTGAACGCCGTCACTCTCTGGAAGATCCCAGCCAGCCCCAGGCACATAGCCCATCTCCTCTACGTGGTTGTTGAGGGCTCTCCAGCCCTTTCTCACAGCCCTTGGGGCCCTGCTCTGTCCCTCCAGTTTCTTTATGTCTTCCCTGAGCCTCCTCAAATGCCCTCATGACCATCATTCAAACAGACCACACTACCTCTGCAAACATCACACATTCCTTTTTTGCCAGCTGGGGGCCCTGAGATCATCTGGAGTTTAAAACTTCTTAATTCTGTTTTGCATTTGGAAGAGATCTTTTCAGTTTTCTCCCCCCAGCTCCCAAAAGTCCTCATAAAGCCATCTCCCCAAAATCTCATCATGAGAGTTTCCTGGAGTTCCCCTCCCTGTTTAACATGGAGGTACATATCCCTCACCCTCCAGTGCTCAGCCCCGGCTCTGCATCCCCAGGGAGACCAGAGGCAAAGCAGGAACTCAGAGCTCCCCCTGGGAGGACTCAGGCTGTCCCCAGGGAACTACCTGCCCACACCCGTCCTGAGCCCAACCTCCTGCTCTGTCCCTGGCAGGTTGGCCAGACAGCTTCTCCCTTCAGTCCAGCACAACTAAGTAGGGCACCAGGGCAGGGCTGAGCCCCCCACTTCAAACCACCCACCCCCTGAAGTCTCTACGTTCTTCCCTCCCTTGGGCAAAGCCCACAAGAGCCCAGCTCAAACACCTATGCTACCTGGCTGGAACCTCCCCGCCCCTGTTTATACACACATGCTCACACACACTACAGATGCACAATGACCAGGAACACACAAACACACAAACACACATACACAGAGAATCATCAAAGCTCTAATCATAAATAAGGGAAAAGAATTATCAGAGCTTGCACACATACACACCACTTGCACACATGTGTATTTCCCCCCACACCCATGCCCATACACACGACGATAACTACACACGTCTGTGGGTATGGTCCCAGATACCCACCTGCACACACAGAGATTCACAAGTACAAATGCACGACGCACACGTGGTAACTCATCCACTCCTGTGCACATGCACACACAGGGCTGCACACACATCCACATAACACATGTGTACAAGCATGTGGACACACTCCCAGGTGCATACAACCTGGGCGTGCACATACCCAGCCACACTCAAGCACTGCTCTGAAAGCCCAGATGAAGGGGGAGTCCTGCTCCAGACCAGCTGGGAGGCAGCGGATGTTCCAGTCAAGTCATAGTCATTAGCGCTCTAATTAAAATCCTCTCACCATTCACTGGCCACGAGGACCTGCACACCAACACCTGGCGTGGATCCTGGGCCTCTCTGAGGCTGCAGATGGGCCAGGCCACTGTCGCCACCCGGAGGCTCAGCCTGGATGTAATTAGGGTTGGGGACTCAGCTGAAGAAGTCACAGCCAACCAGCCGTTTCTTTTTCCTCTTCCCGGAGAGATGGTCTTGCCAGCCCCACAGCACTTCTTCTCATGTCCTAATTATACCTCTAGCTCTGGTTCCCGTCCTTGCCCTGCCACACCCTGCATCCCCATCACACACACACACACACACACACACACACACAGGCAGAGCTGGGGGTGAGGGCCCCAGGCCAGCACAGGCCTGCAGCCTCCATCACTGCCTGGCCCGGAGCCCAAATGGGAAGAAACGTAAAAGCCTCTGCGCCGCCCTCAACCACCTCCCCAGGCCCAGCCCTGGACCACTCCCCCCCCAAACAGAGTCCCTTATAGCCCCTCCAGGCAGGCCTCTGCCTCCAGCTGGCCAGTATTCGTTTGCTAGGGCTGCCATAGCAAAGTATCGCACACTGGGCAGCTTAAGCAACAGAAATTCATTGTCTCTTGGTTCTAGAGGCCAGAAGTCCAAGGTCAAGATGTCTGCAGGGGAGGGCTCTGAGGGAGCATCTGGTCCAGGCTTCTCCCCCAGCTGCTGGTGGTCTGCCAGCAATGTTTGATGTTCCTCCGTTTCCTGGTAGATGAATCACCGCCATCTTTGCCTTGATCTTCACATGGCATTCTCCGTGAGTGTGTGTCTGTCTCCCAATTCCCCCTTTTTATATGGACACCAGTCATTTTGGATTAGGGCCCATTCTACTGACTTCATTTTAACTTGATTGCCTCTATAAAGACCCTCCAAATAAATCACATTCTGAAGTACTGCGGGCTAGGACTTCAACACATGAATGAGGGAGGGGAGACACAATTCGGCCCACAGCACTGCCTTGTTGTTGGTCCTGCATATACTCTCACACCTTGCGACACAGCCGCGTGGTCTTCCTGCTTCTCACTATGGCTCTGATCCATGGTTCTGGCCAGCAATGGGTTAATGCTTTTTTTTTTTTTTTTTTTTTGCGGTACGCGGGCCTCACTGTTGTGGCCTCTCCCGTTGCGGAGCACAGGCTCCGGACGCGCAGGCTCAGCGGCCATGGCTCACGGGCCCAGCCGCTCCGCGGCATGTGGGATCCTCCCAGACAGGGGCACGAACCCGTGTCCCCTGCATCGGCAGGCGGATTCTCAACCCCTGCGCCACCAGGGAAGCCCGGGTTAATGCATTTTTCATCAGTTTTCATCTGTTCACTCACCCAGGCAGTTGGTGGGTATTTACTGAGTATCATCCAGGTGCCAGGCACCATCCTGGGTGACCAAGACAAGCAAGGACAATTAACAAGTACAGGGAGAAGAGTCCCAACGTGGGTCAAATACCATGGAGGACGTGAACTGGGCAGAGAATAATGGGGTGAGGGGGGCAATTTAGGGTGGGGGAGTTTTAGAAGGTTTTTCCAAGGAAGAGATGTTTCAGCAGAGGCCCAAAGGATGGACGAGAGCCCACTGTGCAAAAATATTCAAAGAACATTCCAGGCCAAGGGGACGGCAAGCCTGAAGACACTGAGCCCAAAGAGAGCTCATCACATCCTGGGCTGTTCTGTCCCAGGCACCAGGAGGAGACCTGTTCTGGGCAGGAAAAGTGTGACCTACCCTGGAGGTGCCCAGAGCCTGAGGGATGGGATGAGGTGGGAGGACCAGATCACAAGGGCCCACAGGGCCACAGTGAGGAGTTTGGATTTTATCCTGAGAGCAGAGCAGGGCAAAGTGACCCCAAATCTGCTGCGGATTTGGGTGCTCAGAGTAAAATACTTGAATTCCATCACTTCCAACGCTGATCAACAGTCAGCCCTGCACCTGTCAGAAGTGGATTAAACATGGCCTTGAGGCAACTTCCCGGCCTTAAAACTGGACCCTAAGGAGCCCCTGAGACTTGGGTCCACAGGATTTTCCAGGAGTTCCACGGTGCAGAGGTGGGACTTGATGCCAATCGGTCAGCAAACTCCAGCCCCAGGCCAGAGAGGGCAGGATGGGCCCACACATTTCCTGCATCATACAGGGCCCCCCCTCTGGGCCCCGGAACACACCAAGCTTCTTCCCACCTGGCACCTCTGCACTTGCTGTTCTCAAAGCCAGAACACTCTCCCATCAGCTCACCGGTGGCTGGTTCTCTCTCCTCCTTAGGCCTTCGCTTAAGTGCCAACCGCTCAGAGATGCCTTCCCTGATCACCCCGCTAAAGGTGGTCCCCTCGAGTCATCCTCTGTTACAGCCACCTGCATAGGATGGATCATCAGTCCATCACGGGTTCACACCCCCATGTCTGAGTTACCCACTCAATACAAATTCCCTGAGGGCTGGCCATATATCTATCTTGCTTAGGATGGAGGGAAGGAGAGAGAGAGTAGGAAAAAAAGAAGGGCAGGGGGAAGGAGGGAAAGAAAGAAAGGAGGAAGGAAGGGAGGAAAGAGGAGAGAGGCTGGACATTCACATGGTCTAGACCAGGGTTCTCATCTTCACCGCTATTGTCATTTTGAATTCAATTAATTGTTGTAGGGAACTGTCTAGATGTCCAGAAGCATCCCTCCTCTCTACCCATTCGATCCCACTCCTCCTGGCCTATACCCAACCAAAAATGTCTCCAGGGCTTCCCTGGTGGCGCAGTGGTTGAGAGTCCGCCTGCCGATGCAGGGGACGCGGGTTCGTGCCCCAGTCTAGGAAGATCCCACGTGCCGCGGAGCGGCTGGGGCCCGTGAGCCATGGCCGCTGCGCCTGCGCGTCCGGAGCCTGTGCTCCGCAACGGGAGAGGCCACAAGAGTGAGAGGCCCGCGTACCAAAAAAAAAAAAATGTCTCCAGATACTGCCAAATGTCCCCTGGGGGGCAGAATCACCTCCGTCTCAGAACCACTGGTCTAGATGTTTTCATCTGCTTCCCACAGTTAAACTCTCATTTCAAATAATTTTATGTAGAAGCCCAATACTATGCGAAACACATTCCAGTGGAGCTGCCCTAAGGCTTTGTATTTGTCAGCAATGCCACACCAATGCTGCCGTAACAGCTGCCCCAAGACGCAAAGGTTTCCAACAACTAGCCTTTGTTCTCACGTGCCCAGGTCCACAGGCTGACTGGGTTCAGGTTTTCTAGGCTCCGCCTACAACAGAAAGTTATCTGCACTTGGCTTCCGGCTGCAAACTGGGTTCAGGTCTGCTCCAACCACATTCATGCTGGGACTAATGTGTCTTCATGACAGTGGATCTCCAGCAATGTAGAGGGTAGGGTAGACCACGTGAGCATGTTCACAGCTTCTTCTTGTGTCAAGTCTGCTGATGCTTTGGTGTCACCTGAGCAAGACTAACATGCCAGTGGGACAGGGACATATGACTCCACCCCCTGAGAGAGGTGAGTGAATATTTGCTGAACAATAACCCATCTATTCTAAGTTTAAGAACTTGCTGATCCAGAGAGTTGGGGCTCGTGGGCAAGACCAAGCCATGGGTCTGCACTGACTTCTCCCCCATACCAATGCCTCCCTGACCTCTTCTCAAGCCTCCAAACACAGGGACGGTCCACCAGCTCCCAGCTCCCAGTCACAAGTCTGTGTGCTCGGCCACATTCCACGCCCTGGCTGTCCTGAGCACTTGAAAGTGTAGCTTTCATTCAGCCAATATTTTCCAGTAACTCCTCTGTGCTGGACGCTGTCCAAGGCACTGGAGATCAAGTGGTGACCCTGGAGCACACAGCCAAGTGGGGTGAATGACCCGCTCCCCATGAGGGCAGCCTCAACAGTCCACACCAAGGGTGCTGTCATGAGCCACTCTCTCTTCCTTCTGTGATGAACACTCCTGACATCAATCTCTTCTGAATCTGCCTCTGGGGCCCAGAAGGGCCCTTTTCCTGCCGCAGCTCCAGCTCCTCAAACAGGGATCCTTCTGATACGGCAACTTGTCTCGTCAAGATATCACCATGTCTAAATCGAGGCTGTGTCAGCAGCCCCATGAAAATGAATAATGGCCGCAATTATGACCCATATAACAGCCCAATAAAACCTAATTAAAATGATCCACATCCCATCTGCCAAGTGCAGGGCGAAGCAGCCAGGGAAGGGTGGAGGCCCAGCCAGTTCAAGGAGAGCCAGCAACTGAATAATAATAATAATATTTATATTATAATAAATACATTATATAATATTAGCATTTATAAGACAATATAATCATAATAATCACACGATCACTGCTACTAATATTTATGGTGTGTTTACATTGTACCAGCCCCTGTGCTAATAGGAGCTGTAGTGATACATTGGATATATATCATCCCATTTAATTATCACTAACCTGCCATAAAAAAGTGCTAGAATTATTCCTAATTACAGATGAGGAAACTGAGGCATAGTGAGGTTAAAGAACTTGCTCAAAGTTAAATCGTCAATAGGTAGTGGAACTAAAAGTTCAGGCTCTAGCAGTACCTGGCATGTAATAGGTGTTCAGTATTTATGTGCTGAATGGGTTTGGCCAAGATTCATGTCAGATGTCAGGTAACCCAAGATGCCACACAAACAACCAACAGACATTTATTCAGCACCACCTCAATCTAGGGGTTGTACTAGAAACAAAGTGAGGAGAAAGACAAGCCGATCATTGAAATCTGATATGATTGTGGCTATAAGGGAGGTTTGTACAAACAGTGAGTACATGGATACGGCAGGGAGGACTTAATTCTGCCCAGGGAATCAAGGAAGACTTCCTGTAGGAGGCAGAGTCAAAGCTGGGTCTTAAAAGATGGGTGAGAATTTGCCGGACAGATAAGTAGAGAAAGGCATTCTAGGCTGAAGGGACCATGTGTACAAAGTTATAAAAGGAGCCCAGCAAGTTCCAGGAGTTGCAAAGTTACACAGCATGACAATTACAACGGCCTGGTCTGGCTGGCATGGGGCATGAGAGCCAGGTGTGTAACTAGAGTGCTGGCAGGGTCAGTGGGTCAAGATCATCATTCACCTTTTAGGGCAGGCTCAGGGATTAAGATTTTGCCCCATGAGCAATGGGAAGCCTTAAAAGACTTCAAAGCAGAGGAGTGACTTGGTCAGATTTGCTCACTAGAAGGAGTTCTTGGGTTGCTGGGCTGGGAATGTCTTGGGAACAGCAGGAAAGCACAAATCCTGCACCTCAGGTGGGGGCCCAAACATTTTTATTAGAAATGAAGCTTAAAACAGGCCCAGCATGGGCATCTGGGCGGCGCCAGCCCCTACCCCTACCTGCCATGACAGCCAGAATTGGACCAAAGCCGACGTAAGGAGTGAAATGCGCAGATTATCTCTAAGTGGTTTTCCATGAGCCTCCTCTGTCCCAACCCCTGGGGAAAATGACTCTTGTATCCTGGGTACCATCACAGGTCCCCACCTGCCCAAAAAATGGCGGGAGATGGTACCCACTGTCTCCTGCCCGGGAGCCTGAAGTTCAGGAAGAGGCTGACTCCTTCAAATGGACGGGTCTTTAAAAAACTAAGAAGTCCTAGTTCACAGGCACGTGAGACAAATTGGTTAAAAAAAACCGATTTCTATCGTTGCCTTTGTCATTTCAAATGATTCTGCCCCTTGACCCAGGAAGACGTTCAAAATGCATAAATAGAGCAATAATCTTCAGCATCAATGTTTTGATAATATGAAAGCAGGGGGGGAGGGGGAATACATATTATAAACACCACCTCTGGGAAGCACGGACAGAAAAAGTTATTAAACATTCCATCACAACCTTGGAAGGCAGTACTGTACACCCCACCCGGCACTGAGTTCTTAATAAGCGCGGCATCTTGGAATTTGTCACTCTTCAATGCATAATTCACTCATCAAAAAGCAGCAGTAATACATTGCATTTTCATAAGGGGCTCTGAAGCTGTCTAATTTCCCTGAGCCACAGGACGGCGGGAGGCTGTGGCCACTCACTGAGGACCCTTTATGCATTATGGATAGAAACTTTGCAATTCAAAGTCACAACTCAGCCTCCCCAACACCAGCACCACATCATATTAGAAGGCCTAGAACTAAAGGACAGGTCTGCTCCCAAACCTTAAAGCCATTTGGTATCTAGACGTGTGTGTATGTGTGTGTGTGTGTGTGTGTGTGTGTGTGTGTGTGTGTGTGTGTGTGTGAGAAAGTAGGGAAGGAAGCAGAAATCATTGTCTAGGTCTCACCAAGTGTAATCAGAAACCCAGCCAGGGGCTTCCCTGGTGGCGCAGTGGTTGAGAATCTGCCTGCCAATGCAGGGGACATGGGTTCGAGCCCTGATCTGGGAGGATCCCACATGCCGCGGAGCAACTGGGCCCGTGAGCCACAACTGCTGAGCCTGAGCGTCTGGAGCCTGTGCTCCTCAACAGGAGAGGCCCGTGCACCTCGATGAAGAGTGGCCCCCACTCGCCTCAACTAGAGAAAGCCCACGCACAGAAACGAAGACCCAACACAGGCAAAAATAAATAAATTCATTAACTAAATTTTTAAAAAAGAAAGAAAGAAAGAAAGAAACCCAGCCAGACCTGTCACTTCATAGCACACTTGTGGGATGTAGGCAATGAGTAGATGGGACCAACTAGCCCTGGGCCCCATACATACCTCCAACCCCCTCCTCAGCCCCTGAAATATGGATCACTAAGTTTGCAGGTATACAACACCGTCGGGCCACTCGAAAATGGATTGAAATGTCCTCACCTGGCCACCTCACAGGGGATGCAAAAGCAAAGAAGGAAAATCAGGCAAAGAGATGGACAGTCTTGGGTAGAGACAGGTCAGTGTGGTAGAAGGAGCACTAGACCAGGATGCAGAGGGCCTCAAGTCTGGTCCCACCTCTCACAATAAAATCAGGACACCCAAGTCAAGTCACTCAGCCCTACCTGGTATAAAAAGTGAAAGCAGGATGAGTGGAGACAGTTGGGCTCAAACACTGGTTCTACCACTGATTCATCTGTTACATGGCCCCTAGAACACCCGGGTTATCCCCTCCTCATACACATTTGGCCCCAGTGGTCAGCGTGGACAATTGTTCTTTCTCCAAGGCTCCAGCCCTTCCCTGTCCTACATTTTATGCAGAGGATGCAGAGCTGGACTGCTTGGATTTGAGCCCCAGTTCGGCCCTAACATCTCTAGGCCTCGATTTCTCCATCTCCCAAATGGGAATAAAAATATTACGTACCTCAAAGAGAGGGTGACACCCTATCAATCTAGGGCAGAAGTACTGGAGGAAAAAAAATGTGGCACAGAGATGGAGCTCAGAAATGTCAGGCAAAGGAAGGGATATGGGATGGTGCCATGTAGGGGCTTCATCAGGTCAGAGCAAAACAGCTCCTGGGAGGCTGCCTTCACTGGCAGGGTCTAGTCAAGCCCTGCAATGTTGAAGGGTGCCATGTCCCACCTCTGCTCCCAAATACACTGGCATCTGGACTCTCTGATCGCTCTTCTTGAGGACCAGTTGTCAGTAGACAAGACCACAAGAGCCAAAAAAGCATTCAGACACATAGGCAGCTGGGTCTACACAATGACCAGTGTGAAATATCAATAGCAAGGTCTAATAAGAAGAAGAAGGAAAATATCCCATTTCATCCTCATAACCATCCCTGAAACTATGGAGTTAGTTCTTCTCATCACCCCTGTCCTCAAGGGGTCCCCAGTACCTTGGTGGTAATAAACGAGAATCCAAGGGTAACAGAGGTGAGCCCCTTTTACCAGCCAGAACCTCTGGGAGCAGGGGGCAGACTGTCTTGGTGAAGACTTCAACAGCCACTTGAGATCGACAGGGAGGACCCAAGGGCCTGGCAGGGAGTCAGCAGAGGAAAATAACTGAACTTCTCTGCATGTGACAAGGAAGAGTATTTTTTTTAACGTTGAGAGGAAAGAGCATGGGAGAGTGAAAAAGGGAAACGATTGAGAAGGGAGGGGAGAGATAGTTGGGGGAAATGTTGCCCTGTGACATCGGGTAAAGCCCTGATGATGAAGGAGCTTGACATTATTTAAGAAGAGGATATTTTCCAGTGGTGTTAACCCCTCATCCCCCAAATACATCCTGAGTTCTACTACACACGGCACTCCATGAACGCTTAGGAGGACTGGGGTTTAGGCTGAATGTTCCCATTAGGTTTGCAAGTGTTCTTCGAAGATGAGAGGCCCAAGGCAGAGGGGTCACTGAGAATTTAAGACCCAGAGGGAGAGGCAGAGAACTTGGGTGGGTTTTGAATAAACTTTAGACATAAAATGGAAGCTCTGATCAATCTTATCTAGAACCCAAAGGACCAGGAGAAGCCAGTTGATATCTGGTGTCCACAAATAATCTCCATCCAGAGTGTAGTCCTATGATGCATTCAAGGTTCGATGGGATCACCAAGGAAAGAGAAGGTAACTGTGGACCTTGCCAGATGAATGAAAGTTTTTCAGTCCGTGAGCCCATTTATTCCAAGAAAAGGAAATGGCGTAATCAAAAGCACACAGTTGTAAACGGGCACCGTGTTTGAGAATGGAGGCTGGTGCAGAGGACCCGGAAGGTTGGGAGAAGACAACGGAGGGGAGAAAGTTGAACGTGGGGTGGCAGAGGGCCAGACCAGGACATATCAACAGAAGCCTCACTGAGGAGTTAGAACTCGGTCTAGAAGAAAGGGAGGCATCCTTGAAGCACTTTCAGGAGTGGCCTATCATGGCCAGATCTGTGTTACACGAAGTTTGGAAAAGAGGAGGGACTGGGGACTGCAGAGGTTTGCCCTAAGGTTGTAGCGTTTTAACAAGCAAACAGCAATAACAACAAAAATAGAGAAATAATCTGAACACCCAATGCGCAGCACAGAGAGGGCAAGTGGGTAATAAGCATCTGGAAACATATTCAAGGTCACTAGCCATCACAGAAATGTGAGTGTCAACAACCACAGGTATCCAGTGAGGATACAAAAACCACACTTGGAGTGATAAGCTCCAACTTCACACTGGCATTTGCTCTGGGGGAAAAAAAAGTGCAAGGGCATCAGGGAGAGTTCAGGGAGCTGCAAATTTGTCCACAGTGTTTTATGGCTAAAAGGAAGCTGAAGCAAAAATGAGAAACAATAGTCGGCCAAGTGCAAGGTATGTAAACCTTCATTTTATTAATCTCTATATCTTTCTGAAGGTTCATAATAAAATATCTTTTAAATAAGGACTCATTTTTCTGTCCATGTCAAAGGTTAACATAAAAGAATTCCCGGTGATGGGGAAGCAGTGGGGAAATGGCAAATTCCATGTCCTGCTGGTAAAATAGACATTGGTATATTTCCAAAAGACAATTTAGCAAAATCTAGCAAAAGTGTTGAATGTTTGTGAATCCTTTGATGTATCAATTTCACAAATGGGAATTTTTCACAAGGAACTTATTATGGATATGCCCAGAATTTAGCTTTATAAGAGAAAAATTTTTTAATAATATAAATGTACAGCAATACTCTATAGCCATAGAAGAAGTTGTAGAAAGACATCTAATGATATGGAGGGATGTACATTATATGCTAATTAACAAAAGAAAAGCTTGACACGTCAGTATGTACATACAATTCCCTTTTTGAAAAAACAGGCGCAGACACATAGATAAGACACTGGGAGGTAACACAATGAAATGTCAGGAGTGGCCCTTTCTGGATAGAGTAATCATGAGTGATATTTATTTCTTTCTACTCCCTATCTTTCTCCCTATATACTCCTTATGTAAGTTAAATTGATAATAACTATATAAATTAAAATAGCATATTTCTTTATCAAAAATTTTAAATATACTATCTCTATCCCTATATCAATCAGCTCAGACTGCCATAGCAAATACTATAGACTGGGTAGCTTAACAACAGAAATTTATTTCTCATGATTCTGGAGATGGGGAAGTCCAAGGTCAAGGTGCTGGCAGATTCAGTTTCTGGTGAGAGCTCTCTTCCCAGCTGGCAGATGGCCACCTTCTCCATGTCTGCCCACGTGGCCTTTCCTCGTTGCTGCACATGGAGAGAGAGGTCTCTGGTATCCCTACTTATGGGAACACTAATTTCATCATGAGGGCCCCACCCCATGACCTCATCTAACCCTAATTGTCTGCAGAAGGCCCATCTCAAAAATAATCACAGTAGGGGTTAGGGCTTCAACATATGAATGGGGACACGGGGGAGGACATAAACATTCAGCCTATAACATCCCCCATATACGTAATCTGAATCTAATCTTGAGGGGAAAAAAAAACAAATTAAAGAACATTCTACAAAACTTTCCTAGACTTTTCAAAAAATGTCAATGTCATGAAAGACAAGGAAAGTATGAGGAAATAATTCCAGGTTAAAGGAGAGAAAAGAAACAGGACAAAGAAATGTGACATTGATCTTGGATCAGGAAAATGTGTGTGTGTGTGTGTGTGTGTGTGTGTGTGTGTGTGTGTGTGTGTGTATGTGTGATTATAGTTATAAAGGACATTATTAAGGTAATTGGTGAAATTTAAATACAGGCTACAGATCAGATGATAATATAGTGCCAATGTGGTTCCATAATATAAGTGTTTTGGGAGATAATGATGAAGTACTTAGGAATAAAGGGTCATATGCCTGAACCTTACATTGAAATGGGTCAGCAATAATAATATAACAACAATAACAAATGTACTTAGAAAGAGAAACAAAGCAAATATGACAAAATATTAATGCTTGGTGAATCAAGGTAAAGGGTATACAGGAGTCTATTTTACTAGTCCTGGAATTTTTCTGTAAGTTTAAAATGAAAATAAAATTTAACAAAAATTCTTTCCAACAAATGAAATAAAAATCCAATTTAAAAAAATAAGATGAAATAAAGGACTGGGTCATGACATGCTGGAGCCAGCTCATACTGGCTTACAAGAGCAGATTGTTAAAGTTTCCGGAATTTCTCAAGCCAGTAGCTTGAAACTGGCCAAGGTGGGAGTATTGACACCACAGAAATTGGCAACTGTTACAAATCAGGGGCTTTTTTTTTTTTTTTTTTTTTTTTCAGAGAGCCAGTTGCTTTCTGCAACTCCAGTCAGTGGAGGGCCCGTTCTCCTCCGTGGCTGATGGAGGCAGGGTCATTCCCTAGTTCTCTTAACCTCATTCAGTCCTATGCCCTTCCACCATGTGATATTTCTTTTTCTAAGCAGCTGTCGGATTTAACATCCCCTGCAAGCTTCCTGGCTTAACGAGGGCCTCTGTTTCCCCAATATCTGGGGAAGGTCAAACCTCGGAATCAGAGAGATAATGGTGGCTGCAGTGGAACCTCTATTCTTCACATCTCACCACGATTCCTGCTTCGCTGTGACATGTTGGGATGAATGCAGACAGGATGCTGTCCCTTTGGTGAATGAAATCTGCTTTGAGAGGATGCACTACAACCCTGCTATTTGGGACGATCTGTAATCATTGACAGAGTGGTCATGGACCCAGCCTACTTCATTCTGAAGCCCAAGCACTGTGTCCACAGGGCTCAGACACCTGGATTCTTGGAGTTTGAAGGATAATTGATGGAATTTATTGCCTTTGCTCTGGATGGTTGGTGATCAATGGGTTTCTTAGGTTAGGTCCCCCAGGAGCAAACCCAAAGAGGAAGATTCAAGGCCAAGGTGGGGATCCCAGAAGGCACCGGTTAGAGGAATGTCAAGGTGAGGCAAAGAAGGGAGGAAGCCAACAGAGTGTGTTACTGAGCTGTGCATTGCTGTGACCAGTGAAGGTACAATCTCACTGCCCCCTCGGGGGCTCCAGGAGACCCTGGGGAACGGGCCTCAGGTGAGAGCTCTCTTCCCAGCTGGCAGATGGGTACCTTCTCCCTGTGTGCCCACGTGGCCTTTCCTCGTTGCTGCACATGGAGAGAGAGGTCTACTTATGGGAGCATGAGGGCCCTACCCCATGACCTCATCTAACCCTAATTATCTATCTAACCCCAGGGGCAAGAAGCTGGGTGTTTATCCAGCCCCCAGGCTGCAGGCTGGCCCCCAACATATCAGGTCCTTACCCCAGGAACCTGCAAATGTTATTTTATATGGCAACAAAATAACAGATATGATTAAGTTAAGGATTTTGAGATGAGATTCTCCTGGATTACCCAGGTGAGCCCTAAATGCAGTCCCAGGTATCCTCATAAAGAAAGTCTGAGGGAGATGTGACCAACAGAAGAGAAGGCAATATGACCGCAAAGACAGAGATGAGAGTGCTGTGGCCACAAGCCGAGGAATGCCGGCAGCCACCAGACACTGGAAGAGGCGAGGCATAGATTCTTCCCTAGAGCCTCAGCCCAGTGATATCGATTTTGGACTTCTGGCCTCCAGAACTGTGAGAGAATACATTTCTGTTGTTTAAGCCATCAAGTCTGTTTGCAGCAGCCATGGAAAACTCCTGGAATGATGAGTGCCAGGGGAATGTGGGCAGGTCACGGGCAACATCAGCCTCGGGAACGTGGCCTGAGTTGGACTAGATCACCGCAGTAACCCCTGAAGCAAAACAGAGCAGGGGGCTCTGGTTGGGCTTATCTGTGTGGCTGCCAGTTTAAGTCATCACCTTTCTCTGCAATGCAAGGGGACAGCCTAAAATGCCCAGGTATTGGAAGCTAAAGCCACAGGGAATCATGGAGTCAAAAGCTCAGGAGAAAAGAACAGGACAGAAATGCCTGCACCTATGACTAGGGTGGGAAAAAACCTATACACAGCCTCCCCAGGTGCCAGACCCACCTGTGGATGCCACCACCCATGTCTTTGAGTGAAGGCTTTGGAGGACAAGATGGTCAGCTGTTCCCATCTCCTGACACCCAGTTGTTGATAAGCATTATATTGAAAAACTTTCCATGGTCAAACACGTTTGGGCAAAGCAGAATCAACCAAGGTTAAGTCGATTTACTCTTCAAGAGAGAAATGGTATGCTTCCCAATTTTTTTTTTTTTTTTTTTTTTTTGCAAAGTATCTCATAGGATTTGTTTCATGAAACACATCTGTGAGAAGTGATGCCCGGTTAGCTGATCAGATAGGGCCCAGCAGGGCCCCGGAGAAAGGGGCATGGGTGGTGCGGGTGGGAAGAAGAGGCTGCCCAGGTCGGGGGTGGTTATGATGTTCTGAGACCCTGGCTCAGGTACCTTCAAGTGTTGTCTCCTCTCTCCTCCCCCATCCCAAGAGGAAGGTGTCATGGTCCCTGTTTCAGAGATGAGCAAACCCAGGTTCTGAGGAATCAATCGGATAGTGAAGGCCAAGCAGACTTGGCAGGGGCCCCAGGGCAGCGTGGGATGGGTAGCAGCTGCCTCTGGCTGGACCGGGATCGTCTGAGGCTGATCCAAGGAGCAGGAAGGTGAGCTGCACCGGGGTGATTCGTAACCCGGCCTTGGGGCTTTCACAGGCCGGGAATCAAGGGCAAGGATGTGTTGGCCATCCTGGCTCAGTGATGAGAAAGTGCAAGGCCTTCCCTGGTGGCGCAGTGGTTGAGAGTCCGCCTGCCAATGCAGGGGACGCAGGTTCGTGCCCCGGTCCGGGAGGATCCCACATGCGGCGGAGCGGCTAGGCCCGTGAGCCATGGCCGCTGAGCCTGTGCGTCCGGAGCCTGTGCTCCGCAACGGGAGAGGCCCGCGTACCGCAAAAAAAAAAAAAAAAAGAGCAAGAAGTCAGCCTAGTCTGCTCCCTTCCCCATTGTGTAGGCAAAGGCCCACCTGCCCCCGCTGAGTGTTGCTTGGTTTCCTTGGACCAAATGTGATTGAGCCAGAAGGACCGTGAATGGGGGGAATGTCTGGTGCTGGGGGCTTCCTGTCTCTATTTTTGCGGGACTGGTCTCACTTCTGCTTCATCATCAAAGAGAATGAAGTGAGCTGAGAGGTACCAGGGCTGGCAGGTGAAGATCAATGGCTGGTGCATGTGCATTGTGGCCCCTGAACTTCTAGCGGCACAGAGGACCCCAGCTCACAGCCCCTCCAGCATCACTACCCTTGACTCCCAGCCTCCGGTCAGCCCAACCAAGGCCTGCAGGTGCCATCATGGCCTCTGAGCCTGCCCTCCCCTCAACTAGGTCACCCCATGCAGCATCTTCCTATCCAAAGACTGATCTTGTTAAAGATGCAGTGACCGAGAGAGGCAACAGGACTTTAAAATGCAGCCTGTGAAGGTCAGAATTCTCCATGCCTGCTTCAGAGAGGATGTGCTGGCTGCTTTGGGCTGGGGTGCCTGGGAATAAATAGGCCCAGAGAGTCAGCTGAGGTTGGAGAACAAGATAACAGCCAAGCTTCAGGGACGGAAGGAAGGGGAATGGCTCTGTCCTGCAGCCTCAGACAAGAGCCACAGAGGAGGGGACATAGTCTGAACTGCTGTCCTCTCCCCAGCAACTTGCTGCCCTAACTGCAGTCCCTGGACCAGCCGCAACAGAATCACCTGGGAGCTTGTTGGAAGTGATGACTCTCAGCCCCAGCCCAGACCTACGAGATCGGCATCTGCATTGTAACAATATGTCCAGGAAATTTGGGTACATATTCAAGTCTGAGAAGCCTGACCCACACCCTCTGAGCCTCTCTTTCACAGGAACTGGAAACAAGAAGGAAGCTGATGAGACCTCACACTTCCTCCCATTCAGTAAGTGGGGACCACTGCTGAGACCCCAGAGGGGTCACTTCGCCACCCTCTTCATCACCCCTTCACCCAGTGGTCCCTGGCATGAGGGTCCGGGTGGGAAATCGTCTCTTTCTAATCACCAGGCCCACTTGGCGAGCGGGCTTTTGGGGCCCCTTGCCTCTGTCTGCCGAGAGTATGGGGGCAATCCCTCCACCCCAAACTTTTGTGTCTTTGTAAAATGTTTAGCGAAAAATTGCCGACTATGTAAATCAGAGATCATTAGAGGTTGGGTTTTTCCTTAAAGAATGGATTCAGCAAAATGCTGTTTTCTCCCCGGCTCTGGGTCTCTATTTAGGGGATTGGAGCTCTGTTTATTTATTTATTTATTTATTCATTAGCTGGGCCCACAGTCAAGGAGAAGGGAGCAGGGCTATTAATCTTTCCTGTCATCCATTCACAGATGTGGAGTTCACACCACAGCAAATGTGAAGTCAGCAGTACACAACCACAAGGTGGAAATTTCAAGAGAAACAAGCTTGGAGGAATAAAAAAATAAATTAATTAATTTAAAGGGAGTGGGGGCAGGGTTGGGGAGAGAGGGATACAGGGAGAGAGCACAGTTCAAATACAGCGCCTGTGACTCCCTGGGCGCTTGTGTGTGCCTGAGAGTAATCTTGTTCCCAGCATGGAGGTACCATTGATATGTTAATAGTAATTTTCTTTTCTCTTCATCCTAAAGAAATGAAGTTTGCAAACGGATTCTGATGAAGTAGATCTGGGTGTGTGTCTGGGTGTGTCTGGGTGTGTGTGTGTGTGTGTGTGTGTGTGTGCTACATCGAGCCTGAGACAAACACACACACTCGCACACACTTATTCCCTTCTCTGCCTATTTAAGGCACCTACTTAGTAGATTCTGGAAATCTCCACGGAAAGGCAAGTAGTCAAAGGCTGGGACAAGGTCTGAGAAGGCATTGGTGTCCCTTTTGGGAATGAGGTGGCTGCCAGCTCTCGGGGTGGGGAGACGTTGCCTAGGCTGCAATAGCCATGTGTTTCGCTGCAGTGAAAACCCAGCAAAGGCTCCCGTGGGGAGTTCTAAACACAGGGAGACCCCACTGCCCAGTGCTCTTGAACCAGTGCTGGGATGAGTCAGTAAGCCAGAAGAATCAGCCCTCAAGCTTCCAAGAGCAGCCAACTTTCTAGAGCCGGCAGGGCTCCTGACTCCATTTCCTTCCTGCTATGTTCCTATCTGGGGGGCCTGATACTTCAGCTCCTTGCTTGTCAGCTCTTTCCCCCACTGGGCCTGGAGTGGATGGGTGGCAGATCCCCAGAGCACACTGCCTTCTTAGAACATTACAGGGACCCCGGTGCCATACCCATCACTCAGGCCAGATGCACAGTTCATTGATCCCAGCCTGGCCCAAACCTGATTTCATCTTTTACCTTGAGCTGCTGCCACTCCCCTGGAGTCCTTGCCAGCTCCCCAGCTGCATTTCTCCTTCCCACTGGTCTGAGATGCTGAGTTCCGGGCCACACAGCCACATCCAGAGACCGTCCCATCTCCGACGCGAAAGGCTGAGTCCAGTTTTGCACGGCGCATGCCCAGTACCACACTGAACAACAGCAGGGGAAGGTTGCCTTCCGAGGTAGCTGAAATTAACGTCTTGCCTCAGCATGTGAGCTCCTTAGGGCAAGGAAACCATGTTTATTCAACCCTGCTCCTTGACACTTGGTGGATTCTCAGAGAACATTTGCTGAATGGCATTGAATTCTGGTTCAAAAACAAAGCTGATGAAAAGGCAGGCTGCCTGGGGACAATGGTTAGGTTTGTGCCGAAAGTACTTGTATGAGCTCAACATTCTCCCTGGATTGAGAAAAGGATAAGTATGTTGGCTGATCAATGGAGGGCTGTGTTGAGCAGGATTCTGAGGCTGTGTCTGGACTCAGTGGGGAAGTTTGGTGATCCCCTGGCAAGTCTGCCCTGGGTATAAGAAGGGAGTGACGATGCTGTGGCTCACACTCAAGTGATAAAGGGTGGCTGCCTTGAGTCATGGAGTTTTTACCATGACTACGGATGTGCAGATCATATTGGCCCCAAAGAGGTAGGGCCTATGATAAAGGGCCTAGGTCTGATGCATGAAAAGAGGAAGAATGGCCAGACATAGAGTTGAGCCCACAGCCCAGGGAGCCCTATCCCAAGTAGTGGCCCCAGTGGGAAGGCTGAGTGTGGGCACAGGATGCTCTGGGGCTGGAGTAAGTCTTAAAATGCCTATCACAGAGATCACCAGTTAATCTTGGTCACTTGACAGCCCCGAGATAAGGCCAGGGAGTGGCCCCAACTTTCTAACCAGAACTCACCCCCAGCACTCAAAGGATGTGCAAGCACACTTGATTCACGCTTCTTTCCATCCCTGTCTCCATAAATGCCAATTTCTTTACTGCCACATCCATTTTCACATCTGTAAATCAGAAACAGTAAAACCCAGTCCTGAAAAAGGAATAAAGAGCAAACAATATTCATATCACTTGCATAGTGCAAAGCATACCCCCTCCTCCCAATGATAAATATCAACTTCCTCAACAGCGATCAGAGCCCCAACATGCTTCCAGCACTACCGACAGCCTCTTCTTTTGGCTCCTTACTCACCCTAGATTCCAGCGACTCTAAGCTCCAAACCCCATGTTCACTCTTACCTCTTGCCTTTTTTCATGCTTTCCTCTGTCAGCGATCTCTCCCCACCTTTTGCTGAAATTACTAAACTCATCCTTTAGGTCTCAGATCAGGCATTGCCTCCTCCAGGAAGCCCTCTCTGATCCCACCCCACCCCCAAAGCCATACACTTACTCCTATCACAGGACTATCACGCTATATTGTCATTGCCTATTTATCTCTTTGCCTTTTTCAATGGACTACTGATTGGCTTTTTTTTTTTTCTGTAAACAGCCATTAGTAAATAGTTTAGTCATAAGAGGCCACCTGGTCTCTGTCCCAACCACTCAACTCTGCCCTTGTCACCAAAGCAACTAGAAACAACATATAAACAAATGAGCATGGCTGTGTTCCAATAAAACTTTACTTACAGAAGAAGACGATGAGCCACAGGCCAGAGTTCGCCCTACACTAGATGATGAGCTGCTCAAAGCAGGAAGTGTTTTTTTATTCAACTGTCCCCACCACGGTGACTGTCACAGAGACGATACTTAATACTTAATGAACAAAAGAATGGTGTTCACAAGAATCATTTGCAACCCCTGTCATCACCTGATAGGATTGAATTAACCCGTCGTATCCCTGAAGTCTGGGGAGGGCTACTTAGACATCAGACCTGAGTGTGAGTGTGGCTGGTAACATTCCTTGTGCTGGAGAGTGACACCAGGCCTGGTGAATGCACTGTCCCCAAGGCTAGACCCCAGCAGGCCATGCTCACCTGTCCCTCACTCTTCCATCTCGCCTCTCCCCACCCATTAGGGACCTGTCATTCAGGCAGGTGGGCACCAACGCCACTTCCCGTGGGTACCTTTCCTTCTCTAGGACACAGTTTCCGCTGCCACTGGGCACTTCCATGCCCTGCCCAGTGCCAAGCACAGCCATTGCAGATGCTCTGGGGCCAGTAGGGTTTCAAAGTCCCACAATGAGGGGCTGTGATTTGGGGGAGAAAACCCGTCTCCCCCGTCATATTAACTTCCCCACAGGAGACGCACAGTAATTAATGCCACTTAGTCCCCAATCATTCACAGAGTTTTACTGAAATAATAACTCTCCCCAGGAACCAGTCATGAGTCAAAGGTGAGGAAGGGGGCCAGGCAGGGGATGAACCCAGAGAACTCAACTCATGCAGTAATCAGGATTACTGCTTCTTTCAAGGAGTGAGGTTTTGTTACTTGGATAAGCTCCTTGACCTGGCTCTGTATTATCCCAGAAGGAGCTCACATGAGAATCCTCGGTTTCTCCTGTAACTAGCCTCCTGCCCATCCAGCCCAAAAGTCTATCAGACACTCCCAAATACGTATGAAACTTGACCTGCACACAACTTAGGTTTAAGCCCAGTACGTCAATCTCCAAACCCCTCTGTAAATATAGTTGACCCCATTGTTGGTCCCAATCCTTACTTCACCATGTTAAGGTCGGGCGTCTCACCCTTTACCATGTAACTTGCAGGCCTTCCTACTGAGGGAGAAGCTTATGTCTCTGCCCCGTTGATGTTTGGCTTGGTAACATGACTCACTTTGGCCAGTAGAAGGATAGCAGGCCTGACCAAACAGAAGCTCAAATGTGCAAGGACTGTTTGCTTGCCCTCTAAGCTCCTCCCATTCTCTGTTTGAAGACCATGCTTTGGGGAGCTGCTGGTCCAAGGAGAATAAAGTTCGGTGGAACAGATCTGAACCCAACCCACTTCCTGGAGTTCAGCTTGGCCCAGCCAAGACCAGCTGAACCCCAGCCAACCCACAGACAAACCCATGAGGAAGAAAAGTAAATGCTTGTTCTTTTTTGCCACTGAGTCTGGGGTGATTTGTTATGCAGCATTATTGTAGCAGTAACCAAATAATAAAGTAGGAAACTCTCTGCAAATCTTCCAGATTAGCCTCCAGAGACTGATTTACAAGGTGACCAGATGTTTGGGGATGCCTGCTGCCCCGTGCTTCCCCAGCAACAGCTCTGACCATTTGAATCTAGCTCTATATTCATCCAGTTACTGGGAAGGCACTGAGCTTTGGAAGCCTTTGGTCTCCGTTCAGTTTTGGCTTTCTTTAATCAGGCTCTGGAGCTCTGCAGAGGCTCCCTTGTCACTGTGGGCTTTGAGGAGAGGGTCTGAGTTAGCAACTTTTAAAGCTGATGGTAAAGTCAATTGCCTTAACAGACAGTCCTTATGCAGGGCCACAGGGACAGAGCTAACCTTGAGTCAACTGCTTATGGCAAACGAATGAGGAATTACTGTAATTGGCCTTGATTCCGTGATTCCCAGCAGAGTCTAGTCCTATAGGTGAATCAGAACCTCTGAACCTTATGAATTGGGTGAGCCCATCAGAGTGAATCTGAAATGCAAATTTTTGTCATGATAGGAAAATGTATTGAAAAGTTATGATCGATTTGGGGGAAATGGTGGTAATTGTTCACTTCCCCCTATCCACGTCCCTTTGCAATTTGACTTTGCAGGTCCTCCCATCAAGAGATAGAGTAAATTTCCCCACCCCTTGAATCTGGCTGGGCCAGTGATTTGCTCTGACCCATGGAATTTAGAGAAAGCATGTTGTGCCACATCTAAGCCCAGTTCTCAAGAGACATTGCCTGCTTTGTTTTCTTGGAACCCAGCCCAGCCTTTATGAGAACAAACCTGGGTTAGACTGCTGGATGAGAGATGGCCTAAAGCTCCAATGAGTCATCTCAGTTGAAGTAATCCGAGACCAGTCAATGCTTTAGACACATGAGTGAGTCTGGCCAAGACCAGAAGAACTACTCAACTGAGCTCAGCCCATTTTGCCTATTTGGAGAATCAAGAGCTCAGTAAATAGTCATTGTTTTAAGTCAGATTTTAGGATGGTTTTTATGTAACAAAACTGTTACAGATGCCATTATTAAAAATCCACTGGCAGTCCAGTGGTTAGGACTCCACACTCTCACTGCTGAGGGCCCGGGTTCAATCCCTTGTTGGGGAACTAAGATCCCACAAGCTGTGCAGCACAGCCAAAAAGGGAAAAAAATGCATTAAGACCACCTCACACCCATCAGGATGGCTACTACAAAAAAAAAGCAAAAAGAGAGAGAGAGAATAATAAATGTGCGCAAGGATGTGGAAAAATTGGAACCCTTGTGTACTGTTGGTGGGAATGCAAAATGGTGCAGCTACTATGGAAAATGGTATGTGATTCCTCAAAAAATTAAAAACAGAACCGCCATATGATTCAGCAATTCCACTTCCAGATACATACCCAAAAGAATTGAAAGCCGGGTCCGGAAGAGATATTTGTACATTCATATTCCTAGCAGCATTATTTACAAAAGCCAAAAGGTGGAAGCACCCTAAATGTCCATTGATGGATAAATGGATAAGCAAAATGTGCTATAGAAACACAATGGAATATTTTTCGGCCTTAAAAAGGAAGGAAATCCTGTCTTATGCTACAACATGGATGAACCTTGATGACATTATGCTAAGTGAAATAAGCTAATGACAAAAAAAGACAAATATTGTATGATTCCACTTACACAAGATAACTAGAGTAGTCAAATTCATGGAGGCAGAAAGTAGAATGGTGGTTGCCACAGGCTGGGAAAGGGAATTATTATTTAATGGGCATAGGGTTTCAGCTTTGCAAGATGAAAAGAGTTCTGGAGATGGATGACAGTGATAGTTGCACAAGAATGTGAATGCCCTTAATACCACCACAGTGCACACTTTAAAAATGTTTAGATGGTAAATTTTATGTTATGCATATTTTACCACAATTACAAATAAAAAATGCATTCAGCCACTGGTGGGATGTCAGGTGGTTCGGAGAGGGCTCAGAAGGGAGGGACTATGATGTTAACATTGGATGTTGAATTAGTCAGGATTCTTTGGGTTGCAAGTGACAGAATACTAATTCATATTAGCCTAAAACAAAAAATAAAATTTTCTGATGTAGCTGAGAAGACCACATGCCCAGGCAACTCATAGAACTGGAGACAGATCTTACTAGCAAGACTCGGTCACCAGGTCTGGCTTCCTCTCCTCTTATCTCTGTCTGCATTCTCTCCTAGTGCTCTGGCTGCCAGCAGTGCCTCACCTCCCTCCAGCACAGTGACTCCCAAGGAAGACAGCCTCTCTCCCAGTTCCTAACTGAAAAATACTGGGGAAGGCATGTGATTGGTTTGGCTTGAGCCCCACGTCCACCTCTGGACCAATCCCAGTGTCGAAGGGAATGGGGGATTCTTACTGGCCCAGCCTGGGTCATGTGACCTCTGTGGTCAGGGTTGGGGTGAGATTTGCTTCAGGGAAAGCAGATGGGGATGCTCGCAGGGCACACATACACAGTTACCACACACCATAACGAGGGCCATTCTATTAGAGTGAAGGTCATTTGGAGCCATCATCACCACGACTGACCAAAGTCCATATACCCAGATTCTCAATACTACATAAAGGTAAAGATCCCAAGCTTGGGGGAATGTTAGACATGATTGTGAGGCTCAACTCCCTCACCAAATAGCAGTGTGAATTTGGATAAGACCTTAACCTTTCAAAGCCTCAGCTTCCCCATTGACAACATGGGTTTACTATCACAGGGTTGGTATGAGGGGAAAACTGTGGAATGTTTGTAAATCGTCTCTCACTGTGTCTTGTACCTCATACGCATCAAAAATTAAATTTAGAATAACTGTGATAAAAATTATTATGAATATTGCCACCAGCCTGTTCTCCTTGCCATCTGCTGCACGGAGAACCAGGAAGCAGCTCTCTATAGCAGGCTGAATAGCTTTCACTCACTCAACCCCCATCTGAGCACCTCTGTATGTAGGTACACCCCATAGCATGGTTGGGTGGTGGCTTTTGTAAGGTTACTGCCAGGGCCAGGACTGGGTTCAGGAGAGAGGGGTCTAGGGTGTCACATTTAAGGAAGCACCCACCCTCGAGGTCGTGCAGGTACAAGCTGAGCCCCAGAGAGTGAGTATCTCTGTAAGTGCCATGCCCTAGGCACCTCCCTTAGCCTCACCCTCACTCACACCAGTGCTGCGAACTGCATTAGAATCATTTGGGGATCTTGTTAGAAGGATACTCGAGCCAAATCCAGCCCTACAGAACCAGGGGGGCCTGGGACTTTGAGAAGAAGCTCTCATTCCCAGTGATTTTTCTGTGGTCAGCCCAGGCAGGCCTGGACTGGGAACTGGCTTTGAGACTGAGGTCAGCCCTGTACTGATGCGGGGTTTGCGGAGCCAGAGGGTTTCTGCAGAGATGCCCTGGGACACCATGGGGTGGAGGGCTGAGCTGGCAAGTGAGTCGCACCCCACCCCCAATGCTTCAACTATGCTTGAGCTTTTTACATATTGGACTTTCACATGGGATGTCGTTTGGCAAAAGAGTTCTATTGCTTGAAAAAAAAAAAAGCTTGAAAACGGCTGGGCTGGAAATGGGAGAGAAGAACTTGGGAAACTGTTCAATAAGCAAATGACCAGCCTCTCCAAGCAGGTCACTCGCTCCCCACCCCTCCCCTCAGCACCCTCATCTTTCTTTCATCCTGGTATAAACCCCTCCCTGGAGTCCAAGGGCTGCCTCTCCACAGCTGGCGGGGAGTGGCTGAGCCTTGCCGGCCTGCCGGCTCCCATGTGGCTGCAGCCAGAGACTGGCCGGGCGCACTGCCCTCTAGCCAGCATGCCGCCCCCGTAGGGCTGACCCAGGACAGCCTCGCTCAGCAGCCTCTTTGAGTGGGGCTGGGGGTCAGGGCAGGGAGAAGGTTCAGTCACGTGCACTTGGCCTCAGGCTCCCACCGCAGAAGACCTGGGTCCCCAGGTTCCCATGGGGAGCCCTACTTCTGCCAACCCAGTGATTACAGCAGAAGAAGGACAAATTCTGGGGATGAGGGAGGTTCCATTCCGATCCAACGGGGCCGAATCCAGCCGGGATTTCTCCTTCAAGTCCTTTCTCCTCTGACTTAAAAAGCCAAGAACGTTTCCACAGGATCTCTTTTTTTTTTTTTAAGTATTTTTCCTATAAACTTAGAAATTTCTTTAAATTTTCCTTTGAATTATTTTTAAAGAGGGGTTTAAAAAAAAAAAAAGAAGCAGACTCAACAGATCTAAAGAACAAACTAGCGGCTACCAGTGGGGAGGGGGGAGGGGCCGTGAAGGGGTGGAGGAGCGAGAGGTACAAATTATTGGGTGTAAGATAGGCTCAGGGATGTATTGTACAGCACGGGGAATAGAGTCAATATTTTGTAATAACTGTAAATGGAAAGTAACCTTTAAAAATTGTTAAATAAAAAACATTTTCAAAGAATAAAGAAAAGAATAAAATGCCGTTAAAATACGTTATTTCGATGCTTCTGAACTCAGGGACTAGGAAAACTATATCTTCTTTCCAGTGCATCATCCTTGATCTCAATGCTGCTGATTTCAATGTTGATTTCAGAGAACTTAGTTTTATTTCTGCAACTTAATTCTGCAAACTTGGAGATAAATATCTAAGGGTTGTGTGATAGGAGGGTTATTGTTTTGCTCTGTTTTAAGAAATTAACTCAAAAAAAGCAAAGAATCACAATGGGGAAAAGGCACCTCCGCCAATAACCACTAATGAACGAGTGCCATGGTCACCTGGTTCCAGGCTGTAGACACCAAAAAAGGAAAGATCAACTCTAGAAAGGCACAGAAACCACCTTGCTATGCCAACCAGGAACAGCCTCTAATGCTTCGATCAGACCGTATTTTAGTATTAAAACAGAAATGGATATCTATGAAAGAGACACGAAAATGACTTGTATGCAATCTAATTCAAATCATGGGCCCCTAATCGACATTTAATTGATGCAATAATGCTTGTTCATGATGGTAAATAAACAAAATATATAAACAGAAACATCTTCTATTATGTTTAATGACTGCTTAGCAGCTGTTTGGGTCAGAGCTACTGAGCCCTAATAAACTAATACTTAATAATCAATCGAAATGCATTTCTCTGGTTATTGCCTTATTAAATCGGGATCCAATTCCAACTGCGGAATGTTCCTTCCACTGGGAAGAAAATGGTTCCAAAGGAAAGAGGTTGCAATGGCAGGTCCCCGTGTACACTGTGAGTTAAAAGGAGAGGTTATTCTCTCTCCCCTCCAACAATTAGATGCAGCTCAACAGGAAGGCTCATCCCTAGCTTGCGTGTACCCTGGGCCTTATTGCCCTAAAAGAGAGACTGTCTCCTTTCCAGGCTTGATTTTCATTAGAAATCCTCTCCTATTCCCTATGTTACAGGGTAATCCGTGCAAATAAAATAATCCATGAAAAGTGCTTACAGCAATGTAGTAAGTACACATAAATGATTTTCGTTATTATTATAATCTTGTCACTGCTCTCTGAGCACGTGTAAAATTCTCTTTTGGTCACCTCACCTGAGTTGTTTTTTATTTTTTATTTTTTTTCATGAAAGCAAGCCTCGTTTTCAGACCACACCCTGCCATCCCAGCCAGCAGGTCCCGCAGCTTCCAAACCACTGTCCAGAGAAGGACCACGGCTGGCTATGGCTGGGTCTAACATCAGGACCACCTCCAGCTGGAGCTCTGAGCCTCCTGATGGCTGGTGGCATCCTTTTCTGTGTCACTTCTGGCCCTCACGCTTCCAGGAGGTGAGACCTGTGTTCCAGGCCCCAAACTGGGCTGCCAGATGTCCCCTGGGACTGACATGCAAGCTCTGTTTCCAATCCCCAAAGCTTTCCCAGAGCCCCGCTCCAGGTTGCTGGGTCCACAGAGGGCCAAGCCCATAAGACATTCCTTCCTTATCAAGGCAGCCTCTAGCCCCTTGGCCAGCCTCTAATTTCTCTCCTCTCCCTTCCCCTCTCCTCTCCCCTCCCGTCCTCTCTAGCACAGCCAGCAGTGACTGGAGTCTGTCTGCCCAGGGTAAACAGGAGACCCCGAGGTCAGCTGCATAGGTACAGAGAGGAGGAAGAGGAGAGATGGGGGTGGGGGCAGGCAGGGGAGGATGACAATGATGAGATAAAGCAGAGACCATTTGGAGCCAGTGGAACATTTAAGGAAGAGACTAGCCGAGTGACAGTGGACCTGAAGCCCATTGGAGAGGCTGGGCATGTGCTTGATGGTCCCAAGGCGCCATCGTGTGGCCAGTCTATGTAATGACCAAGGGGGGCCCATCTAGCGACCATGTAGTCTCGTCTCCTTCTAAGTCCCTGGCCGGGGACCAGAGCTGTGCCCAAGCTCCTCCTTTAGACCTCAGAAGGCCCACTACTCACCCACTGGGAGTGCAGAGAGGAGAAATAGAAGGCAGAGGCCAGAGCAAGGGCTCAGAAAGTGTGCCCAGGGAGTCTGAGAGGCCTCATAGACAAAAGCTGACTTGAAAAGATCAGGAGCTCCTGGAAAAAAAGGGTGTCAAGAGAAAGTCCCATGTGAACAGAAAAAGCACAGCTACAAGGACGAAACCCAGACTGTCTCTACTGGAGCTTTGGATTCCCAAGACACCTTGGTGCTGGGCATCTGGAGGGAAGGAGAGAGCCAGAACCAGGGAAGAGAAGGGTCTAGACCTCTCTGGGAACAAAGAGCTCCTCCCCATCCCCCTCTACCTCCACCTTTTCCCCTCCTCTCCCTCCTCCTCCTCCTCCTCCCCCTTCTCGTCTCCCACCAACCCAACACAGGCTAAGAGAGTAAACTCGATGGGATGGTGAGAAGCCTTAGAAATAGAAACAGCACCCCCATATGGCCCTCTTCAGCTCTGAAGAGCCATCACCCCTGCATTTATTCCCATGATCTTGCCAGCTTCGCACAACCCCATTTCACTGATGTATTTGTTTTGTTCCAAGTCCATATGCTTCCTTTGGGCAGGTTGTTATTAAACACTCAGGTTTGGGAGTCAGACTGCCTAAATTTTTATCTCCACACTATACCTTTACTGGCTGTGTGACCTTAAACAGGTCGCTCAACCTCTCTGAGCTACTATTTCCAGATCTGTAAAATGGAGAAATGATAGTACCTTCCTTCCAAGGTTGTCATGAAGGTAAACTGAGATAACATACATAGTGTTAAATGCTTTCACATACAAAAGCTAATTCAGCTCCCAAAACATCCCACAGTGACATGGGTACTACCATCTCCCATTTTACAGATGAGAAAACTGAGGCTCAGAAAGGCTGAAATGATTGGCTGGAGGTCACACTGACAGTAAGGGGCAGGGATGGAAGTTGAGGCCGGGTTTGTCCAATTTTAAAGTTTGGTTTAGTGTTCATTGACTATCTGCCCATTTAGACTCTGAGCTTGTTGAAGGCAGATATTTCATCACGACTGCCTCTATTCTCCCCTGAACTAGGCTCGGTGACTGGCACGTGGCAGGGGCTCAATGCATGTGTCTATTGATTACCCACATTAGCACGGAGTCACCAAGTACACCAGCCTTGCTCGGGCCACCCTCAACCTCACAGCTTCCTCAAACACGCCAAGTCCTTTCCTGTCTCCCAACCTCTGTAGGAGCTGTTCCTCCTGCTGAGAATTCCCTTCCCTCTTGACTCCGCCTGAAAAACAGAGACCCAGGCCAAACTTCCCTTCTTCTGCAAGGGCTTTCTCTGCCCCTTCAGGCACAGCGAGGCTCCCAGAAGAACCACAGAACTTTTTCAGCGCATGAATCATATGGCAGCATCGTAACCTGTCCACCCACTGGGTGCTCCACTAGGCAGAGGGCTCCTGGGGGTGCTGGAGCAGGGTCTCTCCCTGCGGGTGCATCCAGCTTGGAGCAGTGAGGAGTATGGTGCGTCCTTAGTGAATGTGAGAGGGGGGCTGGAGAAAAGGAAGGGGAAGGGGAATACGGGGAGAAGGGAAGGGTAAAGAGAGGGAATAAGAACTGAAAAAGGAGGGAAGAAAGGATGGAGAGTGTGAGCAAAAGAAGGAAGGAAGGAAGGGAGGGAAGGATACAGCTGCCCTACTTTTCACATGGGGGCTTCTTTCCTTGGCAAGGGAAAGGGGCTCACCTAGCGAGGACGCATGTGCACAGCGCGCTGTGTGCCAGCCACCTGGCCCTATCCCAGAGCATCCTTCCCACCAATTCTCTCCTGTACCAGAGGCTAGTGCCTGCATGCCTGACTCCAGATTCTCTCCGAGTCGGCATTTTTCTTCCCATGCTGGGGCAAAGGCGCAGTCTCGGAGAGCAAGCACACCTGCCACGCCTGTGCTGACACACAACTTTTTAGAAGAAGGGAAAACGAGCCTGAATGATGCTGGGGGTGGGACTGGGTCCTGCAAGCTCCCCCAGGCTGGGCAAGAGGGTTCTAGGGTTTCTCTAAGGGTGACCCCCCCTGAGGACCCAGAGGGTTCTTCTCCCACTGGTCCCCACCTACCCACTCATTTTCCCCTCCTCCTCCTGAACGCTGAATACGGTGAAGATGTTTGGGGCATGGGTGCTGGAAGGAGCTGACCCACAGAGCGAGGGGTGCACAGGAAAGAAACCCTCGGTCCCCTCCCTTAGACAAACGTCAGGGCAACACTTTCTCATTACGTGCAAACAAACCCTCCAGAAATACTGCAGAGACATGGCATCCAAAGTTCAGCAGCACTAAAGCAATTTGACAAAATAAAATGTCCTTTTAAGAACATTCTATTAGCCTGCTGGTCCCTCTGTGGATGATTTATTGGGGTTTTGTTCTGCTAAAACAAAGTTGGTGTCCTATCTTCCTTGAGGAGATGAGGGCAAGCTTAGTTCCCACAGCTCTGGGGGAGGAAAAAGAGAATGTCCAAGTCCCCAACCTGGGTCCAAGCTGGACCCTGAAACCTCAGCCCCAATCAGCAAGAATGGGAGTAACAAGAAGCCATAGCAGCCTTCACATACTGAGGGCTTAGTACATGCCACACACCACTGAGCCAAATGTTCAAGTATTTAATCCTCTCAAAAATCCCAGCAGGAGGCTGTTATCTTCATTTTACAGAAGACAGCTCAGAGAAGTGAAGTAATTTGCCCAAGGTCACACAGCCAATAAGTGATGACTCTGGGGTTATAAACTCCGCCCACAACTTGATCCTGAACGCCTCTTGCCTTTTTCACTTTTCCTCTGCAAAATGTCCATTGGTGGGAATTGCCAAAGATAAGCCTAGGGACAGGGGCTTGATAGTAATTAGGAAGGCTGGGAGGAACCAGGTGGAAAAGGAAACCAATTAACTTCACCTGGATGCCACAATAGGACAATCTACGCTGGCTGGAATAGCTCTGCCTTTTCCTGGGACTGATCCCAGCTCCCTCTCCACCTGCCAAATTGGCAGCCCCCTGATTCTACAGCCCTGGACCTGATTGGAAAAAAGAGGTGGGCGTGAAGCTAGCAAATAATTGCCTTTGGGACAGAACCATGAGGTCAGAACCCATGCGATGTCAGAACAAAGTAGAGCCCACAGACTGCGGTGGTGGGGCTGCAACAGGTAAGCTCAGGCCTCCCCAGATGGAGAAAGGGCCAGGAGAAAGGTAAGACCCCCACCAGGAACTATCCTCCTGGATTTCCTTAGAGACACCACCCAAGAATCAATGGCACCACAGATAAATGGTGGCCTCTGAGCTTCAGCAGGATCAGAAGCAGTGGCGCCCAGATAAGCAACCCTTCGCCCCTAAGGCATGAAATCCTGGCTCTTTGGACTAAGACCATGACAATCTCACTTAAATCGCACACCCTGTGCTTTGGAAGGGGATGTCATATTAACCCTGGAATAGAAATAAATTTTATTCTAGGTGTCATCTGTGATCTATTGGTAATGACTGCCTGGGCCTGGGGCCACAAGAACGTGCACCAAGATCAATTAGTGATGTCTGCTAAGGATGCAGAGGAGGGGCGGTCCATTCACCAACCCTGAATCAATCTGCACTTGTCCATTATCTTATCAGAGGGATAGAAGGAAAGGAACATTTTGAAGACATGGCGCATGTGGGTGTGTCTGAGGCCAGTCACATCCACCCAGTGGTTGAAGGGTGGCTCCTATGAGTCCCTGTGCCAGAGTGTCACCAACTTACCCAATATTCTCTCAATAAATTCCTTACATTAGAATTCATTTTTTCCTTCCTGAACCTAAACAAGAACTCCAACTTATATACTTTCTCATTCCTTCATTCCTTTAAGACACCATTAACACAAGAATAGAAGGCAGTTTATATAGGAGTCTTATTAAAGGCTCATAGATAAGAGAACAATTATAGAACAAGGAACAACTTCAAATTTAATGCTGCGCACAATGGTCCCTAAGTGTATATTGTGCTCACTCGCTCGCTCTCTCCCTCTCTCTCCTCTCCCTCCCATTCCCCGCTCACATCTTCCTTCTACTCTTTAACATGGAAGGAACACGTGCCTTTTCTTCCTCACATGTTTCCTGGGACTCTCAGAGTTCTACCCAAGCTGAGCATATAATCATCGTTTTTCCTTGCCCTCACCCAACCAAATCTGCCTTCACCTATGTCAACCATGAGGACCATGAAAGTCGCTGTCCACAGCCTCCCACATTTGAGATGAAGGCAGCCCCTTCCCTAAAATGCAGAATTTCAACCATTTTATTTCTAAATAGTTCCTCTTCCTTTCCATCCTGCCACCCTAGCCTGTCACCTGGGATGAGCAATATTATTATTATTATTAAGCAAGTAGAAATATGGGCCCAGGTGTGACCACTGTCCCAGAAGCTCCTCTCTCCACACTGGTGGTTCAAATCTCAGTTACAAGCTGCAATCTCCCGGAGTGCTTTAAACAATACAGATGCCTGGGCCCCATTCCCAGAGATCCTGATATAAATGGTTGGGGTAGAGACCTGGCCACTACCCAGGTAGGTCTAACGTGAAGTCACAGTACAGGGCCTCTGCTCTTTACTGTCGTTGTCACTCAAAGTAGCAGACTATGGCACCTAGACCCATTTCCTCCACCGGGAGAGCATTCAGGTAGACCATATTTCCCAGCCTTCCTTGCAGTTGGGTGTGGCCAAGTAACCAAATTCTGGCCAATAGAATGTGAGCAGAAGTAACTTACACATCTAAGCCTGGCCCATGGAAACTTCCGGTGGAATGCTCTACACTCACTTTTTGCTGGCTGCCAAGATCCTACAAGATGGCGGAGCTACTAAGCAGAAGGCACCTGGATACCTGCCTCACCGTGTAGAAAACTATCTGCCAAACTCCCAGTTGGACTTAATGTGAGAATTAGACATTACCTTGCTAAGGTACTGATATTTGGAGGGTTCTCTGTTACAGGACCTAGAATTACTTTAACTAATGTTAAGGAAATACTCTGTGTGGATTATTCCCTTGGAGACTGGGCCACGAATTTCACTGGCTCGATGGGAGATATTTGGTTATTCCTTGGATGTGTTAAGAGGCTTCACCTCCAGGGCCCCCATCCTAACACTCTCTCCATCGATGGGAATTCAGACATGGAGCATGATAGCTGCTCTGGACACTTCACCCACCTGAGAGGAGCCTCTTTGGGCTGTTTTCTTAAGCTTCAGGCCCCTCCTGCCCATGACCCTCCAATTCCAATGGCATTCCCCTGGTTTCTTGGACACAAGGTGTTCTTTCCTTCCCCTGGGCCTTTGCATCACTGTTCCTCCTTTTAGGACTCTCTTATACTCTTCCCGTGGCCATCAGCTCCTCCCTGAAGTCTCAGCACAAATGTCACCTCCTGAGATGCCTCCCCTCTCTACCTCATCTCAGGTGACACCCTAGTCCTTATTTCTGTGACAGCATCCTATTTATTTCTTCATGGCACTGGTCTCAATTTTTAATCACACATGGATTTGTTTTCTTCCCCATGG
This sequence comes from Kogia breviceps, assembly GCF_026419965.1. Lineage (NCBI taxonomy): Eukaryota > Metazoa > Chordata > Mammalia > Artiodactyla > Physeteridae > Kogia > Kogia breviceps. The sequence continues at coordinate 20,349,515 of NC_081323.1, forward strand.
TCTGTCTCTCCCAATAGACTAAAGGTTCCTCCAGGAGAGAGGGATCTTTTCTTCTCATGACAAGCACAGCACCTGGCACAAAGTAAGGTGTTCAGTAATTATTTATTGAATGGATGATGAATGAAGAAATGAACATCCCCAAGTCAGCCTAGGGATGCAGGCTTCACAACACCTGCTCCCAGTTCTGGAACTCATGATGAAGTCACAAGGTCAAGAGCTTACAGACCACAGCTAACCTCCCACTGGCGAGGGCACCAAGGCCAGAGCTGGGGCTCATGGTCAAAGCCAGAGGCAGACCCAGGAGCAGTGCAGTGCACACCTCTCGGGGATTCAGTTCACATCGCTGACCATGTGAAGGGTCCCTGGGGCTGTGCAGGGCACCAACTGTATATCACACAGAGCCCAGCTCTACGTGCAGTCAGGCAGGGCAAACAAAATACTCCCAGACAGATCACTGTTGTGCGCTGCGCTGGAAAACTTTGTTCAGCCCTTTTCCCAAACAAAATCATGAAAACCAGCAGGTAAAAATGGAGCTACTTCCGATGAAGTCGAAGAATCTGGAAGTCTGCCCTGGAGGACTTCAGAACCGTTGAGAGTGAGGAGGATGAGGCAGATATGTCCCATGGAAGGGCTGACCGTACCCCATGGAGAGGGGGACTGTGCCCCATGGACAGGGCACACACGCACTGTGGACAGGGTGACTTTGCCCATGGAGCCGGGCATCTTACTTGCCCACAGGCTGAGTTGGGTCTCTGGAGAAGATGTTCTCAGACACTAATAGGAGACCACACCTGCCCTAGGCCCGAGGTAAGTAGCAATGGACTCCATGTTGCACCATCACAGGCCTTAGGCACCCAGCCTTCTCCTCCCTTCCCCAAGCTGGGATCTCCAACCCCCAACGGCCCATGCCTGGACCATCTCCAGCACATCTGAATCCACTCCAGCCCTCACACCACTGGGTCTCAGAAGGAACAGGCAAGAATTTGCAGGAAGCTACTGTGGATAAAGGGGAAATATTGAACCCATTGTCTTTTACTGTTATCATCACTATCATCATTTTCATTACCATCATTACCATCCTCATCTTCATCTTCATCATTGTCATAATTACCATCGTCATCAGTGGCATCTTCATTCCTGCACCCACTGAAAATCTCTTTCTCCATAAATTCTATTTGGGGGCATTTGGTCTTTCTCTGTAGAAGACTTTACCAATTTCCCTTTTGCTCTAACATCGTCCCCATTATATAGGAGATATTTATATTTGTGTGCCAATACTATCTCTCCTTTCTTGAGAAGATTCTGCTTAATTCTGAGATCATATCCTTCCCCCAGTTTTTGCTATTGAAATATTCTTTCTTTTGTAAACTGATAATGATCATGGTGATAGTTTTTCGTAAATGTCCTCACTTAGAAAAGACACGGCTTCCCTATGTCTGTCTCCCACAGATGTTCTGTCTGTTTGCTTAATTTTTTTGGTCTGTGGAAAGCAGAAGTCTAGAAACCAAGGCTCTCCTGTCTTTTGATGTCCCCCAAAACACAATATGGTACATGAGTGTCACTGAGGGATGCAGGGAACTGGGGACCCCAGAGGCAGGGCTGATACCTGCTTGGGATGTTCAGTGAAAGGAAATAACATTCATCCGACTTCAAGCCAGACACGAAACGAGTCAGGATGGAATCCGGACCAGAGCTGAGGTCTCTGTACTATTGCCCCATCCCAAGCTGCCTATAAAGAGCCTTAGCTCCCAGGAAGCCCCAGGTCAGCATCCCCCCTCCTCCCCAGAGCCTCACTGTCCTCTGATCCTGCTCTCCCCTCCCTTCCCGCAGGGCGGGGTCCAGCATGTCTCACCCGCCCCCATCCCGCACACACACACCCTGGGAGTCAGGACTAGGATGATTACACCAAAAAGCCCCATTGCCATGACAGGTATGTAATTATGCACTGAGCAGCTTAGCCAGCAGAATCCGTTCATCTTCCCTTGGTGAGCGACACGTCAAATCTAAGTATGAGAGGAAGAGAGAGAGGGTGTTGGATTCTGTGTCTCCTGCTAAAAACTCTGCCGAGAACCTGAAAGGTCAACTGGTCCTCCCAAGCGCGACCCCAGGCCTGAAGACAGTGAATGGATAACATTGCAGCCTGGCTGGGGTGGAGCACAGAGGTGTCCTCGCACCCAGCACCTACTTCGGGATGCTCAGGGGAAAGAGGTGACATCTGGGTGCAGGATCGAAGGGTTCCATAGAAGCACGTCAGGGTGGGAAGGGAATTCCACAAAGAGGGAGCCACCTCGGCCGTGGCCGGGAGTCACACTAATGCATGTGGAGATAGTGTCCCGCTCTTGGGCAGGCTGGAGGTGGCTGCCAGGGAAAGAGGTGGGCTTTTCCTGATTCTCAGGCCGGGTGCTCCTGGTCGCCACCTGAGTGAAGTGTGGAGGGAGGAGGTTACCTTAAGAAATGGGTACTGAAGCAGAAAATGACCTACCCAGGATTCCACAGCCAGCAAATGGAAGAGCCAGGATTTGAACCCAGAGTCTGGGGGCCCCACTCTTGACCCCTAAGCCTCATACTGGCTAGTGACAGGGGTGGTTCCAGACCCTGACCTGCCGTGACAATAAGCCTACCATGGGCTGAGCCAGAGGTCATGGAAATACAAAGGCAAGGCCTCTGTATTTGTCAGATTTCTGCTGTATTCATGCTGCCTAACAAACAGCCCCAGTTGCTCAGTGCACACAGGTAGCTCACAGGTCTTTGGTCAGCAGGGCTAGTTTTGCTCCTGACCTCAGGATGCCTCCAGGTCTGCTCCACGTGGCTCACATTCTGGGACCAGTGACGAACTGAATTAGCTTCTTTTCATGGTGAATGGAAGATGCACAGCTGAGCAGGGTAATACAATTACCACAATCCTGAACCCCAACTCTACCTCTAACTGGTCCACTCTGCTCCTTCCTCTCGGCCACCCAATTCCTCCTATAATATGCCCAGTGCCCCAGGAAATATGTCCTCTGCCCTTGACACAGATCATCCTTCATCGCCCCTTGCCTTGGACCTTGCCTTTCTTCCTAAACCGAAATCCTGCCTCACAGGCCACGTCAGGAGAAAGCAAAGCCCAATAGGCTGGATCTGCTAAGTGAAACACGTGGGTCCAGGTGACAGAAACGAGAAAACACAGTTTTACTTACTCCCCTAAAACTCAATAACGTCTCAAGCATGCCTGAGCTCTGACGGGGAGGGTGGCCCCCACCCACAGATCTTGACCCTGGTCCCCAAGCCCCATGAACCAGTCCTTCTCAGAATTAGGGCTCCAGGACAGGGCAAGGGATGCACAAAGCTGAGAAGCCACACTCAAGAAATTATCAAGCCAGAAATCTTCTTCTTGATCTGGGTACAGTGCAGGGAGGGGAGGAGGAGGGAGGGCTCTGCTGGCTTCCCGGGTCCTTAATTTGAGGCTCCAAAAGAAAGAAATAATAACAACAATAACCATCCGTGCTGCAGCCACAGCATTTCCCGCCCATGAAGGCGTCCGAGAAAGTGCTGACGGGGACGGCTGACAAGCCGTGTGCATTGTAATTCACACCATAACAGCATCTCCAGGGCTCATGGATTTCTCATTGAAAAATTATGTGATGTCTTTTTGGAAACCCAATACTGAGTTATTGATATCGTGAAGGCAGCGGCTCACCACTTCCAGCTTATTAGCTATATTCTTTCTGAAGGACTTTTTTCCCCTCTAATTTTCAACTTGTTTTTCCCTTTTCAGTTTAAATTGGATCATTGTGCTTGAGTGAGTGTTCTGTACCCCTGGGAGTGGGTGTCCATATAAGTATGTCAAGATGTGTGTGTCTAAGTGTGGTTTTCCGCTAGGGTGTAAGTGAGAGTGTGTAGCTGGGCGTGTACACATCTCTATATTCTTGGCTGTGTAAGGGGTGAGAGGTGAGGGAACTTCCAACTCTGCACATCTGTGGGCATACGCATGTGCAAACGTGTGCATGTGTGTGTACCTTCATGACTGGTAGCCATGTGTCTGTTGTGTATCTGCATGTAGAGTTGTAGGTGTACCATATAGGCGAGTGTGTAGGTGTGTGTGTAAGTACAGATGTGGAGTATGTGTAGGTATATGTGGGTGTGTGTCGATATATCTTTGTATCTGAGTAGCCACGTGTATATCAGTGTATGTGTCTGAATAGCTGCAGGTGTATGTGTAGGTATGTGCCTAAGGACATATGTAGGGGTAGGTGTAGCTGTATGTGGGTGTACGTGTAGGTGTATCTATCTGCATAGCCACGTGAATGGGGGTGTGTCTGTATTCTGTCCATGTCCAGGTGGATCTCTGTGTTTTGATATGCATGTTCATATATGCATACCTGTGTGACTTCACATCTCTATGTGTCTTTGGGTCTGTACACGCATGTCTGTGAGAGGCAGAATTGCCGTGTGTTCTAGGGTCACACAGCCCGGGGACAAATACTAGTTTTGCCTCTTGCTTTGTATGATCTTGGGCAGTTTTCTTAACATCTCAGGAACTCAGTTCCTCATCAAAGGGAGGATGATTGTCGCCTTGGCGAACACAATTGTTGTGAGGACTAAGCGAGTTATTATGTATAAAGCATCCAGCACAGAGCCCAGCAGTGCTCAAATAACAATTCATCACATCAGCATACGTGTCAGAGGGGGCAGCCCTACACTGAGAAATGGAAACTTCTCTTACCAGCTCTTACCAGCTCTTAGCTGCTCGAGCTCCAGGATGTGATTGAAATCAGTTTTGCGCCTAGCAGCCCCATGCAGAGCCTTTGCAAAGATGCCTCTGCGGAACTGACAGCCTCTGTTGACTTTGAATCACACTGCTGGGTGTTGGACACACACCTGACCCGGCAGAGGGCTACAGAGGTGAGTCAGGTAGCGTGTGGCCGCCCAGGAGCTTAAGCCAAGAAGGGTATAGTAGGCGAGAGGTCTAGAATGAACTATACAGGGTACAGAAAGTGCTCTGAGATACAACGGAAGAAGACTTCCACCCCAATTTTAGGAGGGGAGTAACTTCATACAAGTGCTAGCTCTCCAGCTGGGCCTTGGGAGATGAGAATGATTTCTGCAAAAATCCTGGGAGCCTAGGAAGAGGGAGGCGCTTGTATGTTTCCCCTGAAAGCTCCTCTCTTGAGTGCCCAGAGGTGGGCAGGACCTGGGTACTCAAGGGCAGGCGGTCAGAATCCCAGCTTTGGGAGTTTGGTGGGGCTGTGACTGAGTTTAAAGATTTATGTGACCCAGAGAGGGGAAAGGATGATCCTACCTGACTGAGGATGGATTTCTCATCAGCCTGGTGGGGAGCTGTTCCAATTAAACCCGGAAAAATGAAGAGGTGTGGCATTCAACTGCTTGAACTCAAGGGCACCACGTCTCCAAAATCTGATGTATATTTTATACCAGCAGCGCATCTCAATTCGCATTTCATGTGCTCAACAGCCACGTGTGGCTACCGGCCACCATATTGGACACCGCAGTGCTAGACTTCCAAAAACACAGAGGCCTGGCAACGTCTCTACACAGCCCCCAAATGCCAAATTCCAGTGCTGGGGGTTGGTACAGCCGAGGGGAGGGCACCCAAAGGGCTGAGCTGCTTTCCCGGGAGATAACTTTCCTTTCCTCTTGCCGAGGCTGCAGCACCCGGGCACGACCCAAGTTTAGGTCTCAGTGATGGGGCCCATGGGCGGAGCAACAGAACCAAAAGGGCGTGGCTGCGGCCAGATACAAGCCTGGTGGGGAGGGGGAGGGGAAGGGGAGGGCAGGAGGGGAGAGCTGGCGGCCTGGACCAGACAGCAGCAGGGCCAAGTGCTTGAGATGGTGCTCAGAGCAGATCTGCGGGGCTGCAGGAAGGAGAAGGGAGGTGGCAAAGTAAGGTGTGAAATACCTACCGTGTGCCAGGCGGTTGAAAGTTCCTTCATATGGGTCATCTCCTTTTGTCCTTCCAGCATCCCTGTGACTCTGTTCTTTTCCGTTGAAGGCGGGTGTTTGGGAGTTTAGGAATCACCGTGGGCATGGAGGGCAGGGAAGCATCCCTGCTGGACAAAAGAATAAAACAGATTGTCCCACTTAGGACACCAAAAACTCACCCTGTTGAGAAACACTTTGAGAGACTAACCTCATTTTGTAGGTGAGGAAACTGAGACTCAAAGAGGTCAGGTGACCTCTAGGCACACGGCAGATGTTCCATAAGCAAGTGTAGGACGAAAAATTACAAATGACTTGAACACTTACTTGATCCCTGGGACAGCTCTGGACTCCATCCCTGGTCATCTCCACAGGAACCCCCAGGAGCCAGAGGACACGTGAGCCTGTGTGCCCCTTGGCCCCCTCTACGCTAATCATCTCCACCCTACCCCACGATCACAACTGAACCCCAAACTCCCTTCTCTGTCTACAGCCATCTTGCTCCTGCTGAGGGCTGCTTGAGTGGAGGAAAGAGGTTCTCAACTTGGAGTCAGAAAACCTGGGTTCAAAGCCCAGCTCTTTAGTCAACTGGCCTTGGGAAAAGCCATCCATCTTTCATTCACACTTTCATTCACTCATTCCCTGCAAACCTGGGTGTGGTTAAGAGCCAGTGCTCTGGACTGAGAGAGTACTGCTCTGCCACTTACTAGCTGGGGGGTGAACTTGACAAAGTTCCCCGACTTTTCTGAGCCAAATGTGTCATCTTTCAGAAAGCAGGGTGGGTAATAACATGACCTACTGCTCACTGCACTGGACCAAGGGTCAGCCTGCAGGTCGGACGTTATCCAGTGAAGGCTGCGGTGTACTGTGGGCTGGGATGCAGCATGAACCCACCCTCAAGGAGCCGTCACTCTAGTATGAAACAGCCACCACAGTGCCCGACTCATGATAGAAATGTCACTGCCCACCTGCCCCCTCCCTCCTTCCTCTCTTCCTTTCCCGTTTATCTCCCAGGAATCCTGTGCATTACGGTGGGACCTCCATTGCCTTAACCCCTAATGGGATCAATGGCAAGTGGAAATCAGGCTCTTTGACATGAATGTGGGAGAGATGTGTTGGAGCCAGGAGGCCAACAGGACCCAGAATTCCCAAGTGTGGTCAATCCTTTAGGATGGACGCCCAGACCACACTCTGCCCACAATCTGCTCAGAACCCAAAAGAGAAGGACCCCGACACAGCTCTGGGCCGTTTTCTTCTTCTCACTCGCCAGGGTCTTAGCATCAGGGCTTACTTAGCAAGCTGGGGCAGCCAACACCCCACACGTTCCAGAATCAGCTACTGATCTTATACTCAGATAACACAGCACAAACACCAAGTTGAAAAAAAACAGTCCTTACTTTGGATTCCCACTGATACCCCAGATGGGAGCGCGCGCGCGCGCACACACACACACACACACACACACACACACACACACACACACCATTTTTCCTTTTGCATCTTACAGAGAAAGGGAAAGGCCCCAAGCATTCCATTCCAACTCCTTTTCATGGGAAAGGTGTTCCATGCTGTGCCCCAGTGGGTCTGTGTGACTGAGTTAAAATTGTGGGGTTTTTTTTATTATTAGATGAATTGCATCATTAAATTACATTATAAAAGCTAAAAATGCACCATTAATTTTCAAAAACAATAGTAAATACATCTCATTTCTAATACATGATTCTGCATTTAATTTTTGCCCGGGGCCTTGCCTTTTTTTTTTTCCCCAGCCTCACTGTCTCCCTTTATGTAGACGATATAAATGGAGCTAAATCGCCAAAGAAATTTTTGCCAAATGTCTGTAATGTGAAAATAAATGAATTTCTAATTGGCTGTTGCAAAAAGAAAAATTACTTTTTGATCTCAGCTCAGCCAAGCAAAAATCTACCTAGCTGGAGTAAAGATGCGGGCACATTGCAGGCAGTGAACAGAGAGACAAAAGGCCAGCAAAGTGACTCTCAGAATGAAATTTCTTCTCTCTCCTCCCTGTCTCCCTCCAGCGTGCCAGGAAGTTTGCTCTTGAGCAAGCCCACAGGAGGGGTCAGGCCGGGGATCCAGCCCCCCAGAAGGCCAGCTCTCTTCCTCATCAGGGACCCTGGGACCCGGCTGTAGCATCACTCAGTACCCGCCTGTTCCTCTGCTGACTCTGCAACCCTAAGCAAATTACTTAACCTCTCTCAATCCCCAGTTCCCCATCTGTAAATAACAGTCCTTTCTACCTTTCGTGGGCTTGTCAGGAGGTGTGATGGGTTGAATTGTGTTCCCCCCAAAATTCATATGTTGAAGTCCTAGCCCCAGTATCTCAGAATGTGACCTTGTTTGGAGTTAGGGTCTTTACAGAGGTCATCCAGTTACAGTGAGGTCATTAGGGTGGGGCCCTAATCTTATAAGGACTGGGTCCTTATAAGAAGAGGAAATTTAGACACAGAGACACACACAGAGGGAAGACGGTATGAAGAGACACAGGGAGAACACAGCCATCCCGGAACAGATCCTTCCCTCATGGCCTTTAGAAGGAACCAACCCTGCCACCACCTTGATTTTGAATTCCAGAATTGCGAGAAATTACATTTCTGTTACTTAAGCCACTAGTCTTTGGTACTTTGCCACAGCAGCCCTAGCAGATTAATCCTGTTTTCTCCACATCTGAATTTCTGCTGCAAGCTTCAAAACAACCTGCCCCTCTAGGGCCACCCCTTAATTTCTTGTCCACTGAGCACACAGTTAGTTCTTTCCCTCCTACTTTGTACAGACTGTTCTCTCTGTCTGGAATAATATCCTTCTCCTTGGCTCCATTTGAAGGACTCTTGTTCTGCCATGAAGCCCCTTCTCCAATGTCCTCCTTTCTGTGAATGCTTCTCTAGCTGCCCCAGGCTGAGTCAGCCACTCTCCAGACTTCCCAAGGAGCTTCTAGAAGGAATGGCTGAGTTCAAGTGACCCAGTTATCCTGCCTTTCCACTAAGGCTTTGAGGGTCAGCAAGGCTTCCCATTTCTACTCCCTCATCCTTCCCTTCATCTTCCTGGGCACAGTCAGAAACTTTATCTCATTTATATTTGGAGAGGAAAGAAAAAGACAGGCAATCTGGACACTGCTGTCAGACTTATTTTACAGAGGAAAAAAATCAAGGCTCAGAGCAGTGAAAGGATTTGGCCAGGTTTGCACAGCCGGGAAGTGATGAGTTAGGATTCAAACCCATGCAGTGTGGCTCCCGAACCCAAGTTCGCAGCTGATATGTTTTCACTGCCTCTCAGGAACATACCATGATCCAATCAATCTGTGTTTGGACAGACAGCTCCACTGCTTTCCCACAAAGACCCAGCGAGGATCTCCCTGGAGACTCATCTTGCCCAGACCAGGGAGGGGAGGAGAGGGAGGAGAGCTGGAGACCAGACAGGACCTAAATGGGCAGAGGCAACCAGAACAGAACTTGTTCCCAACCTAAATCCCAGGGTCCAAACTCCCCTCCCGGGAAGCTCCCACCTGGGACTATGACTCAGATCACAAGATTTGGGAGGAACCATGTTGGAAGCAATAATACAGGGAGTGGCTTGAGTTGTAGGCTCAGGGTTCCTAGGATCTGACCAGCCCTGGGCAGGGGTCCCAGACAGTGGCTCTCCAGCTGAAAAAAGTCTGTAAGCAGAAAGCAGGTCATCTCGGCTTGGGGGCAAAATGGTTAGCAGTGGTGTCAGACAGGGGGCAAGGTCCGTGCAAGATGGAAAACATTCCTGGACATCTGCAAACCTCTTCTGGCCAGGATGGGCTTAAGGTGGGGTTTCGAAAGACAAGCCCCCCCGCCAAGAAACCTCAGGAAAAACTATCACCCCCTCCACTGCTGCACCGGAGCTATTGAGGGGAAAGCAAGTAGAGTTCACACGTTGCTCTTCCATTTATGAGGACTTTGGCTTCTTCCGGAGAGGGACCTTAGCAGGACCAGCTCCAAAGGAGCTGACAGGAGCGGGGCTGAGAGGCAAACAGAGAGAGAAAGAAGTGATGGTCTTGAGTCTCCATCCCAATCCCTAGAGCTGCGTTCCTGCAGGATCTCCTTCAGTCCTGCCAGCTCTGTTGTCTTGCGTTTCTGTCACTTGCAACCAATGAGTTCTGTCCATTTCTCCTACACATGAGTTTCATATGTGTCCTGCTCACCCTCTTGCCCTTATAACTGCCCCCACATTACTCAGGCTGCCTGGAGGGGCTCTGTTGCCTGCAACACAGAGCATCAGGTCAGACCCCAGACTGCCCACTGCCTCCAGCCCCTCCCCGACAGCTTCCAGCCCGCAGACTTGAAACAGTCTGGCCGCTGACATGAGGACGCCACAATGGCCGAATTTTGAGCCACAAGCCAGGCAGTCTGTAAAAACAACCTCTTTTCCCTTTTGTGTGTATATTAATTACCCTGAAACAGGTGCAAAACCAACCTCATTTATTATGATTTCTTTGAGTCTGTAATGGCAGTTGCTGCGAATAAATCCCGTTAACCCAGGAAAAGGATTTATGGCCCCAAATTTACACCAGCCGTTTAATCATAGCACCTTTGCTGCAGACAGACTTTCTCGAGAACAATTTGCCCCACGATTTGTCAGTGGGAAAATGGCCTCATATAAACGTTTGGAGGAAATAAATGCTAATCCACAGCTCACTCTTTCATTCTCTTAATTGCCCAGGGAATTTTAAGGAGACAAACTTATTTACTCACAGCAGGAAGTGAGCTGTAATAAACCATCACCATTGTGGGCTGCAATCGGTCCTGACAGGGAATGGGGAGGAGGCCTGGGGATTTACACAGAGCAGGGTGGGTGGGCGAGGCCACTGCGCCGGGAGATGGCCCGGTGGCTCAGACTCTCCTGCATTTTAAAAAGTCCTTTGAAGTGAGAGAGTGGCATGGACATATACACTCTACCAAATGTAAATAGATAGCTAGTGGGAAGCAGCCGCATGGCACAGGGAGATCAGCTCGGTGCTTTGTGACCACCTAGAGGGGTAGGAGGGAGATGCCAGAGGGAGGGGATATGGGGATATATGTATATGTACAGCTGATTCACTTTGTTATAAAGCAGAAACTAACACACCATTGTAACGCAGTTATACTCCAATAAAGATGTTAAAAAATAAAAAAGAGTAAGTCCTTAGAGCTGAGTCAGATAAATGGCTGGGCCGATACATCCATCCCTCCATCAACCCACCCTGGGCCTCCCTAAACCCCAAGTTGGCTACAGTAAAAGGGTTCCTGGGAAAGGGGTACTCCCCCCAAGCTATTCTGAGGAAAGGAGGAAGGAAACCCAAAGCCAACCAGGAGAGCTTGAAGGGAGAGGTACCCGCTGGGTTGGAGGCAAGGCAATGAGGCCAAGCTCCCACTTCCACAGTTCTAGGACTGAGCATCTGGGGACCTCTGCCTTGTGCACTGGGCAGTGGAGGGTGAGACCACCAGGAGATTCCAAGCTGGCACCATGGTGAAGGAGAGACCTAGGACAGCTTGCTGCGGGAGACGGGGCTCACACCTCCACATCATTCTTCCTGGGAGACTCAGTGGCCTGCTGTGGGCTGTCCCTCTCTGATTCTTCTCCTCTGCAGAGGCCCAGGGGCCCTATTCCGGGATGAGAAAGGCTCTCTCTGCCGCCATGGCATCAGAGCCAGAACTGCTGAGAAGTCTTCCTATAACATAGGATGTGACCCACATAGCCCTACGTGGTGCCATTCTCACGAAGCCCAGTGTGAATGATGCCATCTAGAGTTGTACAGTGTGCAACCTGAGCAACTGTTCACAGTGGACTTGTCAGATACTCTCTAGGGACCAAAATATTCAAAAAGTTTCTTGTCAGTTCTCCTCCTCATCCCCTTCTGTCTTCCCCTGGGCATGAATGTAACTTGCCAAAGAACAGGGATGCCAGGGTCCCACCTCCAGACTTATACACTTCCTACCCCTCCTCTCGACTTCTCTCCTTTGCCCTCACCTCATCCCCACTCTCCCCCACTCTGATTCGATCATATTCCTGCAGATAATCCTCAGAAGGGCAGAGAGTGCCTGAGTTTCAATTCAAACCCAGCCAGTAACCGACAGTGTGGCCATGGGTGCTCTAATCAAACTTTCTGTGCCTCGTTTTCCTCCTCTGTAAAAGGGGATTATGATATCACCCAGGGTGGCTGTGAGATTAAAGGAGATAATACACAAAGTGCCCTGGCATGGCATGATGGTCCATGGATGGATGGTTATTCTGTAGGCATGGATGAGGGGTCCCTGGCAACCTCTCTGCACTCTGGCTTAGTGAAGAAGATGAAAAATTCCTAGAGAGAATGGAGATAACATCTCACCAAGAAAAGCAGACAGCCCAGGGCAAAGGGCAATAAAGCCTGGGATGAAGATTCGGATCTTGGCTGCTCAGGGCAGCCGTGCTCTGATCCAGGAGAGTGACCATCTTCTGAGAGGTCACTCAGGACAATATAAAGGATGTCTGGGCATTGATGGGCTAGGACCAGGGTGGTGGGCATTAGATCTCTACACGGGATCTAGTAGCAGTTTCACAAAGCCCACCCATGATCAAGGCAGTGGGTGATAGATTGTTGCCTCCCTAAAGCACCAGGTGCTTTATTGCTTCATCTCCAAGTTCATGACAGTTATCTGCACAGTCATGTGTTTTATTTCTACCTTTCTCACTAGACAATCATCAGTGTAAGACCGTGGGCTTTGTCTGTCTTGTTCATCACTGTATCCCTAATACTTAGCACAGTGGCTGACCCGTAGTAGGTCTTTGATAAATATTTGCTGAATGAATGAGCAAACCCTCTAAGATAGGTATCAGTGTCACCATTTGGCAGGTATGGCTCAGAGAGGTAGCATGACTTGCCTAAAGTCACACAGCTGTGCAGGGATTCACAGCCAGGGCTGGAGTTAGGGGCTGAAAGGAGAAAATCCTTTTATAAGCACCTATACTGTGCCATGGGGTGCTTCACCTGCATGACCCCCGATGCTCTGCACAGCAGCCCTAGAAGCAAGACACTCCCGTCCCCATTTCATAAAGAGTGAGGTTTGCAGGGAGGGTTAAGTGGCTGTCCCAAGGCTGCACAACTAGCCAGGGAGACATGTGATGATCCAACCCCCATCATTCTGTTTCCCTCCCTAATGCTCTGGCTCCCCGTAAAAACTCTCAGGATAAGACGATGCAATGTTTTAGTGCCGGGAGGGCAAGAAGCTGCTGAGCAAGTGGGAGGCCTGGACTGGTGCAGACGCCATGCCAGTGGTGGAGAGCAGGAAGCCCCAGCCCATCACAGCTCGGGACCATCTGTGCCTCCTGTATCAGAGGTGATCTTCCCACTGCAGAGTGGAAAAGGGACTTTATGGAGAGGGAAATGACAGCCAGGATGGTTAAGAAGGGTGGATGATGACACCCAGGGCTATAGAAGAATCGCTCCAGGCTCAGGAGAAGTGCCTGCCTCCTAGAGGGTGAAGCTGTGGTTTCCACTAACCACGGGCTGGGGAGGATAGCGTCTATCTTGGGCCACATTCTGCATTGGATTATTGGGGTTTTTTTCCTTAGGTTTTAACTTTTTAAATTACACAAAGTATGAATATGTTCTTGCCATTAAAAACAAATACAGAGATACATCAAATAAAAAGATAAAGTTCTCTCTCACTCTACCCTCCACTGCCAGTTTCTCTCCCCTCCCCAGAGTTAAACAGTTTAGTGTGTTTCTTACCAGACCTCTCTCTTTCTCTTTTGTTCAAATGATCTTATACACACATGAGTGCATTGTGTGGGCACGATCATACACACACACACACACACACACACACACACACACCCATCTGTACATAGTCACAGGAAAATATATGGTATTATTTTGTGTGCTTATATTTTAATACAAATGGTATCTTACTTCAATTTACCATTCACAAACTTGCTTCCATAATCCAACATGTCCTGGAGATATTTCCATCTTGATAGAAATAGATCCATCCTATTGTTTTAACTGCTAAAAGGCATTCCACAATGTGGATATAACATTGTTTATTTAGCCAGTCCCCTAATGACAGCCATATGGGTTGTTTTTAACATTTCACCACACTCTAAAATTTGCCAACATCACTTCCACATTCTTAGGGTCAAAGCAAGTCAGTTTAGATTCCCAGTCTGGGAAAATAGACTCTATTTCTTCCTGGGAGGGGCTACAAAATACTGTGGCCATGATTTTCAATTTGTTATAGTCTACTCTTCACCACAGTTACTTCCATTCCTCCCATGTTCAAAATATGCTGAGTCTCTCCCCCAAAGAGTCTCATCCCATTATGGCTTCATGCTTAGATTTAATGTCCAGGATCTTGCCTTCTTGTTTTAATCAGCTTGAACTGCCATAACAAAATACCATAGACTGGGTGGCTGGCTTCCACAAAAGAAATGTGTTTTCTCACAGTTCTGGAGGCTCGAATTCTGAGATTAGGATGCCAGCACAGTCCGATTATGGTGAGGTCTCTCTTCCTAGCTTGCTGTGTCTTCACATGGCCTTCCCTTGGTATGTGCACTGGGAGAGAGTGAGGATTTCTCTCTTCATCTTATAAGGCCACCAATCCTATCATGTTAGGATTCCACCTTTGTGACCTCACAACCTTAATGAGCTCCTAAAGGCCCCATCTCTAAATACAGTCACATTGGGGTTAGGACTTCAATACATGAAGTTAGGGGAGGACACAATTCAGTTCCTAGCACTTCTGAATCAAGGCCAAATGCAGATGAGGCTCATGAGGTGCAGCTCCTACCACCCCACAAGACCCACCATATAAAGGTGGAAAAGGGATGAGATGTCCACAATAAATATTCCAAGCCAAAAAGGGGAGGAAAAGGCCCTGGTTCATAGCAATCTAAAATCTAGCCAGACACAGGTTACTTCTGTTTCCACAGGCAGTGAACAGCCCCTGATTAGGGTCCAGTTCTTCTCCCTAGGAGTGATCTCCCGGTCCATTGTTCTCCATGGCTCTTAGCTTTCCTGTCTGGACTCTTGATTCTCTCCTCTTAATCATCCTTCTTTTTCCACAAGAAATGGCCAATATTTGCAGCTGAATAGTTTTCTCAGCCTGATTCCTGCTCATAAAAATCTGGAGACTCAGAGGTCTCTTTTCATTTTGAACAATGGCAGTTATTTTTAGGCCAAGTTTGCAGTGTTTTCACTGATACAACTCTCTTAAAAATTTTGTGGGTTTCCTACGCATCTGGTTGAAGTTCACTCCTGTTGAAACAGCCTTCTTTCTTCTCTCCTCTCTTGCCTTCTCTTTCTTTTCCCCCTTCCTCCCCCCATCCCTTTACTCCCTTCCTCGTCCCCTCTCCTTTGGACACTTAAGAGTCTTAAAAGCTGTTTTGTCTGGCTGAGAGGGTCTATCAGTACCCCTTAAATCTTTAAGAAGTCTTAACAAGGGGTCTTACAGCCACATCACTGATTTGATCTTTAGCCTCAGGTCTCATCTCATTTTAAGAATTTTTAACTTGCTGTGGAGATGAGAAACAGTTTTGTTTCCTGACCCCTGCAAGTCTTGGAACTTCTATACCTGTCAAAAATCTGTTTACAAACCAAACCTCTCCTTATTTAGCTCATATTTCGCTTCTTACATTTTATCATATGCAGCTAGGAGAAGGCAATTAACCTTCTGTGGTTTTGACATTCTGTCTAAATATCTTCTTGATAGATCAATGTTTATAAGTACATTTTCTATCTTCCAAGCTACCACAGGCAACAGATTTTCCAATTGTTCCACCCCTACATAACACAAGTCGCTGTTTTTCTAGCCTCTAACAATCTCTCACCATTTCCCCAGCTTTTGCCCCAGCCCCTAAGCCAATGCCAAATGTTTAACATTTAACATACAACAGCATCCTATTCCCTGTACCAAGTTCTGTATGAATTATCCAATGTTGTTTAAGAAATCATCTCAAAATTTAGTGGTCGAAAATAATAATGACTTATTATTTCTCACAATTCTACAGTTTTACAGGTTCTTTGGCCGGTGCTCTTGTCTGGGATGATAGAATCTGACTTCATAAAAACCTTAACAGTTTGGAGCTCTAAGCTTCATCATCGGTCTACCAGCATGGGCTGAGTACATGAGAAGCTCTGCCTTTGGGACCAAATATAACACAGCAAGAAAAGAAGGTCAGTGCTGTAAGCTTCCTCTTTAATGCAGTAGGAACCACTGAAGGTAATGGGATCTGAGGTTGGGAGATTCATTAACAGAGACATTCATCAACAGAGGTGTCAAGCAAGGAGGTGGCACTCTAGCTCTGCATTGCCCTTGACCCACCTTGAACATAGATTCCACACTTGAAGAGGGGCTTGGCCATACCCAAAGATGCTGAAGATTCAGCCATTATGGTGAGAGAAAAGAAAACATCATCAGAAAAGATCAAATGGCAGAGATTGGTTAGAAACAGTTCAACCAGCAGAGAGAAAGACTGAGGGGAAAAGATGTCATTGCTCTGGACCTTAGCTGCCTTTGTTTTGGGAATTTGTGAGTTAGTTATTTTGCTTTAAACTTTGTACACAAGCCAGGCTCTGTGCTTCGTGCCCACATCTTTTCATAACAAGATGCATTAGTCACGGTTCTCCAGAGAAGCTACCAATGGGATGTGTATATATACAGAGGTTTATTATGAGGAATTGGCTCACACAATTACAGAGGCTGAGAAGTCCCACAATCTGATGTCCGCAAGCTAGAGGCAGTGGTGTAATTGAATCTGAGCTGGGAGGTCTGAGAAATAAGGGAATAAATGGTGTAAATCCCAATTCAAGGTCAGGGGAAAATGAGGTAAGGTGTCCCAGGTGAGACAGTGAGGCAGGAAAAAAGAGGAGATTCCTCTTTCCTCCACTTTTTGTTTCATTCAGGCTCTCAACGGATTGAATGATGCCCGCTTACATTGGAGAGGGCCAGTTACAAGTCCACCAATTCAAGTGCTGATCTCATCCAGAAACAACCTCACAGACACACCCAGAAATCATGTTTAATCTGGGTACTCCAAGGCCAGTCAAGTTGACACATAAAATTAACCATCACACAAGCCTAGGAAGTTGGAACTTTATTATCCTCATCTGAAGGGTGAGGGAGCTGCGGTATTTATCCACCAACTGTCTGCCATCAGTTGAGGGCTGCTTCCAGGAACATTAAGTCTCCAGTACTTTGGGCTCCCCCTATACCCTGAAAATGTCTCCAAGGCCAGAAAAGTGCCCAGGCAATGTCAGGTTTGCAGAAAGTTGCCTTTGGTCTCTTGAGGTGGATCTTATTAAGAGGTTATGGACAAGGAACCAATAGCATCCACTGCGCTCAGGGAAGTGACTTGTACATATCACTCGGCTAGGATGCAACTGAGAAGCATCGGAATACAGTTCTGCCAGACTCCAAAGTGCTCCATCTCGACCAAACTGTCAGGATGTGGAGGTTTCCAGACTGGGGGTGAGGCAATGAGAGCCACCAGGACCAAGGCCAACCCTCAGTGGAGGCTGTGATTTGAGGTGTGAGGTCAGAGCATCTCCTTCGGAGCTGGTTCAGGGAGCAAAGGAGGCCGCCTTTCTGGGGGGATCTGAAGTGAGAGCAGAGACTTGGGATGGACAGACAGAGGGGATGACCTCATGATCAGAGTTCATGGAAGATGCTGGTAAAAACAGCTCCAGATTGTGGGTGCTGGCCATTACCAGGCCCTATGTGGATGTAACCACCTTATAGAATCTTCACAGGGGCTCTGGAATAAGGACGGTCACATCCTCTTGCAGCTGAGAACCCTGAGGCTCGAGAGATGGTCCCGACTCACAAAGCCAGCCAAGTGTCAGAACTGGAGTTTGAACCCTTCCGTTCATACTGGCAAGAAATATCCGTGGGGCCTATTCTGAGTGGCTATTCTAAGCATCAGGAACACAGCAGCAAACAAGAGTCCAGAGTCTGGTGGAGAAGACAGACCCGAGAAGTAAACAAACAGTGTGTCAGATGATGACTGGTTCTACTACTAATAATAAGCCTGGGTAAGTATGATTGTGTGTGCCAGGCAGAGGCAGGGGCCTGGAGACCACAACCCCTGCTGCTTTCTGAGGAGTGCCCAGGAAAGGCCTCTCTGACATCTGACCACAGGAAGTGAGAGCGCCAGGCAGATGTCTGGGGAAAAGGCAGTGCGGGTGGGTGTACAGCTGGGGCAAAGGCCCAGAGGCCTTTGAGGAAGAGCAAGCCTCAGTGAATTGACCAGAGTGGGTCATGAGCAGGGGACAGCCGGAGGAGGTGAGGAAGATCGTGTGTGCCCTTAAAGGAAAATCCATCGTGCAGGGATTTGACTTACCCTGAATGAGAGCGAGGCAAGGGCACGGTCTGGCGACCGTTTTCACAGGATTCCTCTGGATCTTCCACACTGCCTGGCAGGGTCCCCTTAGCCAAGGCTGGGCGCTCTGGTGGAAGGCAGGAAACCTTCCTCTCTGCCCCACCCCCACCTTGGGCACCCTTGCCCCCAGCTCCCCAGCCCGCTGGGCTCCCAGCTCTCTCCCCACCCTCTTAGCCCATTGGCCACCCTCCCTTCCCCTCCTCCCTGGAGTCACTCACTTCCCCAAGACAAATGGCAGTTTCTTTCTGCCCATCTATCACTGCTCCCGGGCCCATCCATTAGCGGCCTCTCCCCCATCCTGTCCCCAGCCCCGCCGTCCTTGCTCGGGGACGGAGTCCATTGATCAGAGGCCCATCTGCCGCTTGTCACATCCAGGCAGCCCTGACAGCGGGAGACAGAGCTGTTGTTGGCCAGGCCAGCCTGAGGCTAAGGGAGAGATGAAACTGCCCTGCCCAGGACTGGGACCAAGGCCAGGACCCCGACTGGGAGCGGGGGGCTGGAGGGGTCAGGGTAAGCCGTCCCCAGTCAGAGGCTGCAACCTGGGGTCCTCCAGGGCAAAGTGGAAAGCAAGCTTCACAGGACGGGCTTGCAAAGGCTCCCACACCCCCTCCACGTCCAGGTCTGTTCCAATCTGGATGTGCAAGGCTGGGGCGCCGATCAAAATGTTGAGGGTCCTCCCCTCCTGAATCCAGCTCTCCCCAGACTTCTCTATCGGCCTCAAGTCCCAGGCCAGACTGAACTTGGCACATTCCCTCACCCTGACCCTCCTCTGGGATTCTCACCAGTAACCCCCTGGCCTGGATGTATCCACTGACCTCCCCCATCAAGGTCCTCTTGCCAGCCTCCTCCCCCGCCAGTGACCGAGGAGGATGCCCTCTGGCTTCTGGCTGGATTCAGACGATGGAAGGCCCTGCAGGAGATCTGGAGGACGGAGGAGAGAGGTTGGGGTATTTATCCCCTGGCTCCCGCCCCGCAGGGTCCCCGTAGGTAACAGTGGGCTGGACATGTCCTTCAACCCAAGGCCCCAGCTCTGCCAAGGAGCCCTCTCCACACAGCTCCGCCTTTGGGTAATCACCCTCCTTGGCCATTTGCCTGCAGGTTGTAAAGGCTCCCCACGGTGGCCATCCTGGGACTCTGAACCATCCTGCTTACATGAGAGTAAACAGTCCCTCCATTAAACTGATCTCAATGACCTGGTTTGAAAGCGCATCGGTTTTTTTGCTCAGACCGGGATTCGTACACCTGCCCTCCAGGCTGTGTCCTGGACATTCCCCACCCCTCACACCGACTCCGCAGACCTGCCTAGACGCCTCCCTAATGCCCCCATCATCCATCGCTTCCTCCCCATCATCCATCGCTTCCTCCCCATCATCCATTGCTTCCTCCCCATCATCCATCGCTTCCTCCCCATCATCCATCGCTTCCTCCCCATCAAGTTTAGGCATCTCTCCGCGCATTACGCCCACAGCCTCCTCGCCCGGACATCCCCCCCCCATGATGATCCATCACTCCGCATCGCCCACCCGGCAGAGGAAGACCTTCTCCCTGGGGCCAGTAGTCCTCCACCCTTCTCTCCATCGCCTCCTCTTTCTGCCCACATATTCTCCTTTGCTCATACTGTGCCCTCTGCTTGGAATGCCTTGCCCACATTTGAATATGGTTAAAGGTATATATACCTGGTCCCATTAGAAGATGAGATGCCAAGGAAGAAAAGGAGATTCTGTTGGAGGAGAACAAGGAAAGCCCCTTAGGAAAGGAAAATGGGAGGCTGCAGTGCCCCCCATCCTCCAGGCTTCATAGCCCCCACCCCAGACCCATTCCTTGAGCACATGAGACCGGCCACTGCCCTTTCTCCACACCCCATGTCCTTGGCATCAGTTCCACTCCTGGATGGGACCCTTGCCTGGGTCTTGTCCAGTCTCACCTTCCACATGGAGAGTCCATGGGGCCAAGGGTCATGCCCTCCGGGAGCCCACACTCTTCCCCCCAGACCATGGTCCAGGTACCTGCACCCCAGAATTCCCTGCCGGGATGGCCCCAAGCTCACTTCCAGGGTCCACAGGTCCATCCTTTTCCCCAGGTCCACCCTATTCCTCAGGTCCATCCCCCCAAGATGGACCGCACCTGGCCTGGGGGTTGGCCCAAGAACAGCTGTTTGGTGGGTGTAGACGGAGGTCAGATACAGGGCTGGGGAATCCACACGCATGCACACACCACCCTTCACTGAGCGGGACAGAGCCCAGAGGAGAGGGATAAACCAAGAGCCTGCAGTTCTCTTTGGACTCTTGCCCCAGGCCCTACAGATACTCAGGTTGAATCTGTCCAGGGTCATAGATTGGGGTCAGCATCCTCCTTGCCCCGCAGAGCTGCTCTTCAGCCCTTGTATAAAAATCCCCACACACGTGCAGCTCTCGGTACCCAGCTGGCTGACTATGTAATTTGCAGGGCCCAGCAAAATGAAAGTGTGGAACCCCATGTTCAAACGGCAAGAAAAATGTGCCATTAAAATATAAAACGGGGCTTCCCTGGTGGCGCAGTGGTTGAGAGTCCACCTGCCGATGCAGGGGACACGGGTTAGTGCCCCGGTCCGGGAAGATCCCACGTGCCGCGGAGCGGCTGGGCCCATGAGCCATGGCCGCTGAGCCTGCGCGTCTGGAGCCTGCGCTCCACAACGGGAGAGGCCACAACAGTGAGAGGCCCGCGTACCGCAAAAAAAAAAAAAAAAAAAAAAAAAAAAAAATATATATATATATATATATATATATATATATATATATATATATATATATATATGACGTTTTCCTTTCTTCCAGCGCCTCTCTCTCTCTCTCTCTCGACCTGCATGGTGTTTTTGTCTGCAAGGTAACATCACACTCCTTCCGGGATGGGGACCCTAGCTAGGCAAGTACACACCCTCATACAGACCTGGGACCCCACACCTTCATGTGACTCCTGCACACATGCACGACCCACTGGCTAGCAGGTACCCCATCCCTCCAGCTGCTGGATCAATGCAATGAGCCCCAGCTGGAAGTGGGGGGCGGTCAATCACCCCTCTCCAGAGGCCTGCTGCTTAAACCCACAGTGGATGGGTGACCCCCAACGTACAGCAACATCTGCTCCAGGACATACTCAACCCGTAGGCGGGGAGTAAGAGAGGCGCCAAATCATCTGCATTGCCAGCCTGGGGTATTCATGGCGGCCACTAAGCCCTACCCTGATCCTCCCCAGGACCGGGACCCCAGTACCAGTGGGAGGTGAAGAGGCAGCAGGAGACAGATCTGGGTGTGAGCAGAGGCCCCAAGCCCCCAGGACACATTCCATTGTCCCGTCACACTTCACTTACAAAACACAAATCCATAACCAAAATTATGAAGAATTTCAAGACAGCAACCACAGTGCATGGGGCCACTCTTAGCACAGAGCCCTGTGTGAGATCATGCACAGCCAGCCCTGCCCATCGCCCTTCTCTTCCGTGGGCCAATCTCTGCCCTCCTGGCCACGTCCCCTTACATCCTGAAGACTTTGGCCCTGGTTCAGGCTCCTGTCCCCTCAAGCTCTGCCATCATCCCCAGAGAGTCACCTCCCACCTGGACAACTCATCCATCACCCTGGCCACCAAGCCTCTCAACCACTTGATCCCCAGGGACCGACACCAGCGCCCCACTCCCTCCCATGGTCAAATCCCTGCACAGCTCAGCCCAGAGCTGGACAGGGAGGCTTTGCAGAAATCTCTGCTTGGTGACTCGCTAATATCTGCCTCCCGTAAGTTCCTCGGATTTTCTCAGCAAAGCTCTCCAGGCCCCAGGGAACAGGTTGGCTCCCTCAGACACCTGGCCCTACACAGGATGTGACTCCACAGAGGTTGCAGTGATGCTCTTTGAAGTTGGAGGAAGGAGCCACGGGTCAAGGAATGTTCTAGATGTCAAACAAGATAAGGAAACAGGGCTTCCCTGGTGGCGCAGTGGTTGAGAATCCGCCTGCCGATGCAGGAGACATGGGTTCGTGCCCTGGTCCGGGAAGATCCCACATGCCGCGGAGCAACTAAGCCCGTGAGCCATGGCCGCTAGGCCTGCGCGTCCGGAGCCTGTGCTCCGCAACGGGAGAGGCCACAACAGTGAGAGGCCCGCATACCGCAAAAAAAAAAAAAAAAAAGATAAGGAAACATTCTCCCCTAGAGCCTCCTGAAGAAACAGAGTCCTATGGACACCTTGATTTTAGCCCATAAGACCCATCTTAGACTTCTGACCTCCAGAACTGTAAATAGATACCGTTGTGTTGTTTTAAACCACTAATTTTATGGTGATTTGTTATAGCAGCAAGAGGAAACTAATACAGGTGGCAGTCTTCAGACACCCTCTTCTCCAGACTAAACTCACTCAACTGCTATAAACCAAGAAGTGTGATCCCAGGAAAGGTGCTGGAAATACTAAGCTCTCAAAAACTGTTAGCAGATATTATTATTACTGTTATTGTTTGCTGTTTCCAACCTGGGTTAATGCTGCCCCTAGAGAGACATTTGGCAAAGTCTGGAAACATTTTTGGTTGTCACAGCTGCAGGGACACTACCTAGTGGGTAGAGGCTATGAATGCTGCTAAACATCCTACTTTGAAAAATACAACTCCCCCCGCCGACAAAGAATGATGCTGCCCAAAGTGTCAGTAGTGCAGAGATTGAAAAGCTACTGGAATTGGCACCATTTAAGCTCACCTATTCATCTGTCCAAAAAAGCTTTCAGCTCCTACTCCTGCAACTCGCATTTCTACCACAAGGTGGCGCTTGGGCCAGCGCGTCTCTTTCCTATACCCGCGGATAATTCCGAGCCTAGATTAACAAATTATTCTTCCATTACGCTTTTCTATCAAAAGCCGTGCACTGTAAAACAGCAAACCGTGTTCAAAGAGCTATATGGATCTTCCTCTTTATACAGAATATCATAGAGCACATCTTCCCACAATCTCCTCCTTTGTTCCTCAAAACGTTTCTAAGGCACCCGTATTGTTCTTCCCATTTTGCAGAAGAGGAAACTGAGGCTCCCAGAAGCAGTTCTCCTCTCAAACGAAAGGCCTCTCTCATGGTGGTATCTCCTGGTTTTTGTCTGGGGCCTTCCTGGACTTGGGGTTCTGGCTCACTTGATTTAAAACCCTGATTTCACAAACTCCGAGAATCCAGAACCCTCACTGCGTTTGGGGAATCCCCCAGAACTGACCCACACGGGCTTCTGTGCACCCTGTATTCGTCCCCCCGAGCTGCTAGAGGCTCAATACCTGAACCCAGTGGTTCCCAAACATGTCTGTGTGTCAAAATCCCGTGGTGAGCTTCAGAACGTTCTGGTGCCTGTGTCCCACCCCAATGGTGAATTAATCTGGAATGTTTTAAAGATTCCCCCAGTGATCCCACTGTGCAGATAAGCCTGTGAACCACTGCCTTCACTGGCATACTCTAAAATAAATGCCATTCTTTTCGAGCATCCCACTACTTAGTAACTGTTCTGGAGGGTGGAGGGCAAGGAGCAGGAGGTCTTCCTCCATCTCTGGGACCCACGCACTCACCCCTGTCTCCGCCCCCCTCCTTGGGCAGGCAATGGCCCCATCTCTGCCTTTAAAAGTTTGTCATCGTCACACTTGTCAAGGAAGTTTCTGCTTCCGTAAAAATGCAGTGCTTTTCCCGAAAAGAATTACGATGAATCAAATTTATTTACTTTGTCGCAATTATTTATAAGGTAAAACACCATCCAGAACAGAGGTCTTCAAACCAGGCTGTATGTTAGCATCATCTGGTTTTAAGAAAAACCCAATGCCCAGGCCACGCCCCAGACCAATTACACCAGCACCTCTAGGTATTGATAAAGCCGCCCCAGGTGGTTCAATATGCGGCCAGGCTTGGGAACCAGTGGTCAAGACCCTGATACTTTGAGTGTGACCCTGGGGCCCACGGCACCAGCATTGCCTGGGAGCTGGTTAGAAAAGCTGAATCTCAGGCCCTACCCCAGACCTGCTGCATTTTAACAAGATGATTCCTGTGCAGATTACAGTTCCAAAAGCATCACTGTACAACCAAAAGGAAGTCGACGGACACACCTGGGTACAGCCTTCAGCCACTGGCCATCCCTGCCAGTTCAAGTTCACCTCCAGTTGACCTCACATGCCAGCCCCCTCCTGGAAACGGTGCTGTTTGAGGACTGCTTGTTCATGAGAGCCCAAGAGGGGGGAGGGGGCAGGGGGGTGCTTTTCATAAACCACTGTGTTTTCCACCCATTTTATCTCATTCATTTATTCTCGGTCAGTTTGTCGAGAAATTTGTGTTCAGTGTTTTCTGTGTACCAAGCACCGTGGACGTGCCACAGGGAACAGGAGACATGCTCCCGTCCTTATGGACTTTAACCGTCTGATGGACACAAGTAAACCTCCAAATGGACTCTAAAAATTTCAAGTTGTGCTGAGTCTGAAGAGGAAACCAACAAAGACCGGGCTAGAGAGTAAATAGGGGCACTCATAGCCCCTTAGGCAGTGGCTGGGCAGCCGCTCTGACAAGGTGAAGGCAATCTGGAACGCAGGCATGGGAGGGAACCAGCCGTCCGAAGCACAGGGAATTGGGCTGTAGAAGCAGAAATCCTGACATGGCAAGTGATGGCTGTTCTGGAAACATAAATGAGGCCGATGTGGCTGGACCAGAGTGATCCAGGGGACGAGGGGACACAGAAAGATTGGAGAGATGGTCAAGGAGCGAAAATGACCTGGCAAGGAGTCAGAATTTTATTCACATATGCACATGGAAGCCTTGGAAGTCTTCTAAGTAGGGGGTGTGATGGGATTAGTAATGGCTTAGAAAGCTCCTTTTGGCTGAGGGTAGAGAACAGGCTGGAGGCCACCAGTGTCCAATGGAGAAATGACAAACTTTGAAGCCAGGCGACCGGGGTTCAAGTGGCAGGACGTGACCTTCCTGTGCCCCCGACGCCGTGATGCACACACCAGCCGAGGTGAGCCGCAGGGTAGGGGAGGACTAGGAATATGTGTTCACACCTTCAAAGGGTCACCTGAATGTCTGCTATGGTTTTTAAATGCAAAGTTAAACAAATCAAAGTGAAAAGGCTGATTCCCTGGAGCCTCTGTTTCCAACCTGAGACAGCCAGCCAGAAATTGCCTTTTGGAAGACACAGACCCATGTACCTGCAAACAGTGGGACAAAAATGCCAGTTAAAAGCTAGTTGAAGGGTCTTTGTCTCAGGCCCTCTTCTCTCCTCTCTATAGAACCTCACCCCTCCCCTGCCTCTAGACAAAGGTGCCTGAAAGCTCTAATAAGGAGAGGACTGCAAGTTCCCACACGTTTCTAGCAGGGCGGCTGCATTAAACAGCAGGGCATCATTCACATCAAAGTCCATGAGGATGGCGCACCCCGGAGTTGCGTTACTTTACACAGAGATACGGGCTAGGACATGGTGTCCTAGTGGAAGAAGGGAGGCAGGGGAGCTTAAAGTGTTTGCTGATTAGATGGCAAAGAGGAAATGATGCACATCTCGAGGGCAGACTAAAGAAACTGGACCGTCAGAAGGACAAGAGAGGCTAGTGGTTTGAGAGAGGGCTGTGAGACTTTCGTTAAGTTGGGAGAGTCTTGATGGGAAGGACCCAAGGGAATCCTCAAGAAATCAGGAAGCATGAGAGAAACTAGAATCTCATCAGGATTTTATAATTCCTTGAGGTTCTCTAGGGAAACAGAGCCAATAGGTTCTATCTAAGAAGATACAGATATATATAAAACAAGATTTATTATAAGGAATTGGCTCACATGATTATAGAGGCTGACAAATCCCAAGATCTGCTAGTTGGAGACCCAAGAGAGCCGATGGTATAGTTCCAGCCTGAAAACCAGGCTCAAGCCTCAAGAAGAGCCAATATTTAAGTTCAAGTCCAAAAGCAGAGGGAAAAATTATGTCCCAGTTCAAAGGCAAACAGAAGGAGTTTTCCCCTACTTGCTGGAAGGGCAAACTTTTATTCTGTTCAGACCCTCAACTGATTGGATGAGGCCCACCCACACTGAAGAGGGCAATCTGCTTCACTCAGTCTACCAATTCATGTATTAATTTCATCCAGAAGCATCCTCATAGACACACCCAGAATAATGTTTGACCATGTCTGGACACTCCATGGCCCAGTCAAGTTGACACATAAAATTAACCATCACAGTTATTATGGTTGGAAATGTTTTTCTGTGCTTCAGAGATATTTATGTTCATTCTTTGATGAATTATAGGGTTTTAGACTTTGGCCATTCTATTAAGCTCCAGTGATTTTCTTCATCAACTTATAGACATTAACCTTTTGCCAGGATGGATGTCAGAAAGGTTTTTTCAGTTTGACCTTCGACCTTTGCTTGGTTGATAGGTCTTAAAATTCAGGCATGTAAACATTTTGCAAACTAAATCTGTCCATTGTTTTCCTTGGAGGTTCTATCCAAGGTCATGGATAAAACCCTCCTGTTCCAGACATTAAATAACTCTCTTTTTATTCTTTCTCCTAGCCTTTTATTGTTTTATTTTTTTAACTTTCAACTGTTTCACCCATCTCTTTTTTATTTGTTGGACTCTAGAATGAGATGAAGATCTAAACTGACTGTTTTCCAAATAACCAGATTTACAGACAGCTTTACTGAATAATCCATCCCTCTTCTATTGATATGTGACCCTTCATTTCCCATGAGTTCTTATTCAGGACTATCTATTTCACTCCATCGATTTGTCTGCCCAGTCTTACGCCAGTAACATACTGGTTTTATTATTGTAGCTTTATAATGCATTTTAATACTTGGTAAGGCAAGCCTTTCTCCAAATCGATTTAGGTGTTCTCATCTTGGGTTTTTTTCTCACATGCACTCTAGAATCCGTTTTCACCCTTTTTTCACTTGTCATCACAGAGATATGACTTTGACATCCATGGGGGGTGGTTTGTGAGGACACCCCAACAAGCTCAGCTTCCTGAGGTCCCTAACTTAGGGGCTGTCCTCCCCAATGAGAGCAGGTGGCCTTTGGCTCACAGACTCATAGGGAAATACAGGCTATTGTGGCCAAGAAAGCAGGGGTAGACCTGTGTGCTCCTTCCCCCAACTACTTTAGTGTTTCTCCTAAATAAAAGTCCATTTTTATTCTTATAGAAGCTGAGCTGGGAGATGTTTTACACCCCAGTTCTCACCCGCCATGATCTATGTCCCTTTTACAAACTTATCTCTGGGTTTTTGCTCAGTTTATAAGCGAGGGGCAATCTTTCTTCCCTAAAGCCTCCTTCCACCACAGTCTGGAGGAACCTTGAGATTTCCTGCTGATGATTTAAAGGGCTATAACACTCGCAGGCTAGATTTGTTTTAGTGTCCATAAAACTCAAAAATTTCATAAAACAATTGGTGAAAATAAAATTACCAAAAAATGATATAGTGCCAGCAGACTGTATAATAGTTATGGGAGAAATGGAGACTGTGATTCACTGGGGGATAAAAATGACAATGTATTTATTGCAGTGCACTGACAAGAAACTAATTTGTCCCTTTTACTTTTGAGACAGGGCAAGAATTCCAGTTTTCTCTTCTTGCTCTGACTCTGACAGGGGAGCAGAAGATGGTAGCAAATGGTTCTCAGCTTCGGGGACTGTGTGTGTGTGTGTGTGTGTGTGTGTGTGGACTAACATGAAGGGTTTCAATAAAAACAAAACTGTGTTTCTTGTCTTACCTTGGCCTATGTCTTTCTGAGTCTCAAAAATATTTCCTTGGGACTTCCCTGGTGGTGCAGTTGTTAAGAATCCTCCTGCCAATGCAGGGGACACGGGTTCAATCCCTGGTCCCGGAAGATCCCACATGCCACGGAGCAACTAAGCCCATGCGCCACAACTACTGAGCCGGCGCTCTAGAGCCTGCGTGCCACAACTACTGAAGCCTACGCACCTAGAGCCTGTGCTCCGCAACAAGATAAGCCACTGCAATGAGAAGTCCATGCACCACAACGAAGAGTAGCCCCCGCTCGCCACAACTAGAGAAAGCCTGCGCGCAGCAACGAAGACCCAACACAGCCAAATAAGTAAATTAAATTAATTAATAAATTTATTAAAAAATAAAATAAGTCCTATAAGAAAAAAAGTTTCCTTAACCTAAAATATATGTGTGTGTAAGGTTGTATATTGCATGTATGTGTGTGAGTGTATTGTGTATGTGTGAATACGTGGGTGTGTGTGTGTGCGTGTGTTTGTGTGCACACGTTGTATCGAGCCATTATCTGCAATGGTTGAAGAAGGTAGGCAGTAGAAAAATGAATATTGTTTTACCAAGGAGATGTGTGCTCTAAAGAAAAAAGGAAAAAAGAAATGTGCCAGCAAAAATAAAATAAATGAAAACTTAGGCTGAGGGAAAAGGATAGAAATCAGACCAATGGCTATTTAATGGTGAGGGGGTGTGTGGGAGGTTAATCACAAGGGAACTTGAGGGAACCTTCCAGAGTCAATGGAAATGTTCTGGGTCTTAATTGGGGTGGGGTTCCATAGGTGTATACATTTGTCAAAAGTCATTGACCCATAAACCTAAAATGTATGGATTTTATTTTATGTAAATTACATCTCAATAGAGTTGAATTTTTTTAAAATGTCCTTAGACTAGAAGACCCAACCCACCCAACTCCATCTATTGGAGGGACTTGTCACCTCCATAATAGTGTAAAGGGAAGGAAGTTGCTTCTAACCTGATGGATAATTATCACACACAGTCTGGCACATTGTGGAGCCCAGAAGGCAGTCCCTGAGTGAATGAATGAATGAATGAAGGGCCAAACTTAATTCTCCCCAAAGACAGAGTCCCCTGTTCAGGATGAAGTAATCTATGGACTGTGGCCTCTGGGAAGGTCTTATTACACCCACTTTACAGATGAGGCAATTGAGGCTTAGAAAGTTCACCTGACTTGGCAAGTCATGCAACTAATGAGAGGCAGCAGAGAAAGTGACCCAGCTCAGCTCGGCCCAAACTCCTCATCCCAGTGGAGAGAGGTGGGGTTAGCTTAGGGTGACCCTTGCCAGGCCTATTGAGGCCTTCTCAGATTGCAGTGTTGCTCACACCTGCTGGTACCTGGGGGGTGGAGGACAGTCCACCTAGACTCTCAGGACTGGGCTACCTTCTTGCCGACCACCCCCCAGTTGGCTCTCTGCAGGAAGCCCTTTCAGCACACTCCCCTGGGATTCTGAGGAGACATAATGAGGGGTCTGTAGGCAGAGGTGTGGACAAGACAGAGGTGAGGGCACTGGGCAGGAGGGGGCGCTGCTGCAACCATACACCTGAGCTAACCCCAATCTCTGCACCTGAGGGGCGAGAGGAGGTAGGAACAGTGCACTGGAATGCATCCCCCCAGGAGGGCTGCCTCCATGGAAGAGGAGCATGGCTGCAACGAGGAGCAGGGGGCAGGAGGATGGACCCCATCTCTCTCTCCTCCTCCCCTCCAATCCTAATGGGGCTCCTTTAACACACACACACACACCCATTTTGGAAGCAAGAGCACTAGTAGCCTAAGAGACAGAGTTCATGGGGGCAGCCTCCCAGGGCCCAGAAGAGGATGGAGTTGGATGGGTTGCGGCAGGGCCCTGAAGGAGCTGGGGCCTGTGCAGGGAATCTGGGAACAGGCCTTCCCTGGATCCCCCCAGCTCTTCACTTAAGCCCTGATGAAAAAATAAAAGACAATATTTTGGGGTGAGATACAGGCAGACGAGCCACATAACCTACTCAGAGGTAGGCATAAAGGTCATTCAGGGCACAGAGAGGGTGTCCAGTCAGGGTTCTGACGCAGCCCAGCATGCTCACCTGGTAGAGGGTCAGAGCTGACCTGCTTGCTACCTGCAGAACTTAATTTTATGTGTCAACTTGACTGAGACCCAGAGTGCCCAGATATTTGGCCAAACATTTTTCTGGGCACTTCTGTGAAGGCTGTTTCTGGATGAGATGAACATTGAAATCAGTAGACTGAGTAGGGCAGATTGCCCTCCCTAATGTGGTGGGCCTTGTCCAATCAGGTGAAGACTTGAATAGAACAAAAGGGCTGACCTTCCCCCAAGTAAGACAGAATTCCTTCTGCCTGATGACCTTTGGGTTGAACGTGAGCTTTTTTCCTGCCTCAGACTCAAACTGAAATACTGGGTCTTCCTGGATCTTCAGACTGGAAAAACACCACTGTCTCTCCTGGGTCTCCAGTTTACAGACTCACTCTGGATCTTGGGACATGTCACCTCCATAATAGTGTGAGCTGGTTCTTTTTAATAAATCTCTTTATATATTATATGCTTACAACATATGTAAATTTTACATGCACAGGCACACACATCTTGTTTCTGTTTTTCTGGAGAACCCTAATACAGCGCTCCCTGGTGATGAGGATGGGAAAAGGGCTGGATACGGTTAGGGCAAAATCTTCTACTCCAGGCAACCAAAAAAAAAGAGGTGTCAGGGCCAAACGTGAGGCTGGATTAGTGAGCAACCTCCCGATATCAGAAGTCAAAGAGCCAGTGAGGAGGCAGAGATGAGATGGGATCTGTGGTCCGTATCTATGAGTCCTGCCTGCCCCACTTCCATTGCACTTTACTCTGGTTCCAGCACCCGATTTTATTCTGGGCACCAGCCCTCTCTCACTCTCAGGTCATGTGGTTGGTGTGACTCAAAGCTCATCATGAGCATGGATACATGCCAGTGAGAGACAGTCTTGGGATAGTTTCTGGAACTACCATGAAAATTTTAAAGTCTTCTTAGCTCTGGGTTGTTAAACAGTGAAGGTGTAAGTCTCGGACTGTAGTAGGCATTTTGGCTGAGAGTCAAAAACACAGAAAGGAAAGGAGCACTGAAAGGTAAAGCAGAGCAGATTCCTGATGCCACTGGATCCAGCTCTTCCTGAAGGCAGACATGTTTCTAGGTGTCTCAATTATACAAGTCAATAAAGTCCTGACAAACACAGAATTCAGAGCTCAAACAGCACAATCAGAAACAGCACTAAGGCAAAGCGTAGAGGTGAGAAGTCAAGAGAAGGATGAGGGATGGTCCTGAGAGATGATCTTGAATGGGTGGGGATTTGGAGGAAAGGGGTGGAGCAGGGGCTGTCCTCCAGAGTTTCAGGAGGTCAACATCCAACTTCCTAGAGAAAGAGAGCATGCAGGGGACATACTCTGCCCCTTTTCCTGAAAGCTGCCTCTCTGTAGCTAAGGTTCTGCTTGTCCTTCTGGAAGATCATCAGTGTACAGGTATCATTAGCACCTTGGAGCCAGCCTCCCAACCCCAGACCAGGGATTAAAGCCACTACATTCGTTAGTCACATGCCAGGGGTGCTCATTATTTTCAGTGAACCTTGCAGAAAAGATGCAGGTCTCATTTTCCCTCATTCACCACCCCCCTTACTTCCTCCTGCCCAGGCTCCCCATCTAGCCCCCAGATTTAATTCCTCTAACCTTTGTCAACTCAGCTTCCTAAGGGTCCCTCAAATCTACCTGCACTTCCCTCGGTCCCCACTGTCTCCCCTGAACCTAAGCCTCCATCATCTCTCCCTGGACCATGTCAAGAATGCCCTAACCCATCTCCCAACTGACACTCTTCCACCTGGCATCCTTTCTCAGCCCCAGCTCCAGGACAAGCTTTCCTAAATGAAAGTCTAAATATGGTATTCGCCTGCGTATAACCTCTTGAGACCCTCCACTGCTCACGGGAGAAAGTTCAGCATCTTCAATACGGCTTGTCAGTCCCCATGTGGTCTGGTCCCTGCTAATGCACCAGCTCTATCTGTCACCTTTTTCCTTTCCCTGCACGAGCCCCAGGCATCCTGCCATCTGATTTTCTCAACTGTCTTTTTGTTCGGTTCATTTTTTTTTAACTCAAGAACAGTGTACACAGGGCTTCCCTGGTGGTGCAGTGGTTGAGAATCCGCCTGCCAATGCAGAAGACACAGGTTCAAGCCCTGGTCGAGGAAGATCCCACATGCTGCAGAGCAACTAAGTCCGTGCGCCACAACAACTGAGCCCGCACTTTAGAGCCCATGAGCCACAACTACTGAGCCTGCATGCCACAGCTACTGAAGCCTGTGTGCCTATAGCCCGTGCTCTGCAACAAGAGAAGCCACCACAATGAGAAGCCCACGCTCGCAAGGGAGAGTAGTCCTCACTCACCACTACTAGAGAAAGCCCACGCACAGCAACAAAGACCCAAAGCAGCACCAAAATAAATAAATAAAATAAATAATTTTTTTAAAAAAAGAACAGTGTACATACAGAAAAAGACAAATGTTGTACGTGTAGAATTTCACAAAGTGAACACATCCATGAAAGCGGCTCCCAGACTTTAAAGGGGAGGCAAAACATTACCAGTTCCCCAAAACCCTTCACGTGCCCGCGTGCCCCTCCAGTCACTACCAGACAAGCACAAACATTTTCCCACTTTCTGGCTGTAGATTACATCACCTGCTTTTAGAAATTGACATACACAGACTCACACATTGCAGCATGTTTTGTTTCAGCTTCTTTGTCTCAACGTTTTGTCCACCAGATTCCTTGTAGTGTATGTAACAGGACCTCATTTGCATAGCTGTGTAATATTTCCAGTATGTATGTGTACCACAATGTATCCAGTCTACTGCTGAAAGACAGTTGGATCTTTTCCAGTTTGGCTTATTCTGAATAAAACTGCTATAAAACATCCATGTGTATGTGTACGGTTTTTGATTGTCATAAGCATGCATTCCTCCTGCATCCTGGCCCTGGCATTGGAGCTGAGGTCATTTTGCCTAGGGAAGAAGCTCTCCCCCTGGGCTTCCCAACGAGGGTTCCAGACAGTGTCTCCTGAGCTTGAGGATAGGTTCAGGAGCCTTTGCCTGAGTGACACTGCAGCTCTAATAGTTTGATGGTGACCTCATGAAAGACCTTGAGCCTGAGGCATCCAGCTTACTCAGGCCCTGATTTCTGACCCACAGGAACTGTGAGATAAATGTTCATTGTGTTAAGCTTCCAAATTGGGGGAAAATCTGTTACGCAACAATAGATAATTAATAATCCTAGAAGGCAGAGCTACACATCCAATGTGTGTATCTGTAGGATATGCTTTCACTGTGTGTCTAGCTATCTATGTGTCCGTGCAGGGCTGTTAGTTACCATCAGTTAGGTGTTGCCACAGTACAGTGCATGACAAATCACCCCAATACTCAGACATTTAAAATAGCTATTATGGCTCACAGGTGTGGGGGTCAGCAGTGCCTGCTTATGTGTCAGCTGCCAGTAAGGTAGGGCAGCTCTGCTGAGCTTGGCTGGACTCTCTCAAGTGTTTGCCAGGCATTTGGCTGTAAAATGGTCTAGGATGGCCTCAGCTGGGCTTACTGGGCTCTCCTCCATCTGGTCTCTAACGTCCCTCATCCTCCAGCAGGCTAGCTCAGGCTTGTTCCTATGGCAGCTGGGCAGAGTTCTAAGACAGCTTGTGGGAGCTATGAGGCATCCTGAGATCTAGGCTCAGAACAGGCTCCTTGTCCCTGCCACCTCATTCCGTGGTCCAAAGCTAGTCTCAAGTCCAGTCCAGTCCACGAACTGGAGAAATAGACTTCTCCTTGCAGTAGAGGAAACTGCAATGTCACATGCAAAGGGCATGGATTCAGGCAGAAACAAAGGAGTGGGGACCTTTTCGCATCTCACCCAGCTACCAAAATGGGTGGTATATTTATCCAAGCCCTGTCTTCAACTCAGGCATCTCTGACCTATATTGTGATTTTCATAGCAAGGTACGCGTGTCCACATGCAGGCATGAGCACAGCCTTCTCAAGGACAAATCCCTTGTTTGAAAAGAGAACGTAGTCCATGTACACAGAGACACATAAAGATACAAAGAGGACTTCCCTGGTGGCTCAGTGGTTAAGAATCCACCTACCAATGCAGGGGACATGGGTTCAATCCCTGGTCCGGGAAGATCCCACATGCCCCGGAGCACCTAAGCCCGTGCACCACAACTACTGAGCCTGCGCTCTAGAGCCCGCGAGCCACAACTACTGAAGCCTGTGCGCCTAGAGCCCGTGCTCTACAACAAGGGAAGCCACCGCAATGAGAAGCCCGCGCACCGCAACTAAGAGTAGCCCCCACTCACCGCAACTAGAGAAAGCCCGCACGCAGCAACAAAACCCAACGCAGCCATAAATAAATAAATAAATATATATATATATAAAAGATACAAACACATTTGCTAGCTATGTAGTCAGTGTGCACACATGCAGACAGGCAGACACACGCAGGTATTCCTCGCTTTGTCTGCAATGTGTACACCTAAGGTTATCACACGAATGCACGCAAGCAGACCTAAGTTAGATTGCTCCATAGAAAAGGTGCCCACACATGCAGACACACGCAGACGTGGGCACACAGCTTTGGGATCTGTATACAGTGAGCACACAGTAACCACTCACACACACACAGGTGTGCTGGCTGGGAGAGGTCTGCTTGCTGGACACACGTGGTACACTCATTCCCACACCATGAGTCCACACGCACACACGTTCCAGGTAGGTGACTCCCTACCAGTGTGTGAACACCCAAACGGATCCACACAGGGACGGTGGAATCGTCTCCACTGGGCGGCTTTCTGCTTCCGGAAAGATAAATGTCATCCTCTCATAGATGAGTTGCCGACCTCACAAATCACTGCTCCTCGGCTGCGGTGCCCTCCCACCCCCCGACCCTCCCCCATTACTCATCCAAAGAGGAAATGCAAAGAGTAATAATAATGAGACAAGGACAAATCACTGGGCTGGGGTGGGGATGGCTCCACTCAATAAAGGGCCGTTTCCTTGGCAACCAGGGCAGGTCCTGGGAGGCAGGGGGCTCTGGGGGCTCCCGCAATGGGTGAGTGAGGGGAGCTGCAGGCCAGGACTCCATCCCTGCACCGTGTCCAGCAGAAGTTTAGGGAGCCCTGGATCTAGGGCGGCAGGCAAGTCCAACCTCAATCCCAGGCACACTCATAAATTCAGCTTTCCAAGCACACATGCAGTGAAATGGAAATTGATGACCGTCTGTCACATCCTGTATTCTACATTAAATGGTGCAAATCTTATCTTTTTTTTTTTTTTTGCAAAAGCTTATGTTTTGCTTCTAAAGAGTTAACATTTCTAAGAAAAATATTTTAAGATATTATTACATGTGCTAGATGCTTGTTTTTCACATTTTAAATAATATGAAAGTATACAAAATAAAAAGTGAAAGTCCCTCTCTTGTAAGCCCAGCTCTACTCCCCAGGTAGCACTATTACTCTAGAACTTTCTATGGGCACATACAAATATAGATATGCCCAGCAGGGTAATAATAGATCTACCCCTTCCATAGCACTGACTATGAGCCAGGCACTGTTTAAGCACTTTATGTCCATTAGCTCTTTTTTTGTTTGTTTTTTTGTTTTCTTTGTGGTACGCGGGCCTCTCACTGTTGTGGCCTCTCCCTTTGCGGAGCACAGGCTTAGCGGCCATGGCTCACGGGCCCAGCCGCTCCGTGGCATGCGGGATCTTCCCGGACTGGGGCACGAACCCGTGTTCCCTGCATCTGCAGGCGGACTCCCAACCACTGCGCCACCAGGGAAGCCCAGCTCTTTTAAGACTCCTAATAACCCCATAAAGTAGATACTATTATATCCCATTTCCAGATAAGAAAGCTGCAGCACAGAGTCCAGTGAGTAGCAGAACCGGAATTCAAACCCAGGCACTCTGGCCTGAGATACGCTCTACTGCCTCTCGTAACCCCTGAGATGCTAATTTCCATCTGGGCTTGTTGACTTTCTGTATAGACGCCTGGAGATGATAAAGCTGGAGGGTCTGGAGGGGGTAGGGTTCCAAGGCTTGTAGCAGAGAAGGGAGGCAGGGGAAGAGGGACAGGGAGCTACAACCCGGGAGGGAGGGCTAGAGGGTGCCCAGGGATGCTGGCATTGACTGCCACAACCTCATAACCTCAGGAAGAGACCCGTGCCCCGGCTTGGCACAGAGGAAGTGGAGCTGCCCATCTTCAGCTAAGCGTATGGTTCAGGAACACCAGCAGAGTCCATCTGGATGGAAAAGCAGCCTTCCTTCCCATTCGGCTGGGCCACATCAGCCTTGGGGGCTCTCATCCATTTCCAGCAGAGGAAGGACGCCCCCCTGCAGTACCAGCAGACACTCTGAGCCACATGTGTCTGTGAGCTGCTGGTTGTCCGTGTGTAGCCACCCCCATCCATTCTCTGCCCGGCTCTGCCCCAGGAGCCCACGTCAATGGACAGCACCCGCGTGCATTGGTTTCTGGAGGAGAGATGTGAAAGGCATCCATCCCCAGCTCCTGTCCCCTCTAGTCTGTACAGTCTCAACGGGAGCGATTTTTTCCCCCAAGGCGGTGGCTCAGGGAGTGAAAGCCTCACATATCATGATGGCTTGTGACCTTCCAAAGAGCCTCAGCACAAAACCAGATAATCAGGACATCTGTGACATTAACATTTTATGGGGCAAGGAGGGAAAAAGTCTCCAAAGGCTCCTGCCTGGGAGGGGTGTATTTGTTTCCCAGGGTTGCAGTAACAAAGTAGCCCAAACTGATGGCTTGGAACAACGAAGTTTGTTCTCTTGCAATTCTGGAGGCAAGAAGTCTGGAATCAAGGTGTCACTGGGGCCCCGCTTCCTCTGAAGCCTCTAGGGAAGAACCCATTCTTGCCTCTTCCATCTTCACGTGGTTGCTGAGATCCTTGGTGTACCTTGGCTTGTGGCAGCAACACTCCAATCTCTGTTCCCTTCTTCATGTGGGCCCCTTCCCTGTGTCTCTGTGTCCAAATTCCCCTCTTCTTATAATGACCAGTCACTGGGTGAGGGCCCACCCTAATCCAGCACGATCTTGTTGTGGACTGAATGTTTGTGTCCCCTCCACCCTCCGCCAAAATTCATATGTTGAAGCCTAACCTTCAATGTGATGGTATTAAGAGGTGGGGCCTTTGGGAAGTAATTAGGTCTAGATTAGGTCATGCAGGTAGGACCCTCATGATGGGAGTAGTGTCCTTATTAGGAGAAAACAGAGCAATCTCTCTCACTCTTCATGAGGAAAGGTCATATGAATGCACATCGAGAAGGCAGCCGTCTGCAAGCTAGGAAGAGAGTCCTCACCAGACATCAAATCTGCCAGCACCTTCATCTTGGTCTTCCCAGCCCCCAGAACTGTGAGAAATAAACGTCTGCTGTTTAAGCCCCCTAGTCTATGGTACTTTGTTAGAGCAGCCTGAGCTACCTAAGATAGAACTCCCCTTAACTTGATTACCTCTGCAAAGACCCTATTTCTAAATAAAGTCACATTCCTAGGCATTGGGGGTTAGGACTTCGGCATATCCTGGGTGGGAAACAAATCAACCTACAATGAGACAATGATGAATAGTGGTTGAGAAGCACAGGTCTGTGCCTACAGCTCCTTTGAGGAGCCCCACTTCCTGTCCTCTCTGCTCTCCTCTCCCTGCTGTTGCTACTGCCTGGATGCCTCCACAGCCCTTCCAGGCTCCTTTAATCCTGCCCACCCTCTCTAAATAGTCTCTCCATTAGATTCTCTTAAATTAAACCCTAGCACTGTTCTAAGCCCTGGCACTTTCTTGCCAGGACCTTGACTGATTCAATTCAATTTCCAAAAATGGTGATGTGGCACTTTGGAAACTCTCAGACACAGCAAGTGGGGCTGTTCATTGGTGCAATCACTTTGGAAAATAGTCTGGCAGTATCTGGTCCAGTTGAAGATATACATGCACTGTGACCCAGATCTCCTTTCCTGGAAATTTGCCCTAGAGAAAAGGGGCCCATGGACTTCAGGAGACATGGAATAAAAATGCACCTGGTAGCATTGTTTGCAATAGCCCCAAACTGGAAATAATCCAAAAGTCTGTCAAATGGAAAATGGTTCAACTATAGCCATTGTCCTGTTATTATTATAATACAGTAGAGCCATACAATGGAATAATACTCAGCCAGGAAATGAACTGCAACAACACACAAAAACACAGATGAATCCCAAAAAAACATAACGTTAAATTTTAAAAAGTAATATGCAAAGGAATATATATGATATTATTCCACTTATATAAAATTCAAAACAGGAAAAACGAAACTATATTATTCAGGGATACATACTTAGGAGAGGAAAATTATAAAGAAAAGCAAGGGTAATGCAAAATTTCTCATCAGGACTCTTCAAAAGTTTCAAGGTGATGAAAAACAAGGAAAGATTTCCTTGTCGCAGACCCAAGGAAACTAAGGTGCCGTGAGAACTAAATGCAATGTGGGATTCTAGACTGGCTCCTGGAACAATAACCAAAAAAAAGAACTTAAGTAGAAAAACTAGTAAAATCCAAATAAAGTCTGTAGTTTGGTTCACGGTATTGTACCAATATGACTTTCTTTATTTGATAAACATACCACAGTTATGGAAGATGTTTTCATTAGAGGAAGCTGGGTGAGACATACACAGTAACTCCTGGTGGTTTTATTGTAGTTATTTTATCCAACTAAAATTGTTTAAAAATGAAAAGATTTTTTAAAGCAATAATGATTCTTGTAAAATTAAGGATAATAGTTACCTCTTGGAGGGACTGACTGGGAAGGAGAATACGGAGGGCAGGCGCTCTCCAATTCCTTGACCTGGATGGTAGGTGCACACGTGTTTGATTTAAACTAGACATTTATGTTTTATGCACTTTTCTGTATATTAGGTATTTCTCACAACATTTTAATGTTAAAAAAAGACAAAAGAATGATATCACTTCTATGTGGAATCTAAAATATGCCACAAATGAAGTTATTTATGAAACTGAAAGACTCGCAGACATAGAGAACAGATTTGTGGTTGCCAAGGGGGAGAGGGTGGGAGAGGGAAGGATTGGGGGTTTGGGATTAGCAGATGCAAACTATTATATAGAGAATGAATAAACAACAAGGTGCTGCTGTATAGCACAGGGAACTATATTCAATAGCCTGTGATAAACCATAATGGAAAAGAATATGAAAAAGAATGCATATATACGTATAACTGAATCACTTTGCTGTGCAGCAGAAACTAACACAACCTTGTAAATCAACTATACTTCAATAAGATAAAATTTTTTTAAAAGAAAAGAAAAGTTTTTTTAAACGACTATAAAAAAAAAAAAAAAAAAGACAAAAGAGATTATCACTCACAGCAGAGATGTGGATTAGAAACCCACAGCTGGTGAAAGAGGAAAGAATGGTGATGAAGGCGAATAAAAACCTCTGTCTGATAAAGAGAGAGGGAAGGGGACTTCCCTGGTGGCGCAGTGGATTAGACTCCGGACTCCCAATGCAGGAGGCCCGGGTTCAATCCCTCATCAGGGAACTAGATCTCACATGCATGCTGCAACTAAGAGTTCGCGTGCCCCAACTAAGGAGCCCACCTGCTGCAATTAAGACGCGGTGCAACCAACCAAATAAATAAATATTTTTTAAAAAGAGAGAGGGAAGGAGGGAGAGCGGGAGGAAGGCAACATTGCCTTTACTGCAAATGTCCAGCAAATTCACACCCACTCTATACACACAGGTGTTTTTACACAAACAGCGCAACCACGCATTATTCTGCTCCCAAGACAATACCTCATCAATAGCTTCCAAGTCAGCGCATGCTCAGAACATGGCTCATTCTTAATCCCACCCCACCCCCCATCCCCCGATGGATACTCAGATTGCCCCCGGTGTCTCTCTGAGGCACGCCAGGCTGCTACCCGCTTCCTCGTACACAACCCTGCACACCTTGGCGAGGCTTTTCTAGAGACTCGGTTTCCCCAGGTGGAGGGTCTGTTCAGGGTCGGAGTGTTGTCAAGAATTCATCAATATGGGACTTTTCTGCCCTGTTGCTTTTTTTTAAACTTTGTGTGTGTGTGTGTGGTACGCGGGCCTCTCACTGTTGTGGCCTCTCCCGTTGCGGAGCACAGGCTCCGGACACACAGGCTCAGCGGCCATGGCTCACGGGCTTAGCCGCTCCGCGGCACGTGGGATCTTCCCGGACCGGGGCACGAACCCGCGTTCCCTGCATCGGCAGGCGGACCCTCAACCCCTGCGCCACCAGGGAAGCCCTAAACTATTTTTAATTGGGGTGAAATATATATAACATTTGCCATCTTGACCGTTTTTAAGTGTACAATTCAGTGGCATTGATAACATTCACAATGTTGTGCAACCATCACCACTTTCCATCTCCAAAGCTTTATCCCCCCAAAACTAAATTCCCATTAACAGTAGCTCCTCATCCCCCCTCCCCAGCCCTGCTCATCTCTAGTCCACCTTCTGTCTCTAGGAATTTGCGTGTTGTAGATATTTCCTAAGAGTGAAACACAAAGGGCAAATATGTGAACCCTGTTTCTTTTTATCTCCCCCTCCCCAGACACTCTCCCCATCCAGGCACCAGCCTGCCAGAGGGGACTGAGTGGAGGAAAACCAAGAGGGGAAATTCTGGCTTTTAGGTTCAAGAGGGAAGATGCAGAAGAGTATCTATTGAAGGAGTATTTCTTCCTGCACCCAGGGAATTAAAACAAGGAAAATGGCCTGAACTAGGAGGAGGCGAGGGGTCAGAGAGTGGAAGGGAAAGTTAGAAGTGGATGAAAGCCTCCAGGTAAGGACACACGTGCTGCAGACTGCTGGGGTTAGCGCTAAGTATGGGACCTCCGGTGAGATTTGGGATCTGAAAGCAAAGGCGACCTGGGCCCCATTTCCGGTCTGCAATCCTCAGTCTCGCTAGCAGAGCTGGCAAAAGGCAACCTATATCAGCCTGTATATCACTCTTCGAAGGCCACAACTTTTCATGGCTCTGGAGTAGTGTGGAGAAACAGTCCAGTGTTTCTGTGCTTCTGAGAACAGAGCAGTGAGCTGTCAGACAGAGCGGGGGTCTCAATGCCGCAGACAAATCCATCACTGGCCTCAGACACCACCACAGACACCATCCTGAGGGGAGGGGTGACGACCCAGCCGAAACTGACTACATAAGCACCCATCAACCCCAAATACAGTGCCTCCCAAGGAAGAAGGGGGTTAGAGAAGAAATTTTAATTGGCTGAGGACCCCCTCGAGTGGTGAATTTATCTTGAATTAACTGGAAATAATTTTCTGCCCAACTGGTTAATTATCTGCATAATTGGGAGGGAGGGGGCGGTATTGCGACAGAAACCAGATTCAGTTACAGAATAACAAAAACTTGCGTTTCTTGCCCAGCTGAGTTTTGAGGGCTAAGAAACCCAAAGCCATCTCTCAGATTTTA
This sequence comes from Kogia breviceps, assembly GCF_026419965.1. Taxonomy (NCBI): domain Eukaryota; kingdom Metazoa; phylum Chordata; class Mammalia; order Artiodactyla; family Physeteridae; genus Kogia; species Kogia breviceps. The sequence continues at coordinate 20,391,071 of NC_081323.1, forward strand.
AATCTCAATGGCATTTCTGAATTTTTCTCCATAAGCATTGTAACAATTTGTGCTCCCCTAACGAACATGCAAGTATGACATTTCCCCACACCCACGCCAACGTCCATTGACAATCTGAAAGGTACGTGTCAAAAAAAATAAATAAATAAGTTCACTTCTTTCTGCCCAAACAGTCAGTTACATGCACCTGTCCATGGCTCGATGAATTCTGTCCACACCAGCTCTTGGTGCAGAAGTGGGAAGAGAATATCAAACCAATGTTGATGGATTTGGAATGGCAAGTTTCTGATTGGGAAAACATCATGATTCAGGGAGAGGTGTTATTCCTTCAGGGGTTGTTAAGATCGTGTCCAAGGCAACAACCACATGCAGGTGACTTTACTGGAAGAGAGCTGGGATGCTCTAGGACAGAGCCCAGGAGATGCCCCACCCCGCCCCCAGCAGCCAAGCTCTCAGCAGCCTCCTCTCCTGCAGATCCATTTTTCTACCAAAGATCATCACCATCGATCAGGATATCTACCTGGGCACCCACTCTAGGTCCTCTGCCATCAGTCGAGACCTTTACCTCTTTCTTTGCACCAGTGCACAGACTCTCAAGGTTGGAGGAGGCTCAAGTTCAACTATGTAACAGATGCTTAAACTCCTCTGTGGCCTTCCTTCCCAACACAGCCCATCCCAGCCCTGAAGCCCTGACTGTAGAAAGTCCTCGTCACTAAGAGCTGGAGGCTGGGTATCTGTAGGTTCCACATTCCTCCAGGGACACAGAGTGAGTGGAAGCCCCTTTCACATGTCAATTCTCATTTCTTCGAGAACAGCATTCTACCCACATATATAAGTCTCCTAGGGCTGGCATAGCAAAGTACCACACACTTGATGGTTTAAAACAACAAGAAAGTATTGTCTCACAGTTCTGGAGGCCAGTCCAAAATCAAGGTGTCAGGAAGATTGGTTCCTTCTGGAGGGTCTGAGGGAGAATTTGTCCCACGCCTCTCTTTGAGCTTCTGGGGGCCACTGGGAATACTTAGCGTCCCTTGGCATGAAGATATGTCACCCCAATCTCTGCCTCTGTCTTCATATCCTCTTCTCCTCTGTGTTTCTCCTCCTTTTCTTATAAGGTCACAAGTAATTGCATTTAGGGCTCACCCAGGTAATCCAGAATGATCTCATCGTGAGATCCTTAATTACATCTGCAGAGGCCCTTTTTCCAAATAAGTTTATATATGAGTCTGTTTGGGCTGCTATAAGGAAATGCTACAGATAGGGTAGCTTATAAACAACAGAAATTTCTTTCTCACAGTTCTGGAGGGTAGAAGTTTGAGATCAGAGTGCCAGCATGGTTGTGTGTGGGTCCTCTTCCTGATTCATAGCCATCACCTTTTCCCATGTCCTCACATGGTAGAAGGAGCTAAGGAGCTCTGTGGGATCTCTTTTATAAGGGCACTAATCCCATTCATAAGGGCTCCATCCTCATGACCTAATCACCTCCCAAAGCCTCCACCTCCAAATACCATCCATTTGGGGGCTTAGGATTTCAGCGTGAATTTGAGGAGGGACACAAACATTCAGACCATAGCAGGTCACATTCACAAGTTCCTAGTAGACATATCATTTGGGGCTCCACCATTCAACCCAGTACACACTCCAAGCTCTTTATTCTGCCAACAGAGCAGCCTCTGTCTTCCTGCTGTTCCTCAAGTTGCAAAATGTCAAGTCCATTCTAATCCCATTGGTACTGGTATGGTCCACCTAATTTCACCATATACCAGTAGACTTTTTCTCTTCACTTTTCCTCTCCCCTCCTCCTTGCTTTCCACATCTACATTTTTTCTCTCTGTTATACATCTGGGCTTTTTAGATACAGTTTTCCGTCTCCATTTCTCTCTTCACTCCCCCCATAATAATCATAACTGTCATTACAAATGTTGCATCTTTGGGGCTATAGGCAGAAGAAGTGGTGACATTAGTGGAAAATGCAGAAGAAAGAGTTTAACCCACAAGCACACATGCTCCTCCCTCAAACGCACATAGCATGTGCTATTGCAGGTGCGTATACATGTAGCAGGTGTATGGCCGCATGTGTGCACACATAAGTGCTGTAATATGCATACATATGCATGCATGCCACGTGGCCATGATGCATGCTTGGCACTTGCACATGCATGCACAAACTTGCAGGGTGCCTGTGTACGTATATGTGCTGCAACATGTCTGTGCATGCATGTTGTGTGGACATTATACATGCTACAATATTGCACATGCATGCACAAACATGGCAAGGCACATTTATACACATATGTGCTGTCGTGCGTGCATGTCTGTGCACACACATGCCGTGTGTAAATGGTGTGTGCCACAGCCAGCGCTAGCGCACACACACACACAGGCTATGTGGTCCCCGGTGTTCCATGGTCCAGGCCCACATCAAGCCAAGAGATATGGGTCAAACAGCAGCCAAGCCAGGCCTCCCCCCCCGGCCAGTCCTCCCTCCCACTGGTCTCAAGAAACAAAGACAGTTTAGCAAGAACTCCCCAGCTAAGCGGTTTTTTTAAGACCTTCAGCCAGCAGCTGCCTGGCTGAGCTGAACGTCTCACTTTATTAGTGAGTTTGGCCTTGGGTGTCTGGCTGTTTGATCAATCCTGCCGGGGGTCAGTGATATTTCCTCCGGGCCCCCCGCCCCCACCCCTGCATCCCTGCGACCCGATGCACAGCGGTGCCCCTGGACCGCTGATCACCTATTGATTTTCCAGCTGGAGGCTGCATCCGCCGCCAGCTGCCATCTCCAGCCCTGTCACCGGGACCCCTTGGTGACTAACGGATCCCCCGGGCCCCTCCCCAACCCCCCCTCACTCCAGACCCAGCTCCCCTCCCTGCAGGCCCACCCTGCCCAGCTCGCTTTGTCTGTGTTCAGGCTCTGCCCTGTCTCTCAGGGCTGAGTACTAGGGCCACAGACACCAAAGTCAAGATCTTTTCCCAGTGACTCCCCCTGACCAACCCAAGCAACCTGGCTTTGAATCCCAACTGTGTGACCTTGGACAAGTCATTTCAAGCCCCCTGTGCCTCAGTTTCCTCATCTGTAAAGCTGGGGCATATTAGGACCAGTGTATAAGCCAGCAGTTTCTAAAGTATGTCCTGTGGACCTCTGGGGGTCCCCTCCCAGAATGACCCTAATAGTTAAAACTATGTTCATAATAATACTAAGATGCTACTTATTTTTTTTGTTGTTGTTCTCAATTAAAGATTTTTTTTTACTCTCAGTGTCGTGTTCCAGCGACGACATGAAATGTGATATCACAAACCTTGAAGGCAGAAGCAGGCATGAAAACCCAGCTGTTTTCTATTAAGCCTGACATTCTAGAGATTTGCAAAAATGTAAAACAATGCCATTGCTTCCTTCTCCCTAAAATGTTTGTGTTGGGAAATATAGTTATTTTTCATAAAATATTTATGTTAATATGTAATATGTTTATTATGGTGATTTTAAATAAATAATGAACAAATATTATTACAATTTCTCAGTTTAACTCCTTGAACGGTAAATAGTGACACATACAGCCCACATTAACAAAAGCTCTGAGATCCTCAATAATTTTTAAGAGTGTAAAGAGTTCTTGAGGCCAGAAAGTTTGAGAACTGCTGATACCAGATGCCAGCACAGCACCTGGTCACTGCAGTATTATTATGATTATGACTGAGTAATTATCATTGGGGGTAAACATCAAGGGGTGATTTCCCCCCCCCTGAACTGGGGGTTCTCAGGGGTGTGGGATGGGGAGGGGGGTTGCTGGAGACCCTGATTAGGGATGTAGGCCCCGCAGCCAAATGGCAAATGTGGGTCCCCTCTTCTGGCTCCGAGAGCTCTCCGTCCTCACCTGGCATTCACTGTCGACTTGGGGTGCTCGGCCCTACTGCCACGGGAAGGGAACACCTGGCTGGCCTCTGACCAGCACCTGGTGCTGCCTGCACCACGTGCTGCAGCTGTGCTCAGAGGGTTGAAGTTGGTGCCAACAGGGCACAGGAGGGTGATAATAATAGCTCCTCCTTGCTTGGCATCCAGGTGTGTCATGCACCGTCGTAAGCATTTTAGAAACGTTAAGTCATTTGATCCCTGCAACAATCTTATGCGGTTGTTTTAAAATGTGCCTGGGATTTTGTTGGAATCAGGTAGGCTAGCTTGACAGACAAGGAGACAACGTTTTAAAAGAAGAGTTGACTAATCACAGTTTCCAAGAAGAGGGGGCATGTCCCACCATGCAGGGCCACAGGGAGAAGCACCAGAGTCAGTCTGGAGGCAGAGGAGGGAGGTGAAAGCATGGGCCAGAGCCTTTACTGTGGTTTGCACAGGAAGGAATGGGCGAGACAAGGTAAGCAGTTCAGGGTTGGCTTGTTTGAATAATTTAGCGGGCTCCAGGCTACAGGGGCTGTCGCTAGCTGTCTGATACCTGTACCTGGCCCTGGGGTGATGGAGGGCAGGGAGAATATCAGCTTGGTGTGTAAGATAAAGGAGATGATTGGGGTGTGGGCTCTGGGTTGATGTACTTGCAGGTGAAAAGTGTGCTCCGGCTAGTTGTTTACTAGGAATTACCTAGACCTGGGAGACGCAGTCCCTCCCTGGGCTGCAAGGTACCAAGATGCCAAAGCATCATAAAACACACACACACACAAAGGCCTGAATACTACAGAGATGTACTACTATAATCTTCTTTTTAAAGCAAGGAGCTAAGTGTTCTGCCCAAGACCCACAGCTGGGAGGTGGTGACAGCAGGTCTTGAACACTTGCACTGTGGCTCAAAGGCCAGCACTGCTCACTGGCTGGTCTCCAACAGACTGGGACCTGGACTGGGCTAGAGGCAGGCCCCAAGAGCCCTTGGCCGTGGCCATGGCCTCAACCTCCTGGCCCTGGCACAGACGGGCACCGTTCTGTGGTCAGGCTGTAGATCTGAGCACCGTGACCTTGGGCAATGCTCCCTGATGGGTGCTATGCCTCCTTTACTTGGGCCACTCCACAGACACTTTGGCCACTTCACGCTGCAGGAAGGATGGCCACAATGAACAAAAATGCAGACAGACAAGGGGTGCCCTGGGATGCTTTGCACATCCCACTGGCCCCTCAGATTTACTACTGCCCACCTGCTCCCCATACCACGTTCCCAGCTCTGCAAGGACCCTGACGGTGGGGCAGGGGGCTCTGAGGGTGGCCACCTCCCAGAGGCGGGCCTTACACCCTTCCTCTGCCTGCCCCAACTCGACTCTGAAGGACCCTGGCAGGCCCCGTCAATAATCAGAACTCCGTAAAGGTTACCTGGTACTATTTGATTTCTCTTGTTGTTTGTAGCATCATGAACTGTAAACTGGGGAGAGTCATGAGGGGACTCAGTCGTGGGCGGTGCGGGGGAGACTCCTTCCTTTCCGAGGCGCTCAGGCCGGGACCAGGGCAGCGGGAAGCGGGCCCGGTGGGCAGGTGGCCGGAGTGGGCCGGGCAAGGACAGGGGTCTGGCCCGCTCTGGGCACTCCCCGCCTCACGACCCAGAGCAGGAAGGGGGAGTCCCGGCCGCGGAAACGCGGGACGCCAGCGCCCCCTGCCGGCGACAGCGTGCAGCACCGGCCCGAGCGTCCCGCCGCCTCCGCCTGCGCTGGGGGCGCGTGAGGTACGCTAGGCTCAGCAACCGGGGCCGGGACTCCGGGCGCGCACCAACCTCGCCCTGCGCAGGGACCGTGGCTCTGCAGGCTGGCCCACCGCCGAGAGCACGGGCAAGCCCGGGGGGTGGGGACCCAGCGCGATATGCATCCGCCTTGGCCAAGGCCCCGGGCCCTTGAGCCTCAATTCTTCCTTGCAAGGAACAAAGGAGCGGGGGATTATCTTCCCCCAAGGCAGTGTCCTTGCAGCCTTGTCCTTGACGGTGTCCCTGCCTTCCCTCCTGTCCAGTCCCGACCCTGCCGATCCCCTACCTCACGTGCGTGACACTTTCTGTAATTCCAAATCTCAGTAGGTCATTCCTCCACTTAAGACCCTTCAGACGAAATGGTTGTCACATAAAACCTTGCTTTCCTGTTAGAATAAACACGGGTCAAACAGACCCAATTCGGCAGAAAATGGAGCTGACCGGCTCAGGGTCACCAACCCCTTGGGAATCACGGGGGCTGGAGGCCCCCAGAGCTTCAGGCTGCTTGGCCAGAAGGGGACCCATTCTCCCAAGGAAATAGCCTTACCAAGGCGGACTCCATTTCTAGACCAGGCTTCAGAAGCCCATTTAGCCCGTCATGGCCTGGATCTAATGTGGAAGACTGTCTTGTTCTGGGGGCTGCATAAGCATCACCCCAAAACTTGATGGCACAAAACTACCACTTTATTATGCCCACAGGTTCTGTGGGTTGGGAATCCGGACAGGGAACAGTGGGGATGTCTTGTCTCTGTTATCTGGGGCCTCAGATGAGGGTGATTCAAAAGGGGCTTGGAAGGTTTGGGGCTGGAGGATCCGCTTCCAAGATGATGTCTTCACAGTCATCCCGGCCCCAGGCCGGGATGGCTGAGGCTGGGGTCCACCTGTGCCTGCTGGCTGCCCTCTCTGGCGTCCTGGCCTCAAGTAGTCGGCCTCGTCAGGTGTCAGCTAGATTCCACCTCAAATTCGGGATGTGGGTCCCATCATCCCAGCTGGAGGGAAGATGGCTGAGAAGGAATTCCCTGGACCAGTTACAGCAGCTGGGGGCCGTGAGGATGGTGCCGTGGGAAGCCATGCAGGAGACGGCTCAGAAAAAAAAACATCATGAGTTGGCTCAACTCTCACTTTTCAAATCCAGGCACTTATAGGGAATAGAGGGACGTGCAGAAAATGACAAGGAGATCAGGGCACTGGGGCAGAGTTCTTCACACTGCCCTGCCCCTCCATGTTTGCTCTGCCAGGGTGAGGGAAGCAAGGTACCAAAACACATGCCTTTCCCCTCCACCCACTTGCAAGGCTGGGACCGCCAGGTCTGGGGAGTCACTGCCTCCACGTGGCCAGCAGAGGGCAGCACAGCCCCACTCTGCGGCAACAGACGCTGAGCAGATTGACAGGACCAACCGCGGGATGGAACTGAGGGCCACACCGAGGACCCTCCACATCTCTAAGGATGGGGTGCAGCGTGAATGTGCAGTCATCTTCCAGCATGTGAGCTCCAGGGAGCAGAGACTTGTTCACTGCCATATCTCCCAGGGCCCGATCTGAAGAAGTCGATCAATACACATTAGAAGGTAGGGGTGAGTGAAATGAGTGTGCGTGCAGGTCTGGGTGGGTCTGTCCCTGATGCCACCACTCACCTGAAGGGTCCAGCAGCCCCACACAGCTCCTGCTCACACTGGCTCCCCCTGGGAAGACCCAGGGTCCAGAGCCCCAAGGTCAGGGAGGCTCTACTCCGGGCCTCCGTGGACGCCTCACACACCCACATCCCTCCCCTCTGCTCAGACTCTGGCCACCTCCGCCCATGTGGGCGGCCCTCATCACTGCATCCCCTCCTTTCCTGGGGTGTCTTTGCACCTCTCTGTGCGAACCTGCAGATCATGGCAGACTGGAGAGGCTAGGATAGGTATGCAAGGAGGGGGGCAGCCGAAAGCCTTCTGGGACACGGTCTCCCTGAGGAGAACAGAGGCCCCAGGTCACTGAGCAGCTCCTGGCCCAGGACCTTTCTAGAGCCCCACGATGGCGCTCACCCCGGCAGCACCACACACTTGATTGACTGATGTTCTAAGTTATTATCCTCATTGGACAGATAAGGAAACTGGGATGAAGATGGAAATTGTATGTTACCAAGGGTCACAGAGTGGTCTGATTGTGAGACTGTGAGTCTTCTCCAGACACAAATGAGTATATTTTGAATTATTCCATTTGTATGAAATTCTAGAAAAGGCAAAGCTAATTGACAGTGGCAGAAAGCAGACTAGTGATGCTTGAGGCCAGTGGGGTGGGGGTGGGGAATTATCTAGAAAAGATCGGGGAGAAGTCTTTGATTTTTTTGGGGGGGGTGGTACACGGGCCTCTCACTGTTGTGGCCTCTCCCGTCGCGGAGCACAGTCTCCGGACGCACAGGCTCAGCGGCCACGGCTCACGGGCCCAGATGCTCCGCGGCACGTGGGATCCTTCCCGACCGGGGCACGAACCCTTGTCCCCTGCATCGGCAGGCGGATTCTCAACCACTGCGCCACCAGGGAAGCCCCGGGGGAAATCTTTGGATAGAAGTGTTTATACTTGCTTTTGGTGGTCATTTGGGGTTTGTATATTTGTCAAAACTCATTGAACTATCCAAATAAAATGAGTGCCTTTATTAAATGTAAATTATACTTACGTAAAAGTTCTTCGTTTTTTGGGTTTTTAAAAAATTTTAACTTATTTTTTAATTGAAGTATCGTTGATTTACAATGTGTTAATTTCTGCTGTACAGCAAAGTGACTCAGTTATACAAATACATATTCTTTTTAATATGCTTTTCCATTATGGTTTATCCCAGGACATTGAATATAGTTCCCTGTGCTATATACAGTAGGACCTTGTTGTTTATCCCTTCTATATGTAATAGTTGTTTATTCTATATGTAATAGTTTGCGTCTACAAACTCCCAATCCATCCCTCCCCCACCCCTCCTCCCCCTTGGCAACGACAAGTCTGTTCTCTGTGTCTGTGAGTCTGTTTCTGTTTCAGAGGTAGGTTCATTTGTGCCATATTTTAGATTCCACATATAAGTGATATCACATGGTATTTGACTTTCTCTGTCTGACTTACTTCACCTAGAATAATCCTTAGTTGCATCCATGTTGCTGCAAATGGTGTTGTTTTGTCCTTTTCTATGGCTGAGTTGTTTTCTGTGTTGAATCCAGGTCTTCTGACTCAGATTTCAGTCCACTTGCCCCCCACCACTCAGAAGACCTCCAGTCGTGCTATCACAGATACGTGTCGTCGTGTCCTGCAGGAGTTATTCATGGGTGTCAGAATGCCATCTGGGCACAAACCAGGAGAACAGTCAGCAGAGAGTCAGGATGAAAGCAGGACCCTCTCATCCTAATTCTGGCTGGAACAGACTAATCAACTGGCAAAGATCAAATGTCAAAATTTTACACCATCTGTGTCCCCTCAGAACTGGGCCAGGCATTGTCATAGTTCAGGATGGCTGACCTTGGTTTTAACTGTTCCAGAATCTCAGTAATTGGGATGAGTAACCGTTCTTCCTTCTGAGTCTGCAGCCCAAGTCAGGAACACCCAGGATGATTGATAACATCCTTTCTCCAAGCAATGAAAAGTTTAGAGTAAGACTTACATTTAATAAGTTCCCTGGTGGCCTCTTCGGATTTGCATGTTGCCTCGTTAACCTGGCCCAGATTTCTCCCCCTACAAGGCAATTCTTAGAAAACCAGGCATCAGTGCTCATTAAACTGGTTCTAAATGTCCAGCAAGCCAATAACAAGGAGAGAGGGAGCCCCACCTGGGGGCAGCAAACACAGCTGAAGCTCACAAGCTCCTCAGATGATCAAAGATCATCAAAGGATTTTCAAAGCCTTGGCATATCCTGTTATTTTGGCCTCCAGGCTGACTTGGGCAAGAAGGCTCCAGAAGCACAGTGCCAAGAGCTGAAATGGAGGATAACAGTCCCTGTGGGCTGAGAGCATCGATTCCATCTTAAGGATGCTGATCAAAAGGAAGGACTCACAAGGATATAATCTGTCTTGGAAATATGGCTAAGCTTTGCCCAGATAAATCCCACAAGCTACCATCCACTCTGGCGTCTGTCTATTTATAAATTTGGGGAGGGTTTTTCCAGTGAATTCATTTGCCTCTCCTGAGAGGGACCACAGGGGCTGCATGCCTCTCCTTCCTTGGTGGTCATCCAAGGCCCACTGCTGTTGCAGGTTTTCAGATGGCCAGTGAAAACTAACTCCACAGTGGAGGTATGTAGAGTTTTCGTTAAAAGGGTGTCACAACGAGAACAAGAGCTGAGTAGGAAATCGCTGTGATGGAGAATGTAAGCATTAAGGCAGGTCATGGTGGTCCTTGGAGCATCACATCCAGGACAGAAGAGGTTCCAGCACAGATCTGAGCTGGAAGGCCAGCAGCAGGCCCACTGAGGTCAACACCAATAAGGGTGGCCAACCCTGCATACCTGCCAGCTGCCTGGGCCCTTGAATAAGAAAGGATACATGTCAGGACTTCCCTGGTGGTGCAGTGGTTAAGAATCCACCTGCCAATGCAGGGGACACGGGTTCAAGCCCTGGTCTGGGAAGATCCCACATGCCGCGGAGCAACTAAGCCCGTGTGCCACAACTACTGAGCCTGCACTCTACAGCCCACGAGCCACAACTACTGAGCCTGCATGCCGCTACTGAAGCCCACGCGCCTAGAGGCCGTGCTCTGCAACGAGAAGCCACCGCAATGAGAAGCCCGCACACTGCAACAAAGAGCAGCCCCCCTCACTGCAACTAGAGAAAGCCCGCATGCAGCAATGAAGACCCAACACAGCCATAAATAAATGAAAGAAAAGAAAGAAAGAAAGAAAGGAAGAAAGAAAGAGAGAGAGGGGGGAAAGGGAGGGAGGGAGGAAGGAAGGAAGGAAGGAAGGATGGGAAGGAAGGAAGGGATGGATACATGGCCTAAAACCCAGGTCTCTTGCAGATGAACACGAGGTGACTTCTTCCATCCTATCTTGCTTCATTTTGCTTTTCATTTTCTTTTGTCCCCATTCCTCACTCCCATGCTCCCCTCACCCCCACACAGGCAACCCTTCTAATGTGCCTCTTTTCGTTTGTACAGGTTTTTGCAAACACTGTATTGTTTCTTGTGTGCATGTATTTTCAGCGTTTGTACATGGTACTACAGCATGTTTCTTACTTTTCTCACTCAGCTGCTTTGCAGGTCTGTGCTATATGCTGTCTGTGGCTTGAAACGGCTCCATATACTCCAGGACTCCACGCCATCATCCACCGAGTTTTCCCACACATTCTCCTGGCGATGGGCATTCCTCCACCCCCGCCGTCTCCGCCGCTACCACCCTCCCACCACAACCGCCCTGGGCGAGCCTCCTTACACATGTCTCCTCATGGACCCAGGTGAGGGTTCTGTGGGGAACATTCACCCAGACACGGGATTTCTGGACTGGGGGACAAGCACACACCTCATGTGATGAGTTGTGCCAGACGGCTCTCCATCGGTCCTCACATCCCTGCCAACACTTGGCATTACCCACCTTTGAAAGTTTTGCTAAACTGATGGGTGCAAAGTGATACTGGATTGTTGCTTTTAGTTTTGTGTTTCTCTGATGATTAATTTGAACAGCTTTTCATAGGCTTGGTAGACTTTGGGGTCTGCTTCTATAAATTGTTCATTCCCTTTTGCCCATTTTTTCCTGTTGGGTTGTCTTTTTCTTATTGTATATTCCTTGTACATTCTTGACAGTGAATCTTTTGCTGGTTTCAACCATTGCAAACATCCTCTCTCCTGCTCTCACACCTACTGTTAGGCCTTTTGCCAACCACAGACACAAATTAAGCAAACTAAGATATAAAGGAAGAAAGTAACTAAAGTAAAATGAAATGGGAAGTAAATTGTTAAGGTGAGTTTAAAAACTAATAAGTTAAAATGAAAAAAATGAAAATAGTTGAATATTTATAGAACAAAAACAAAAAAGTGAATGAGATTTTTTTTAACCTAAAAGTACAAAATAAAAGTTAGAAACAAATAAGTAGAGTGTAAAGAAGATCAAGAAATTAAAATAAATGTGAAGGTAAAAATGCTTTTTAAAACAGTATAAACATGAAGCAAATCACATACATCTATATTCTTTTTTAAACTTCATGGCAAAAAGGGAAATAATGCAGAAGCCAGAGAAATAAAGGTTAAAGGGACAAAGCATACACACACATGAAAACAAAGAGCCAAGAGTAAACACAGTCAGGGCAGGTACTAAGAAAACCCGACTGTACTTCAGAACTGAAAACAAAGCAAGTGGAAATGGAGAGAAAAAGGCTCAAAGGAACCAACTGAAGGCAGACTGGTAATTCCTTGCCAGCCAAGTCCTTCCCCTGGGGGCCCTGGGGGCCAGGTGCATTGGGCCGGAAGCAGGGTCCTGGGCTGCCTTTGGACCAGGTAATGGTTCTCCCCATCAGTCTGGGGCCAGGGAAAATCCTGGCCAGGACCTTTGTATTCAAAGCCACTGCCTAGACCACGGTCCATGGACAAGCCGTGGGCAGCAGCCCATGCTGGGCCTTCGCCTGGCTCTGGAGATTCTGGGGCATTCTCCCCAGCGAGCCCCTCACCACCACACCAACTCCTCTGTGAATCTCCCTGCCTCTCTGGCTCACTCTCTGCCTTCAGCTGAGCCCACAAGTGAGGCTGAGGCCACACATGCCATAGGGCCAGGGAAAAGGATGCCCTGGAATGTCTTTAGCAGGCAAGAAGACAGCCTGTTTGAACAAGTTCAATACCACCCAAGAACACAGAAGGCCACATCTCCGTGATTCACCAGAGGTGCCAGAACATCCCCCTGGCTTGCCAGATAGTGACCATGAGGACCCAGGGACAAGCCCTCTCCAGGACACCTCCACCCAGACTAGCTACTTACCCCGAAGTGGCCGGCTTGAGTATGAAATGATTGGATTGGCTATTTCCGGTTCCAATGACAGGAAAAAACAGATTAAACAGATAGGAAATCCAGAGTTCCATCATCCTGTTTCAGCCCAAGTTGGAAGGCTGAGGAAACACCCAGGTGATTCACTGGAGAGTGGGAAGTATCTGATCTTATCTAAAGGTGAAGTAAGGGATCTGCGGGCTGGCGCTGCTGCCTTGAATCCTTCCAATTATGTCAAGACAGGCAGTCCTCCTGCTGCTCCAGAAGCTCACTTGCAATTCAGTTGCTTGGCGAGGCGGCCCATTTCCCCAGAGCTATGATGCTTGGCGCTGACGTTGCCCGCTGGCCCACACAGTCCACTTAGCCCACAATCCAGTGGTTCCTGGACTTGGGGATTTCATCAACCAGTTTCTGTTTTTATTTTGAATTGGTTTTTAATTGGGAGACTCATGTAAGATTGTTGATGTTTTATTTTTCCGAGGAAAACACCTTTTTAAACTACCATCTAAAATCACCATCATTTTCTAAAAGAAAGAACATTTTCTAAAAGAACGTTTTGGCACACACACACACACACAAAAACTAAAGCATGGGACGATCTTTTATATAGAATAACTTTAAGCTTTCTGAAATGCTTATTATCACACCTGTCACTTGGAGAGGGCAGTCGGAAAAACTCATCGTGGGCCGACATCGGCGCCCACCATCACAGCCCGCCTGGAGTTGAATTCCAACCCCACTGATCAGAGCTTTAGGGGAACAGGCCAGTGGTCTTGGGGTGGATCCTGGCATAGGTTAGAGTACCACCCATATAACAACTGTCACTCAAGTCTGACGCTCCTCCTGACTGCCCAGCTGGTGGCTCACCTCCCTCCCTGGGTTGATGTCCTCGTGACATCTGTCTCCTTTATCAGTGGTTCCCAATCCACCACATGACTAGGATCATCTGGCCTGGAGCTTTTCCAACTGCAGACTCCCGGGTCCCACGGTCAGAGACCTGGTTCAATAGTTCCAGGACGGGGTCTCTCGGTCATCCGAATTCAGGCACCTCAGACCTGTGCCGCACCACTCAACCCCACGAAACGAGTGACCAGAAGCCGTCAGCACTGCGTCCTGAAAAACGGAGCTGGGAACCGGGACAGAAGGCAGGGGAACCCAGACTGCATGGAAGCATGTGGGCCACCAAGGGACAACAGCGCTGGTCACAGGCTGTGCTGATGCCAGAGCGTGGAGCTGGGGGACTGGGGGACTCTCCACGTTCATGGCCAAAGTGAAAGGCTCAACTGGGAGGGGACAGACAGGGCAGCGGAACGTGAGCACGATCTGTATGTTCACAAGGAAAAGGGTCTTGTTGTGGGGAAGCTTCTTTTGGATGCTGCCTGGCTTCTGACCACCGCCGTGGCCTCTGCAATCTCTCAATACTGTCATCTTCGTCCCCTGCCTCGGTGCTGGTCCCCTCACCCAGTCACGCGTCACCAAACGTCTCTCCCCCCCGTCCCTGTGCCATGCACGCAGCCCCGGTGCTCAGCCAGCATCTGACGACTGCACTGAGACAGGCAGGAGCACTGGCCGGACCAGGGGCTCCTTGGGACAGCTCCATCCAGCCCTCAGGGAGACCAGCTTCTAGAAAGAACCAGCGGGGTGTGGACAAGCACAGAAAGCGCCATCTCTGCGCCTCCAGGACACCACTCCCCTCCTCCGCCTCACCCGAGCAGCTCACTTCAGGAGGAGGACACTGCAGTACTGTGGAAATGCCACTAACGATATCTGAAAACCCATGTGGGGCTTGTGGGGACTCATTCTTGTCGAATGACTTGGGGACAAAGTCTTGTGAGCTTGCTAGGCCATCGGGCCCCGCTGGCCTCTCTCAGCCAGGCTGGGTCATTGCTCTCTCATGAGGTCATGTGGTCCTGCAGATACGTGTAAAGAAGGCCCCAGGCCAAGGCCATGATTTCGTGGTTGCAAGCCTCTGACGGTGATGGTTCCGCTCCACACACGAGGCTGTGACGTGAAACAGGGTACAAAGCTCAGAGGCGTGCCCTGCTACGGGTACAGGGGCACAGATGTGCTTGGGTTCAGGGACACACAGGCAGAGGCGGCCAGTGACGCCGTGCTGGCTCCGGGCTGCACCCAGGACTGTTGTTATTTTATCTCCTGTTTTGATCTGCAGTCTCACCCACCAGAGGATGTGGATTCTGCACCTCTTCTTCCCCCTTCCACCCCAACGGAAGCTCTTTAGGATCAGCCCTGGTCCTAAATTCAGACTTTATAAAAGTATTTCTGACCTTCCTCCACAAGGGTCCCAATCGGAAACTGGGAGGAATTAGCACTTCCTTGGGACTTCATCTAAATAACATCCCACGTTTGCCCTAACAAGCTCTGGAGGGCATTTGGTCACATAATCTTGCTTCATGGAGCTTCCTGTGGCCATGTGACCCCCCAAAGCTGCTGTGTACCAAGCAACTGGTTTCTTAGCTAATGTCAAGCCCTCGCTGGGAAGAATTAACTGGACCATCTTAAAACACAGACCACGAGAACCATGGAAGGGAGGGAATACGTTTACTTTAAGTATAAAGGTTTACTATTATTAACAAGTTATCACTATTATTTACATGTTTATAAAACAGAAATAAAAGTGACATACACATTTGGTGCCAAAAGTGGCTCATCCAAACTAACATCAGTACAAAAATAAACTCTCGAGCTACGTGTTTTTAAAATAAATGTCATTGAAACAGTAAGGGGAGAACAATCTGTATCAGTCATGGGTTGAAATGCAAACATCATCACAGCAAAGCAGCCCGGGGGACAATGACACCAGTGCCTGCTGGAAGAGCCCCTGCCCCTGTCTGGCATTCTCACAAGAACCCAAGGAAACAAAAGGCAAAAGTACAAGTTATGTTCCTGAGCTACAGAAGCTTAGAGCCTCTAAACTGTTGTGAATTTCTGCTACAGAGGATCCGGGATGGGGTTTGAGCTGATGAGCTTTCACTAATGGCATCAGGACATGGTACCGTGCACGGAGGGGAAGCTAAGCCCGCTTGTGAAGCAGAGAAACCCTGTGTTAACAGAGCACAGCACGCATGGGTCCTCTCTGTCAATCGCCAAGCCTCGCAAGCCTCCTGACCGCTGACAGATAGTGACACGGGCAGAGGGCAAACAGAAGCTGCTTCGTTTGGGGGACCCTGTGCCCACCAGACATGCCCCTGGCCCCTGGGTGATTCTGATAGAAATCCACCACGTTTCCAGGGTCTCAGGCTTTCACAGATACACGCTTGTTCATACCTGGCCGCGGACCTCAGTGGTCAATGGAGCCGGGACCCCAGCAGGGAAAGCAAAGCCAGCCCAGCAAACCCTCTGCCCGCCTCCACGTGGTGCTTCAGCCTGCGGCAGCCTGCTTCCCTCCTCATTCCCCACAAAGCTGGGCCAGGACTGCATGCCTGGTGGCAGTGGCACGCTGGGCCAGGGAGGCTGCTGGGTGAGCAAAGAGCGCGCGCGGGCCTTCCAGCCCCCTGGAGGCAGGATGCCCTCCCAGGCACAAACTCCTCTGGGATCCCAGCGAGGAATGCAGATGCTGAGGGGCGGAAAGGGGCTGTGAACGGGCTGCAGCCCACTTAAAGGCCGATGAACGGTCCACAGGAGCCGTGACCAGCCCCCCAACCCTGGGGCGGGGGGCGGCAGAGTGGAGGAGAGGGCACCAAGCAGCCCCTGCAGCGGCAGCCCAGCTCTGCTCACTGGTCCTGGACCTTGGCCCTCTTGGCTTTTAGGGACAGGTGCTACAAGAGAAGAGAAAACGTCATCACTGGGGTTGGTCAGACAAAGGAAGCAGACTTCAGCATGGTTCCCACGGAAGTGACCAAATCAAAGCCTCCATCTGGCCCACACCTTCTCAGTAAATGCCCTGCCCCTCAGGCAATAGAGGAAAAAAGCCCAAGTGACCAACAAAGGAAACGGGCCTTCAGTAAGCCACACAGCCCGAGGTCAGGACACCCTGGCTCAACGTGGGCCCCCGGGGCTCTGCGGGCAGCTGTCAGTGAGACGGGGCTCTCCCTCCACCCCAGGCCCCGCGGCCAGCACTGCAGCCCAATATCCGTGCTGCTCTGGGGCCTGGGCTCGGGCCACAGATCACCTCACGTTCCCTAGAATTTCTTGAGAACGGTCAAGGGAAGGTCTTCTCCCCTTAGGGACAAAGAGGTCAGCCAACTAAAGTCAGGTACCTGAGCTCGAGGCCCTACTCTCATAGAGCCCTGCGCAAGAGTGGGGAAGACACACAGGAAAAGGACACTTCCTGGTGACACGTTTTTCTTTTAGAAATGTCACTCTCTACCAGTATAAATAACCCAGGAAGCATAACATTATAATCACGGGCATCAGATAATAGGACTGGGGGAGACAAGCATTCTTTTTTTTTTTTTTTTTTTTTTTTTTTTTTTTTTTTTTTTTGTCGTACGCGGGCCTCTCACCGCTGTGGCCTCTCCCATTGCGGAGCACAGGCTCCGGATGCGCAGGCTCAGCGGCCATGGCTCACGGGCCCAGCCGCTCCGCGGCATGTGGGATCTTCCCGGACCGGGGCACGAACCCGTGTCCCCTGCATTGGCAGGCGGACTCTCAACCACTGCGCCACCAGGGAAGCCCGAGACAAGCATTCTTTACACTCTAAAGTAAAGCCAAAAGTGCTAGAAATCCTAAAATATTAATTTGAGGCAGGGAGTATAAATGGAAGATTTCAATAAAGGTCCTCTGTTCACCAGCTGAGATATCCCTGATACCCGCTTAATAATCATACACCAACAACCAGGAGATATCCCAGATGTGCTGCCCTAACATGCAGCAGGATCTTCACACGAGGAATCCCCAACCCGCCGACTGCCAGCAGAGCAGGCCCGCCAACTCCAGCACACTCCGTGCCCAAACCCCATTTCTTAGTGCACCTACAATGGCCTCAAGACAGCCATCCCCCTCGCCGACAGAGAACTGCGGGCCCTGAAAGAATGCAGGTGCAAAACAAGATGAAGCACCCCACCAAGCACGACAGGATGGGTGGCCGAGTGAACAGGACATAGGGGTAAACGAGCTGCAAGAAGCCACACTCTCTAACCGCTTATGCCCAAGAAAGGACCAGTATGGATTCTTGCAAAGGCCCTGGTGAAGAGGGATTTCCCTAGATTCCAAAGGTATCTCAGAATCAGGAGAAACAATTTAAGGACTTGAAAGGCAAATCTCTGAACAGGTCCCCCTGTCCTTCCCCTCTCCAGCTGTGGGTCTTCCAGAATTTCTCCAAATTCCCTCCTCTGTGCACTTCACCTGACGTGACCCCTCCCACTAATGGTAGACGCCCACAGCCTTAGCTTGGGAATGGGGGGTGAGGTCATCATGCCTGCGGGACCATTTCTGGTGCTCATTTCTGAGGAGAATGTTGAATATAAACAAAGCTGACTCTGGACCACTTCAGGCCTCTTTACAGGGTGAGGGCAACGCTCTGAAAAACAGTGGTAATGGAAAGTCACCAAAGATGCCAGGAACAGAGCCGGGGAGGATCTGTGGGCTGTGCATGGTTGCGAGGTGCTACACTATGCTCGACAAAGGACCATCCAACCATACATGGGCGGCCACTGGAGAGCAGCAGGGCTCTTGGAGAAATCCATCCATTTTGGACAAGTTAGTAACAGAAGTGCCTGTGGACTGTTTAGTTAGGGAGGGACCAAGTTTCTTGGGGTGTGGGAAGGGTTAGGGCCCTCGCCTGTAAAATGAGGTGGTCCACCTAGGTGAATTCTGAGGTCCCGGCCTCTCTAAGAACACTCTGATCACAGGCAGTCATCAGAGTGGAGCGGAGGAGCTGAAAAACAGGCATTTGGAGAAAAAAGACAAATGTGGCATTGTCATTTTCTCCAAAATTCTGGGGCAATCTGCTCTTTAACTTTGTGTTCGACTGAGAGAAACTGTCACTTTGACTCCGCTTCTAGGTTAATTCTGTTCTCCAAGAGTCTTAACTGAACCTGAGGCCACTTCAGAATCACCCTTCTCTAAGTGCCTGATTCCTGCTACTCTAACAAGCACCCTCACGGTGCACCCTTCCCCTTAACCTCTCGTCTGCATTTCTAACGGCGGCTCTTGGCCTTCTGAAGTCTGCTGCTTTCCACCTGAGTGGTTTGCAGGAAAAAGATTTTCTTTCACTTCAGGTTTATTCTTATCAGCCCGGTACGGCAGCGACAACACACCACGTTTTTCTCAGTCCCTGCAGTTGATCTCATTTCTAGCTAAAATGTCTGGGTGAGGACACGTGAAGAATGATGCAGGTCTGAAAGGTTTTTTTGTCGTGTTGTTTCAGATTTAAATACCATCAGATCTTAAAAGGACAATTTCCCTTACCATTGCTGGAGCGAGAGGGATGTGAAGATCCTTCCATTTATAGGATCACAACTCAACAGTTGAGCAAGTGAAATAAACAAATGAGGCAGGACCTGGAGAGAGTCGCTCACCCACCGCAGGCAGCCAGCCATTGCTCAGCCCCTGCTGATTGCTGCCAGGCAGTAACTGAGGCTCAGAAAGTCAGCACATTTAGTATTTCTTTCAAGAGAATCTTGAAATCCACATTTAATGTGAAATCTCCCAATTTTAAAATATACCAATCAAGCCAAATTTTGGTTTGAAAACACGGTAGTCTGGTTACAGCCTTGATGAAGTAACAGGTTTTGGTTTCCCTTCTGCGGTAAACGATGGTGAAACTGGACAAAATATCTGAAGCAATCATTTTCAGGCACTGGGTAATAACAGCACAGGGCTGTAATCCTGAGAGAAAGGAAACACTCGAGGCGAGCTTTATAGTCACCCCAGGTCTCTGCATGGCCCTCCAAACCTTGTCATAGGGAAATGAACCCTACATAGAGAACAGCGTAGTTGGGCAGAGGGGACACAGATCAGAGTTCAGAGCTGCTGAGCCAGCTGGAACCTGCAGGACAGGGCATCAGAAAGGAGGAGTTCCAGAGCCCTACCCAGAGCTACCACCCTTAAGTCTTTGGCTGAAAGCTAAGCTGCACATGTGAAGGCCAAGGTTCCATAAGGCTGGCAGAGACTAGTTACTGGGGCGTTCTGACCTGATACCGAGATTTGGAGGTTTGTACAGTGCTGGAGACACCGGAGCTCTGAGCAGCCAGAGTGCAAAGACCTCAATGAACATCCTAGGCATGCAGCTGAGGCATCAAAAAGCCCATGTCTTAGGAGTAGGGCTACTCTAGATCTGCCTGAAAAAGACTAAAATCAGGCCTTGGTGGAATTAAACTGATCTGCCAGTACTGTCTACTAGGAAAAAACTCAATATTCTATAAAAACAACAAAATCAACTTTTCACAACAAAGCACCTATAATGTCCAGCATACAACGACAAATTACTAGACAAGAGAAGCAGGAAAATGTGACCCATAACGAGGTAGGAAAACCGTCTAAAAGCAAAATAGATCAGAGATGACAGAGATGCTGAATTAATGCGAAGAAGAGCATATACTGTATACACGGCGACGCCGGCGCTCAGCATCTCCCACCACGTGTCTAAACCGCCTCGGGTTTACGCTTGCACGTGTGTTTACTGCCTTGGCGAGGCAATCCTCATCGGAAAATCTTTGTGCTGCTTCCTGTGAACACAGTCCAGTGTGACAGAACTTCTTTGGAAATGGTTTAGAAGAGCAGAGGGAGAGGGAAAGAGCTGAAGATACATTCTCTTTTTTTGCCGTGTAAGTTGGAGGGGTTTATGTTTAAATGCACTTCACCACGAGCAACGGTATGGTGCTTTCACCCAGAACGGTCTGGGACCATGGTAATGGCCTTTCACCCCATGTACCACTGTGGGGTGGGAGGAGGGGACAGCAAGTTTAGGACATTAAACTGGAAAATAAAAGTGTATTTAAAAATACAAAGAGGCAGGTAACAGGTGGTTCTGGGGGACAGGCTCGGTTCACTCCTACCGTTCCTTGTTGATAAAAGTGAGGGGCCAGCTCCAATAACCAAGCAGATTCAATGGCGGTCACATCTCTCATGTAATACTTGGAGGTTTGGATAACTTCATTGTAGATAACCCTGAAACAAGAAGAAAACATGAGCTAATTTCCTACATCTTATAATGAGAGTCAGAACCACAACAATCAGAGATGATGAGTTTTTTCCCCTTTACCTATTTTTTTTTTTTTTTTTTTTGCGGTATGCGGGCCTCTCACTGTTGTGGCCTCTCCCGTTGTGGAGCACAGGCTCCGGACGCACAGGCCTAGCGGCCATGGCTCACGGGCTTAGTTGCTCCGCGGCATGTGGGATCCTCCCGGACCAGGGCACGAACCCGTGTCTCCTGCATCGGCAGGCGGATTCTCAACCACTGCGCCACCAGGGAAGCCCTCCCCTTTACCTTTAACGTGTTTCTATCTATTCCGTGGGCCAGGCACTACACTAAACAAATGCATTCGTGCTGCTCACTTAAGCCTCATGACCTGAGTGGAGGGCACCAGTGTGTCCGTTTTACAGAGGAGACTCTCAGCACAGGACTCTCTGGATCCTTATGCTTTTATTTACAGAACTCTGAACAGAGCCTAATGTATTAGAAAATGCAGAAACAGAAGCAAAGGCTCACTGATTCTGAAAGGAGCTGGGAATTAACTGTAAAGAGACACAAGGGAACTTTCTGGAGAGATGAAAGTACTCTATATCTTACTAGGAGTATGGGTTACGTGGGGAACACAGTTGTCAATACTCTTTCGATCTATATAAATTATACTTCTATAAAATAGGCTTGCCTGAGGCTCAGGTAACAGACACCAAAGAGCCAAGAAGGTAATTTAAATCCCCAGATTTTAGGAGTGCATATATTAATATACATATCAGTTTCCAGGGACTTCCCTGGTGGTCCAGTAGTTAAGACTCCGCACTTCCACTGCAGGGGGCATGGGTTCAATCCCTGGTCGGGGAACTAAGATCCCGCATGCCACACCATATGGCCAAAAAAAAAAGAAAAAAAGATATCAGTTTCCAGAGCAAGTATTACCTCCTCCCTGAAGCAGCCAGCCCTGACTCCCTGGCACATGAAGTGCCAACCTCAGCCACCTATCAAATACACCCCTCTATCAAAGTCTTTCTCCCCAGGTACTGGAACCCATCTGTGTCTGTCAGGCTGTGGGCTGGGACCTGAACTCCTCTCTGCACAACTGTGCCCAGAGCAAGGATAGAGCACCTAGTCCGTGGGTGAACATGAATGTTTGCTGAGTGGATGAGTGAGCAGAGGAATAAGACCACTGGCTTAAAGGGATCCTTGATAGAGCAGAAATTCTATAGCCGATCACAGTAGAACAAAGTCAGCAAACGTGGACTGGGCGCCTGTACTCCAGGCGCCAGGGACCCAGAGACGAATAAGAACTAGGCCTTGACTTCAACACACTTACAAGGCAGAGGAGCAGGAAGGGGCTTACCAGCGGGGCGGCTTCTCTGCGTAGAGGACCGATGCAGGGTGGATGTGCAATTCATGATCATCACGGATGGTCCTTGGGAAGCAGAACAATTTTGTCTCAAGTACATTTTAAACACTTACAGCAAGACCTTCCCACAGACGCGTTCAACGTCATCAAAAATGCATGCAGGTTGTACTTCACACAAACGAAACTATTCTCTCCATCTTCTCTTGTGCACTTTATGATCCCCCTCCCCCGCTATCACTCTAGAAATCAAGAATAAATCACGCAGAAAAGGGAGAAGAAAAGCAACACATGGACATTCAAAAAAATAACCGAGGGCTTCCCTGGCGGCACAGTGGTTGAGAGTCCGCCTGCCGATGCAGGGGACGCGGGTTCGTGCCCCGGTCCGGGAAGATCCCACGTGCCGCGGAGCGGCTGGGCCCGTGAGCCGTGGCCGCTGAGCCTGCGCGTCCGGAGCCTGTGCTCCGCAACGGGAGAGGCCACAACAGTGAGAGGCCCGCGTACCGCAAAATAAATAAATAAATAAATAAATAACCGAGAAATACATTGCTCCGCCTATGTTTATGTTTATCTTCTGTAGGTTCTCTTTCAAAAATTTCCTTGAGGACAGAAATAATATATACTATTACATCTATAAACTTTTCCATTAAACAGGTTAAATAGTAAAGATAAACAGTAAAGATTGTCTAATGGGGGAGATTATAATAGGAGAAAAAAAGAAAGCTCAATATTGGACTATCCACTTCTCTGAGATAATATTTCAAATTGCAACTCAGACTTGATTCAATTTAATTCAAAAAATATTTACCATGCACACAACTATTGGTAAGATGAGCTCACAAGAGAACCTTTATGGATTAGGATGCTGCTGCCCAAACCATAATTACAGAGTGCTTCTGTGGGTGCCAGGGACCTATGTGTCAGGCAAGTGCCTCAAGGCCGTGACCCAGCTCATCTCTGGCACTGAAATAAAGCCAGCGCCTGGGGTCCCGGCTGTCCTATCAGATGACTGCCACTGAACTTTGTCTCAAAGGGACCAACCACCACGAAGCCTATTAGGTAGCCTGTATTTTTGTTGAGGACACTGGCGAAAGAATTCTGTAAATGCTAGTAGAAGTTGCTAATTAATACTCTTGAGGAGAGCGGGGCAATCAGATGACAACAAAATAACGGCACTCACTGGAGAAGATCACAGGCCTCTCCAGAGCTGCCTCAAACAGGAGGGGGAGCTCATACAATGGTCAACAGAATCATGATACTGATAGGCTAGACTACTTGGCCTGGAATAACAAACAGAACACACTAGAGACAAATGTAAAGTGCTATACTGAGGATCAAACAGTCAGCTTCTAGGATAACAGATGGAGGAGACCTGGCTGCCAAAAAAAAAAACAAAGGAGCCCAACGCAACTCTGGGCTCATTAACAAAGCCCCGTGTCCGGGACGGGACATCATGGTGACTGCAGGATCACAGGACTGTCATATGTTCTGAGGGGAAAAAGCTAATGACAATATATGGAGGAAATCCAAAGACAAGCTGGGGAGAAAGCCTTTTGACTGCTCCCTTATTAAAGAAGGGATCGTCATGATCACTGCACTTTAAACCGGCTACAATGAAGTTATGAGACTAAAACGAGCTCAGAAAAGACAGACTAAAAATAACAATTCAAAGAACTGGAAAGATTCAGTTAGAGAAAAGAGGCCTAAACTATGTGTTAGCTTTTACCACATTTGAATATCCTAGAGGTTATTGGAGGGCATCAATGCTCAGTGATTTTTCTATGCCTAGAAAATGGAACTGGAAGAGACAGGCTGAAGTCTGTAGCAGTGGGAGGGGTGGCCAGCACATGAAGAAATACTTGCCAACATTCAAATGTGGCCACTATCTATCTGGGTAGCTGCAGTTCTGCAGATCTCGAAAAACATCAGGAACTGCCCAAGGGCAAAAGTAACTTCTCCAGGAAAGATCATCTTTAATAGTTCTCTCTGGTCCTATTATTCTCTGATTAGAATGGAAATATTACCAGCTTCCAGACTTGTAACTGTCATCCTCCTACAACATGTAGATGGGCTGAGTATTTGAGAATCATTTCCATAAAGTTAAGACATTTCACTTAAAGCTATACAGCTAACCTCAATGCATCTTTAGGAAGAGGCATGACACAAATAAAGAAAAGTGATTTAATTTCTCTACTTGCCCTGCATGTCACCTTGCTATGGGGTCTGGATTAGTTTTTATAAGATTTCAATGCCTTAAGTGACTTCACAAAAGACTTCACAAAATATCATGTTACCTATAAGCTCCAGTAGAATGAAACCTCGCGGCATTTGCAAAAAATCCGGAAACAATGCACCTCAGAACCGGATCTGGATCACCTACACAAGGTAGCAAACAGAGCGATGGGTGAGACTTCTTCTGCCCTATGCTCTGTGTGCTCAGGCCTGTGCCGTGAGGCCCATCCCAGGCTGCTTCGAGCTACCTCGCAACCATCTCCTGGACGGGTCCCAGCCCCACGCTTCCCAGTGCTGGACACCTGCCCTGGCACCATCTACGGAGGTCTCCACCCTCCCACAATGGCTGCTGAAGGAAATACGCTGGACTGTTCCCTTAACCTGGGGCCCCCAACCCCTCTCCGGGCCACAGACGACAAGACCAAGGCTGAGCACCAGAACCTACAGAGCACTCCACAGGCTGGCCAGTGACCTCGGAACTCCCTTTTGGGAGAGCATTTTACAGGAATGATGTTCCTTCCATAAGACACAACCTGGGACACTAGCACTACAATATTATTTCTGTGGTTATAGCTACAGTTTGTAATTCTTCAAAATTTTCAAACATCTCATTTTAATTGGTGGCTGTGTTGCTATAGTTAACATCTTCCAAGGATAAAGCCTGCCCATTCATTAGATGATTTCCACAGGATATATCCAAATTATTGTACAAAACGATAATGTCATCTATATGGCTTATGATACGTATTTCATCAATTC
Source organism: Kogia breviceps (assembly GCF_026419965.1). Taxonomy (NCBI): domain Eukaryota; kingdom Metazoa; phylum Chordata; class Mammalia; order Artiodactyla; family Physeteridae; genus Kogia; species Kogia breviceps. The sequence continues at coordinate 20,416,090 of NC_081323.1, forward strand.
TAAGACCCACCCTTTTTTATACTTTAACTCACTGAAATCAGGACAGCAATTGTATTATAATTGGCAGCATTTTTTTCTTTCTTAGTGATACATAAAATAATGGTGTGTCTTACAAATGATGGTGTCTTGGATCCAATAAAATATAGTACATTGGTAAATAAGTACCCAAAAGGTGGTATAATTTACAAAGCCGTCAACAATGCATAAGAATGTTGGTTTCACTGCATTCTTACCAGCAATGTTCTAGCAAAAAGGTAGGTACCCCTTCTTTTATTGTACATTTATTTGATTACTGTCTGTATTTCTTCTTTTGTGAATTTTCCATTCCATTCCTTTGCCCACTTATCAACTTGGAAACTAGTGGGTTTTTTTTTTTTTTCTTAATATGTTAAACAGGGAATTCCCTGGCAGTCCAGTGGTTAGGACTCTGTGCTTTCACTGCCAAGGGTGCGGTTCAATCCCTGGTTGGGGAACTAAGACCCCATAAGCCATGCAGTATGGCAAAAAAAAGCTAGAACATTATTTAAAAATATGTTAAATAAACTCATTCTGTCATCAAGTTTTAAAATTTTTATCTCATATCTGCTGAAAATATTTTTCACTGTTTGCTTTCTTTAACATCTAGAAGTTTTAAATTTGCATGTAATTTATTGAATTTCCATGATTTTCTCTATTGTTCTTCAGCACAGAACTGATAAATCTCAAATCTACATTTCTAACCACAATTTGATCCTAGATTCAGTCCCTTCTCTCCAATTGCCCAAAAGAAATTTCTATGTAGAACGTGTATTGTTATCAGGATGATATCACTTCCAAGGGGTAAAAATGGGCTCTTGAGAGCAGGGTAGTAGGGAATCTTAGATATTACAATGATTGTGGCCCTCCAGAGCTCAACCTTATCTTACAAAATCTTATTCCTTAGTATTTAACTTCTCTCGTTAGGAAGAGCTGAAATTCAATGTAACTTTTCTCCTGGGTGAGGGGTTCGATAGGGACAGAGTAAAGGGACAAAGGAGGTGATTAAATAGTTAAGCCTACTAGGGGACTGTAAGTAGAGAAAAAGTTGGGAGACCCCCTGTAAGTTAATGATCACTCAAGAAAGCAGGTTTGCTTAACCACAAAACCAAGCCGGCTTGCTTAGCAACAAAACCGTGCAACAGAAGCATGAGACATGCCCCGAAACAATAAAACAATGGTGGAATGAGACCCACATCCTGCCCAGTGAGCCCAGTACGTTAGTGATTCCTAGGACATGCTTCTCTGTGCACACTAAAAACAAAAACGTTAAGGACAGGTGACATTATACGGAAACCTGAGATGATTTACCCTATTTTAGTATACGTTACCGCCGTTTTGCTCATTTCCACTGCGCCATGACAGTCCCGGTTCCACCACGTAGGGACAAGAAAACTCCCTCACCCGACATGGAGGAGGAGCTGATGATGGAAGCTTGACGTCTACTCAAGAATGAGGAAGAAGGTGGTCTCCTCCCCCTCCCCACTCTTCCTTTGATTATAAAACTGTAGCCCACTAAGTTCTCGGCGTGGCAGCCTCTCGCCCGCCTGCTTGTAAGCCTCACAAGTGTCCTATTCTGATAAATCACTTCTTATCTATCACTTTGCCTCTCACTGAATTCTTTCTGTGCTGAGACATAAAGAACCGGAGCTCCTCGGAGCCCCCCAAGACACATTTCTGCTGTTTCAGGTTGACAATGAAGAAGAGGTTAAGAAACAAAGATGCAGATGCACCTTGTCCTCTATCTGCTGGGCGACAGGTGCTTGACCGGCTTCTCTCCAGTTAGGTGCCCCCGTGAGCTTCCTGTTTCTATTGATGACACCAACGTTACCCAATCACCCAGGTTTCAACTCTTCCCTCTCTTGTGAGCTTGGTCATCCATCAATACTCTCTGAGCATCTTATAGGCTCCTCTCTCCCAGCACTTGTCTCCACAGTCCTCCCTGCCTAGCAAGCCCTTTGCCACTGGTTTCTAATTCAACCAGTAAACTCAACTGGACTTCTGCCACCACTCGCGGCCCACTGTGAGGCCTCCCAGGTCAGAGCCCCAACCTGGATTCCTTCTTGCCCGCGTTCCTACTAGAGCCCCCACTGCTGTCCGCCACGGTCACTCAAACGTCTACTCCCGTAGCTTCTAAGACAACTGATAATCTCATACTGCTGCAGCGGGTCTCTGTAGGAAACTCTCCCTTCACTGCACTGTTTCCTGAGAGTAAGAACCATGTCTTCGTCATCATGTAATTAGTTGCTCTTAATATAAAGGCAAAATAAAGCTCTGGAATAAAACTGCCTGAGTTCTGATTCCACTGTACGCTCACTGCGTGGGACCTTCGTGCAGCAAGTCACTCGTCGCCTGAGCCCACTTTTCTCATCTGTAGAATGGGGGTAACAGCAGCGCGTGTTTCACTGGAGTGTCGTGAGCACTAAACGAATTCACGTATGAAAACACCCACGACACTGCCAGGCCTACTACAGGCGCTTCAGAAATGTCAGTGAGCGCTAGTGGTGCTGAGAGTGCGGTTGAGGGCCTGGCACCCAGGAGGTGCTCGAAAGACAATTGCTGAACGGCTGAGCAGACACATCACCCCCTCAACAGTCTGAGCCACACAGACCTGGCTTCGCTGGTTGCCAGCTGTGTGGTCCTGAACTTAAATTAACTTCTCCCTGGGACCTAACAACTCCTCTGTAAAATAAGGATAACATCACCCACACCTCAGAGTAGGAGAGTGAGTAGAGAATATTAAGTAGAACCCCTGCCGTGGTGTAACCTAGTGTGTCCTCAGTGGTCACTGTCACTACTAGAGGCCAGAAACTGTGTCTTACACAACACTTCCATCTTTTACCCCAGTGCCTGCCTAGGCTAAACACACGGCCCTTGCTTTAGTAATACCTGTAACTGAAAATAAAATGCAGTTTATGTGGAATGGCCATAAATGTTGTCCACTTAAAAGTCATCTTTCTTGGGCTTCCCTGGTGGCGCAGTGGTGGAGAATCCGCCTGCCGATGCAGGAGACACGGGTTCGTGCCCTGGTCCGGGAAGATCCCACGTGCCGCGGAGCAACTAAGCCCGTGAGCCATGGCCGCTAGGCCTGCGCATCCGGAGCCTGTGCTCCGCAACGGGAGAGGCCACAACAGTGAGAGGCCCGCATACCGCAAAAAAAAAAAAAAAAAAAAAAAAAGTCATCTTTCTTGCAAAGCCTACCTGGGATAATCGACCATGTAATGTACAATGATGTGATTGTTAATGATTCTTAAAGTGTTGTCAGGGCTTGTTAAATTTTTCCCCAAGAATAGCCCTCAGAAATAAAAATGGACCTCCTTGGGGGAAAATATGCTACTCTCACATGCGGCTTTTCACCAACACGGGCAATTCAAAGCATGAACCCGGTGTGGGTCCAGAGTACACTGTGCTGCCTCACACCAGCCCAGCCTAAGAACTCCAAGAATGCTACTACAGAGGGGCGTCAATGGTGGTGACAGTGTATTCTTACCTTCACTGGATTTCTTGGGCACTTGAAACTTGACAAGAAGCTTTTTCAATTGCTCCCTCACTGTCACGGCTCTGACGAGACCCTTGTAATTCAGGAAATGCTCCTGACACCACTGGGAGTTCTTGTTGTGCTACAGGACAACCCAGATAGAGGGAGGGTGAGAAGAGCACAGGAAAGGTCTCAACTGAGGCTACGTGGTGGAGGTCATTCATGTCTCTGCCCCCGCTTGCTTACTCAATGGGACAAGATCTGCAGATCGTAACGGGCCCTCGTTTGCCCCAGCTCTCTAAACAGACGTTGACCACCGTGCTCAGCACCTGACTGCTCTCCGATCTCACTCTCTGCGCTAAAGGGCAAGTGAGAACTGAGTGACAAGCAGAATTGTTTTCGATCTTAAATACCCAAGGGAGTGGCCAGCTACCAGACAGAACCCCTTCCCTGCAGTTCTTTGCAAATCAATGTTCCCTCTCTGGCCGGCTTGAATTGATCACTTTGACAACAGGCAAGTAATACGACACTTGCCAATTTAGAAATAATTTGCAAATTACTATTATTTAATCCCCAAAGTATGATTTTTCTATCAACAGTACTTAGTTTTGTTCTATATTCTGAAGTATGATCATTATATCCTAAATTATTGCTGTGGGAATGTACCTCTGAAATTATAAGCCAGGGAGGAAGGTGTTTTTATGTAAGAAAATATAATTCAAAGAGGACTTTCCCAGAAGGCAACTATAGAATAATGCACTGTAGCCCTGGACCCGCTTTCTCCTGGTAGAGGAAGCTGGAAATGGTGCACCGCTTTTGCACAAATCAATTTTAAGCAACTTAATCCACAATTAATAATCTCAATAAGAGATTCGGTTTTCTGAAAACTGTTCATTAACTAAATAATCTCGCTTCAAATCTCTGGGAAAACAAAAACTTAGTATTTCTCCCCTTCTAAAAGAAATTATTTAAGAAGTAAAGACAAGATACTGAACATCTGAAATGTCTCATTTCCCCCTTAACATCCTTTCCTTTATATAAGAAGTTTATATATTGTTTTCTTTTCTCATTGTTTTCATCATCATTAGATCTCTCTTTTTAGCAATTTTTAGTGAGGACTTCAAGCTGTATTATTTGCTCCTAGTTTTACAGACTACTAAGAACAACAAAAATTACCATCACCATGGCTAAATCTGGGTAGGGTATGTAAGTATACGTGGATCCCCGACTAAATGTCTTCTCACAGCTTGTCTGGCAGCTGGAGCAGTGGTGGCTGTGTGAAATCTCAAACTCACGTAGACAGCTTTGAAGATTCAAGACCACAAGTTGCTCTCAGCCTCATTTATTTGCAGAAAATATATCAGAACTTCCTACTACTCAAATGTCAGACAGTGTTGTCCAGGAACATGGGGTGGGTGTGAGACGGAGTGAGGAAAGGGTGAGCCAAGGAAGGCCGAGCCTCTGACCCACTGCTGGGGGCCAGACGGCTATGCAGGGGAAGCAAGAAACCATCGTGGATTAGAAGTTCTGGCAATAATCTAATAGGAAAATAGAGGCCCGTTGGCCATTCTTTTATAAACTACACTTCCGGAATCCTTGCCCCTAGCTCACTCGCAGTGGACGGGCGCGTGGGGGGGGCCTTTTGAGTGGCAGCCGTGCTTACCTTGATGAATGCTTCATACACATTGAGCATGGTAAGATGATCGCCCTCCTCCACAGCAAATTTCCGGTGCACTCGAATCTGGAGAGAATAAACACAATGTTTAGAAGTTGACTCTTCTGAGCCTCTTGTCCTGGAGGCAACATTACACAAAGAATAGCTCACGGCTTGTAGAGTCAGGAAGACCTGGTTTAAACCCATCCTGACTCTGACCTTTCCTGAAAGACCTCAGATTGGTCACCTAACCTTTCTCAGCCTCAATTTCCTTATCTAGAAAATTGGAATATTAAACTTGTGTATCAAGACTGCTATGGGATTAAGATAATCCACCATAAAGTACCTGGCACAGGTGTTAGATAAATGACAGTGCTCTTGTCCCTCTCCTCCTCTATCCAGTCAGTATCTTCTCTTTCAGAAGAACTCCTCCCAGCCCCTGATAGAAGGTAAGCTCCAGAAGGGCAGGAGGCCGGCTGTCTGGAGCATGGAAGACACTCTATATTCCTAAGCCACCACGAGCTGTGCAGTCCTTTCAGACCCAGTCCCTAAGTTTTTCTTTCTGTGAGATCCTGGGCAATGCCATCTGCTCCCGTGGGTTCAAGGAACGGCGTATCCAATATATATACAAGTACACAAATACATTTATTGACTTCAGAATTTGCTCCTTGTATCAAATACCACATAATTCACCTTCCTTCCATTCATTCAGTAACAGATATTTCCTGAGCACCTACTATAGGCCAGGCACTGTTCTATGCATTTGGGATATAACGGTGAATGTGACAGTGGTGGGAGAAAAACAACAAACAGGATAAATAAGCAAAATATATAGTATGGTAGGTGGTAAGAACAGCTAGAGGAGAGAAATAAAGCAGTGGCAGGGGACGGAGACGGGAGGGGTATATGTTGCAATTTTAGATACAGTGCTTAGAACTTCACTTTCCTCGTCTTGAAAATGAATTTGCCTGTCCTGAGGTAGGACTGTTAGAAAGGCTAACAGAAAAGCAAACAAACAACAGAACCATCCAGGCACGAAAACTTCGTAACCTGCAGCTATGCAACTGTCAGGGAAGATGGTAACGGTCCATAAGGAAGTTTCTCGCCTCCCTGCTCTCCGCTTCTGCTTCTCGACTCTTCCAGCAGGAACCGGCTCTGAGCTCATCTTGGGCCTCCCTCCATCAGGACGCCTCGCTTCCCCGGTGCTCTTCAATAGTGTAATTTCTCCTTCACAGTCTTTCCAGCGTTCACCCTTCTAGTTGTCACAGATGCCTGGGCCTTTGGGAGGGCCTTGTCAGCAGCTTGACTTGCCCAGCCTGCTGTGCCCCGGCACTGACTCCTTATATCACTAACGTGCCCACCAAGGTTGCTCTCAGAGCAGCCTTTTAAAAAAAAAAAAAAACTTCCCTTAGAAAGTCAGTAGGACAATGGTTAAGATTTGGGGCTTTGGACTGTGAAAGGCAACTCCATCAATTCTGGCTGTGCAACCATGCATAAGTTACCTAACTTTTCTGTGCCTCCGTCTCTAAAACTGACGATAGTAGTACCTCCCTCCCAGGTCCATGGTGAAGATAAAATGACATGACTCACGTAAAATGTTTGGCACGTCAGGCACGCAGTTAACCCTCAAAACATAAGCTGCTCTGTCACCAGCAGCTCCTGGGCCATTTTAACAAAAGAAAGTGCAAAGTGAGCGAGACTCGAATGAACCGTCGGACTTACAGCCTGAGACTTCTGGTTTGAGGGGACCACAAAGACATTCTGGATCTGCATCATGGCGGCAATGCTTAGAATTTCCTGAGAACAGCCAAAATTTCCTATAAACCAGAAAGCATGTTTGATTTCAAACATACGACGTGTCAGTGAGAAGTAAAAGATGTTTTCTGACATTTTCCTTACACCACATTGTAAACTAAGATCATCTATTTACACATAGCTTGATTTTTAAAGCTTGTAACATATAAACACTTCACCCTGCCAAATGGGATGTCCTATACATGGTCCAGATGGAAGGAGGCCTGGAAGGACCCCACTCCGCGGGGGCCGCACCGAGGGACTCTGCCGTGAGGCTCAATGGGGGCCAGCATGGCCCCATCACTGGGGCAGGTCAGCTCCACACCTGCTCCTACTCAATGTGGACACCTAGAATCCTGGCAGAAAGCCTGAGAGGGAGAAGGGGCGGGGAATACGGGGGCTGTGTCCCTCGTGCTGTCCCTCTGTTCCTGGACCCTTCTAAGAGGTGGCCTCCCTCTCGGCAGGGCCCGTTTCACCCGGCAAGCCCGAGGCATAACTAGACCAGGGAAGCACGCTATGGGATGCAGCTGCTGCCACCTGGACACGGAGTCTGCGGCAATGAGCCCCCCCGGGGCGTTAGACAGAGAGCGCGAACGGCGCCGCATGCTCCCTGCAGCTTCTGGCCTCGTGAGTGACCTACTTCCCCAGCCCCACGCTTAGAATCCTGCTTCTCAGTGTAAGCCTGGTTGCTCCAAAACACAGTTACAGCTAACTTTCACCATGCTTAGTCTGACATACAGCTTGGTCTATTGCCAGAGAATATAAAGTTAGACAAAAGTAAGAAACAATGAGTATTTCCCTTCCCTAGGCTCTGGGGGGGTGGGGAGCACAGGGAAATGTGTGACAAACCACAGTCTCTAGAGCAGCGGTCCCCAACCTTTTTGGCACCAGGGACTGGTTTCGAGGAAGACAATTTTTCCACTGGCGGGGGGCAGGGGGCGTTTCAGGCGGGAATGCGAGCGATGGGGGGCGGCAGACGAAGCTTCCATCGCACGCCCACCCCTCACCTCCTGCTGTGCGGCCCAGTTCCTGACAGGCCGCAGACTGGTACCAGTCCGTGGCCTGGGGGTTGGGGTCCCCTGCTCTACACGATTTTGACTTCTAAGTATTAGAAGATCTCCAGGTTATACACTTTTATCCCTTAACTCATATTCTCACAAAAATCTGAAGGTGTCAGAGAAGCTGGGACCCTTGTGCCTTGGTGGTGGGAATACAAAATGGTGCAGCCACTGTGGAAGACGGTGCGCTGATTCCTCAAAATATTCAGATGATCTAGCAATTCCACTCTCAGTATACACCTCAAAGAAGTGAAAGCAGGGACTCAAACACATACTTGCACACCCATGTTCACAGCAGCATTATTCACAATAGTCAAAAGGTGGTGGCTCCCTGGGTGTCCACCAACAGATGAATGGTCTATCCATATAATGGGATATTATTCAGCCTTTAAAAAGAAATTCTGACACGTGCTACAACATAAATGAACCTTGACGACATTATTATACCAAGTGAAAAAGTCAGTCACAAAAGGACAAATATTGTATGATTCTACTTCTATGAGGTTCCTAGAATAGTCATATTTCATAGAGACAGAAGGCAGAACTGTTGCTGCAGGGGCTGGGGGAGGACAGAAAGGGGAGTTAGTGCTCAATGGGTACAGAGCTCCAGTTTGAAAAAAATGAAGAAGTTCCAGAGACAGATGATGGTGGTGGTTGAATAATAACGTGAATGTACTTAATGCTACAGAACTGTACACTCAAAAATGATTAACATGGTAAATTTTATGTTCTGTATGTTATACCATAAATTTTTTTTAAATCCCTGTTAAAAAAAAAATCAGGTGTCTGTACTAGACCCACAGGAAACAAATAAAAGTGTTAACTAAATTAATGACTACTGACCTTGAATCACGAGTTAGCCACGTGCCCCAAACCTTAGATGAAAGCTCCTTCACTGCTCAAAATGTACTGTGCTCTCTTCCCCAGGGTGCACAGAATTTGGGAAACAACTCGCAGACAAAATAAAATCAACGAGGACTGTTGGTCTCCACCTACCTGATTCAAGCAGCATTTTTGCAAACATGGGATTCAAAGGAAACTCTGCTATTCTCATGCCAAGCGGCTCAGTTAGGCGACAGTCTTTGTCCAGCCCTGCCGTAAGAACAGCAACAAAAAGCAGAAGGCATGTACCATGGTGCTGGAAGATGCACAGTTGTTGGGAGAATAAAAGATGATGTATGCTAAACAAAGGTATCCAACCTCAACCTGACCCAGAGTGCTGTTACAATAAAAGAAGAAAAGATTTCCTCAGTGCTCTTGAATGCTCAATTTTGAAAAACTGATACTTCTGATGGCCTCTATGCAAGGACTTAATTGTAAGGAAATGGCCTCAGCCTCCTCCTGCTCCCACCCTCCCCTGGTCCCACTCCTCCCCAGAGACTGCCCTTCCCAAGGGACCGACAACCAGACAGTGCCAAACACAAAGGGCACTTTCCTCAGGGTCCCCAGCAGCCTTTGAATCTGCTGACCACAGCTCCCTGCAAACACTCTTCCCCAGCTTCCATGATTCCCCACTCCCCTGCTTCTCTGCCACCTCTCCTGCTGTTCTCTCTGCATCACCTCTGGACCTTTATCCATGGCCAATTTCTGAGAGGCCACAGATGTCCCAGGCCTCTCAGAAATTTGTGAGCAATTACAAAGCTGATGACTATGAGTCTAAACACACGCCCGGCTCTCTCTTTGGTGCCAACACCAGAGCTCTTTATCCAATTGCCTCCCGGGCCGTTTGCTGAACTGGGCTGACTCCTTCAATTCCTCACATCCATCCTCGCCTCTTTACCAATAGCCAATTTTCAGGTAGTGTATTCCCAAGATAGAGACTCTCGTTTTACTATGGTTTAGACTATTCCCAAGATGGAGCATTAAAACACCTGCTGCAGGGCTTCCCTGGTGGCGCAGTGGTTGAGAGGCCGCCTGCCGATGCAGGGGACACGGGTTCGTGCCCCGGTCCGGGAAGATCCCACGTGCCGCGGAGCGGCTGGGCCCGTGAGCCATGGCCGCTGAGCCTGCGCGTCCGGAGCCTCTGCTCCGCAACAGGAGAGGCCACAGCAGTGAGAGGCCCGCGTACCACAAAAAAAAAAAAAAAAAAAAACACCTGCTGCAGACCTCAGGGCAAGACAGAAAAGGTCATTTCTCTTCTGTTCCCACATAATCATCTCTTTGAAGGTGATAATTCAGCTTATAAATAAATTTAAGTTGGGTGTTTTCCTCTACCTTTTCCAGCTTAGTTAGAGCAGTGAAGACATTTAAAATATTTTAAATTTCGTTCTGTTTGGAGGAAAATCAGTCCAAATGAAAAACTTCTAAATAGTGGATATTCTCTCATACACATTTCAGATTATCCCAGGAGACTTTGCTTTCAAGTTCCTATCACATGCTTGAGAACAGAGGATGGAAACCTTTTCTGGCATATGCTCACTCAGGGCTGATGTGATATAGATCCTAAAGGCCTTTTAAATCACTGAAGATTTTTTTAATCAATAATTGGCTATTCCTCCACAGGAAGGTATCATAAATATAATGAAGATGGACCCCTACCTCACCCTATACAAAAAAAATTAACTCAAAATGGATCACAGACCTACTAAATGTAAGAAGTAAAACTATAAAAACTCTTCAGAGAAAACCTAGGAGAGATCTTCATGCCCAAGGATTAGGAAATGATTTCTTAGGTAAGACACCAAAAGCACAAGCAATGAAAGAAAGAATACATAAACTGAACCACATAAAAACTTAAAACTTTTGTATTACCAACAATACCATCAAGAAAGTGAAAAGCCAACCCACAGAATGGGAGGAATATTTACAATCACAGATCTGATAAGAAACGTGTATCCAGTATATATAAAGAACTCCTCCAACTCGATAATGAAAAGACAACACCCCAAGTAAAAATGAACAAAGGATTTGAATAGACATTTCTCCAAAAAAGCACTGAATTGTACATTTTAAATGGGTAAATTATACAGCATATGAATTATACCTCAATAAAGACACTGAGAACCAAATTTAAAAAAGAGAGAAAGAAAGAATCTCAAAGAACAAAACCTCCACTGAAATTTAATACTGAAGTGGATATTATATTCACCTGAGGCAACATTCACAGAAAAGACACAAACTTCCTGAAGAGGTAAATTCAGGCCACAGTTTTCTCTATCTTAAGGTAAATACCACATTTTCAGACAAGAGAATAGAAGTTCCTCCATAACGTGGTGTTTCCTTGCCCAAACAATACCACAGCCTGGTATGCTACCCAATTCTCCACAGGGAACTCCAGCAGTGGAAGGAAGGGGAGTTAGGGAGAGAACACAGAGCCAGATTTCAGAATGGGGTCGAGGGACAGAGAAAAAGGCCCAGAGAGGTAACATGTGAAATACTGGTAGAGAATCTTCCAGAGGTCTCTTGGAAGTGTAGCTGTGGCGATGGTTATTCATAGCTTCTGATGTACTGACAGGCTTTATAAATTCATTGTCACGACTGGACTTCATTAATCACGGTCCCACCTTCTTATTTGGATGAGCTTACGTGTCACTAAGAGGATCATACATATAGAGGAAGAATCAATCCCAGCCTTGAAGATACTAAGAGCCCTAGAGTGAATACAACCTAACTAATATCACATATTAATAAGCAGATAAGAAAACACAGAATAAAAGACAGGCATACCTCCCAGAGCATAGAGTAACTCCAACGCCTGAACCATCGACTGTGCTGGAGGGGGCTGTAAAAAAACACAAAAACCCTCCTAAGTTAACTTCATCAGGTAACAGCCATAATAATGTGACTTTCCTGCTCGATCCACTCTTCTCTCTAACATGCCCCAGACTTCCCAACCTCCAGGCTTCTGCTCTTGAAATGTCCTTCCTCTCCCTCCCAGCACCCTTAGTACTATTTTCTCTTTAATCTCAGCTTGACTAAACATTTCCTTCGAAGCTTTCCCTCATGCTCCCCTCCATCAGAAGCGATGGGTTCTTACCTTGAACTACGTCTTTGCTTTCTTTCCCTAAACTCTCATCAAACATTTCTAATTTTTACTTCGTGTCTCAGACTTCTAAGAAGCCCCATGATACTGCAGTATTGGTGGATGATTCACCTTGGCATCACCCACAGCCCTACCCCAGGCCCTGCCTCTGGGGGGTAACTGACATCGGTTAAATTTGAATTCCTGAAAAGAGAATGCTAGACAATTTGAAGCTGAGCAAAGCTGATATCGTGACCTTCAGTCGGAGTCTCTGGATCCTTACTATGTTCTTTCCTGCCACACGCCTTTACTGAGCGTCTACTAAGTACCAAGCATCGTTACTATCGCCCTCTAAATTATTTCATCTATAAGCCACATAATAAAATTATAGTCCTTTTGCAAACTGCGTAGTGTTTTTTTTCCTTAAATGCATTCCCAACACATGTATTTTAAGTATCACGCTGTTTTAGCTCAATTTTACAGATGAGGAAAGTGAGTAACAAAAAGTAAAAGACATTTGAACAAGATCCTGGAGGCGGTTGGTGGCAAGGTCAGAATTCAGAGTCAGGTCTCATTCTTTCCACTCTACCCCACCCACTGACCGCCAAAGAACAAAGCTGTGCTTCTCAAAGTTGTGCTGACTGCACGCACACACAGAGGAGGGTAGGAACGAGACCTGATTCACTATACACTGGGGATTCAACAAATCACTGTTGACTAAATCATGTAATTGATTCACTAGCCTTTCCTCAGTGCCCACGACATCCTACTTTATTTACTAAGAGGCAACATACACACAGCACCTAAACAGAGGAGCTTAACCCCTCTGGGATCTTTTATTACACTGAGATTACATGAATAATGGATAGCTCAAGCACTGAATGTGGTTCTGAATAATTACAGAACAAAATGGACAGGCTCTCTTCGACTCCTTTCAATCTTTGGCCCTGTTTCCAGTCAATCACCAAGCCCGATGAATTCTGCTCTTTGAATTCATCATCAATCAAAACAACCCACACCTTTACCCGTCCCCTTCTCCAATCACATCCAGAGTATTTTCACCTCAACACACATTTACTAGTATTTCTCTATGGCCTCATCTGATTCGGGATCATATGCAAACGCTGTTTTAATGTAGTTGGAAGGACTGCGTGTGTATAATCTTAGCTTGTTTTCCTCACTGCCTGCTTTTCTGTTCCCTCTGTTTCTTGTACCCATGGACACTTCACAGCAAATACCCGGGACAACTGCATACTGTTCTGACAAGGTCATACACTGTGAAATAAGCAACTTTCTTACTACTGGGCAATTGAGTCTTTTAGTTCTTTGCTACTGTAATCATCACTGCTAAATATACAAAATTATACGTACCCTGTGATTTCAACTGTGAAAAAACAGAATTTCAGGAGGAAATAACCAGAAGGCAATATATGAAGATGAATTTATATGTATTTTCCTCATTTTTCAGTTGTCTGAAAGCTTATGATTTTCGTTATTATATTTTTAATTTAATATAAAATGATACTACAAACATCATCCTACATGTAAGTTCTTTGTTCCTTTTGAATTATTTTTTTCAGGAGAAAATTCCCTGAGAAGAAATACCAAGCATTTCTACAGCTCATAAAATAATGTCAGAAAGTCCTCCATGAGGACTGAAACAGAATATAAAACCACTTTCCCCAAACTGTGTCAGCTTTGGATTTTATCATTTTTCGTTATGTTTGATCATTCAATTAATGTAAAGTGGTACAGCTATTTCAATTTGCATTTAGCTCTCCTAGAGAAGCCAAACATGTTCTCACATTAGCTACTATTTGTGCTGTTCCCTTTCCTTTAGCTTTTTCTTTAGTGGGTGTTCGATGTATTCACAAGGACGTTTGAAAACTCTATAGTTTCGGAGACAATGATCTGTCCTTTTTGCCCTTATGTTTTCCTTTAATCTGAGATGTGGAGCTTTTCATAAGCTTTTGATTTGCATATACTGTTCATTTTTCTGTATAATTTCTTGTACTCTATACCAACATTCAAAGCGTATATTTTCTCCATACTTATGAGAAATAAGTATGTTTTCTTTGGGAAAGCAGAAGATATTGTTACATTCTCTTCTGTCATTTGCCTGGTTTATCATGACATGCTACACTAGGGACTTCAGCATCCAGGAATCTAGCCTTGTTACACATCATATACCAACAGAGTTGGTATATAATAAGGAGTTAAAAATGCAAGCTTTCAAATCATAAAAATTCAAGAAGAAAACACGAGTGAATATTTATTAACTGACCTAGATATGGGGAAATGCTTCATAAGCACAAGAATAAGAGAAGAAATCACAGAGGTAAAGATAGAAAGATATTACTATCTTTGCTTAGAATGGCTGCACATAGACAAACAAACAACAAAATACAATACAATACAATCAGAAGAACTGTTTGCAAGAAATACTATAGACAAAGGTTAATGTGTTTAATAGTTAACGGACTCTTAATCACTAATAAACACGAATTCTAACAGATAAATGGCTTATCAATTTGCATTTAGATATTGCTAGGTAAGATTTTGTAGATTTCTTCTTATATTTCAGAAAAAATATAAAGTGGCCAATAATTTTTTTGAATCTTATGAGAAATCAAAAAAGATAGATACAGATAATATTTTTCCTCCTTCCCCCCACCAATCAAATTAGCAAAACTCTAAAAGAAAATAACATGGCATGATTGGGGTATAGTGAGTCGGGCATTCACGCGCTGCTGGAGTTTATACCTGTAAAGGAATTCGGCCTTGTATCAAGGATCTAAGAAATGACCATGGCCCTTTGACCCAATAATCCCACTCCTGGAAACTGACCTTGGGAAATAATCAGAAGTGCAATCGGCCATAGGGACTTTCCCTGCAGCTCTACCAGAGCCCTCTTGGCTCCCCCAGTCATGACACTTGGGCACCTAGGCCTACACACACACTCCTGCCCTGGATAACTCCACTTCTCCCGACCTGCTGAGATCCCACTTGGGTTTCAGGTCTCGCCTCAGACATGACTAACTGGGCTGCGGGCCTTTCCTTTGTCTCTCAGAGCACCGGGCACAGGCACTGCCATTACCCACTTAGTTGTCTCTTTCCCCCAACAGACAAGAACAGAATTGTGTCAGCCTCGTCTGGCTATATTCCCTGAACCCTGCACACAACACACGAGCTCAGTGAAAAAGCCCAGAAAGGCAGCACGCTCTGTATCAATGTCCTGACACTCCCCTGGAAGCACTCTGGCCTCCCAGACAGACAGAAGGCAGGACTTACCGACATGAAGTGGAACCTGAGGACGTTGTCAATCCCCAGAGCTTTCAGCTGCAGGATGACAGGGGCCAGATTGCTCCGCTGCATCTCAGGAACGGTGGATTGAGGCAGCTGGTCAAAGGCTTCCTCTGAGGATAAGAAATCAGAACTGTTTGGGATCAAATGTCACAATCAAATGCAATCATTAGATGCATATGATACTGTGATATAAAGTTGTTTCCTATTTAGGAAAGATTCTTCTATTTTTTAAATACCTTAGATAAATACATTTGAACAATATATCTTTATAATAAAGTTTCTCCTTTTACTTTAGAATGCTTTTTAAAATGTGGTTCTTGGACTTCCCTGGTGGCACAGTGGTTAAGAATCCGTCTGCCTATGGAGGGGACACGGGTTCGAGCCCTGGTCTGGGAAGATCCCACATGCCGCAGAGCAACTAAGCCCATGCACCACAACTACTGAGCCTGCACTCTAGAGCCCACGAGCCACAACTACTGAGCCCGCATGCCACAACTACGGAAGCTGGTGTGCCTAGAGCCTGTGCTCCGCAACAAGATAAGCCACCGCAGTGAGAAGCCCGCGCACCACAACGGAGAGTAGCCCCCGCTCACCACAACTAGAGAAAGCTCACACGCAGCAACGAAGACCCAATGCAGCCAAAAATAAATTAATTAATTAATAAAAATAAAATTAAAATGTGCTTCTTGTTAGCAAAACATTAAATCAAAGCAACAAGTATTTGCTGAATCACTATGGGTGGCCCATTCCCATTCCTTCTGCTTGGGATGGAGTAAGTCAAGCAGGCCAGAACTACACATAAAAGCAAAGAACAATTTCAAGATAAATCATCAAATATAACTAGAACATAACCAAAGTATCTCCAAAATATTTTTTAAATGACCAAACCTTATAAAGAGCAAAATTTGTCCAAATCTAACTTTCTAAATTGAGCCAGGCACACACGTCACTTGCAGAATCTGATGCTGCCCCAAACAGATTAATGAATGCTTACATGCACCATCAGGAATAAAAGGTGTCCTCAAACATCTTTTGAGGAAAAAGCACCACCAGGTCCAGAGGTGCCAAGATGGGAGGGGCAGGAGAGGGGAGAGGGAGGAAAGAGACTCTGGGAAGCCTTTTTATTAAAGCTAGATAAAAAGGGTGGGGAAAAAACAGGTAGGAAGAGATTAAATCCTTTTTGTGTATATTCAGAAAGCTTAAGGATCATATAGAGGAGGATTATATACAAAATCCTTCCACATCAGTCAACACTTGAACTGTGCACACCCTCTTTCACACAAAGGTGGCTCAACTTCCATTCAGATCATAAATCTTTAGTTAACTAGAGAAAAATCAGAACAAAACAAAAGGTGTCACGAAGAAACAGCACTACCACTGAAGGACTTCAGAAAGCTTTAATTTGAGAAAACAGACAATAAATACTCTGTGAACTGACTGATACAAATTGCCAAATGCTTGGGTCTACTTGGAAGGTTCTGGGTAACAGGCAACAGCAGGAAGTTCCAAATGGGATATTCCCATCAAGTTTCAAGAGTGTTTGGGGGGCTTCCCTGGTGGCGCAGTGGTTGAGAATCCGCCTGCCGATGCAGGGGACACGGGTTCGTGCCCCGGTCCGGGAGGATCCCACGTGCCGCGGAGCGGCTGGGCCCGTGAGCCATGGCCGCTGAGCCTGCGCGTCTGAAGCCTGTGCTCCGCAACGGGAGAGGCCACAACGGTGAGAGGCCCGCGTACCGCAAAAAAAAAAAGAGTGCTTAGGGGATAGACTTTTGGTAGGATAACCACATTTTCCAAGCACACTGCTGACCAAGGCAGAAACAAAGTTATCAGAGAAGAGGACGATCCTGCTGAGAAGACGCTCACAGGAAGTAGGTGCTTCCTAAGAGTTCAATGACACTCAATTAAACTCTACTGAGAACTCAAGTACACAAGGCATTGGGCCAAGAGCTGCAGGAGCTGTAGGCCAATGGCTCTTGAGAAGTTTCAGTGATTCAAAGGGGCCTGGGACCAAGATGAGGAACAGGCTAGGTCCCAGTGAGGGGTCCTCCCAAAGAGAAATGGAGGCAGAGGGAAGAAGGAAGGACAGCTGGTGGGAGAAGGCATTTGAGGGCACTGATATGTGAGAGAGGATTTCAAGGATAAGGAGGATCTGCTGGGCAGAGGAAACAGCCCATGGACAGGTATCAAAGGTTTGAGAGGTGGATGTGGGAAAACAGAAGGTATGTCCAAGAAGAGTGCAGCTCAGCAGGGATGCAGCGTAGGGTGGGTGCTGGTGGACAACAGGAGAAGACAAGCTAGAAATAGTCCCGTAAGGTCCTGGGAAACTGTTAAGGGTCTGAGCAGGTAGCACCCTGCTCAGAGCTGCGTTTTCTGGAAGCAGGCTAGCGGAGAAAGCCTAGAGGCTGGATCTAACGTAGCCCATTACATGGCCTCTCCTCAACCTCACCTCCACTAAAACTGCTCATGCTAAGGACTCCAGTGACCTTTTAACCAAATCCACTTGCCAATCTTTAGTCCACAGTCTACTGGTTTATTTGGAGCATGAGATGATGCTGGCCATTTCTTCTTTAAAAGTAACTTGAGTTCCTCAAGTTAAACAAAGAATTACCGTATGACCCTGCAATTCCACTCCTAGGTGTATACCCAAAGGAATTAAAAACAGGTACTCAGGGTTTCCCTGGTGGCGCAGTGGTTGACAGTCCACCTGCCAATGCAGGGGACGCGGGTTCGTGCCCTGGTCCGGGAAGATCCCACATGCCGCGGAGTGGCTGGGCCGAGCCATGGCCGCTGAGCCTGCGCGTCCGGAGCCTGTGCTCCGCAACGGGAGAGGCCACAGCAGGGAGAGGCCCGTGTACCGCAAAAAAAAAAAAAAAAAAGAAAAAAACAGGTACTCAAACAAGTACACATACATGCTGTTCATAGCAGCACTATCCACAATAGCCAAAAGGTGGAAACAGCCATCAGCTAATGAATAAACAAATTGTGGTACATCCATATAATATTATTCAGCCACAAAAAGGATTGAAGTACTAATACAACGTAAATGAACCTGGAAAACATTACGTTGAATGAAAGAAACCAGACGCAAAACATATTATATGATTTAATTTATATGAAATATCCAAAACAGATACAGTCTTCCCTTGGTATCCACAGGAGATTGGTTCCAGGACACCCTTCTCCCCCACTGCCAATACCAAAATCTGAGGATGCTCAAGTCCCTTATATAAAATGGCGCAGTATTTGCATATAAGCTACACACATCCTCCTGAATACTTTAAATCATCTCTAGATTACTTATAGTACCTAATACAATGTAAACGCTATGTAAACAGTTGCTGGTGTGCGGGCAAATTCAAGTTTTGCTTTCTGGAACTTTCTGGGATTTTCTTCCCAAATATTTTCAGTGTGTAGTTGGTTGAATCTGCAGATACGGAGGGCCGACTGTCAATCCAGAAAGACAGAACAAAGACTGTTGGTTGGTGGCTGTCGGCGGCTGGGGGCAGGGAGAGATGGAGGAAAAACTGCTTAATGGGTTAGTTTTACTTTGGAGTGATGAAAATGTTTTGAAACTAGATAAAGGTGGTGTTTGCACACTGTGAACCATAATAAATGCCACTGAACTGTCCAATTAAAATGGTTAATTTCATGTTATGTAAATTTCACCTTAATAGTTTGTTTGTTTGTTTGTTTGTTTTCTTAAAACTCCGTCCTCCCCGTATTTCAGTTCCTCTTTTAGCCCTGGTTCTCCTCTTTGCACTTCCATCATTCCTCCTTAGCACCTTCAGTAGAAGACCCTCACCTCTCTGGTTTCAGGCTCTGCCTTCCCCCTCCCTCCCATGAATCCTCTTTACCCCCTTCCTCCCCTCCAAGTACTGGTACATTCCACTCCCTCAGCCTGGTGTGCTGGAATCTAATCTCCACTGCTATCCCTTCACCTGGATTAACTACTGGGCTGCCAATAAGACTGGGCTCAATTACCAACTGCGGCGCCCGCTCCAACAGGATAACTCCCTGCTCTCTGCTTCCAAGGCTCATTCCAGTAAGGTGACCCTATCACCCCATAATATGCTGATCTGTTCATGAGCCTATCTCCACCACCAAGCTGTCAGTCACGTGGCCACAGACTATGTCTCACCTAGCCCTAGATTTCCAAGCCTCGTCTCCATGCTTGGCACAGAGCAGGTGCTCTGTAAACATTTGCTAAACGAATAAATGATGTCAAGGACTGAACAAGGATGACGGTAACCAGAAAGCAAAGAAGAGATAAGTGGTAAAACCCCCTGGATCTGGTACATGACTGCAGATGGATATTGGGCAGAGGAGGGAATTAAAAATGATTTGAAAATTAAGTCTGGACAACTGAGAGAAACCTTGATACCACTGTCCACAAAAGAGAAGTACAAAGAAGGAAAGAGCAGCTCTGGGGACATCATTTTCCGTAGGTAAGGCTGTCATCTAGCTGGAGAGAAAGCTCCTTCAGAGCTGGGACAGTCTTGTCATTTCATTTTGCTCCCTCAGAGCCTAGCATGGTGCATGGCACAGAGCAGGAGTTGACCAACTAATTGCTTTCTATCAATGAGCCTCAGGAGAGATCCTGCCAGTTTCGCTCTGCAAAGATGCTCTGAACCAGAGGTAAAGATGGAACCCAGCGGCGGTGGGGGGGTGGTGGTGGGGGGATGAACTGGGAGATTGGGACTGACATGTGTACACTGATGTGTATAAAATGGATGACTAATAAGAAAATAAATAAATAAACATTTAAAGAAAAAGATGGAACCCAATGCGAGGACCCACAGGATTCAAGGATCCCAGAACAAGAAAATGGCACACGAAGCTAAGGGAAAGGTAAGAAAGACAGGACCTGAGCCGCAGGGCCCAAGCTACACGTCACACAGCTATAGAGAGGCTGAGGCACAGACACTAGGTTAGAAAAGAGATGTCAAATAACCAGTGATTCATGGTCCAGCTTTGGCCAGCAGGGAGCGGTAGCAAAGAAGTGACACATTTGGAGGGAGGAAGGCGGTGGAGGCCAGATTACCGAGGGCCTGGTGGGGGAAGTCTGGATCTTATGTTAAGTTTTGCCTATGATGGTAGATATCTGTAATATTCTCTGATGCCCAGGCTGAGTATTAGAAAGTCAAAACTCGTTAAGAAAAAAAAAAAAGCCAAACTTACCTGTATAAAGGCGGTAACACTTTCCTGAGCGGCTGCGGCCACCACGTCCTGCTCGCTGGCTGGCTGATGCCTGGGACACTGGGACCACCACCAAGCACTCAATAGCTGTCCTAGGGTTGTAGGCTCGGAGTTTCACAAAGCCACAGTCAATCACATACACAATCCCGCTGATTGTGATGGAGGTTTCTGCTACATTGGTGGCCACTATCACCTAGGCTCCCCACAGGAAGGAGAGTAAGGGTAAAAGTTATTTGGTTCTTTTCACTCAGAATAAACTAATCAAAATCCTAAAAGATTTAAAGACATTTCTGACAGTGCAGAACCTGTGAGAGGCAGTTTGGTATCCTGGATAGGGCATAATGAGTTTTGGGGTTAGGGTGCCCTGGGTTTGAATTGTCCCTAAGTGTGGGACCTTGAACAAATTACTTAACCTCCTGAACATGTTTCCTTGTCTTCATAATAATATTTACCCCCTCCGGGGGTTCTTAAGGGGATTAAATGTGAAATATACATGAAGTGATTACAGCCTGGTACCTGGAGTACTTGGCCCAGAGTAACATTCAACAATTGTTAGTTTTTACCTTTTGTACAACTTAAGTAAATCACCACCTTGTACATGTCTAGTCATTTGCTCACTCACATTCTAACTGCTTTCTGAGGGTCTGCACGTTGCCAGGCACTCTTCAAGCTGCCAGGAATGTATGATGAACAAGAGTCTACATTCCAGTATGAGTGTTTGGGTAGAGAAATAATGAACATAAACAAGAGAGTGACTGGGAAGAAAATGCAACAGGGTAAGACTCTAATATTATGTAGCATTCAATGTATACATCATATATTATATTATAATAATGGAGTGTGCTACTTCAGGTTAGATGGCCAGGGAAAGCCTCTCTAAAAGATGATTTGGGGCTGAGACCTGAGTAATAAGCAGCAGCCAGCCCTACAGGGATCCAGGCAGAGGAAGGAGAAACAGCCAATGCAACCAGAGACCAGAGTAAATAAATACAAGATGAGCTTAGGA
This sequence comes from Kogia breviceps, assembly GCF_026419965.1. Taxonomy (NCBI): domain Eukaryota; kingdom Metazoa; phylum Chordata; class Mammalia; order Artiodactyla; family Physeteridae; genus Kogia; species Kogia breviceps. Next base: position 20,437,558 of record NC_081323.1, read on the forward strand.
GGGAGGCGGGGACCAGATCATGCACAGTCTCTGGGCCGTGTGAGGGGTTTGCATTTTATTCTAAGGGCACTGGGCGCTGCCCCTGGATGTTGTGAAGCAGCAGGAGACACGTACAGATAGCACTTAGAACTTTTTTCGGGCACTTTTACATTGATCATTTTATTAAAAATCTTCCTACCATTTTTACATACTAGAGTCAGGATTTTATGCTATAAAATCATCTATCTAAAAGTTACTGTTGGGCTTCCCTGGTGGCGCAGTGGTTGAGAGGCCGCCTGCCGATGCAGGGGACGTGGGTTCGTGCCCCAGTCCAGGAGGATCCCACGTGCCGCGGAGCGGCTGGGCCTGTGAGCCATGGCCGCTGAACCTGCACGTCCGGAGCCTGCGCTCCGCAACGGGAGAGGCCACAACAGTGAGAGGCCCGCGTACCGCAAAAAAAAAAAAAAAAAAAAGTTAAAACTTACTGTTATTCATGCTTTACAGCTGAGAAAACTGGGCCTCAGGGTTGAGTAACTCATCCTAGGGCACACGGTAACCCAGGCCTCCTGACTAGTTGGCTGCAGGTCACGTTTGACTGGACAGACTTGAGCTGCTCTGTCCCAATGGCCAGGAGGCAAGGTGTCCTCTTGCAAGTGGCCTGAAGTTGGGAGGGGATCCTCAGACCTGTCATCCCTCACCTACTGTGTTCTCTGCCACCTGCTGATAAATAGCTACTCTAAGCTGACTTCGGGCCAGTTCTGTACCTTCCTCATCTGACGGAAGGGAAAACAGAGCAAGGCCCAGGGAGGCGATGAACAGGAAGCAGACTGGCTGCCTACTGGCTCCTTTAAACCGATGCTTCTCACCACACCCTTCCCCACCCCAATTTCAAGGCCAAGGATGTTTAAGCCATACCTTGAATTAACTGACTCAAACTTGGCTCTATAGGCAAACTGATGCTTCAAACAAATGGTTTAGAAACCATTTTGTAGAAACTAATCTAGTGTGCTTGACTGATCACGATCCACCAAGACAGTCCTTTAAACCAAGGTAGTATCACATGATGGGGAAAGATTAGGCAGGAAGAAAAGCAAAGAGAAGTCACCTGCTCTGATAATTACTAAACCTTACGTGGGGCAGGGTTAGAAATCTTTGCAACACATTATTTATTGTGCGCTTTTCGATCTGCTGCACAGAAACATGGACTTTAAGTTCTTAAAGAGACCTTCCTATTTGGCAAATTTTACTTCAATTTAAAATAAATCTTTCCATATACCCGGACAAAACTGTAATTCAGAAAGATACATGCACCCCTATGTTCACAGCAGCACTGTTCACAACAGCCAAAACATGGAAACAACCTAAATGTCCATCGACAGATGAATGAATAAAGAAGGTGTGGTACATATATACAATGGAATACTACTCAGCCATAAAAAAGAGTGAAATAATGCCATCTGCAGCAACACGGATGCAACTTGAGATTATCATACGAAATGAAGTCAGTCAGAAAGAGAAAGACAAACATCGTATAATATCACTTATATGTGGAATCTAAAATATGGCACAAATGAACCTATCTACAAAACAGAAACAGACTCACAGACGTAGAGAACAGACTTGTGGTTGCCAAGGGGGTGGGGGGAGGGAGAGGGATGGACTGGGAGTTTGGGGTTGGCAGATACAAACTGTTACGTTTAGAAGGGATAAACAACAAGGTCGTAATGCATAGCACAGGGAACTATATCCAGTCTCCTGGGATAAACCATAATGGAAAAGAATGTAAAAAAGAATGTACGTATGTGTGTGGCTGAGTCACTTTGCTGCACAGCAGAGCCTGGCACAACATTGTAAATCAACTCTACTTCAATTTAAAAAAAATGTTTTTAATAAAATAAAATAAATCTTTCTAGTGGATAGCAAAGGAGCACCAACGTGATTATAGTCCTTGGTCCTCGGGTTAGTCTCACCTTTCTGACAGTGCGTGACACCCTTTCAAACACTTTCATTTGCTCGAAGGAAGGCAGTCCCGCGTACATGGGGAGAACCCGAAGGTGTCTCTTCATCCCAGTCCGACCCAGTGCTCGAGCTTGCTCAATCAGCATAGACACAACAGTTTCTACCTCTTCCTAAAATCATCGAACCAGGAACCAAAGAAAATGAGATCAATTTGAAGCATGTCATTTCATCATGCTGCAAGAAAATGAAGGTTGGGATGAGGATTTTAAATGTGGTCAGATTCATGACTGTCAGAGCCATCACGTTCCACGCTGGGGTGGTATTCGATCAAATGCTACCGAACAATGGTGCCGACGGGAGTGAAAGTCTGCACCTGTCAGGTTAATCACTGAAATCTACACTATCTGCAGTCAACAGAAGAATTCCTGATACACCAAAACTATGACTTTTAGTGAGTTTTTTTTTTATGCTCTGTGGCAAACAGCGTGGCATACATACGGACAAGTTGTGGCATACAAAATCACTATAAGCTTTCCCTAGAAAAGATTACTGAACCATGGAAAATGTTTGACAGTGGAAATGATTACAACTAGAAGGTAGTTCTGAACAGAGCTACAATCTTGAGTGAGCATTTGGGCTTGTTCAGTTGTTTTTCCAGTGATGTGCCTACCTGTCCCCTCCAGGCTGAGCTGCAAAGGTATCGTTGGGAAAAGGGGCTGCAGCAGCAACAAGGATGCACAAAATGTACCTCATGCAGTATTCAATTCTGGTATCAAAACGGCCCATTGAACTCTCTAATTTTCTCTGGAATTAGCTAATAAATTTAAAATACATTTAACCCTCTGCAGACAGAACAGGCAGGAACTAATGACTCTCTGGCAATTGAGTTAATAGATGAATGACATCAAACTAAACCATTTTTTATGTAATCAAGTAACCACAAAATACAATATAACATGAAATCAGTGGCTAAGTAAAGTAACAGGCCTCTGTATAAATTCTAGTGCTGCCTTAACATGTCTGTTCACCACAGAGAAAAGGTCCGACGGAATTACCTGGCCAGTGAGAAATGCTAATATGTCTCCATCTCCCTCTGTCTGGTGAATTTTCATCACAGTTTCTACAGTTGATTTGATATAATCTGGAACAGGACTGAAAAGTTGTGTGAGATAAATTCATCACTAGAATATGCTCATTAATTATAGATCAATTACCCTAGTAATCTGGCAGCAAAGCCTCGTGAAAGTTAGTTTGGGCCTGCCCAGCAGGTAATCAATATATGAATAATTATGGATAAAATAAACATTCATTCTTTTTTTAAATGTGGCATTCAAAAACAATCCATAATTACATGTAAACTATGATTTTTGGCTTTATTTGCAGAGACATAAAAGCAATAAACCCAGGCAAACAGATGTCCTATCTTTAGCATGCAAGGATGCCTGGCCAGGGAAACTAGATCTGTGGTCCCAGTGCTGAATCCCATACTCTTTCTATTTCCCCTCCTGACCACTGGCAGCATGTCTGACAGGAGCTAATGGGTATCCTGTCCCACTTGAATCACTCAGAAGTCAAGCCCACAACTCTCTGGATTCATCTGCCACTGGCCCAGGCTCCTGGTCTTTGTCTGTCCAGTGACTAGGGGTAGGAATTAGGATGACTCCTTCCTGTCCAAGGAGGCTCCTCCCAAAAATATCAAGCAGGCCTTCTTGCTAAGATGTAAAGAGCTGAGAACCAAATGATTCAAATCACTAATACTGCCCAAGCTGACAGACAGTCTTGTAAAGCCCAGTTCCGACAACTATAGAACCCTCCTCCCTGCGACACTGTTACCATTTGGCTCTTTCCAGCTGAGCCCAGGGACCACAGAGTCATAGAAACCTGCACATCAGCATGGAGAGTTTAAACGAAATCCAGCAGTGATACTGAGCAGGGCTCCAGAACACCCTATCAATGATGGGAGGTGCAAAACACACCCGTCCCTCCTCAGCAGTCTGGCACATCGCCCTCAGAGCCGCAAGCAGATGCAATTGCTTCTCATCCCACAGAACAGGCCTAGTTTTCTAATCGCGCTCATTAAAAATGCAACGATCAACAAACCTTTGTAGATAAAAGATATCCACGGGGAATGTTCGCCCTTCCACCGTAAGGATCACGCACGTATCCCTGGTTGGGTCACTGGTGTCATTTTGATTAAAGAAATCCCAAAATTTCTAGAAGAAAAAAAAAATCAATTCTTCATTCCTCTCAAAAAAAAAAGGTTCATAGTAACTCATGGAAAGAAAGAAAACAATATAAAACTGGCAGAGCAGAGGGTGGGGAGTAGGGATTGGATATATATAATACAGACTAGGGGGTTACAAAATAATTATTAAAAATCATATTTTTATTATTGCAATTTTGGAGAATCACATTTCAATGACAGACTCTTTATTGAAGACTTGATAGAAATGATAAAAGTGAGATTTCCAAACTGCATTCAGCAGTGCATCTGAGTCAACATGCAGCTGTGCTATTGATCTTAACCCACCCACACCCTCCGCCCCCAACCCCCATATTTTATTTAACAGAAAATTAGGTCAGAAGGCGTAACTCAAGTTTAATATGGATTAAATCAGGTTGATGTGTAGCTCTGATCTGGAAAGCACAGCTCTGATCACACAAGTTGTCAGTGTATAAAGGAAGCGTACACGTCTATGAACAGTAGATGTGCCCCTGGTAGCACAGTTACAGATCTGCATGTACTCTATATGCACAGGGACAGAGTCCTCTCCATCTTTATATGCCCCACAGGAAGTAGCACAACACTTTGTATGGGGCAGGTTGGCAAGCATTCACTTCTCCGATGCTCCCACAGGACCCTGTTGAGAAGAGTGGCTCTTGGCAATTCCTCCTGAATAGGTGACCACGTCCTCTTCAACGGCACTTGACCATCAGACCTGCAGTCTATAGGGAGGCCTGACGTGAGAGCACTGGCCAACAATGGGGGAGGGAAACTCCACCAAAGATGCCCTCTTGGGGCATGTGACCCAAGACACACAGAGAAGTTGAGACCGAGAAGAACCGAGTGACCAAGCCGGCAGGACACAGAGTGCTGGAGGGGGGCTGGCTGCTGTCTAGCTGCAGGGGCACAGACATCCTGTAAGATGGAGCACACCATTATCTGACTCTCAGTGACCTTCCGATCCCCCGAGGCCTGGCCCAGCATCACTTTCTCTTCTCCTAGGAGGCCTGGCCATGTGATCACAAGGCCTGTCTTCTTTAGTTCCCAGGTATCTTCCCTAAACACACCCACACCTGCTCCTGGAAACTGGGAGCCCAGGGGTGCCCTGAGGACCTGCATCGAGCGCATTGTGAAAGGGCTTGGAGGAGCACTTCTAAAAGAGTCCACTGGATTGAACTACAAAATAGCTGGATGCTACACGTTAACCTCAAAGTTGTGTGTGAAAAGAGTAAGCACAGGCATAAGAAAACAAGACTCAGGCCAACAAAAGAACTGCACTGTGCTATGAAGAACCACATGGCACCACTCTCCACGCTTCTTCCGGGTAAACTCTCTGCAAGCGACTTCAGCCTTCCTGTGTCCTGTGGTGTGCACAGCATGGGCACGCTACAAGTGATGCACAAACAAGGGAGAAGAGATTCCATCCCACTCCCCCAGAGAGTGAATAAGCCAGGGAGGAAGGAGTGCAAAGGACCAATCGTAACATAAACCGAGGGCCAGTGACTGGATGACCAGAAAAGAGCTGCGAGTTACAATTCGGGGAGGAAGAAAGACCAATAATGACTGGCTGTAGGGAGGGCTTCCTGGAGGCAGCAGTATCCCCTGGCTAAGCCTGAAAGGATGAGGACGATTATTACCAGCTAGGAAGGAGAAGAGGTACCCCCTTCCTAGGATGACAGCAGAGCGTAGACTAAGATGCAAAGGGGCCCCTGATGGAGGAGACAGCTCAAGGTCTAGGGCAGGCCCGTCTCATCTCTGAGTTGGTTGTCTCATTGACAAAATGGATGCACTGCTCTCTACACCCTGCAAGGCTGCTGCTCCTATAAAGTGTGGCTGACTGCACTTGGCACAGGTCTGGCCTCGAACAGTACTCGTTAAGTGATCGTAGTGATCATTCTGAAGTGGTCCAAATGTCATACTCCACAGGCACTTTATTAGACGGGCAAGACAAGGGTAGCGAAGATGGGTGTGAGGTGATCAGACCTGTTCTGCATCCCTGAGTCTGGAGGCCATCCTGGAGAAGGGTGGGGGCGATCAGAGGTTGGAGCCCAGCCGACTAGTTAAGGAAGCTATTACAACAGCTCAGAGGACAAAGAATGAAAGCATGAACGGGGGCAGTGTGAAAGCAATGCATTCCAGAAGTGTGACAGATGGGACCTGGCCACCGTGAGTGTGAGGGCACACGTGCATGCTGGGGACGATGGAATTACTTCTTACTCAATCGGGGCTAAAAACTTCCTAAAGCTAAACACACACACACACACAAACACACACACACACACACACACACACACACACAAAGAAGCAACTTCCTAAAGCAATGGGGACGATGGAATTACTTCTTACTCAATCGGGGGTAAAAACTTCCTAAAGCTAAACACACACACACACACGCGCGCGCGCACACACACACACAGAGAAGAAGCAACTTCCTAAAGCAATGAATGTCCTGAGCCCAAATGACTATGACAATGAGAAAGGGACTGCCGTAGAGCTGCTGAGAGCCACGAGTTTGTAGGAGTCGTGGGTCCATGAGTTTCATGGTCTGTGACTAGCCCGCTGCTGGCAGCCCAGGCTGGAGCGAAGGAGCCCAGTTAAGAGGCCGAAAGTGGAAGCATCCGCTGAACCAGGGGCCATGAAGATGAACAGCCTGGAGAAGGAAGAGCAGCCAGCAAGGGAGCCTGGGGAAGACATCAAGGAGGCGGAGAGAGGGGAGAAGGTGGAGCTCCAGAAGCTGCAGGCGGAAGAGAAGGATTTTTAAAAAGGCTTAGCAGACGGGCTTTTTGGACCAAAAAGGCAAGCAGAACAGGGAGGAGGATGAAGGCTTAACACTGTTGTGAGAGTAGACGGCTACACCTCCTCTGTTAAGGAATCTGTGGTGCTGAGGGGTAAAGACAGGGAGTTACTCTTTCAAGAAATCAAACTCAGCATTAAGTGAGAAGGCATGAGATTTTTATCCTTAAGATCTGTATCTTTTATCTTTATTTGGAAATATAAAATATGGATTAGAAAGCAAATAAATATAGTATCAGCAGTGTATGCATCTTGAGGCAGAAGGACCAGGAGGAGTGAAATGGGTTCAACCCACCTAGAAAATAAGAGTTTAAGTCAAGTTTCAAAGACATGGATCACACTGACACAGACACATGGTGAGAAACATAAAATGACACAGAGGAAGAGGCTCGTCTACGAAATGGAACGTAAACGACGTGGACGCCTGGTGCACTGCCTTCCCAGCTCACCAGCTTCCTCCCGGCAGCGGCTCTGATCTGACCCACAGGACTGGACCCCAACAGCCACGCCGACATGACCTGCCCACCCCTGGCCCATGCAGAATGGTCCCAAGCGGATTCCTGACCCCAGCAGACCCCAAATTCCTTCTTGAGGAATCTAGAAAGAGAAATTATTCTCTCTTCAAGCTGGACCGGTGACAAAACACTGCGGGAGCTGTCAGCGATCATATTTTCTGCCGTGTGAATGGAAGCCAATAAAAGAAAAACAACACCATGTGATACAATGGTCAATAAATACTTCGTAGTTATACCCGGTCATATTCTGTAATTGCTGACTTAATTAGGCTCAAAAACAGCTAAACCAATCAAGGCGACTGTCTGCTCAGCTCCCGTCAAACCCCATTTGCCTCTGCTTCCCAGCCGCCGTCACTGGTGTCCTCACCTGCAGGCTGGGCCACCCCACACCCTGAGCGAAACCAGAGCGGGTGGTATCTATCCCTCCAGGCACTGGAGCTTGGAATGAGTCCGTCGCCCACAGATCCAGCAGCTGGGGGACCGGGGATGAGTTCTGGTCCCCCTGGGCCTCTAGGGCAAAATGTTACCTGAGCCACGCCCTATCCCACTCCCACGGCCACACACTCTTCCTCTCTCATCCACTTCAGCCCACTCCTTCCTCTTCCTCGCTCTCTCTCACCTGGGAACACATTCCACACCCCACGTGTACCCACACCCACCTGGGTCCCCCCTCACTCACACACAGACCTCACTCCCCCCTCACTGGCCGAGCCCACCCAAGGACCCCGTGAATGCTGCCGACATCCCAGCAACCCCTGCGTCCTGGCGCGCTCAAGGTGTGACACAACTCCTACATTCCACTTTCCCACCTAAAAAAAAATCACTTCCAGGAAGTCCGTCTCTATCAACTACAGTAGGCAGAAAAGAAAGGAGCTATGTTTTTAAATCTCCATGCCACAACCAAAGACAATGAAAGGCGAAAAAAAAGTAAGCAAGAAATTAGTATTAACAATGATTCTAAGAAAAGGCTTGGATGTTATAGACTTCAAGCACAATAAAAACTATTGGGAATAATTTTTAAAAGGGGGATGGTGACGAACATAAGGGGTAAAATAGAGAAGATGTTCTGGGCAACTTAGTCATGGAGGAGATAATAGGAGATGAGGTCAGGTGCAGCCTTCAAAATAGCATTCCAGCCCGTATCATGGGTGAAGGGTGTAAGAATTCATCAAAGAGGGCAACAGAGAGCTTTAACCCAAGAGTTATGGTGGGCAGACCTAAGACAACTGACTCCTACAGCCCGTGAGAAGGTCCGAGAAACCAGCCAGGGCACATGCAGGCATCTCTCTCAGCCATGCTGAGGTTTTCCTCCCTCCAGTTGTTCTGCATCCCAGAAGCCACAGGGATACCAAGAGCCAGGCCCTTTTCATCTCAGCTGCATTACAGAACTGCCCTCCTGACTGGGATCTCCACATCTGTTATCTCTTCTACACAGCACCCAGAGTGATCTTTCTAGAACCCAAATGCAATCAAGTCACTGCTATGCCTCACTCTCTGCTGGGGCTCCTGAAAAGCAGGGTGAGTCCTTCCTCCTTCCCGTGGCCTGTAAGGCCTCCCACCATCTGACCCCCACCAGCCTCTCCATTTGAATCTCCCATCGCTTTCCATTCAACTAAGATTCATTCAACCCAAAGTCCCTGCTCTGTCGTGCCAGACACTGTTTTAGATGAAAGGGATAACATAGAGTAAGACAGTCAGAGTCCCAGTCTTCACGGTGCTTACATTTTAGTGATGGGAGACATACAATAAACGAACACCCAGATATGCATATGTTAGCTAGTGAGAAGTGCTAAACGGAAAAAATGAGGAGCTACTATCTGATCAAGACTGGAATGAAATGAGTGCAAAGCCATGAGAACGTCTGGGGTAAGAGAGGTCTAGAAAGAGGTCCCCCCACCGAGAGCAGAAGCATGCTTAGGTCTTTCTGGGGAACAGCAAGGTGAGGCAGCAAGATGAGGAGCGCTGAAGGAGCTGGAAGGAGACAGAGAGGTGAACGGGGCACATCAGCCCCCGTGGGGGCCACGGGCGAGGTACGACTCCCACCTCATACTTGACTCACAGCCCCTTGAACACATGGTTTCATGCCCCCGTGGTTCTGGGCATGTTTAGGATGCACTTCCCCACTTCCCCACCCCCGCCCATCTGGTGAACTTCTGTGCATCTTGCCAACCCAGGTGGGATGTCCCTCCTGTGCGAAAGCTTCTGGACATCCTCCAGATGTCTAGAGAGTGAGCACCCCCTCCTTGGCTGTCTCAGCACCTTGAACAAACTGAACCTCAAATATCTATTTATGTGTCTGCTTCCTGGAGAAGTCAGGAAGTGTATGAATCACCTGTAGCCAGAACTGTGATCTGTGTGTGTGTGTGTGTGTGTGTGTGTGTGTGTGTGCGTGTAGCAAGTGGTCAAAATTATGTGTTGAGCTGAACTGCTGTCTGAACTAAAATATTAGTCATTTAGAGAAAAATAAGGGGGGGTGGTTTGAGGAGGGATGGAGAGGGAGGTTGGGGTTAGCAGATATACATTTTTATATATAGAATGGATAAACACCGCCTGCCAATGCAGGGGACATGGGTTCGAGCCCTGGTCTGGGAAGAGCCCACATGCTGCAGAGCAACTAAGCCCGTGCACCACAACTACTGAACCTGCACTCTAGAGCCTGCAAGCCACAACTACTGAGCCCACGTGCCACACCTACAGAAGCCCGCACGCCTAGAGCCCGTGCTCCACAACAAGAGAAGCCACCACAATAAGAAGCCCACGCACTGCAAGGGAGAGGAGCCCGTGCTTGCCGCAACTAGAGAAAGCCCGTGCGCCGCAACGAAGATGCAATGCAGCCAAAAATCAGTAAACAAATAAAGTTATTTTAAAAATAAGAATGGATAAACAACAAGGACCTACTGCATAGCACAGAGAACTATATTCAATATCCCATGATAAACCATAATGGGAAAGAATATTAAAAAGAAACATATATATTTTTATGTATAACTGAATCACTTTGCTGTACAGCAGAAATTAACACAACAGGGGCTTCCCTGGTGGCGCAGTGGGTGGAAATCTGCTGGCCAATGCTGGGGACACAGGTTCGAGCCCTGGTCCGGGAGGATCCCACGTGCCGTGGAGCAACTAGGCCCGTGTACCACAATTGCTGAGCCTGTGCTCTGAAGCCCGTGATCCACAACTACCGAGCCCACGTGCCACAACTACGGAAACCTGCGCGCCTAGAGCCCGTGCTCTGCAACGGGGGAGGCCACCGCGGTGAGGGGCCCATGCGCCACAGCAAGGAGTGGCGCCTGCTCACTGTGGCTAGACGTGCAGAGGCGAGGACCCAATGCAGCCAAAACAAATACATAAATAAATTATTTATTTTTTAAAAATCTTTTAAAAAAAGAAATTAACACAACATTGTAAATCAATTATACTTCAATTAAAATTTTTTTTTAAAAAGAGAAAAATAATGTAAACTTAGCCATAAAAAATTATAGTGTGGAAATTATTATTTGTACAAGGAAAACTTCAACTGTACCCCCAATATAAATGCTAAAGTCATAAATTCAAGAAATATAGCCTCCTACTAGAGTAATAAAAAGAAATTGCCTGTGTAGGGAAAAACATAGTATGTAGAGAAACAAGACAAATAGGTAATTATGAACTCAATTAATTACAGGCTAGTTTCCACCCACAAGCTGAAAAGGAGTTTCCTCTGATCACATGGAATCTAGGACATCGGATGGCCCCGTAAGGAAGGTAGGCAGGCCATCCTGCCAAAGATAAGCTCTTGCTGCAGGTAGCTTCCCCAGGACATGTCCAACAATCCCAGTGCTAACCGGGGACAGAGGGCGAGAGGGGGAAATGCTCATACCTCTGCATCCAAGGTGGCTGAAGCCACAATCAATCGAAGATCCCCTCGTTTTTTCTGAATCTAAAAAAGAAGACATAAAAAAAGACAATGATAATAGTGCAATACTTACAGATGAGATAATCTGATATCTGAAATTTATTACAAAATAATCCAATGTGTGTACTTTTTTGCCGGGGGAGGGGGGAGCTTAAAGATGAAAGAAGAACAACCACAAATTGATAACTGTTAAGTCAAGGTGAAAAGGTGGCTCATTCGACTATTCTTTCTAACTGTGTGACAAAATTTTCCAAGATAAAAAGCTAAAAAAAAAAAAATTGGATAGAGAGTATAAAGGAGCTGTAAAAGCTGAATCTGAATTTACCAGAAGTAAAACCATTTTTTTCCTGACACCTGGGTCTCTGGATAGTCAGAATCTATGTATATACAGTTAAAGTATGAAAAAATACATCAAAAGCAAACAAACAATAAATGATAACATCGAGACAGAAATATGGACAAAAGATACTAACAGTTATTCAAAGAAACAGATGATCAACAGGCATAGGAGAAATGATCAAATAAATTATAGCAAAAATGTATAACAACAATGGAATTATTTTTTCATCCATCACATTGGCGAAGATTTATTTTCAGTGTTAGCAAAGATTCAGTGAAATAGGCCCCCTTGTTATACCATTCCTCAGAAGGCAATAACCTGGTGGGATAACTGGTCGTAAGTATCAAAAAGTCTAAATCTTTGGCCAAGGAATAAATTAATAATGAAAATAACAATAACAACAGCAATAGCATATACTAAATTATGTGCTATTCCCGGGTCTCTGAGTACAGTTGTATAGTATATGCACTGCACAAAGAGGCTAGGGGCCTCTGAAATCCAGCCCACCTTCCCCTCACCCAGCTGTGGACATCCTCCCAATGGGAAAGTTACCTCACAGTCTATTTGTGACCCTGTGTCAGGTGCCATCTTAATAATTTTACATTTTCTAAGTTCAGCCTCACAACAAATTATGTCATAGGGCTGCTCTAAGAGAACACTCTTCAAAGACAGAGAGGTTCTGCTCAATGCAGTAGCCACTAGCTACATGTGGCTACAGAGCCCTTGGAATATAGCCAGTGTGACTAAAGAATTGAATTTTTTATTTTATTCTATTTCAATTAATTAAAATCTAAGGTGGCTAGTGGCTATCAGATAGGAAAGTAAACCAGCACAGAGAGAGAAACTTGTATCTGTCCCATTTTAGAGATGAGTAGACTCAGCAGAGTCAGATTTGAAGCCAGGCAGTCTGACCCAGAGTCCATGCTCTATCACCTCTTTCTAGACTCCTGCGAATGGGAATTTGTCCAAAGAAAACAACCAGAAAATACAGGAAGGGAAGAGAGGATGCAGGTAAGGTTGAAACAAAATTGGCTGTGGGCTGTAACTGTTGAAGCCGGATGATGGGCACATGGGGGTCATTAAATCCTTCTCTCTACCCTGGGGTGTGCTTGAAATCTCTTATAATAAATAGTGAAAGAATGAAAGGAAACAGAAATGCAACATATTTAACTACAAGAGTGCTCCTTGCAACATTATTTAAAATAACTTCAGACCTGGAAGCCATATAAATGCCTAACAGTAACGGATGAGTCAAATACTTTATGGTAGAGACGTGATTAAATAGCCACTAAAAATAATGTCTTCACAGAATATTTAACCACACAGGAAAATGATCTTGATGTAACGTTAAGAAAAATATGCAAGAGACAACTTAGAACATACAATCCAATCCCCACTTGCCAAAACAGACGCATGTACACACACAAAAAGATGCACAAAGAAAAAAGAAGAGAAGGGAACATACCAACATTCTACCGGTGACTGTCTCTGAATGAATAGGATGATAGATGATTTTCATTTTTTTCCTCCGTATTTTGTTGGATTTTCTAAATTACTACAATGACTTTCCTAATCAAACAACAAACAAAACAAAAACAAAAGCAAAGCTGTACCTTTTTCAGCAGGCCAATGGCAATGTCGGTGTACAAGGTCCTCTCGTGGGCTTCATCCAGCATGATGACACTAGAATCAGAGGGACAATCTCAGTAAGCGTCAAACCAACCACTGCACAAGCCCATCCAGACCATCAAAGGGACTGCTGGGTATTTAGCCCCCATGCGATCACCTTGTAGCAAAAGTAACGCTAGGTAACTCCTCTTTGACAAGGAGGTAACTCTTAAGCTAATAAAAATGGTGACATCAACATACCTTGGTGAAGAAAATGGTGTATTTATTGCTACTTCTAAAGAGTATTACCACCCACACTGGATTCCAACAGGATCTAATACATGATTTTAAATTCCAATATAACATGTAACCCCACAGAGCACATAAAAATCGGGACACAGCCCACCCACCCAAAGGCTGTTAAACTGCAGAAAACAGCACGAAGAGGCACATGGTCTCAGCTGTGCCACGTGTGTGAACCAGTGAGTCAAATGTGATATCCTTTCCCAGAATACCACAGGGCCAGAGTGGGACCACTTTAACACCATGAACAATGGACAGAGACACACAAGGAAAGGGAAAGTATAAATAATTATTTGGACTCTGCATATTACATTCAACAAAATGCTGCCAGGTTCTGCGCTGTGCCTCTGCAGTCACCCTGCAGCAAGATAAAAACAAGTCAACAGACTGTTCAAATAATGACAGGGATTTTAATGAGCCCAGTTGTGACTGTAAATTCTGAAAAGAACATCACGGGTGGTTAACAGCCAAAGTAAGGAGAAAAGCTTTGGGAAAGCTGAGCATGGTCGCGAATCCCATCTATTAACACAAATGCTTCTCAATCTACTTGTGTACTTTTGAAACTTTAGGAAACTTATCACAGGAAAAACACATTTACCTGTATTTTGTTAACAATGGATCAACCATCATTTCCCTGACCAGCATTCCATCGGTCAGAAACTAAAACACAGAAACACAAAGGTTCAGAAATAATTCAAAAAGTTCAAGTACAACTAAAACACATACAACCTCATCATCAGTGTGTGTACAAGACAATTCCCACCAAGGACTGTGAGAAAACACCCCAACATTTTGGTTATCAAGCAATGGAATGGTTCACAAACAAGATTTCGAAGACGGGATCCTCAGATGGGGCTTGCAAATCTTTTAGCAAAATTTCACATGCATTTGCTCAGAGGAAGTGGCTAAGCCCCACTTCCTCTAAGCCTGTACCACTGGTACTGCTGCTGATGAACAGGCAGTGAAGGCAAACCTGTGTCTGCCCAGGGGGATGCTGTGAGTCTGAGATCACTGTTCCTACAACATCCCCAAAGACCAAAGACTTGCAGCTCTTGAGGTTATTAACCTCAACTTCATCTGATATTATTTTAGGGAGGCTGGATGGGGTTGTGGTTAAGAACACAAGCTATCGTGTCAGGCTGCTGGGAGTTCCAATCTCGGCTCTACATCTTATTAGCTGTGTGAACCGTGGGCATGTTACTTACCCTCTCTGAGCCTGATTCCTCACTTGCAAAATGGAGAGAATAAAAGAATCCACCTCACAGGGTTATTGTGAGAATTGAGTGAGACAGTACATGTACAGTGCTTAGCACAGGCCCTAGCACACACAGAGAGCTCAAGAATGGCAGCTATTATCATTTAAGCTTAATGAATGCTTATAAAATGCTTCAGAAAAATGCAGTAACAACTAGATGCTGTTATTCTCACCCAAAAACAGTTCCGTACTTTAACAAGTTAAACATTTCCCTCACATACTGTATCTTAGTATTTTTACTTTTTGTTTTGTTTTTCAAAGCAGGGTGCCTTTCCATCATATCTTTCTTGGACCTGACACGAGCTGCCACATACACACATAGGAGTGAAAATGAGAACTTGCCACCAATGACAGACCACCAGTCTAGAACTGGGTGCCCTGAAATTACTACCCAATGGAATACAAAACTTTTCATGAAAGACCCTCTAGAAAGAATCATTTGGTTATGCAGTCCACTGAAACTTATCTAAAATTTAGCTCGTGTAAATATATTTGATGGTATAGAAGAATAACCCCTTTACCTAGCAAAATGAATGTCAAAGGTAACAAAATACATAAACTTAGAAAACAAGGCCCACATTTTTACAAATCACTACATTTAGATCATCTATTTTCAGCTTTCCTCTGTTGCAAGCTGAGGTAACTGAGTTTCTAACAACCAGTATTCATTTCATCAGAGCAATTTCATTCATTGTTTACAGTACTGGGGAGACTCTGATTCGCACAGTGGTATACACAGTGGACACTGCTGAGTTGATTTACACTGATTACTATTGGGGCTAATTATTTTACTAGTAGCAACGAGGTCAAAGTACATACATATAAAATCCATTATCATGTGAAAATGGGAAAGTTCTAATTAGTGCAAATAACATTTGCGAATCCTACACTTTATCAATTTATACTATTGGATGGGGCAAAAAGTGCCTTTGGTTTTTTAGTAAAAATAAAAGACATATTCTTCACTTTCACCAAGAACTTTATTGAACAATGTATTCACCGTTTTGTTCCACTACCTTCTGCCATTTTTCAGGCAACTTCATAATCCCATCTTCCCAAAACTTTTTACCTTTTTGAGCAAAGAACTATTCCAGGTGCCTTTTACAGTCTTTCAGGGAATTGAAATGTTTTCCATTAAGAGAATTTTGTAGGGACCTCCCTGGTGGCACAGTGGTTAAGAGTCCACCTGCCAATGCAGGGGACACAGGTTCTAGCCCTGGTCAGGGGAGATTCCCCCATGCCGCGGAGCATCTAGGCCTACAAGCCACAACTACTGAAGCCTGCACGCCTAGAGCCCGTGCTCCGCAATGAGAAGCCCGCGCACCCCAAAAGAGTAGCCCCCGCTCACCACAACTAGAGAAAGCCTGCTCCTAGTAACCAAGACCCAACGCAGCCAAAAATAAAATAAGTAAATAAATAAATTTATTTAAAAAGAAAGAATTTTGTAAAGACCGAAATAAAAGGAAATCCAAAGGTGCAATGTCTGGTGAATACAGCAGATGAATCAGAACTTCCCAGCAAAGCTGTAACAGTTTTTGCCTGGTCATCAAAGAAACATGCAGTCTTGCAGTATCCTGATGGAAGATTATGCATTTTCTGTTGATTAATTCCAGATGCTTTTCATCGAGTGCCGCTTTCAGTTGGTCTAATTGGGAGCAGTACTTGTTGGAATTAATCGTTTGGTTGTCCAGAGGAGCTCATAACGGAGGACTCCCTTCCAGTCCCACCATATACACAACATCACCTTCTTTGGATGAAGACCGGCCTTTGCTGTGGTTGGTGGTGGTTCATTTCGCTTGCCCCACCATCTCCTCCGTTCCACACTGTTGTACAGTATCCACTTTTCATTGGCTGTCACAATTTGCTTTAAAAACGCAACATTTTCATCACATTTAGGTAGAGAATCACATGCAGAAATACGATCCAGAAGGTTCTCTTCGCTTAACTTACGTGGAACCCAAACATCAAAGCGATTCACATAACCAAGCTGGTGCAAATGATTTCCAACGTTTGATTTGGATATTTTGGGTATGTTGGTTATTTCCTGCACGGTATAACATTGATTCTTCTCAATTACTGTTTCAATTTAATCACTATCAACTTCGACCGGTCTACCTGACCATGGAGCATCGTCCAGCAAGAAATCTCCAGCACGAAACTTCGCAAACCACTTTTGACACATTCAATCAGTCACAGCACCTTCTCTATACACTGCACAAATCTTTTTTTTTACGTTTTTACCTTTCTTGAAATAATAAAGCATAATATGCCGAAAGTGCTGCTTCTTTTCTTCCATCTTCAATATTAAAATGGCTACACAAAAATTCACCAATTTTGATGTTTTTTTAACGCACGCTGATTATGATAGCTGTCACACACAATTTATCAAAATTGTCTCGAATGAAGTTAAAGACAACTAAGTGCTACTAGAGCCATCTTACGGGAAAAAAACAAACAAACCTTTCGGCCCACCCAGTATTTGTTCCTGTTTTTAAGTGTTTTACAGGTAAGTTTCTATATTTAGTGAGCTATGTGGATTGGTGGGAAAACAATAAAACAAACATGAGAAAGGTCAGTTTTGAGTTATGGTTCCATCACCAATGCGCACGTAATGTCAGGTAGGTCATTCGACCTCCCAGGTCCTCAACCTCCTCATCTGGAGAACCAAGGGCTTAACTCTACTTCCAAGGTCCTTTCTGGGCTAAGATGCGAGGACTCGGAAAGTGCTCTGCACCTCCCAGCAGACTAAATTCCCTGAGGGCCAGGATGCTCTCATACACTTTCTGCCACAGTATCAGTGCCTCAGTCGGCAGCAATGGCTGCATGTTTTTATCTCCCCGCAAAGAATCTTCCTTATTCACAATAGGAAAAGCAGCTCCGCACCTCACCTTAATTCTCGTAGCCAGTGGGCTGGTGCAGTCATCAAAGCGGATGCAGTAGCCCACCTCGTGGCCCAGCACCGCACCCCTTTCCTCAGCCACTCTCCCTGCAACCTTTGGGAAGAAAGATCATGCTGAAAATAGAGACACAGAAATTACTGCCCAGAGCACATAGTACGGAAAAATCTAAAGGTCACTTATTTTTTAAATAGTATGTTGAACACAGTGGAAAATGAGAAGAGAAGGGGCAGGTTATTAGAAAACCAGTCTGATAAACCTTGCAGCTATCAACTCTATGTATCTCACCTCATTCTACAATTGACTTGAGGCAACTTATAAGAATAAAAATGGAATCCTGTAAATATGTTACAGATTAGGATCAAAGGAATTACAGACAAAATTCAAAAGATCAAAGTCAATGAGAAAATTTTTCAAACACAGATAGGCCTAAGTTATTTAAGTTGAGCCACAAATTCAGCTCTAGATTTCCTGGTGGGTGAAGCAAAAAGGGAAAAAGAAATTTCAAGATTCACCCTATTCCTAAAGCTTTCTTTAACACACCAACTAGGGACAAATTTCCATGTCTTCATGCCTTGAAATAAAACAACTTCCACTGGACCATGAAGGCAAGGGAACAAGAACGATCAAATTCAATACTTGGCCATGCTCACTTCTCTTTGGAAGCGAAAGAGTAACATTTCCAGAGCAAGATAATCTAAAACACTTTGCAACAGAGTCCCAGCTACCAAAACTATTAAAAGGGGAAATAGAGACAAGAATGCAGGTTGAAAACTATACAAAAGGCAGATGAGAAGATAAACAAAGGATCCAAGTTAACGTAATAAAGTAAAAGCAGAAAACAAAATACATAATGTATTATGAAGACCATAAACTACAGATATATTTTTCACCTACCAATAGATGACAAATAAAAGGTGAGGGTAGGAAAGAGAAAAACGAATCCAACCGCAAGATCTCCTACTACTCCAGAAGGCCATTCAAAGGCTATTAACTTATTAATAGAAAATATCCGAAATACTGAATAAACATAAAAGTGGAAGAACAATAATGCTTATAACTTCGTTTACCTTGAAAGAAAAGAGAGTTTAATGCTCATTATGTAAACTATCTAACTAATAAAGAAGCAAAGGGAAACAAAATTATGGAAGTTTCCTGGGGACCCGGCCCACCAACCGACCCCCATGCATCTCGTCTCCTCCTTTCACAGGTGAGGCAACCTCCCCATGTAGTCCCTGCATCCTGAGTTTGGAACATGAACTGACACAGGAGGTGTCCTGAGGCAGAGCTTTCAGCTACAGCCATCGGGCCGCAGCAGCCCCAGGCTCAGGAGCCCAGAGGCTCCCTGCACGCAGCTCTGCGAGCCTAGCACACTGGGCGTTATCTGACCATTGGTGTTTAAGAAACTGAAGAGCAGATGAGGATCAGAAGTGGTTCTGCCAGATGACCTGAAATTACAGATCTAAGAGGCCAAAACAGAATCAGTCATCGAGCAGCTGGTGTACACCATGTAGTCTTTCAAAACATCTTATGAAACCAGAAATTCAACCTACACTGCTCTACCTCTGGAGGTTATAGTTCCCAATAACCAGTGTTTCACAGGGACAGTTTTGTTATTGTTACTGTTTCAATTTCAACCCTACAGAACACTAAACTATAAATCTTGAAAAATGGTACAAACAGCGAATGTATGCATAGAGATACTGGAGCTTATGGGGAAAACCAGCTCATAAGAATGAGCAAAAATGAACCAACCTCTCCATAAAAATGTAATCATTTTATGAAGCCAAACATATTTACTCTTATTATTTTACTATTTGTATACATTTGCTACAAAATGGATTTTAATTTCAAATTCCTTTTTAGAAATTTTATCATGTATGATCACACCACTGCACATTTGAAAGGCCATATTCTGTTGGCTCTTTAATAGATTTTTACCTCGACTGTTTAAGTTCTAGTCCAAATAACCTCATCAATTAGACTGGATAAACATATCTTTTTAATAGAAACAAATAGATATAGGAAAAGGAGGTCAAAAGAAAAACCAGTCACCAATCACTGAGCACCTCCTATGGGCAGGTGCTGTGCTCCAAGCTTTCACAAATTTTATCCATTAAACATGTACACAGTCCATGAGGTGGGCAAGAGACCCTCTTTTTTACAAAGAAAGAAACTGAAATAAGACAGGCTTAGAGCTTGTCCTGAATCATAAATCAAGGCAGGGCATGGTCTTGAAGTCAAACCCAGATTATATGAATCCAATGAACATACTCATTAAGGAACTGCCTCTCGCAAAGATCAGGCAATGGCTTGTGTAATCTGTTCTTAGGCTCTGAGACTGTTTTCAGATTTTAGTCTGCACACAAAGTACTTTCTGAGATGTAGCATTTCAAACTGGACAGCTCTATTAATACTACACAGCTAATTTATATACTCTTTGTTCTTTAAGAGAAAGCATGTGGTTTCATGGAAATTGTCCATGGCTACAAATTTGGAGGAAAAATGCAAATTGATTAAGAGCTGGGATTCCAAACCACAAACAGAAAAAATTGTTCAAATGTTTTAAGTAAGTGAATCATCTTTCATGACATAAAAAGGTTACGTCTAACATTGCAATCTAGTTGCCAAACCGTTAACTCCATTTTTACACATACATACAGAAGACTTGGGAAATGTTTATCAATAATGTCTAACTTTGAAGACAATTAAAATGAACTTTGAGGAAAAAGAATTACACAATAATTAAAACTCAATAAGGAGTAAAAATAACTCAAGGAAACAGAATTAACTTCTTGTCCAGGTAGAGATGGCAAAATAAAGGCATCTTTGCCCCCATTTCCCTCTCTCAGAGCTAATTTAAAACAAACAAATAAATAAATAAAACATATTATCAACCAAAACCTGCATCTCTAATGAAAGAAGGAAACTGGCAGGAGCCCAAACAATAAACTAGGAAACACAGTTGCCAAATACTGTGAGGTCTGAATCTAGAAGAGAGGCCCAGGCCTCCTCACAACCAGAGCAGGCTGCTGGCTTCCTTAATGTGTTACCTCCTTAAAAGGCAGGGCTGACAAGCCTTGTATTATTAGGAAGACAAGAAGCAGTAGTGTGTTCAGACCCAGGAGACACAGGAAATGTCTCAGTGGAGACCCACTTTGACAGCAAAGAATCACAAAGGAGGGGGAGTTGAAGGAGAAGGCAGGCAATCCAATAGCAAAGGACAATAAGAGATTTGGTGAGAGGCCAGACCAGAACCACCTCACCATTCTGCAGCTAGCAAATGAGCCCACTCAAAGATAAGTAGTTATCATAAAAATACCAACACAGCCCACTGCATTAAAGCCAACTAAGAAAGAAGGAAAAAAAGGAACATGAGCAAAAAGGCAGTTTAAAAAAGAAATTGCAAAAGTATCACCCAAAGAAACAGAAGTAGAATTCAGCCAAAGAAATCCAGTTTCAAAGAAATCATAAGCTTAAGCTAAAACAACTTAAAGAAGAGACAAAGTCAAAGCACAGTTGAGGAGAAACAAGGTCTCAAATGTACAGGTCAGAAACCAATCTGTGGACATCCTCCAAATCTCACAGCCTGAACATGAAAGAAGTTACAGAGAGGCTTTTTCCAAATAAATTTACACAATGCTACAAAGCCAAAGGAGGTTCTCCACAGTATCAATAATAAAAAGCAAATCTAAATCACCCATGCTAGAGAAACATTAAAATACTGCTCTACTCTCTCTGAAGGAAGATAATGGGAAATTGTCAAGTGAAGAGGTAGGTGGTCAGTGGGGACAGAGCCAAAAATTGCAGGAAAAAAGATTTACAGAAATGTGTCAGTTAATTAATAAAAATACTATGTTATTTTCTGGATTTTTAAAAAATGTTTGTGGTATTATCAGCTTTTAAAATTTGTAATGTATTGTAATATCTCCACCCATTCTAAATAGTCACTTCTCTAGCTAGTAAAGAAACAAAAAAGTATTCAAAGCAGTGATTATGAGACCCAGATAAAGATACAAAGGAATCAAAATAGAATAAATTTGACTAAAAACAATCATGAACATTGTGGACAGGCTTGAAGAAATATCACAAAACAAACTGGAAAACAGATGATTCCAGAGAGGGTGCTAAATACTAAAAAGAGACAAAGGGGATCTAATATATACTCAATTGGTGCTCTTAGAAAAGAGAAAAAAATAAATGGACCAGAAAAGTGTGCCAAGAAACAATGGATGAAACCCTGCCTGATATAATGAGATTGAGCCTGAAGATTAAAATTTGTTCTTTCACATTTAAGAAAAAATGAGACAGAACAATCAGCATCAAGACATATCCTGGTACAAAAACAAGCATGTTACAAGCATTCAAGCAGAAAAAGTAGGCCAGGAAGGTAGGGAGTGGAAAAACTCCACTGGACCTCAGACTATTTCTATACAGTGATCCTCCAGGCCAAAAGACAATGGAGCAGTGTCTGCACAGCTCCTAGAGAGGATGAATCAAGAATTTTATATCAACAAAGACCACAATCAAACATTCTCAGGCATGTAAAATTCAGTCAATCAAGAAATAAAGTGAAATGAGCAATTCAAAGTTGGCAAAACCTTGGAAAATTATTAAACTAGAATTAAAGTTAAATACCTGTGGGAGTTACGATTACAGAAAATATATATTTATAAAACTTGAAATAAAAATTATAGCACTGCATTTATCACAAATGGAGGGAGGAACAGTAGAAAGAATCAGTGCGCTAATTTACTCTTGTGATAGGCAACGTAGTTCCAAAAATAAGTAACACCCTAAAGCTTTTTGTAATCCTTTGTCTTAGTTTCCAAGCTTTAATAAATTCTCTTGTAGTGAAAAATTATTTATCCAAAGTTCAGTAATTAGTCCTGTTTCACTGCAGTTTCCTCTTTTGTTAAATTCAACAAAAGCAAATGTATGGCTATGAACCCATTTTTATAAAATCATTTCTATCCATCCAGCCAACCATTCATTTTTATGTCCTCTTTTGTTAAATTCAACAAAAGCAAATGTATGGCTATGAACCCATTTTTATAAAATCATTTCTATCCATCCAGCCAACCATTCATTTTTATGTGAACATAAAAGAGAAACTTGAAATGATGTTCACAAATGTTCAAACTGGGTGGTGAGATTTGGGTTTGGGGTTTGTTTTTTTTTAATCACTTTTTTTGTTTTGACTTCTGTACTTTATTACTACATAAAAATTCATAATGTACAGGTATCAATTTTACAAAAATAAGCACAGAGTTCTTTTTCAAGTGAAGAATTAAATTCTTGAGGAGCTGCAAATCATATTCATTTGCAGCTTTCAGGAAACAAGGAAAAAGTCACTGAAATAGAAGACACAAACAAAGTCTTTACAACAAAAGAGAAACTCACTGTAACAGCAGCCACTCTTCGGGGCTGGGTCACTCCCACCACTCTTCCTTCGGCTGTCCAGCCAGCTTCTGCAAGGTACTACAAATAAAATCACATTTCAGTATACACCTGACACCACTTCTCCAGAAACAATCTCCCCAAGATGACTCTGGATTATGTTAAAATCACTGAGAAAAGAATTAACAGATGGTTCTTCTCCCAGCAGAGATTTAAAAAACTATTTTGCAAATGAGGCATCTGAGGTTTTGAAATGTTAGGTCATGTGCTTAAGTTCACAACAGAGGTGATAATCAGAAGAACTAAGGCATAAATTCAACATTCTGACTCCCCAGTCTTACAAAATTTCCCCATACTACAGCTGTCTCAAGGAATAAAAAAACTATCCATGGGTCACTCGGAACAGTGCTAAATCTGTAGAACAAAGAATTTTAAAGTACACACAGAGACAATTCAATAAATATCAACCATACAAAATATTTTAGTCAGAGTAAATAAAAATAATTAGATTTTTTAAACAAGACCAATAAAACAACATTTGTTATTGCAAAAAAAAAATCAGACTTTATATACATGTATATATCCCATTAGATTTTATTAGTATACATTAAATTTGATTATATTTATTATCTGATTTATTTCTGTATTTATTTGCCACATATACTTATTTCTTATGTATTTACTTGATTATATGCTTTTTAAAATCCAAAATGGATAACGGGGGTTATCAGAGTTACCTGTTTTCAGAATGTCTAAGTTGTTTTACAATCAATATATATTACTTCTATAACAGAAAAAGAGTTAAAATGCTGTTACATACATGTATCTGCTCATTTGTTCAAAAGAAATAAAGGAAGGACAAACTAGAAACTAGAGAATGGTTGACTATGGAGGACTGGTAGGAAAGGGGTGGCAAAAGGGAGGAATGAAACATGGCAGCAGGGACGAAGAGGGAGGGGCAATGCTTTGAGTAGAGCTTTTTGTGTAGCTCTGACTCTCAGAACCACAGTCATGTTGCACGTACTCTTCAAGTACCCAAATGAATACACAAAACCAACCAGGATGTGGAGGGAAACCAAAAGAAATGCAAACACTATCAAATGATCCTCTCTGTATTACAAATGAATAACTGATCACACTGAAGGGGGTGGAGAAAAAAAGAGCCAACCTAAGTAACTGAAAACAGTATCTTGACTGAAGGCCAGAGATGGAAAAAACTGTACCTAAGTGCTGTAATCTACTTAGTAAATGTCAGGGGTATGGGTTAGGAATTCTGAAGATATTTTATGTGTCCTTTAGAATTTAACAAATAAATAAATACATTGTAGACAATGAGGATGGAGTTTCTCACTGCTGAAGAAGAGTTACAAATAAGGAAAGGCTAGAATGAGCCCTATGATGTGGGATTGGAATCAACGAAGTATCAGCATAAATTCATGATTTTTAATATATATACAGATATATAAGTGGGATTATGTAGGGATTTAGTATTCATATATATTTCCTAAATCTGCCCACTGAGACTTATAGCAATGACACCTCAGTAACAATGAGCACCCTAGCACCCAAATCTTGATTTTTAAACACCGTTCTCCAATAAAAGGAACCAGGGCTCCTTGGAGAAGTGGTTGATCCCAAGGCTAGTGCAGGAAAAACATAAGACAAGACTGAAACAATTTGTGTTATTAGAAAGTAAGGAAGTGTTCAAAAATATGAATGGAGGCTTGTAGAAAGAACACAGGAGCCAAACTGAAGGAGCTCCTAATGACCAAAGCTGGACCATTCTGACCAACAAAATAATGGTAGTATTGGATTTTAACCCATAGAATAAAATAAATATCCATGAATCCATACTGATACACATAAATAATTGAATAAATAAATAAGTGAGGGAGAAAGGACAGTTCTTCCTTACAGAAGATTCCATTTAATAAATGTAAAAGGAAATGGGAATAGAGAAAATCATTCATTAGAGAAACACCTGAGTAACTGCTGCAGACAAGATCTACTGAGGGATGCTAAAATTAGTAGGTGATAGTTTGAAAAGCAGATTATTTGCATTCTAAAAATATCTCCTCCAAGATATTTATCAACTACAAAGGGAAAGACAGTAACTTTACAGATGAAACCTGGCACCTTAACAAAGGGATCAAATTATCCTCACCAGTGGTAAGACCATCATGTCAACCCTCTTGATAGAATGCACTAAGAAGGACACATCATTTCTATGGGATTCTTGCCAAAAATGCATCAGCTCATTCTGGTCATGAGAAAATGTCACACAAACCCAAACTGAAGGACATTCTATAAAATAAATGCCTGGTACTCTTCAAAAATGTCAAGGTCATAGAAGATGAAGAAAGAATGGGGAACTTTCATAGACTGGAGGAGACCAGGGAGAAGGATCCTGGATCTTCTGAGAAGCAGCTCTGGTGGGGAAACTGATGAGCTTTAAATAAGATCTGTAGTCTGATTACTGCTATTGTTACTGTCCTGCTTTTGATTACTGTAGTTGGGGAAGTGGGGTAAGGGGTCTAAGGGAATTCTGTATTATTTTTGCAACTTTCCTGTTAGTCTAAAATTAGCTAAAAATAATAATTTTTAAAATGCCTGTAAGGAACAGAGTGTTTTAGCTAATGTAGGGTTTTTGCTATCAAAACTGTGAAATGTCTCTCTTGCACTGAATACATACACAAAATACTACCAACCACCCCAATCAACACAAATTCAGAAACAGAACTACAAGAATAATGCCTAAGATTCACTGAGTACATCACTAAGTGCCAGGAACTGTTTGGTATGCATAACCCCATTTAATCCTCACAACAAATCCAATTTGGAAGGTAATAGCACCATCAGCAATTTAGAGATAAGGAAACAAAGAGGTCATATGCTTTGCCCGAGGACACAGGTAAAAATCTAAGAGCTAGGATTCAAGCTCAGCAAACCAAAGCCATATAACCAGGACACAGTTCTACCATCCAAAATAAAACACACACACTCTCGTAGTCAATCTCTTAGTACCAGTGTTAGGGGAAAGAAAAACAATTTGCATAATAATAAATCTGTCCATGAAGCCAGTCTCTCAATACACCTGGGATTTAGACTTCTGCCTGCTTATGGTTGCTTACAGGTGGAAATTTAAAGATGCTGCAAAAGCAGGTATAGTGTTGACATCAAGAGTCAGTGGATGTGGCTTCCCTGGTGGCACAGTGGTTGAGAATCTGCCTGCCAATGCAGGGGACACGGGTTTGATCCCTGGTCCGGGAAGATCCCACATGCCACAGAGCAACTAAGCTAATGTGCCACAACTACCAAGCCTGCACTCTAGAGCCCGCGAGCCACAACTACTGAACCTGTGTGCCACAACTACTGAAGCCCACACACCTAGAGCCGGTGCTCTGCAATGAGAAAAGCCATCACAATGAGAAGCCTACGCACCTCAACGAAGAGTAGCCCCCGCTTGCCGCAACTAGAGAAAGCCCACACGTAGCAACGAATACCCAACACAGCCAAAAATAAATAAATTAAATAAATAAATTTTAAAAAAAGAAGAGTAATTGTGGTGATGGTTGCACAAATCTGTGCCCATACTAAAAACCAATGATGGGTGGTTTTAAAAAAAAAAAAAAGGAAACTGTGGATGTCACAGAGGGAGGTTATTGAATGAATTCCATCTCAGTTCCCTCCACTCTTTTTAAGGGTTACCAAATCTGGTCTTCTTGTTAGAGTGGGATTAGGAAGAACTCCACCCACTAGAAGATGGTACTCATAAAAATTGTTGTAAAAAGCTTGTTTTCAGTCCATTGTTTTGACAGAGCTCTAGGCAAAAATATCATCTTAACTTCCACATATAGTCTGTGAAATTTCAAAACAATTTGTTGACAAAAACCTGCTCATATTCTTGCCATGACCTTTAGTTCCTCAGCCTTTCCAGTTTTCCTAGGCCATAACTCATATTTAGCTCCACAGAAGCTGGAAACTGTGACTGTCTCAGAGAAGTGGAACTGAGTGGTAAGGAAGAGGAATAATCCTACCACAGGAGGGAGAGCAGATATTTGGACCAATAACGTAATCTATTTTCACCAGCAAAGCTTAGGAGATTCACTTTTTACCACTTATCCTTTTGTGCTTTTTACATTTTGTACCATGATGTATTTCCTGTTCAAAAATTACAATGCTTATTTTAAAAATACAGTTCCTTAAAAATAATTAAATTCAGGGCTTCCCTGGTGGCGCAGTGGTTGAGAATCCGCCTGCCGATGCAGGAGACACGGGTTCGTGCCCTGGTCCGGGAAGATCCCACATGCCGCGGAGCAACTGAGCCCGTGAGCCATGGCCGCTGGGCCTGCGCGTCCGGAGCCTGTGCTCCGCAACGGGAGAGGCCACAACAGTGAGAGGCCCGCATACCGCAAAAAAAAAAAAAAAAAAAAAAAAAAATAATTAAATTCAGGGACTTTCTTGGTGGCGCAGTGGTTAAGAATCTGCCTGCCAATGCAGGGGACACAGGTTCGTGCCCTGCTCCAGAAAGATCCTACATGTCGCGGAGTAAACTAAGCCCGTGTGCCACAACTACTTAGCCTGCGCTCTGGAGCCTGCATGCCACAACTACTGAAGCCCACGTACCACAACTACTGAAGCCCGCATGCCTGGAGCCCGTGCTCTGCAACAAGAGAACCCACCGCAATGAGAAGCCCACGCACTGCAACAAAGAGTAGCCCCCACCAGCTGCAACTAGAGAAAGCCCATGTGCAGCAACGAAGACCAGTGCAGCCAAAAATAAATTTTTTAAAAATAATAATTAAATTCAAATGCATGTGCCCGTTGACCCAGCAACTCCATAACTACCTCATTTATTCTATAAATATACCCATATGTGTGCAAACTGAGATAGATGCAAATTGACTCACTGCATCATTGTGATAACACAAAACTGGAAACAACCTAAATGTCTACCAACTGGGAACTGGTAAAATAAATTATGTGGAATCTATGCAACTAAAAAGAGACTGATACATTAAGTGGAAAAAAATAAAACAAGTTACATAAAGCATGTATAGATACTACCATTTACATTTTTAAAAGGGGAGGAATATATATTTATATATTTCTCTGTAAAACCACATTTCCGTGTAAAACCAATTAACAAAGCTCTACCCAAGAAACTTGTAACATCAATTGCATCTGCATAAAGGAAGTATCAGAAGAGAGAGCAGAAGAGACATCTTTCTCTTTTTATATCCTTTTGCGTCTTTTGAACTTTAAACCATGTGAATCTATTAAACTTTCCCCCAAAATTAAAAATATTAAAATAAAACTTAAAAAAAAAAAAAAAAAAACTACCTGTGTTTGCTGCCATACTGCCCAGGCTGGATCCTCAGACCCTATTCCTCTCTCCCCTTCAGAACATTCTTCTCCCTGGACTCAACCCCTCAGCAGGTGCTCTCTGCTCCCTGGTAGCTAAGCTTTGCTGGGGGAAATGACCAGATCGTTGTGCTATATTGTATTACTGATCCAAGTATCTTGTACCCATTCCTTTTGGAAGACTGTATGCACTACCACCCGACTGCTATCAGACCTGGCCATGTAATTTGCTGTGACCAATGAATGTGAGAAGCGCCACTCCCAGTCTGCGGGTTTAAGAGCCAGCCCCTGACTCTGCCACCTACTACAAGATCCACACGTCCCAGACGGGAGCTGTGCCGTCATCCTAGGTCCCAGTGATCACGTGGAACAGTCCATACCTTGGGTCATCAACCCAAGAAAACCACAGAGTATGAGGAAGAAAAACACCTTTGCGCTCAAGCCACGGAGATTTTCAGGTTCTTCGTTACATAGCAGAGTTTATCCTCAGCTGACTAAATAACCATACTGACTAATTCCAAAACAAACTAAACTCATCTAATCTCACACGGCCGTCCACCTCTGTTCTATATTCCCCCACCTCACCACTTTCTACAGTGTCCTCATCTGTAAAATGAAGATAACAACAGTGCCTACGTCACAAGGTCACTGAGGATTAAATAGGTTAATATGTGGATCACTTCATGTAGCACTTATTATAATTATTACTTACTGTTACTTGGTTTATTATCATTGTTATTAATATCACTCTCTTGCTGATAATCTCTCAGTAATTTAACATGGCCCTTCTCCTGTGTCTCTCTTTAAGAAGCAAGTAATCTGCTAGGGTCTTGACACCAACTGCACATATGTTCTCCCTCGAGGTCACCATCTCCTCTGCTGTCCTTTTCCCTCTAGGTCATTCCCTTCTGCCTATCTTTCCCCAGCTGCACATTAGATCATCTGGGGAACTTTTAAGAAATTCCTATGTCTGGGCCCCATCCTAAATCTATTATTGGGTTGGGCAAAAGAAGTTTTTTTTTTTTCTTTATAAGAGTTCAAAAAATGCAGAACTCATCTATAGTGCTAGAAGACAATAAATATCACCCTTGTGCGTATGTTTGTGGGGGCAGGAAGAAAGGGCAGGAGACCATAAGGGGACATGGGGGCTTCCGAGACTCTGGTGATGTTCTGTTCCTTGATCTGAGCACTGGTAGCACAGTTGTATTCACTTGTGAAGGTTTATCAAGCTGTACAATTATGATACAGGTACTTTCTGATATGTATTTTATACTTCAATAAAAATCTATATTAAGGGACTTCCCTGGTGGCGCAGTGGTTAAGAATCCGCCTGCCAATACAGGGGACGTGGGTTCGAGCCCTAGTCCGGGAAGATCCCACGTGTCGTGGAGCCACTAGGCCCGTGTGCCACAACTACTGAGCCTGCGCTCCAGAGCCCGCGAGCCACAACCACTGAGCCCGCATGCTACAACTACTGCAGCCCGTGCGCCGAGAGCCTGTGCTCCGCAACAAGGGAAGCCACCGCAATGAGAAGCCTGCGCACCACAATGAAGAGTAGCCCCTGCTTGCCGCAACTAGAGAAAGCCCGCGTGCAGCAGTGAAGACCCAACGCGGACAAAAATAAATAAATAAAATAAATTAACTTTTTTTAAAAATCTATATTAAAAAAGGAAAGAAAAACCTACAAGGACTCTTACCCCTGACCACTTAAATATCATTCTTCACCCCCCCAAGTCGAAGCTCTTAAGACACACTTTGACTTCATCCTATCTTTCCACTCTTGATCTTACCTGTCCACTCTGTTGAGCCCCAAGCACTTCTCCACCCCAGTACCTCTAACCACAATGTTCACTGGATGAGCACATCTTCCCAGCCAACTCCCACTGATCATTCAAGGTCTATTTCTTTGTCTTTTTTTTCTTTTCAATATTTTTTCCCCAATTTCAAATGTCATTTCTTTTATGAGACCTTTCCTGATCCTTCTTTCCACTTCTATCCACACCAGATATAATTTTGTCCTGTAAGAGAGGTTTCTTCCATAGCACTACATAATTCTATAACAGTCAATCTTTATTCACAACTATAGTGGCATCCATCTTACATCACCTCTTCAACTGCAATAATTTGAGGACAAAAACTATGCATTACACCTCTTCAAATGAGTTTCCATTATTCCTTTCAGAGTATGGCTATTCTATTATTATTTTAGAATTATAATAAATTGAAGATGACCATTACTTCCTCTAAATAAAAGTTCAAAAGTTTAATAAAAAACACCTAGTTGGGTTGACTATTTACTCTCTGAGAGGAGATCTTAAAAATGCAAAAAAATGGTAAAGAGAGTTCTCAAGTTACAAAATCTTTCCAATCAAATCTAAGTATAAAGACACATTTAAATGTACTCACTTGTGGAATCTGCGTGCTTTTCCCACATCCTGTTTCTCCAACAATCACCACTGTTTGATAGTTTTCTATCAAGTACAATATATGATTCCTAAGCTGAAAAAATATAACCAAACATTGTAAATAGACATACATTTTCTCGAAAGACCTAAACAAAGATATTTAAACATTATGAAATGAGCTGTTTCCCAAAGGGAAGGATATTTTTAAAAGAACTATCAAAATATATTTCTAATATACATCAAAACACATTGCAGGTACTGTTGGTGTCAGTACAAGGTGATACAACTGCAACTGAGTGTAATAACTTATCAAAATATATAACGCACATACCCTTTGATTCAAGATTTCCACTTATAAGAAGTTATACTACAGACATCCTAATACATGTGAACAAAGATGTATGTACAAGCATACTCACTGCGTATTGTTTATAAGAGTCAAAAATTCAAACAGCCTAAATGTTCATCAACAGGGGAGTGGTTACACAGCTGTGGAACACTTCAATAATGGAATAATGCACAGTTGTTAAAAAGAACAAATGTCTATTTGTACTGATGTGGAACGCTCAATGAGGTCTGCTATGGTAAGAAAGCAAAGTGCAGGATAGTGTGAATGATACACTACTCTTTGTGTTTTTAAAGAAAGGGTAGGTACTTGCCTCGTGGTGCAATGGTTTAGAATCTGCCTGCTGATTCAGGGCACGCGGGTTCAAGCCCTGGTCCGGGAAGATCCCACATGCTGCGGGACAACTGGGCCCGTGCGCCACAACTACTGAGCCAGCATGCCACAGCTACTGAAGCCTGCCCGCCTGGAGCCCGTGCTCCGCAACACAGAGTAGCCCCCGCTCGCCGCAGCTAGAAAAAGCCCGCGCGCAGCAACGAAGACCCAATGCAGCCAAAAATAAATAAATTTTTAAAAAGAAAGGATAAATACATATATGCTTCTTTATGTATAAGCTACTCTGAGGAAAAACAAAACAAGAAACTGGTAACTATACTGTCTCCAGCGAGCAGAAGAAAGTGGCCGGGGAGCAGGGTGTGAAGGAGACCTTTAAATTTTGCTCGACATGCATGTATTCCTTAATTTAATTTTTTTTCATTTATTAACTTGTGAAAACAAACAAAAAGAATATGTTTTCGGGCTTCCCTGGTGGTGCAGTGGTTGAGAGTCCACCTGCCGATGCAGGGGACACGGGTTCATGCCTCGGTCCAGGAGGATCCCACATGCTGCGGAACGGCTGGGCCCGTGAGCCGTGGCCGCTGAGCCTGTGTGTCTGGAGCCTGTGCTCCGCAACAAGAGAGACCACAACAGTGAGAGGCCCGCGTACCACAAAAAAATTAATTAAAAATTTTAAAAAATAATATGCTTTTGTCTCTACCTCTAAGGCCAAGTTCTCAATAAAGCAACCATAGGTTACATCTATATTTCAATTGGGCCTTCCTAAACCCATTCAGTAGGAGCAGAAACACTGATCTGGCCACTGAAAAGTCACAGATAATTCCAAGATCCCATGTACTTAGCTTCAGAATGTATTTCTGTACCCACATTTGATTACAGACATACCCGATGATCTGGAAAGTCATAAAGGTATTCCATAAATTCCTGGTTTGGAATGAAGTAAAAACCTGCCAAATTCTCCCACTCTGATCACTGCTCAGCTCATCTGACTCACCAACAATGTGTTTGGTGAAGATTGGGAGACACAGGATGCTGCCTTCCTGGCTAAATAAGGTATTGACTGTTTGGGGTTTTGAATTTAGCATTATTTAGGGTCTAAATACGTAGTTCTCAAATCTTAGTGTAAAAATCTTTTAGGATATTTGCTAAAAATGAAGATTCCTAGCCCTACCCTCAGGGTTTTTGATTCAGTAGGGCTAGGGTGAAGCCCAGGAATCTGCATTTCTACAAACACCCAAAGGAGATTCTGCTGCAGGTACTCTGGGACTCATCTAGATGCTTTCCTGTCGATTGCTTGGACTCTGTGCTTCCTCTTGTTTTGGGCAGAGAAAGGGGAAAGGTTTGGGTTCTTCACAGATATTTTGTAAATGATATTTTGTAAATCCATCTGCTGGGTGAATGGTTGAATAGATGGATGGATGGGTGGGTGTTCAAGGAAAACTTGAAAGCAAATTTGAATACAGAGAGACACACACATGGTACTCCAGGAAAGGGAAATGACATAAGTAAAGGAAAGAAGATGGAAATAGGCAAACTATATGAACTCTATTCGAGGTGTGCTAGAAGAAGCCACGAAAGGCTCCAGGTTTGACTTGGAAATGAATTACGATAGGTGTAGTTAGGGCCGCACTGTGAAAGCCTTGAACGTAGAGCTAGCATCTGGACTTTAGCCAGGAGGCAGGACATGCTGTAAGTGTTCCGAGAAAATTGGGCAGCAATATACAAGATTGATTTAAGCATGAAGAAACTGAAGGCATTAACTCATACTTCATGTGCTAAATACGAAGCATGGCAAGTGGAGAGACCGACGTGTGACACTCAAGAGAGATGACAAAACTATTTCCAGTTTGGAGAATGGGAGAATGACAGTACCACCGACAGGCACAGGCAGGGAAATCAAGGAGAGCTGGTGCAGAGGACCAGACTGAGCCTCAGCGAGGTTGCGTTTAAGGAAGTAAGAGGACAGCCTTGCACAGCAGTGCTCAGGGCCCAAAGAGAACGCCAGCCTACAGGACGTAGCCAAGGAGAAGGCTGCCTTGAAATGGCATTGGGGTAAAGGGGGGGGTGAGCCTTTGATTTACTGCTGCTTTAGTTTCAACTTCTATTTTTGAAGCTATTTTCACTGGGACTTCCCTGGCAGTCCAGTGGTTAAGACTTCTCCTTCTGAGGCAGGGGGTGCAGGTTCCATCCCTGGTCAGGGAGCTAAGATCCCACATGCCTCAAAACATAAAACAGAAGCAATATTGTAACAAATTCAATAAAGACTTTAAAAATGGTCCACGTCAAATAAAATCTTTAAAAAATTTTTAAAAGGAATTTTCACTTTTAGTTTTAATGGGGGCAGCAGTGGTGAATGGGTAACATTTTATCCTTTTGGTCTCCTAGCTTTATCTTTAACATTTTATGAGATTGTAACTACGCTTAAGCTCTGCTTTGATTTTTTTTTTTTTTTTTTTTTTTTTTTTTTTTGCGGTACGCGGGCCTCTCACTATTGTGGCCTCTCCCGTTGCGGAGCACAGGCTCCGGACACGCAGGCTCAGCGGCCATGGCTCACGGGCCCAGCCGCTCCGCGGCATGTGGGATCTTCCCGGACCGGGGCACGAACCCGTGTACCCTGCATCAGCAAGCAGACTCTCAACCACTGTGCCACCAGGGGAGCCCTCTGCTTTGATTTTTATCAATAACTTACACCCCTTTTCTTACCATTTTAATTTCAATATGTTATTAATACCTTCTTGCTTTCATTTTTTAATGTTATTTCATTTATTATAAGTACAGTTGGAGGATGAAGAAGAGTCAAGAAAATTAAATACTCAGTAAACAATAATTATCCTTGTACTTCAACGTTTACTACATGTCAGATATCTTACTAAATGCTATATGTGGCTTATCTCATCTAGTCCTCATAACAATCCTATGAGGAAGGTACCATTAGTCCCATATGACAGATAAGTAAACAGAAGCTCAGGCAGTGAAGCAAGGCCACACAGCACACAAATGATGAAGCCTAGGTTTGAACTCTAAAGTCCAGCTCGAGGCCAGACACTTCATCACAGCTCAAACTGTGCTCCTCAATGGGGAACCTATAATCTTATCTCCTGAGGGTCAAACTGGTTTACATTTACACATAATGGATGAGGTTAATCACCTGTAGAAGAAACCCAGCAACTATCAGTATAGGAGTAACTAAAACGTTTGGGGCCACAGAAAAGTCTGATAGAGGTGACTTGGCAAAATTCAGAAGGCGGCTGTTTCATATCCATTTGGAGAAATAATGTATTAATAGAAGAGGCATTATTAGCACAGTCTAGACAAAAAAACTCCCTAAGTGCAAAGACTTGGGCAGCTTTCACCCAACACTGTCCGGAAGAAAGAGAGACACAGGCGCTGGTGGCCCCACTTACTCGGGTCACTCCAGAGACATCATACAAGGCAGGGAGAGTTCATCACCCTTCATCAGAGGCGACAGGAAATAAATATCCTTCAACTATATCTAAACCGTCTTTGGCTCTGAGCCCACTTCCTGATTACAATTTGGCTTCCCACGTGGACTTGGCAACGGGGAGAAAAGTGTGTCCATGGACTGTATTATCTGTACTGGAGAACCACGGCTCACTGTAAACGAATATATTCTTAATTCTAGTTTACACTTTGGTCTCTTATGAGTATATGTCCATTTCATGAGATTAAAAAAATCATGTGTCTGGATACACATGGTATGTAATAACCATACCAAAATCCCATCACTATCTCAGTGGGAGTTAATCTCTTCAACAGAAACAACCTTGTATTTCTAATTAATCCTGGGTAAAGAAATATGCCTTTAAAAAGAAAGCTAAAATTGGCCACATGTTGGTAATTTGTTGAAGATGGATGCATAAGAGTTCGCTGTGCTGTTTTCTCTACTTTTCTGAATGTTTGAACTTGTCCATAACTGAAAGCAAAGAGGGGAAAAAAGAATGTCATTTCATTTCTTCCACTTTTTCCAATATGTAAGATCTAACCCAAAAAAACTGTAAGGACTTTCCAGACTTATAAAGTTAACTAAGACACACATATTTTGAACAGATGATCCATTCAGATAAGGGTACCTCTGAGCTTGCTGCATTCTAAAGGATCATTAAGAGTAAGAGGACACTATTCACTTCAGTGCCAAGTATAAATCTACTGCAGGGGACTTCCCTGCTGGTGCAGTGGTTGCGAATCTGCCTGCCAATGCAGGGGGACACAGGTTCGATCCCTGGTCCGGGAAGATCTCACATGCCATGGGGCAACTAAGCCCGTGAGCCACAATTACTGAAGCCTGTGCGCCTAGAGCCCGTGCTCCACAACAAGAGAAGCCACCACAATGAGAAGCCAGCGCACCGCAATGAAGAGTAGCCCCCGCTCTCCACAACTAGAGAAAGCCTGCGCACAGCAACGAAGACCCAACCCAGCCAAAAAAATTAATTAATTAATTTAAAAAAAAAAAAGCTACTGCAGGTTGCTTCAGGCCGACGACTGAACATACTTATTAAATGTACCTTGAACACCGGCAGCTTCTGCCTCTGCTGCTCTATAGAAAGGGCAGCATAAGGATTGTAAACAAAAGTCGTTGCAGAGTTTTCAGCTAGACTTTGTCTCTCTTCAGAGATGCTGACACCTGGTCCCTCTGTACCTGCAACAGAAATGTTCTTTTCAGATTCTCTGATATAAGGAACAGAAAAATTGTGTGAAAGTTACAAATTCAAAGATGAAGATATACAACAGAAGCACTGCATTTTAATCTCAAACTACTAAAAGGTATTAAACTGTAATTTCAGGAAAGCATCTAGAAAGGCGCCTATGAGACTACAGACGAGCCTCACTGAGGTGTCAAGAACAAAGGAGATGGCAGACCTATTGGGCTCCAAACGGGCCACACGCAACTGTACATTACGGAGGACAATGTATTGAGTTCTGGCCACCATGCTGCTATTATTACCAAACTCTTAATAAAAGTGGCAGAAACCTAGTGGAAATTAGCTGAGGCAAACGATGAATCCTATCACCATAGGATGGCAGCAAGGTTCAGGGTCAACGGGCACCGATCGGGGGCTCAAATGCTGCCTGGCCTTCTTCCTTCTCTCTCTGCCCCTCTCGACAGCTCCTTTCAGTCCCTGGGGCTGGCTTCTCTACAGGAGCTGGGATTAAGCCTGCTTCCAGGGCCAGAGCTCAGGTTCACATTTCCTCCACCAATCACTCTCACTCACTCACCCAGGAAGGATGGATGTGCCAGAGATACAGCAGGGAACACTACAGATGCCAGCCTTACCCTGGTGCAGCTTACCTGCTTCTCTTACTCTTCTTCCCAAAGGAACATAACTTAGTGCATAAAGCGGTAAGGGAGAAAGACGCAGTGAAGGGAACCAGGAGTCCCAGGTGCGTGTTGTCTGTTTGGGAGATGAGGAAGGCTCTTTTTCTCCCAGCTTAGGGCCGCTGCCCAGCCTGACGCAATCAACCACGGCCCTGGAGTGGGGTGCAATAAGCGGCAGCGCCTATCTGAATCACAGAATTGCAGGGGTTGGTTGGGAAGTGCTGGTCCAAGAAGCCACTGTGCTGAGGACATTAAACACCAGATACCCACAGTGGCTTCTTGGTAAAAACAACGAAAAACTGGGCCTCAGGGTGGTGAAGAATAGGGAAGCCATATCCCCCCATGAAAAGTTGTTCAACATACAACTTTTAGCCTGAAAAGGAAAATGCCTTAGGAGGAACATGGGTTCAATTTTTATCATCAGCCTCTGTAACTTTTCACACCAAATTGTTCGTGCAGTCCAAGACAGAACTCAGAGCAATAAGTAAATGATACAGCGTTCAGAATTCAACTCAACATAAGGAAGTTATCTCTAAAAGTTAGACTTGTTCAGTACAGGGGTATGCCACCTTTGTGAATCAATAACGACCCCCGGGCTTCCCTGGTGGCGCAGTGGTTGAGAATCCGCCTGCCGATGCAGGGGACGCGGGTTCGTGCCCCGGTCCGGGAAGATCCCACATGCCGCAGAGCGCCTGGGCCCGTGAGCCATGGTCGCTGAGCCTGTGCATCCGGAGCCTGCGCTCCGCAATGGGAGAGGCCACAACAGTGAGAGGCCTGCGTACCACAAAAAAAAAAAAAATAAAATAAAAAAAATAACGACCCCCGCCAGAAGTTCACAGCCCTCTCTGTCAGGGGTGCTACAGGGATAATTACCCAATACTATCACCTCCCGGGTTTTCTGAACTCAGAATCTGTGGTGCTATGTGAAAGTACAGAGGCTTTGTGATAAGAATATTTAGCCCAGTGATTTATTTTTACATTTTTGAGGGGTCCCAGATCCCTTCGACAATCTAATAAAGGCTATGAACTCCATCTCCTGAAAAATACACCAGAATGTAATTTATTACAACACAAAATGCTGGAGGTCCAGAGACACCTTAGAGCTAAATTTAGAATCACTGCTGTAGATCTCTGATCCCTTTTCCTTTAGTTTCTAGGAACATAATTGTGTTCCAGAGGTCCAAGGTTGCCAAAAATCAGGTAAGTGGGGCACTGCTGTATTGTTTTGCCAAAATGTTTACCTTCCTTTCAACAAGATAAAAGATAGAACAGGACCTGGAATAAAGCCTGTGCTCAAAGAGGTGAGTTTCCTTTCCTTTCTATCCTTATTATTACTACCTCTGATTAACTCCTTGTAATCTTCACCCAAGAAAACTAGAGCAAAGAAATAGCTTATGCTCATCAGCTCTGCTTTTGTCCTGAATTCCCTCCTTTTCCAAACATTTTAAACCTTTATAGCATGTCTAGAATCTTTGATTTTTTTATAATTTTTTAAAAATTTATATTTATTTTTAGCTGCATTGGGTCTTTGTTGCTGTGCGCGGGCTTTCTCTAGTTGCGGCAAGCAGGGGCTACTCTTCGTTGTGGTGCGCGGGCTTCAGTAGTTGTGGTGCGCGGGCTTCAGTAGTTGTGGTTCACAGGCTCTAGAGTGCAGGCTCAGTAGTTGTGGCGCATGGGCTTAGTTGCTCCGCGGCATGTGGGATCTTCCCAGACCAGGGCTCGAACCCGTGTCCCCTGCATTGGCAGATGGATTCTTAACCACTGCGCCACCAGGGAAGCCCCTACAGCATGTCTAGAATCTTTTAACATTGCTCCCGCAACGTCTCTTACTTCCTCCCACACCAAGGTTTAATCCACCTAGGTGTCTTCCTGACTACCCCATCCCTCCTGTCTCTAACCTACAGCCAAGTTCACCTCAGTACATTCAGTTATGAGGTCTTTTATGAGAACAGCTACTGTCAATCAATGAGGAACATGTCTCCTCCACACAAAAGACTTCATTCAACCAAACCAGGCCTGCTTCCCCACTATATATACATCCCATGGCCCATTCTGGCTGCCTATGGTTTGGTTTTTCCCTTGGGAACATTCTCAGTGCTTAAGCAAGTAACAAGTTTGTAATTCTTGTAAACCATTTCCCCCTCTATAAAACAAGGCTGATAAAAGCGCCGCCCCCCACCAATCCAGCAGTCCCTCTAACCCAATTTTTCAGTTTGAGTGGTGACCCATTAATGGGTTAGGAAATGGGTTAGGAAACTCATGTAGTGGGTCATGGCTACTAGCACTTTTTAAAGATGAACTAGAAATAGAATAGAAAGTATCAGAGTGCACCCCAAGAAGCAGTATTATTTTTGTACAACTCTTTTTAGTTGTGTGTGTGTATGTGCATGCATGCTGAATCACAACACAGTACATTATGTGTACCTATGCTGGGTCACAACACATGTCTTACTGTATATCAGGTCAAAAAATCTTTAAAGCTGTTGCTATAAAGCGTTTGCCAGGCACATTGTCAAACACTGATTTTGTCATTAAATATCTGTTGAATGAAGGAAGGAAAATGGCCAGGCCCTTCTGATCCACTTGTCCTAGCAAATCAAGTCAAACTTTTTTCTACAAAAACCTCACGCAGCTCATACAAAGATCTTAAGGCAGAGATCACAAATTGGTAGAGATCACAAACTAGTTACTCAAGGACCCCAAATATGTCACTGTTAAAACGTTTGAAATCATTCATTTAAAACATGTAAAAATTTCCCATTCTAATCTGGATATTGAGCCCATACGACACCAATTGGGTGGAACCACCTACAGCTTCCTGCTTTAGATAGCATGTGTAGGCTTCAGTGTAATCAATACTGTACACGTATCAGTGTACACACGTTCTAGTTTGCCACAGTTCCCACCACTCCCTATTATTTCCACCCAGCACCTTCACTTATTTAGATTGTCCCAGAGGCCCCCTGTAGCTACCTGAGCTTGTGACTCCCAGCCTATAGGACATACTCATCTAGCCTTATACCCAGTCTCACTCACTTCCCTGACCTTCACCGTGTATTTCCCACATCCTATTTTCGTATCTTCAACTTCAGTTTCCTAATCTGTAAAATGAGAGTAATATCTCCATCACAAGATATTGTGACCAGGACTTCCCCGGTGGCGCAGTGGTTAAGAATCTGCCTGCCAATGCAGGGGACACGGGTTCAATCCCTGGTCCAGGAAGATCCCACATGCCGTGGGGCAACTAAGCCCGTGCGCCACTACTACTAAGCACGCACTCTAGGGCTCACGAGACACAGCTACTGAAGCCCACACACCTAGAGCCCGTGCTCCGCAACAAGAGAAGCCACCGCAATGAGAAGCCCGCGCACTGCAACGAAAAGTAGCCCCCGCTCGCCGCAACTAGAGAAAGCCCGCACACAGCAACAAAGACCCAATGCAGCCAAAAATAAATAATAAAAAAAAAAAATTTTTAAGATATTGTTACCGCTTAATAAGATAACGGAAGTAAAAGTGACTAGCACAAAGGGCCCAATAAGTGTGCACTAAATCCATTCCCATCTCAGTGAATGACAACAGTTTACCTAGAACAGTGGTTCCCAAACTTTGATGCACACTTGAATTACCTGGGGATCTTTTAAAAAATACTGACGCCTGATTCCTAGCCCCTCCGGACTTCTAATTTATTACCATGGGGGTATAACTGAACAGCAGGAGTTTTAAAAGCTTCCCAAGTGATTCAACTATACAGCAAAATTTGAGAACCACTTACCAAGAGAGTCACTGAATCCAGAAATCTGAGTCATTACCGACTTTACCTTCCCCCACATCTGCCTCTAAAATCTCTCCCATAAGGTCCCTCCCTACTGCTCACATGCCAGAATTGAGGTTTTCAATATCCCTTCTCGATTTTAGTAGCACCTTCTCTTAAGGGTGTCCCTGACTCTAATTTCCTCCACCAAGCATTCTGCTCACCAAGGCCAGAGTTATCTTCCAAAAATAAACCTCATTGTGTTACCTCCTGCTTAAAAACAGTGAAACCCAAATTCTTCAACTTGCATGGAGACTTCTCACAATGAGGCCCCTACTTACCTTTCTGGCTTCATCTCCTACTAAACCCCAAAATATACCCTGCCACTAAACACCACGCTACTCAATTGTTTTGGACACTGCTGAGGTACCACCCCACTTTGCCTTTGTTCATGCTACACCCTTCAGAGCTCCATTCTCCTACCTCTGCAGAACAAAGCCTCATTTGTGCTTCAACGTTCACCTCAAAAATATCACTGTCTTGATGAAGTATTTCTTATCCACACATTCAAACTTCCCCCCTCTTCTACACTTCTAAGTAATTATAATAGTTAATATGTATCTAGTGCTAAGAGCTTGATGTGTATTCTCATTTAATCCTCAAAACAATCCTTTGGGTAGGTGTCATTCCCAATTTACAGATGGGGTAACCGTGATTTTCCCAAATCACCAAGTTCGTAAATAGTAGTCAGGATGGTCTCTACAGTCTGACCCTAGTAGAGCTCATCTTCTTTACCAACGCCTTTTTCTGCCTCACTTTAAAATCTCTTAAAGAGGATATCCAACTTCATATTATAATAGAAAGAG
This sequence comes from Kogia breviceps, assembly GCF_026419965.1. Lineage (NCBI taxonomy): Eukaryota > Metazoa > Chordata > Mammalia > Artiodactyla > Physeteridae > Kogia > Kogia breviceps. The sequence goes on from NC_081323.1 coordinate 20,479,129, forward strand.
AGTATAAATCTTGAGAGCAGAGCAGAGCCCTAGTCATCCATATTTGTCTCCTAACCACAGGGCGAGGTGTTCAGTAAGTATAACTTCAGTGAATGAACTAAATAATGGAATAGAACTCTTAGAATAATCCCATGTTCTTTAACCAAAAGAGTAGCTGGTCTGATTTTCAACAATTCATTTAGGCCTTTATTGTACTTTACACTTTGACCTGTTATTAAAGGCTTGAATAAATAAAATAGAGGATATCCCATTATCTAATGGGATCTTAGCTTTGGCTGCAAATAAAACTCAGGATGGATAATTAAATGCTGAATCATAAAATTATCGTTAGGGGACAAGCTACAGATTTTAAAAAAAGAATTAACACAACCCTTGCTTAGGTTTATGTTCATCATCACTGATAGGCACGTTCAGAATTTCTGGGAACCACTGTAAAATACCCTTTAAAAGCTTCCCTTATAGTACCTTCTCTGTCTTATTTCATTTTTGCTGCAATATACAATACTGTGCACATCCAGACCTGCGGAGGTGCTGGTGGGAAAAAAACAAGCTGGTAACCCTTTAAGAAACTTTTGTTTTTCACAGGAAACTGATGGAACAGGAGGAAGGGTCTGGCACGTAAACATTCAATAAAATCCTGACTAATGAGTAAATTCAAACAAAACAAGCAAATCATTTTGCGGCTGAGAATGGTGTTAGCCTGCAAGAGGGGGAGTGGGTGACAGCCAATACCAAGGGGTATGTTCACTTTCTGGCAGACACTTGGGGTGGACAGAAACCCCAAAACAGACTAAGATACTTTCCCTCTTAATGATCACTTCCTCTACATCAAACAATGCGTCGTGCTCGTTATTCCAGCCCACAGGATAGATGTTACTATTCTGCCCATCTCACAGGTAAGAAGGCTAAGAAGGGTTAAATGACTTGCCCAAAGGAACTCTGCTACTCTACGGCAGAGCCGAGAATTCCAACCCAGGCAGTCTGATTTCCTAACATGAACTCCTAAACCGCGAGCAGCACCCCCAGTCCGGCCCCAGCGTAGCCCCAGGGCGGTAACAGGACATGGGTGGGCGCTTTAGCTTTTCCCCATCGCACGGGTTGGGCAAGACAGGCATCAGGAGTGAGGAAAACGAGGTCTGTGGAGGCTGAGAGACTGGAACGAGGTCACACGGTGAACTTCTTCCCCGGCTGGGGGCGGATCCCTGAATCCCTCAGGACCACCACAACAGCGGTGGCCAGCTCGCTGAGGTCAGGCCTGCGAGCAGGGCCGCAGGCGCCAGGACGCCGGCCGCGGGGCCAAGACCGAAATCAAGCTGCCGCATCTGCCCAGCGTTCCACCAAGGGCCTTACCAGGTCTCCAGAACTTCACCGGTCCTAAGGGCGCAGCCATGCTGAGGTGAAAGGTCCGAAGAAGGCTCCACCCCCTCCTCTGCGCACTAGCCCCTTAGGGGCCACGGGGCGTGGCCCACGAGGAGCCCGGGCCCTGGAGGTTCCGAGGTGTTACCGCCACGCCCCCGTGGCCACCGCCCCCTCCGAGCCACGTGACGTGCGTTTTAGCCCCGCCGCGGGGCCCACGTGACCCGATCCGCCATATTGTAGAAAAGGGCGCGCTTCTCCGCCTCATTAGCGTGAGGGACCTGGGTTTTAAGTGGCCTCCCTAGGAGCATGGCGTTCCTTGGGTGGCGGCCGCGCATCTCGGAAAGGGCGAGCTTTGGGAAGGGACCGCTGGCACGAGAGTTTGTCGCCGCCTGCGTCACTCGGTGGGCAAGGAGGCAGTGTATCCCAGATTAATGTTACGTTACAAGCTATCACAGCTGTACTATTTCTTTTTTTTTTTCTCCAAGAGTTGTCATATGCAAGAGTAACTAAGGGAGTTCAGCACAGCCTTAAGGGTCAGAATTAGAACCAGAGGGTGGCAAGATATTTTGGAGCTGCCTCCAGCAGTGAGTTTTCTAGCTCTGCAGGTGCGTGAGCATAGGTTGCAGACTACCTCTCAGGGCACTGGAGGCAGGATTTAAGCTATGTTTGCAGAGTTATAATAAATGTTGTCATTTTCAAAGTTGAGACACTTTTATACTTACTAATTTTATTTTATTTTTTAATTTTTTGGCTGCGTTGGGTCTTTGCTGCACGCGGGCTTTCTCGTTGTGGCGAGCAGGGGCTACTCTTCGTTGAGGTACGCGGGCTTCTCATTGTGGTGGCTTCTCGTTGCGGAGCACGGGCTCTAGGCGTGCAGGCTTCAGTAGTTGTGGCGCACGGGCTTAGCTGCTCCGCGGCATGTGGGATCTTCCCGGACCAGGGCTCGAAGCCATGTTCCGTGCATTGGCAGGCCGATCCTTAACCACTGCGCCACCAGCGAAGCCCTGTACTATTTCTTTTAGTCTCCAGATTTTCGGATTGGAGGATAATAATAGTAACTACCCTGAGGGTTTTCCGGTTCAGTAGATGTTGGGCGCCTACTGTGCGCCCAGGTACTGCAGTTTCAGTCTCTTCTTTCATGGAGCTTCTGTCCAAGGCGGCGGGGTGTGCGGGGAGGATGTCGTGGGAGTATATGAGTAAGTGCTCGATAAACAGTAGTGTTTATTATTATCAGTAAATAGTGGAAACAGTATGCAAGTCTTTAGGGACCTTGAGAGTAATGCTGAAAAGGGGAAGGGGGAATGGATTGATATAAGAAACTTAGAAATGGGTAGATTTGTTAGGCTAGGGCACTAGCCCAATGTTTCCTCTAGTTTGACTACTCATGATTCAAATGCTTGTGAAAAATAGATTCTAGACCCCAATCAATCCCGAATCAGAATTTCCAGGGGCATGGCCTGGGAACCTGCATTTCGAGCCACTCCACAGATGATTCTTTCCAGCAACTAGTTTGAGAAAGATTCTACTAATCCAAATGAGAGCTAATAAGTTCGAGTAATAGGAAATGTTTAATGGATAGGAACCTAATTGGACAGAAGTAAGAGGCTTCAGAATCTATGCGCTTTAGAGCTGTGAAGAAAATTCTGCATTCTTTTGAGAGAAATGGCATAGTCATGGAAAGATCAAGGACTTTGGAGACAAGTAGACATGATTTGGAATCCTAACTTTGCCATTTCCTAGCTCCTGGCTGTCATCCAATCTAAGTTGTAAAATGAGGTTTAAAAAGGTTGTATTGGGCTTCCCTGGTGGCGCAGTGGTTGAGAGTCCGCCTGCCGATGCAGGGGACCATGGGTTCGTGCCCTGGTCCAGGAAGATCCCACATGCCGCGGTGCGGCTGGGCCGAGCCATGGCCTCTGAGCCTGCGCATCCAGAGCCTGTGCCCCGCAACGGGAGAGGCCACAACAAAAAAAAAAAAAAAAAAAAAGGTGGTATTAAATGAGAGAACACGTAAAGCCTTACTGCGTAAGACACAGCAGGCATTCAATGTTAGCTCCTGGTAACTCAGAGCAAATCCACCAGGGGAAAAATCAGACTTTACATACATACACCCATTTCCAAATATCCCTTTTGATTTAGTTCCATAATAATGAAAATAGGGTTCACTATTTTCAGTGATAATCACTGTGCCTAGAATTCTCCATCAATCCTTTAATATCCTTCTAAGAGTCAGCTCTAAGAAGACTTCTCTAAATTCACGATCCAACTTAAGTATTCTCCCTCTGCAGACCTGTGTGCTCACTTTTGTGATTTAACACTTATTTAGCTGAACTGTAGTTAATCTGCCTGCACTATTACACTGGAGGCTTCTTGAGAACAAGCATCATGTCATATTCTTATTATAGCCCAATTATAAAGGGACTATTGAGTAATGTATACATGAACATCATGCTTTATACTTAATTTTAATTCTTAATGACATTGATTCTTCCTTGTTTTTTTTTTTGTCTGATTTTCACTAAGGGCCCAAGTATACAAAACAGGGTTTATACATAAATACAAGGGAAAATGAAATAAATGCCACTTTTTACTATTCCTGTGTTTCATAAATTACTCTATGACTTATATGAAGACTTCCTATTTACAAAGAGATAGTATAGTAGACATGCCCAAATTACTGGATCATAATCTTAAAGCTGGAGGAGACTTTAATTGTCTAGTCTAAATTCTGTTTTATAGAAGAAAAAACTGAGGCCCATGGAGGTTAAAAGGACTTCATCAGAATCAATGAGCTAATTTAGTATCAGAACTGAAACTAGAATTCAGGCTTTCTAATTCCCAGGCCAGTGGTTTTCAACCACATGGACCATTTAAAACCGTTAGAGCAGGGCTTCCCTGGTGGCGCAGTGGTTGAGAATCCGCCTGCCGATGCAGGGGATACGGGTTCGTGCCCCGGTACGGGAAGATCCCACATGCCGCGGAGCGGCTGGGCCCGTGAACCATGGCCGCTGAGCCTGCGCGTCCGGAGCCTGTGCCCCGAAACGGGAGAGGCCACAACAGTGAGAGGCCCGCGTACCACAAAAAAAAAAAAAAAAAAACCGTTAGAGCTTAGCTCTCCTCAATGAGAATTAGTTCTCCCTCAGAAAGTTCTGAGCCCAGTGGTCTCGAATGCATTGTTTTGCTTTCAAAGACTTCTACTAGGGAAAACACCTAAGTAATAACCTAGATGTTGATGATGTGGTTTTCTTGCGACAAACTAGGAATGGTCTCAATGGACTATCTTACCTTTCTTAATTAACTATTTTCAGAAAGAATGGCCTAAAATACTCTAAAAATTAAAACCATATTTCTTGAGATGGCATCCAGAATTTATTTAGCTTATTGCCCACAATTACATGAAAGTTTGATCATTGTGTTACATTTTGCAACTTCCAAATGATAGATTTGGATACACAAAGATACACAAAGATACTCCTCAAAATGCTCCATAGGTACATTTTAGAAGTTTTTCTCTGCCTATGGTGGTTAACTGGTACTTTCTGCTTTGAAGTATTTCCCATCCAACCATCTTGGCCATGTTTAGGAGGCATAGGATTTAGGAGTTTTCATCTGTGTACCAGTTAAGGCTTTTATGTAACCAGTAGTAAAAAACCCAATCCATTCTCTCATAGGCAAAAATAGCTCATGTAATCTAAAAAGTCCAAGTAGTTCTGATTTGAGACACAGCTGCATTGGGACACATAGGACATGATCAGGGCTTCTGATCATAACATTCTGCCTTCTGCTGACCCAGGTGTCACATAGTAACTAGACGGCCATGTCAACTCATGTCACATCCTCTCAGCATCAAGCCTCTTTCCAAAACTTCCCGGCCAAAGTATCTGGCTGGCCACATATCCATCCCTGAATCAATCACTAGGGCCAGGGAATATGGCGTACTGACTAGCTTCAACCTGGGTCATACACTCCTCCCCAAATCGGGTGTGCTCAGCTTCACCAGGACCACATGGACTGAGAGCTGGACACAGAATGCTTCCTCAGAGGGATTTCTGAGAGTGAGATTATCAGAGGTCGAATGAATGAAGCAAAAATAATAGGTCGCCATCCATGTATTCATGTGCAGTAAATCCCCTACGTACGAACCTTCAAGTGGCAAACTTTCAAAGATGCGAACATGTGTTCACATATCCAGTCTAAGTTAGTTCACGTGTGTGGCATACATTGTCAAGTGCATGCACCCTCTACAAGTGGTTGTGCTTTTGTGTACTTTACAGTACTGTTGCTGTGCAACACGAGGAGCTTACTAATGAAGACCTGATGGAATTGGAAGCCCAGGGAAAAGGACGAAGAGAGACAAGAGGCAGAAGTAACTGAAGAACCGAAGAGATTCACGACGCAGGAAATGGCAAGGGGGTTTTCTTTATTTGAGGAGGCACTGTTAGTTTTTGAGGCACAGGACCTAAACGTAGAACAGTACACGAAGGTCGCAGCAGCCGTTCAGAATGCAGGCCAGTGCTACCGTGTCATCTATGACGAGAAAAAAAGAGCTACTACCCAGACATCACTGGATCGTTTTTTCAAGAGGGTAGATAGAATTGAACCAGAACCTGTGCCACCAACTCACGTCAGGCGTGAGTGGAATTGCAGCTCGCCCTCCGTCTCCTGTTGCTGATGATCCTTCAGCTCTACCATCTCCCCCCTCCTCTCCTCCTCCAGTCAGTAACCCTTCTTACCTGTTCACTCAATTCCAGCCCAGCCCCTATATGCCAGCTGTTGTACTGTACTACCGTACTTTTCAAGGTACTGTAAAATTTAAAATGGTTTATTTTTTGGTTTTTTTATGTATTATTTCTGTGAAAAATATTACAAACCTATTACAGCACTATACTATATAGCCGATTGTGTTAGTTGGGTACCTAGGCTAACTGTTGGACTTACAGATTGGACTTATGAACGCGCTCTAGGAATGGAACTCGTTCGTAATGGAGGGGACTTACTCTTAACTCTAGAACTCTTGGCTTCCTAAGAAAAATCCTAACTGCCCTTGGGTCTCCTCCATGAAGCCAGATCAGACGAGAGAGCCTAGCTATCCCCCATTCTGAAAAGTGGTAGTTCTTTGCAGAATTGCTTTTCCTGAATTGTACTACACGGGGCTTTTCCACTGCATCTAAGGTGTAGCCCTCGGCAACCTGTAACATATGTAAACCTGTCTGGTTTGTTCACTTGCATACAAATGATCGGGTTCACACAAGTATTAGCATAAGCAAAAGTGTTTACTCAGCTCCAAGGATTTGGGTAGAGGTGTGGAGAATCCACTAGAAGAGACTCAGCTAAATACTAGGCGGGTCTCTATGATGTTGGCCTGAGGAATTTTGCGCATCTATGGAACTGGACAAGTTGGGGAGGGCCAGGTCTGCCAGGGGCTTTCTAGATAGGATGTCTGCATGCTTGCTTTATTGTTCAAATTGGAATCCTTCAGAGAATGAAAGCAGGGAGTTCACGGGCAAAAACTGGACCTCTGCCAGGCAAACGGGGGTATATTTCCAGGTCGTGTGGCGCCAGGGAACCTAGAATAACAATGCCTCTGTGAACATACTCAACATAAGGTATGTATTCCATGCTCACGGAACACGTCTGAATACATTCAACTCCTTTACGGCTTTAGACAACTGCCCTTGTGGGGTCTGGTGTTTGGGCACACCCCAGAACATATCATTGTGTTTATTATCTGAACACTTCACAGTATCATTTTTATGAGAATCCTTGTGAGAAATTCTTACCTGATCTTAGAATTGTTCTTCCCGTACCTGGAGTTACTTTAATCTTATGGACACTGTGGATGGTGGATCTGACCGGTTTTCTCTTTCTGCCTTGGCTACTGAGAAGCTTAAAGTGTGTGGCCTGCCCAAAATGTGTCGGTCATGGCGCCATACACTGATAGCCTCCTTCTTCCTGATTCTTTTTTTCATCCCCGCCCTCTGGTTTCTTTCACGTAACTTTTGACTTATGTGATCTTGTACCTTAGGTTTCCTTGTTAGTTGCTTGAAGTCCCATAAATAAAAAAAGATACTCCCCAACCCAAAGGCCCACAGAGGTGGGGTGGCCATCTTTCCAGTTGTGACCCCTTCAGCTTTTCAACCATGTCGACCCTGCCATCTGATTGGGTTGAACTTCAAACTGTACAGCTCTCTAATTCAGACAACTCATCAGGCAGAAAATAACGAGACAGCAGAGTCTGAACACTGACTATTTGACGATATTGAGAAATTTTTATCAAAGTTGTTTAGGTGTGATGGAGGTATTGTGGTTATGTTTTTTTATCTTTCAGACATATATACTGAAATATTTATGGCCAAGTCTGACATTAAACAGATATGGACATGTAATTCTCTCCCAGGGAGGGGCAACACATTTTTTTTTTTTTAATGTAGGAGAAATATACTACTACTCAACCTCTACTGTAAGATTGGCAGCCCTGAGAACTCCTTTTTAAATGTAGCATGTTGGGCTTCCCTGGTGGCGCAGTGGTTGAGAATCCGCCTGCCGATGCAGGGGTCACGGGTTCGTGCCCTGGTCCGGGAAGATCCCACATGCCGCGGAGCAACTAAGCCCGTGAGCCATGGCCGCTGAGCCTGCGCGTCCGGAGCCTGTGCTCCGCAACGGGAGAGGCCACAGCAGTGAGAGGCCCGCATACAGCAAAAAAAATAAAAAAATAAATGTAGCATGTTATGGATGTATTCCTGCTTCCAAAGGAATAAGGAGCAGACATTTCCACATGCAAGACAACAACATATCTTTGAACCAAACAATCTGCCATACTCACCCTCCCCTCCCCTGGAAGTAGGGCCAATAAATCAACATTTTAAACAAGGTCCCCAGCTGACTCTGATGAAGGTGGTCCTCAGATCTCACCTTGAGAAATTCCACCCTGTGATGATTTTCTGTCCACACTCAAGAGCCAGAAAAGCTTTGCTTACTCTGAGAGACCAAGCCATTTTCTTAGGATTCCATATACCTCTTTTTCTTATTTCTAATCGCTGGCAACACTTTCAGAAAATAATGGCTTTGCATCCTACTCCACAAAAAGAGGGCTCTGTAGTCAAGTCAGTTTGTAATAGGCCATATTCCTGCCCTCCTCTTGAGAAAGCCACGGTGATAATTACCCCATTCCAGAGTCTGAGTAGTCCCGCAACAAAGAATCCTGTTTAGATTTATTTGATCCATTTCCCAAACTGAACGCAGAGACTTTTTTATGAATGCCTATTAAAAGCTCCACAGAACACACAGAGTGGAAATTTCAAACGTACCTATATTTGTTAATGAGCTTAAGTTTTAGTGCTTTCAATTCACCATTGCATTGACTGCCACCTCTCAAGGTACACCCGGGAATCTCCTGGCCGTCCAGTGGTTACAACTCCATGCTTTCACTGCCGAGGGTGCGGGTTCAATCCCTAGTCGGGGAACTAAGATCCTATAAGCCACGTGGCATGGCCAAAAGAAGTTTTTTAATTTAAACAACAACAAAAAAAGCTACACGCTCTAATGCCTCCATACTCCCTGTAGAGAAATAGTCACATCACAGAGCAATCAACTCAGAATCTGAAAACCTGTGGGTAAATGCTTGTGTCACCATTTACCAATCATGTGACCCTGAATATGCTACTTAATCTGAGCTTCAGTTCCTTCACCTGAAAACTGAGAATAACAGCTGTCCAATCACTGCACTGATGAGAGGGTCACAGATAGCACATAGGAAATTATCTAAATCTGTAAATGGTTTCAGATAACAATATGTTTATTTGAGGCTTGGGCCAGAATTGTTTACAACCAGACAGGAACCAGTTGTCCTGCCTGCTTCCCGGTCCAAATTATGGCACTAACCCAGCAAACCTGGCGACTGGAAGGGAATCCTGGTGCACACATGGAAACCCGCAGGCGTGCTCAGGATCTGGATGCATTAGCACGTGTCTATGTGGCAGACAACACCCTCCCCTATTACAGACCTCTTCTGCTCCAGTCAGATCAGAAGAAGGAAGCCATCACCTAACTCTCTACATTTCACCTGCACACACAAAGGAGACTAGACAAAAACAGGATAGGCATACCAATCCTGATTAGCAGGGTGTAGAAACCAGTTGCATTGCCTGCCACTGGACTAGGAATCTGGGATAATTGTCAGTGCCCTCTTTCACCCCTACTCCAGGATATTAGATTGCTAAATCTTTGTCAATAGACCCATCTGATGAAATTAGGCTCATGGGGCCACTACAGTTAATATCAGGGTGAATCCAGGAATGAACACTGAGGCCTCCTTCTCTGGCAGAGAAGAACAGAACTAAGGTCCTTGTCTAAATAGCTCAAGCTTCTTCTTTGAAAAAGACAAGCTAGAGCACATGAAGAAACCTGCGATTTCCGGCAAGTTTCCTCATTCAAACTATAGAGCTAGTGACATCAATATTCATATCGCTAAGGAAGGTATGACCCTGACGCTTGTTTTCTGTCATCTTTTTATTATTATTATTATTATTTTAATTTATGGCTGTGTTGGGTCTTCGTTGAGTGCAGGCTTCCTCTAGCTGCAGCCAGCGGGGGCTACTCTTCGTTGCAGTGCGTGGGCTTCTCACTGCGGTGGCTTCTCTTGTTGCAGAGCACGGGCTCTAGGTGCGCGGGCTTCAGTAGTTGTGGCTCACGGGCTCTAGAGCGCAGGCTCAGTAGTTGTGGTGCACAGGCTTAGTTGCTCTGCGGCATGTGGGCTAGAACCCGCTAGAACCCGCGTCCCCTGCGTTGGCAGGTGGATTCCTAACCACTGCGCCGCCAGGGAAGCCCCCATCTAAGTTTTAAACGGATATTTTCTCTTTTATAATTTGGATCATCTACTCCTCCACCCCAAGACTATTTAAAAAAAAAAAAAACCAAAAACTGCACAAATAGATAGTAGGTGCATTTACTTGTAACACATTCCTACAGTTAAACAGAAAAGTGCCAGAGAGAAGAATAAAACAAAAAAACGGACATGAGCAACCACCAAACAAGAGTTGTTCACATCTGTTTAATGCTAAGAACACAGATATCCTAAAGAATAGATAAACACTTAAGAAACAGAGTTTTGAGTTTTTTCCTAAACAGGATATTGATCATGAAAACTAGCGTTCCAAACCTCGAAAACAATAGGGCATACAAACCTAGAAAAATGAAACACATATTTTATCTCTTATCTGAATTACCTGAGAACGCTGAAACATTCTCTTGAAGAGAGATCAGTATTAAAATCGTGCAAAGAAACTGTACCCATAGTGTTGAAACCATAAAACCAAGACCTTGCTTATACATGAAAAGAACAAAATAAAAATAAAGCATGTAAAATAATGTGCAGTTTACAGAATTCAAAGAAAATCAGGGTGAAAGAAAGGCAATTAGGACAGGAGACATTCTATAAAGCGGGATGCTCCAGCGACATCTACTGCAAGCCCGGTGAAGCCAGGCGCCCTGAACGTGTGGAGCAGTCACTGATAGGAGGGATAAAGCGTGACTTCTCTAACAGACAGCAAATTAGCTGATGATCTGGCAAAACTTCCAGAATTAAAACTGAGGTAGTTTTCAGTAAGGAACGTTCTCCTTGAAAGCATGGCCAGCGCATGGTTGAGCCGGGACCTGATTCCAGCGAAGTGACACTGCCGCTCTATAGTCAACTTTCTGAATGAGTCTCTAGAGCACAGATCCAAGTGGGGGGTGCTCCAGTACCTGGGGTGTCCAGGTGTGACGACGTCATTGGCTCTGAGGGAAGTCTGGGAGCCGATGGAGCTGGCCACAGAGCCTTGGGAGGACAGAGAGGCGGAAGACCTCAAACTGGAGGCTCGCGACACAGACATCTTTGATACTGCTGACCCCTCTTTAGCCTGGGTTCCCAGAAAGGAGAGAACGTTCTTGTTCATGTCAGTCTGGGTGCCAGTGCATGCCGTGGCCATGCTGGCTTGTGTCCCCACGTCACTCCTGCTCACGGCGGGCGTCTCCTCTCCTGGCTCCGTCTGAGTGGCGGCATCGGTCACCCTCCCGCCCTCCGGCCCGTCTCTGCGGCTGCTGAAGCAGCCCTCCTCACTGATGGTGGAGGCCTCAGAGTCCTTGCGCCCGGCCTCTGCTGGGCCCTCCTCACAGCCCGGCTTGGCCTTCCTGGGGCTGCTCGAGAGCCTGGCCAGCCGTAGCCGCAGCAGGTTGCCCAGCGTGAGCTCCTTGCACAGTGGTTTCTGGTCGATGAGATGGTCAAACCTACCGCTGATCCGGAAGCTGGATAGGAGTTGGGAGCTGATGGGCTTTGACTGTGCGTACAGGATTCGGAACTCTAGGTCAAAATGTTCAACCACTTGGCCGGACAGAATGACCAGGTTGCTGCTGTTTAATTTGCCATCCGTCCATGTAAAACTTGAGGATTAAAAACAAACAGATAGAAGCTGGTAAGGATGAGTGATCTTCATTTACTTATTGTCAACCTGAATATAAAGCCCAGATATCCTGAGACATAAGTCACAACTCTGGTGCCAGCACACCTACCATGTAGTGTGAATGCAAGTTGCCTTAACACAATACATAACCTAGGAATGCGTTAACACAAGAGTAAAAAGGCCACTGTTCAACCAACAGGCTAAAATTTACACCCCTCAGCCTCAGAGTTGCTAAAAACTAGAAAGGGCTCCTAAAGCACTTAGGCCAGCACCCCTTAGCATGAGAAGCGAGGAAGGTGCCTAGCGACATCACAGGTGGAAGCTAGTGGCAGAGCCTAGACTGGGCCCCAGTCCCTCCTCCATGCTGCCGTTTTCACAAAGGGAGACAGGACTGTCATTCTAACAATGACACTGTTCCTCAACGCAGGTTTAGAGCTGACAAGTGGCCATGCGCCCCTGCCTGTCCAGCGTACCTCCTCCTTCCCATGGTAACAGAACCCTGCCCCCTCCCAGCCCACACAGCTTCATGTATGCACCCTCTCCAGTCACAACAGGGGTGGGCAGGTGAGCCAGGCTGGCCGCAGTATCCTATTCCCTGGGATGCGGGGACCTATGCAGGGTGGGCATGTGAGCTAGCGAGAGCCAGGGAATTTTGCGAGGACTGATACCAGTGCAGAGAGAAAGAAAGTCTGCCTCTTTGAGAAATAGCTACTGAAGGCCACGTGAGGAAGCCTGGATCTTTGCCCGCAGATGGAGAGTCTGACAGAGAATAAAGATCAACTAGAGAAAAGCAGAACCAGGAGACAGTGTTCTGATGAATGCATGGCCCCTACGTCAAGGTGAGTTGAAAACAAACGGTCCTTTTCTGCACTTTCAAGTTATGTGAGCCAGTAAATTCCTTTTTGCATACAGCAGTTTGAGTTAGCTTTCTGCACTTGAAGTCACCGCACTGATACAGAAATTTGTATCAGGAGTAGGGTGTTTTACATAAGAAATCATAAAACATAGTAGCAACTCTGTCTCTTGCGACCAAGAACCTAGGCTAATGCAAATTCACCTTGACAGCTGCCTTCAGAGCCTGAGAAGGAAGAAACCCTCAGTGAAATCTTGTAAACAGGACACCTAACACCAGGATTTTACAATGTCCTCAACAAATAGCAGCCATCCTCATCCTTATCCTCAATGGCAGCATGTTTCATTTGTAGGGGGTAATTTTTATATTTTAGAACAGCCAAAAAACCATTGGAGCTAAGTTTGGGTAATACAGAAAAATCCTACTTTGGGTAAAAATCTAGTTTCCTCCTGTTATTTCCAAACATCTTATGAAAGAAAGTCTCCAAGAAGAGTTCAAATTTTGTTGCAAGCAATGCCAGTACTGTTTGAAAAGAAAGAGACCAAGCGTTCCTTGATCTGCTGGCCTCATCTTGCACAAGCCTTTGCACACCCACCTTTACCCAGGGCTGACACATAGTTATCACTCAGGGATGCATGCTTCTTCAAAAATAGGTTTTTCTATCCTTCTTTTTTCGGGGGGCGGGGGGCCGTGCAGCAGGCAGGCTCTTAGCTCCCCAACCAGGGATCAAACCCATGATCCCTGAAGGGGAAGTGCGGAGTCTTAACCACTGGACCACCAGGAAGTCCCCGTTTTTCTTTTTTAAACTGTAGTGACACACTTCACTTATAACATCAGAGTCTAACACAGAGGTGGCAGAACACACCACCATCAGAGAGACCTAAGTAAAAATGGTGTATCTTAACCTCTGGAGATTGGTGTTTACCACTCTTTGTCTCCACCCTCCATTCAACTTCCCTACTCTCTACCCTCAGATGCAGTGCCAACGTGAGACTTCAAAGGTGGAGCCAGAAGCATGGATCAGTACTTTCTAGACTAAAGCACCAAATCACAAGGCTTGAAGCAAGGTGAAGGATTAAATCAAGGGGGCAGCTTCAGCTGTGCCCTCTGCACTGAGGCTGATGCCTGCAACTACCCTTCCCTTCAAGTGGGCAGGGACAAGGGGGAGTCAAAGTCCCCAAGGAACAGGAGTTGAGACTGTTCCTGTCTCTGTTAACCCCCAATTCATCCACTGCAGTCCTGGCTGAGTCTTGAATCTAGGACTCCCTCACTGTTGGGTCTCCAGGCAAGTTTCAACCTCTGTACTTTAGGTTTGTGGACCAAGAGGCAGGGGAGGGGATCCCAGGCCGACCACCTTCCAGAGGAGGAGGCTTTGATTAACAGGCTCACACACACAGATGCACACATAGCAGAAGGCTTGCCCATAAAGGCTCACGCTGAGAGGAAAAAGCAGTTTTTACCTTTATATAGCACACTTCCTCTGAAAAGTTTAGATTAATAAGCATGGACAAGTCAGAAACTCACCTGTAGGAGCCTGTAGCCACACGAATGCCATCGATCAGTGTGAACTTTTCATGAACCTTCCCAACAATTTTAGTTCCTGACCTTGCATAGTAAATATTTCCTGTAATCGTCCGAACTGTCATCAGCTGTTGGTGGGGGAAGTGGGAGAAGAAGAAATGAATGATCCAGTGAGCACATGATAAAAGAAGCCTTAGTTTACAATTTCCAAACAGACAAGCTTACTAGCAGATGAGTGGTTCACGGTCACCATTCGGTAACAACACCCACAGCACACACACCAGATGATTCTCAGGACTCAAGTAACGCTACTTCACATTTAGTTCATCTTCTTGAATGCTTTTTCATGCATGCATACTTATTTTTGAGACCTTCGGTTCATGTGGACACATGCTCTAGAAGATTCACTTTTTGGAGACACTGAACAATAGAATCCAAGAAATGACTTTGAAACAAAATGTGGGGGGATAAAATCATCAAAGAAAACATGCCAGTGATAGATAACATTTTAACAAAGGTTTAAAGAAGCTAAGCTGAGGTTTCTCCTCCTCTTTAGTTTAATAGCATTGCTAATAAATAACAGCCCAGGACTCCCCTGGTGGCGCAGTGGTTAAGAATCCGTCTGTCAATGCAGGGTACACGGGTTCGGTCCCTAGTCAGGGAAGATTCCCACATGCTGCGGAGCAACTAAGCCTGTGCACCACAACTACTGAGCCCCCGTGCCACAACTACTAGAGCCCGCACACCTAGAGCCGGTGCTCTGCAACAAGAGAAGCCACCCCAGTGAGAAGCCCGTGCACCACAACAAAGAGTAGCCCCTGCTCGACACAACTAGAGAAAGCCCACGTGCAGCAACGAAGACCCAGCACAGCCATAAATAAATAAACAAACAAATAAATAAATAAATAGAAAAGAACCTCAAACTTCTATAGGTGGGTTTTAAATAAATAAACAAAGAATAGCCCATCCACACTTACCCCACACCATAATGGGTGTGGAGAACAGGAAGACAGGACAAGCCTGCGCGCCTAGGGCCTGTGCTCCGCAACAAGAGAAGCCACCGCAGTGAGAAGCCTGCACACTGCAATGAAGAGGACCCCTCGCTTTCTGCAACTAGGGAAAGCCCATGCGCAGCAACAAAGACCCAATGCAGCCAAAAACAAATAAATAAATAAATACATTTTTTTTTAAAGTAATGATTAAACACTATAGCAAGACATAACAACATCCAAAGAAGTGAAAACCTACATCTACACAAAAACGTGTACACAAATATTCATAGCAACTTTATTCATAACAGTAAAAAACTGGAAACTACCCTAATGTCCCTTCAATGGGTGAAAGGTTAAACAAACCATGGTTCAACCATACCATATGATACAGTTCAGCAATAAAAAGGAACAATCTCTTGATACACACAACAATTTGGACAGATCTCAGGGGCGTGAAAAAAAGCCAGCCTCAAAAGGTCACACACTGTATAATTCCATTTAGATAACATTCTCTAAATGACAAAATTACAGAGATGGGGAACAAATTAGTGGTTGCCAGGGGTGAAAGATGCAGGGGAGGGCACAGAGAGGGGAGTGGATGTGACTATAAAGAGGTAGCATGAGGGAGATCTTTGTGGTGATTGAAAAGCTCTGTATTCTACTGGCAGTGGTGGGTACACATATGTATACGTGTGATAAAATGGCACAAAACAATAGACACACATGGTACCCATGTCAATTTCCAGGCTGTGATATTGTGCTATAAGTTACATAAGGTATAACTATTGGGGGAAACTGAGTGAAGGATACATGGAAACCTCTACGTACTATCTTTGCAACTTCTGTGAATCTATCGTTACTTCAAAATAAAAACAAAAGACAAAACAAAAAAATTAGGGCATAGCATAACATTGTTTCTGCGATATTCTTACCAAAATGCGTAATATGAATTTAACCATGGGGAAACATCACATAAACCCAAATTCTACAGAAAACTGGCTAGTATTCTTCAAAAACATCAAGACTCTAAAAGACAAAGAAAGAGAGGAACAGCTCCAGATGAGAAGAAGCTAAGAAGAAATGACAACTAAATGCAAGATATGGTCCCAGATTGGATCCTGGATAAGAAAACCAGCATTCATGGAATGATGAGTGAAATTTATCATGTCTACAGAGTAGATAATAGTACTATATCAAGTTTATTTCCTGAATTTGAAATTTGTACTGAGGTTTGTAAGATGTAAACATTTAGAAAATTTGGGCAAAGAGTATTCAGGGATGCCTTATATTATTTTTCTAACTCCTTTGTAAATCAAATTCTTTCAAAATGAAAATTAAAACAAACAGACAAAAAACCGAGAAACTTCCATAGAGGTGCACATGGAGCTGACAGGGGAGGGCTTCCCGGACGAACCCTGAGCAGAGCTTCAAAGGGTCAACATATAGGGCTTCCCTGGTGGCGCAGTGGTTGAGAGTCCGCCTGCCGATGCAGGGGACACGGGTTTGTGCCCCGATCAGGGAAGATCCCACATGCCGCGGAGCGGCTGGGCCCGTGAGCCATGGCCGCTGAGCCTGTGAGTCCGGAGCCTGTGCTCTGCAACGGGAGAGGCCACAACAGTGAGAGGCCCGTGTACCGCAAAAAAAAAATAAAAGGGTCAACATATAATAACAAGCATAAAGAATATCACTGTGGGCAGATTTCAGGGTGGTTTTGTGCATCTTTCCCTTTGGAAATTACCTGAATGCTATGTAGGCCTCTGTCTGTGATTGTGGTCAAAGCACTTTTTTTTTTTTAATTAAAAAAAATTTTTATTTTACATTGGAGTATAGTTGATTTACAATCAAAGCACTTCTGAGTGCCTGCACACAAACGTGTGACCAAGCTCCTGCAGGCAGGACACCCAACATTCTGGACCAGCCGCAGCACCAGGGCAGAAGAAGTCACCCCCACTTCTCGTGAGGGGCAGATTCACCAGCACACACAGGCCCTGGTGAGAGAAGCCACCATGGCAAAGTGGTGCTTCCCGAGGAAGAAGTTAAGACATGATGAACATGCGTGAGGCCAAAAAGACAGATCTCCCTTTGACCCTTCCTAGAGGATCCAGACACCCACAAAGGCAGCACCCAACTCAGCGGGCAACCGAGTCAGCAAATACTCCTAGATTTCTGCTGAGTGGATGAATCAGAGCCAGTCACTCGATCAAAGTCATGGCCAGGATATTCTGTGATCTTCCTGCTGCCCACACACAGCCTCAATTACAGCAAGAGCACCTTGAAATCGACACCTTCAATTTCTTCACCAGGCTCTGCGGCAGAGCAGGCATGGACTGAACATCTGGTTAGATGACAATGCGCTTTCCAGGCCTGACTTGCATTTCCCCTGGGTCCACCTGACACATTTTTTTTTTTTTTAAATAAATGTACTTATTTATTTATTTTGGCTGCATTGGGTCTTCATTGCTGCGCGCTGGCTTCTACTATTTATTGCAGTGCGCGGGCTTCTCATTGCGGTGGCTTCTCTTCTAAGCGCGCAGGCTTCAGTAGTTGTGGCACATGGGCTCGGTAGTTGTGGCTCACGGGCCCTAGAGCACAGGCTCAGCAGTTGTGGCTCACGGGCCCAGCCGCGGCGGGATCCGCCCGGACCAGGGCTCGAACTCGTGTCCCCTGCACTGGCAGGCAGACTCCCAACCACTGCACCACCAGGGAAGCCCCACCTGACACAGTTTTCAATTGCCTGTCAGGTCACAGGGCTGACTGTTTCATTCCATCTCCAAGCTCCAAGCCTTACCTCCGTCATGGATTTGCTTTGAAGCACTAGTGACAAGTTAGTAGCTACCTAATGAAACCCAATCCTGTTTCCTCTTGAGGGAGAACAGCCAACAAGAGCTCTCAAGAGAAGTTAAACAGTCAAAATTGTGTAAACCAAACTGCTTGATAATAACAAGGCAGTAAGTTCATGTCCCCTATGCAGCAGCCTATAGAACCAAAGTCCAACCTCTTCACTCGCTTTGCTCACTGCCTTGTTTCCAGTACCTGGAACAATGAGTAGCTCAGAGTAGGTGCTCACATAGGTGAGAAACTAAGTTGATGAATTAAGGTGATGAACCAAGTTGATGAATTAAGTTCCGAAGCTCTTAAGTTGCTTAATTTTTAAAAAGTGAATGATGTAATAAATGACTATTTTTCTTGCCTCTTTCTACTGGAGAGAACAAGCTTGCTAAGTTACATAACCTTACATTTATTTAAATACTTAAGCTCAAATTACTTTCATGCTCAGAGAAAAGGACATAAAAAGTCTAATTTTATAATAATGAGAAACGAGAGGCAGCATGTGACAGTGATTTAAGAACACTGGGGCTGCAGGCAGGCCGACAGATGGAGAAACTCCATCCCACTACTTTCTAGTTGTAGACACTGGGCTCTTGGTATCACCACTTCCCAATATGAAACACAGGTATAACGCCACTCACCTGATGGGGCTGCTGTGAGGATTTAAGTTGCATAACATTGTCAAGAGCCTAGAACAGTGCCAAGAACACAGCAGGACTCCGTAAATGGTAGTCCTTACAACTAAAATTGGAGCCTACCAGTGCTGCAGTCAAAAGCAGCAGCTTCCAAGGCAGCATCTTGCCATCAACAGAAAAGCTCCCCATTAAAAGGCATCGTGATGTGAGGGAGAGGCCAAGGTCTGAACCTGACTCTGTCTTTCTTTCCTGTGAGGCTTCAGGCAAATGACTTTTCTCACGGCCTCAGGTCCCTCCCTTACAACGGGGAGACCACCACCAACGGGGAGATCACGGATGCTCAGTCATTATTTGCTGATTGTGGTGAAACTAGAAACAGTGTAACACAAACCTTTTCCTCTTCAGGATGAACTTTCATATCCATGCACATATCCAAAAACTGAGAGAGCAGGGTCTGGTCCAGAAGGATGTAGACAGCAACTCCCCGTTGCCGACAGATTTCCTGCAGGTCTCGGAAGATGTCGATGTCCGTGAAAACATCCATAACCACTGCAATCACCTAGGGCGCGGGGCAGAGAGAAGAGCCAGCGGTCAACCCACAAGGACACCACCTTACAGCTCGTTGTCCGGACTCTGGACCCTGTCTCAGAGCTGGGAAAGGATCCCTGTCCTACAACCCCCTTCCTTCCTTCTCCTTCTGCGGTATCAGTTTTCCTCTCACCGTGGACTCTTGTCCATCTCCAAAGATGCTCAGCCCACTGTATGCTACAAATTTGGACTTGACCCAGCCACTCTCCTCCACACTGCAAATTTCTCAAAACCATAGATTCATCCACTACTTTGACCTCCTATGAACTTGTTCCATTCAACTCTCTTCCTTTACTAAAACACCCATCTCACAAGCTCAGCTCAGACCAGCAAGATATCTAGGTTCCGCGGCTAAACCCACCATCATTTTAGACACGTGACTTGTTGTCTATGGCTGTAAAACAGGTATGTAAAAACTTAGAGTCTCTCTGAGGCCCCCCTTTTGGGTATACCAGTCTCCAAGTCTGATTTTATTATCTGATTTTGGATCATAATATGGTTTTCTATTATAATCTAGAAAGGGCCACCTCATCCACCACCAACTCGTGGCGTGAAACTGGCTGAGCCAGGCGAGTCGATCCTCACCTCCTGCCTCTGTGGCTGCACGTCGCCTCTTCAAATAGGTCTGCTCCCTCCACCTGTCAGGGTCTAACCAAACGGCTTCCAGAGTGCCAGCCCCTCCTCTGTAAAAGGTGGTCTCTGAAGTTCTCTGGTATCTGTCCGCAGCGTAAGCCCGCAACAACAGCACGGAAATATGTCCTAAGGATGCTGCCCTGCAGCTTGGACCAGTACTTTCTGCTCCCCAACGACCCAGCTCCATTTGTGCCTCCTGATCAATTTTCCCCACTCAGCACAGACCACAGTTAAGGGCCCCCTCAGCCACATGGCCTTAGGTAGATTACAGCTGCTTCGAAAGTCTGTTTCCTTCGCTGCTAAATAGATTTGTCATGAGCATTAAATGACTATGCCACATCAAGTGCCCAGTACAAGAGATCCCTCTGGTATCTGTTCATTGATTCGCTTGACCAGTCCAGAGCTTAAGCCATCCAGACAGTTCAGCGCAGGGAAACATCTCCCAGCTCCTGGCTTTCCTGCTTAAACAGAGGCCGCTCCAGCAGCAAAGCCTCTAATCACACCCTCTGCAGGTTTGAAAGCATGGCCATCAGCTAATTCCTGGCAGGTCTGAGGGGGAACCAAAACATGCGGGTCTCGTACAAGCTCCTGCATTGGGTCAGAGCCAGGACTGTCACCTTAGGAAACCTCTCCCCGAAGCCAAGGTTTGGAGCTCTTCTGCAGGCTGGGGCTGCAATGTACCGCCCTCCTCGTAACCTCATCAGTAAAAACATGAGTCTCTTCCAATCACATTAACTCCTTTCCTGAACGTTAAGGTGACTGACTTACAGGTCTGTGAGAGCAGAGACCCCTCAACGGGACTGATTCATCTCTGTGGGCCCAGAGGACTCAGGTCAGTACCCGAGAGTCATTACCCCTTAAGTATTTGGGTATCAAAGAAGTGCAGAGGGGCTTCCCTGGTGGCACAGTGGTTAAGAATCCGCCTGCCAGTGCAGAGGACACGGGTTCGGTCCCTGGTCCAGGAAGACCCCACATGCCACAGAGCACCTGGGCCCATGCGCCACACTACGGAGCCTGCGCTCTAGAGCCCGCGAGCCACAACTACTGAGTCCACATGTCACAACTACTGAGGTCCGTGCACCTAGAGCCTGTGCTCCACAAGAGAAGCCACCACAGTGAGAAGCCCGCGCACTGCAACGAAGAGTAGCCCCTGCTCGCCGCAACTAGAGAAAGCCCGCGTGCAGCAACGAAGACCCAACGCAGCCCCCCCACCAAAAAAATAAATAAATAAATTTTTTTAAAAAAAGAAGTGCAGAGACAAAGAGACGATTTTACTGTCCATCTCTAACACCTCAGAGTCTTGTCCACCAGGAGGAGGGACCCAGAAATGCCAGCTCCCAGGAAGTCATTGCGGTGAGGGAGTCTGGGAAAGACAATTTATCTCTCTGGTTCCCTTTCTCCAATGTTGCCGAAGTCCCAGCTGTGAGCTATTCTTGGCAAAGGGTACAGCTAAACCCCACTGGAGACAGTGATTTAGAAAATAAAAAGTGTTCCTTCTAAATTGGTGGCATCTTCAGAAGTTTTTATCCTCCAATGCATTTTTATACATACTTTTTGGAGATTATCTATCCCACTAATTCAGGCCAAACAACTTACTGGTTAAAAGGCAGAAAGGCGTGGGCACAGATCCCAGCTCTGTGGCTTACTGCTGTGTGACTCTGGGCAAGTTGCTTAACCTCTCTGAGTCTCAGTTTCCTCCTCTGGAAGATACGGATAATATCATCTAGCATCCACATCAGAGGGCTGTTGTGAGGATTAAATGAGACAAAGCATGGAAAGGGGCTTAGCTCAGGCATGAAATAGCTGTTCAAATGCAGCCAGCACCTCAGAGTCTACAGTGGGCTGAACCCTGTGCTAGGTAGAAAGATGGCTATAAAGGATTCGACATGCACCTGACTTACCCATAAAGAGAGGACACGGGCTGCAGGGAAGGAAAATGATATGTACTGTAACAGGCAAGGAAATCAGGGGAACGCTTTGGGGGTGGGGGAGACAGTAAAGCATCTCCCTTGCAGGCGTAGACCCAACACAGGCCCTCAAATGTTTACCAAAGGAGAGAAAAGGAGGATTCTCATCTCATTCCTGGAGGAGATGGCCTTCGAGTTGAATCACAATTCAGGACAATTTGGACAGGGGAGAAGCAAAGCAGACAGCATCCGGCAGGAAGCCACATGATGACAGAGGAAGATGTAGGAAATGATGGGCTATGTCTCAGTCTGGCTGGAATGCAGAGTATGCATGAGAGGGAGTGACAGGACGTGACCGAGAGACAGGTGAGTGCGCAGGAGCACGGAAGGCCTAGGACTCCAACCAAGGTGTCAGGAACATATAGGCCATGGAGGGGAGGAGGTTTAGGATAAGTGATGAGTTTAGTGATGAACCCAACAGGACAGAAGAAGCTGATGCTGGAAGTGTTGGTTGGAGATGTGGACCCCCTCCCTGCAACACAGGGCCACATACCTAAGTACCTGAAACACAGCAGGCACTTAGGTAGCTATTTAGGTTCAGTAAATGTTTAGGAGGACTAAAGACTGAAAGAATAAAAATCAGAGATAGAGGTTTTGACAGTCGGCCAGGCAGGAAGCCCTGAGGGTCACAGAGAAGGGAAAGGGGACCGGGGAAAGGTAAGCAATGTTCTCCCTGGGTGAGGGAGGAGAGATGGGGGTGGAGGGAGGCTGATTCAGGTCCATACAAACAGGAAACAGAAACAATCTTGAGAGAGAGAGGTTTTGAAACTGATTTTGAGGTGGCAGTAGAACCTCATAAAGGGGTTCTGAATACACACATGTGAGAATGAGTCGAGCTCATAAGAGAAAGTGAGAGAAAATCAATCTGGGGTCAGTCCCCCGACCTCAGGAGAGACAGGAGGTGAGTGCGACAGGGCCGATGGACGTGCACCCAGGTGCCACTGGGACAGAGCCGAGGAAGCGGGCCCAGCTGGCCGGTCTAGAGAGGGCTGGAGGGTTGCTGGAAGCAGGGCCCCAGGAGCGGGGCTCACAGCATAAGGCGCCTGCCAAACTGAATTTTGATTAATCATTTAACAAAACAATTGTGCAAATACCACCTTTGTTAGGTAGTGAGTCAGTATCTAATTTGCCCTTAGTTTCATTGTTTGGTTTTGAAGCTTCAATCTTTCCTGTGTGTTGAAAATAATTGGGTTTCAACGCCCATGGGGTACTTAGAGGGTAGATGGAGATGCTTCTCCCTCTGACTCCCCCTGCACCCAACATTCCCCTCCTCTTTCTAGAGCAGGATCCTTAAAAGACTTCTGGAGGAAGAACAGCCCTATGGATGGAAGCAGTCAGCAGGAAGGCCCACCTTCCTTCCAGACCCCATCCCCGCTCCCCCTTACTCTTTGCCCTCAGCCCCACCCCACCCCCGCCCCCATGCAACCAACCCCAGCCGCAGCTGAACTAGACCTGGGGTTTCTCAAGTCTGTGAAGGGACAGACTCCTCTCTGAACTGAGCAATGACCTGGGCTCATTCGCTGGCCAGCTGAGTGTCTGCTTTGCAGGGCTGGCCACATCTCCTAGGTGTTGGTGTCCATGTTGCAGGCTGCTAGGCCCTAGAAGTGCACCTGGACTTGAAAGCGGTCATCACTCCCACTCCCTGAGCCATACTGCAGGATGGACAAAGGAGAGACACGTGGGCAGGCGGGCATCCCATGCTCATCAAGTGCCCACATGGTCACGGTGGGTATTGCCCTGTCCCAGCCTATGCTACAAAGAGCCTAAGTGGTGGCTTGTGAGCGTCCGATCCAGGGTCAAAAGCCCATCTGCAACTCAGCGCATGTTGGTCCTAACATGACACCTAAAGAGGAAACAGCCAGCTGTCGGAGCCTGGATGGTTGGTCTGCTGCCAGTCCCCACGCTGTTCCTGCTCTTCTCCAGCCACATCTACAGCAGCCACGCCTGCATCAAGTCCCATGTCATCATTGCAGGTGACAAAACCTCAAGCCTTACCTCCCTCAGTCACTCCTAACCATCCCTCGATGATTTATACCATGGGACCCGGTGATCCACGTGGTTACAGGTAGCAGTCCCTGGGGTATTCTGCACAGACCCTGTTTATGTTACTTTTCACGCAGAACTGGAATCTTTTCTGTTTGCCAGAAGCTCTAAAGAGGTATCTCGAGATTTGAAAACCCCCGTTAATTGTTATCTCCAATTTACTGATAAGAAAAATAAAGCGTGCAGGGGTTCGGTGACTTGTTCAAGGTGACACACTTAGGCAAACGCAGAAGCTGGAATTTCAGCCCAGCTGACCCCAGAGCTACCTATTAAAAAGTGTTAGATTAGGACTTCCCTGGCAGTCCAGTGGCTAAGACTCCGTGCTTCCAATGCAGCGGGCACAGGTTCGATCCCTGGTCAGGGAACTAAGATCCCACATGCTGCACGGTGTGGCCAAAAAAGAAAAAAAAAAGCGTTAGATTAAACATTATCACAAACAAATCTAATGTTCAGTCTTCAAATGACTGAAAGCTTAGACTAAATCCTGGAAGAATCATTAGAGTATTCCATAAAGTATATGAGATTGAGCCCATCACAAAGGATGATCGCTAAACACACAAAATAACTTGCAGAGCAAACGTCAGGCAACTTGAAATGCCCTAGGACAGCAGGCACTTCTTTCTGCGGGCAGTTTTGCTGACTAACTCCGAATTGACTAAATCAGGCACAGACGCTACATGAACAGGCTACAGAGTTAGACCTGGACGTGGATGCAGGCTCCTCCACTTCTGATCACCGTGTACCCTCTAGCAAGTTCCTTCCGTTCTGTTGGCTTCTACAACATGCAAATAATGCTACCCAACTTGTAGTGTTTGCAGTGGGTTTGGTCAAGAGAGAACACTTGACAGTTCCTGGCACACAGAAAGCCCTTTTATGGCAGCTGTCATAGTCTTAG
Source organism: Kogia breviceps (assembly GCF_026419965.1). NCBI lineage: Eukaryota > Metazoa > Chordata > Mammalia > Artiodactyla > Physeteridae > Kogia > Kogia breviceps. The sequence goes on from NC_081323.1 coordinate 20,503,877, forward strand.
TCCTAATTCTGCCACCGACCATGGCCAAGTCATTCTACCTGAGCTCAGCATCCTCAAACACGGCTCCTCTGAGCTCTGTCATCTGATTCACACACCCTCGACGGGCGGGGCAGGGCTCTGAGCAGGCACTTGAGCAGCCTCGGGGGCCACTCAGGGTCGGTCATTCCTGTTCTCAGTCCAGCTCTTCCTCTGCCTGGAGCAGGAAGTTTGTGTCACTCACCCCTTCTCACTGCACCTCAGTTTCTCTCCCTTCCCACCCATGGTCATAAAGCAAGGACACATGTGAGAGACGCTTGCAATTCTATCAAAGGTCTATGCACGTGCAAAGATGCATCAGCCTGTCTGGTGGTCAACAAGAGCCTGCCTGCTGAATTCCTCACGCTGACTGAGTGACACCCAACTCGACTTCCAGTCGAGTCCCCAGGGCTCCTGCCTCTTCTGGAGACCTTCTTGCAAACAAACAAACAAACAAACAACAAAGACCTATACTTTCCCCCCATGTATTACAGATTTTAACAGAAATTTTCTCCTGGAAATTTCTTTTAACATCTTTAAATAATGGGGCTCCTCTGGTAGCACAGTGGTTAAGAATCCACCTGCCAATGCAGGGGATACGGGTTCCAGCCCTGGTCCAGGGAAGATCCCACATGCCACGGAGCAACTAAGCCCGTGTGTCACAGCTACTGAGCCTGCTCTCTAGAGCCCACGAGCCAAAACTACTGACCCCACGCACCACAACTACTGAAGCCCAGGTGCCTAGAGGCCGCGCTCCGCAACAAGCGAAGCCACCGCGATGAGAAGCCCACGCACTGCAGCCAAGAGTAGTCCCCGCTCGCCGCAACTAGAGAAAGACCGCGTGCAGCAACGAAGACCCATCGCAGCCAAACAGAAATAAATAAATAAATTTATCTTAAAAATTAAAATGAAATCTTTCAATAATGATCTTGATATCACCTTCAGGGTTTAAAGACAAAAAGGATGTCAATTTCCACAGCAAAACCTAAATTCATTCCTGCGCCTTGTTTTCTCTGAGTTTCATGGGCTGTTATAAAATTAGCAATTGAAGTATCAGATTAAATTGCCGATGGAGCCTCTATCTGCAGAGAGGGGCCTGGGGCCCCTCTGGGAAGGCAGGGGTGGGTAAACCAATTTTTCAATGCCCCCAGGGGTGCAGGGACCAGCCACATACAGCAACATTTCCTCTGCACTATTCCAGCATGAAGTACACAGGCGGGCTGAGCTTTTTCAAAGGGAGGGGAAAGCGTTAAGAGACGTTTTGCGGGGGAAGGGGCTTATCATCGTGAGTTATTTTTTTAAATATAATTACGTAAAACATCTGCCTGGCTCCCAAATCCAATACACAAAACACGCTACATCCAGAGACACCTAGCTTCCATCCCTCTCCCTTCCCTTCTGCCCTCCCCACAAAGATAATAACTTCAACTAGTTTTTGGTTTCTGCCATTTAAAAAAATATATAAATAAGTATGCACGTGTACACACACTCATTTATGTTACTAAAAGAGTACGTATATGTGTGTGTACATATGTATATGCATATGCTCATATCCCCCCTGTAGATAACAGGCAGCGTATGATACGCGTTGCTCTAGACCAGTGCTGTCCCAGCAGAACCTTCTGAGATGGTGGAGGTTCTGTATCTGCGCTGTCCAACACGGCCGCCACCAGCCATAAGCAGTGATTAAATACTCAAAATATGACTAGTGCAATCGAGGAACTGAGTTTTTTAATGTATTTCCTTTTAAGTCACATAAACTTAAATAGCCACAGGTGGCCAATGGCTGCCGCACTGGTCACTGCAGTTCTAGCCACTTAATCACAGGCAACAGAGCTAGCGCTCATCCCTTTTCAGAGCTTAGCCACTCCACTGTGCAGAAGGGTCTGTTTACTCACCCATCTGCCACTGACGGATGTTTGAGCCCTTCCAGCCTTTGCTGTTATAATCAGTGCTGCAACAAATAGCCAACTGCATAGGCCTATTCCTATTTTTCGCCAGTGTATCTTTGGGACAGATACACAGACGTGGAATTGCTAGGTCAATGGGTAAATACAACTGAAATTTTGCTGAATATTGCCAGATTCCCCTCCAGAGGTTCTATCATTTGCATCCGGACTTTAAAAAAACCAGAAGGCCTACTACTTTTCTTCCTGAGAGAACTTATGCTTTATCCATAAAGGAACCAGAGAATAATTCTGCAGCTTCTCTACTGCCCAATCGATGCCGGGTGAAAAGAATAAAGAAATGAAATGGCAGACAGAAAACAGAACAGCGGTTGCTGGGGGCTGAGAGGAGGAGGGAATGGGGAGTTACAGTTCAGTGGGAACAGAGGTTCCTCTTGGGAAGATAAGCAAGTTCTGGCCCTGGATGGTGGTGATGGGTGCACGTGGTGATGGTGAAGGTCCTTAATCCACTCATCTGTACACTTTAAAAAAGTGCTAAATTTTGTTACATATATTTTACCACAATTGAAAAGAAGAAACAAATGAAATGGCGAAAGACTCCGAAACCCTTAACCTGACACACAGAACCAAAAGGAAGGGATAAAAAGCAGCCACACTTAGTCTGGTGGGCAGCATCTCACGCATGGGTGAGATTTCCTAGGACAGTGGTTCTCAACCAAGGGCAATTTTGCCCCTCAGAGGACATTTGGCAACGTCTGGGGACACTTTTTAAAATTGTAAAATATGTAACATATATAATATTGCCATCTTAACAATTCCTAAGCGTACAATTCAGTGGCCTTAATTACATTTGCAGTGTCGTCAGCCCTCACCACTATCTGTTTCCAAAACTTTTTTATCACCCCCAGCTGAAACTCTAACCATTAAAGCAGTAACTCCTTCTTCCCCTGACCCCCTCCCCAGGGGAGACATTTCTCACTGTTGTGGCCTCTCCCGTTGCGGAGCACAGGCTCCGGACGCGCAGGCCTAGCGGCCATGGCTCACGGGCCCAGTCGCTCCGCGGCACGTGGGATCCTCCCGGACCAGGGCACGAACCCGTGTCCCCTGCATCAGCAGGCGGATGGATTCTCAACCACTGCGCCACCAGGGAAGCCCTGGGGGGAGACATTTTTGAACGTGATGACTATTTTCTGGCAGGGGCCAGTGCTTCTGGCATCCACTGGGTGGAGGCCAGGGATACTACTCAGCATCCCACAATGCACAGGACAACCCCTCAGAACAAAGAGGGTTACCCTGTCCGAAACGTCAATAGTGATGAGGTTGAGAAAGCCTGCCCTGGGCTCCGAATAGGAACTGATCACACTGCACAGGTTCAATTGCAACTCAGAGGAGGACTGTGCCAGATCAGGAGGGCCTTAATTTAGATACATCCACGCGCACACCAGGGGCCTCCAACAGATTCCACAGCTCTTACTCCTCCTAGGAGGCAGGACTCTTTGTCAACACAATGACAGCTTTTTACAAATGCTCAGGTTATCAAAAGGATGCCCAAGGGTGAGGTCACAGCAAAAGTGCCCCTTTGGAACAAAAGCTTGTAGGGAATGGGCAGCTGGTAAGAGCGATGGCTCTGGAGAGTGCGGGACCTCCTAACAGGGTGAGCTTTGTCTTTGAGCTCCCATCCGGACACTAGGAATATCCCAAGAGCCTCGGCAATAACAGCACATCACCAAGTGAGGGCACACAGTACTTGCGGCAAGGTCTCCACTCCCACCCGATTTATGGGGGCCAGAGCCCAGCCCAACGCTGATTCACATGGCAAAAGAGACAAAGAAATGAATGACTTATCAACAAATACAGTAGTACAGGGATAGATTCTAGAGTACGTGTGTAAGGGGGAAATCCTGTGTAGTTCAAAATTCTCCTAAGAGCAAACATCTCAGCTCTCAAGAAGTCCAAAGGCAGGGGGGGGGGGGGGGGGGGGGGGCAGTCCAAAACAGTACTTCCTCCAGCTTTGGTGAAGCTCAACTGAGCACCAGGTCAACTTGTATTCAGAAGCCACGCTGCACATAACTTGTGTGTTTCTAGGTGCTGTACCTCACTCAACGCAGCAGACCCACGCTTTGAAAGGTGCGCAGAAACTGAGCCGACGGCAGAACTGGCAGGTTCACAGCCCTGGTCCCACCTACCCTGGGACAAGCCCTTGCTGAGCAGATAGGCAGGCAAACTCACTTGCTGAATGATCAATGGTGCACATGAGGTTCCGCTGTACCTACTGAGCACTGTTCGGTGCCAGAGGCCCTACAAGCCTAAACGGCTCAAACGGCAACATGAGTCCTGGATGAGGACCCATCCCAGAACCATCCGTTGAGGCTGCAGAGCCAGGATCAGACACCACCATTTACCAACTGAGCCTGGCTTCTTGCGCCTGTACCCTGACCACTCCAGTCTCCTTCCTGCCAAGGGGAGATCTAGTCAGTCCTGTCATCGTCATTTTCCTTTTTCTTCAATATGCAACATGGAAATTAAAAGTTCAAATCTTAAGAAACCCTTAAAAACCCCCAGCTTATTGAAAACTACCAACACACCAACCCTCCCTCATGGCAGGGGGCCCTGTGGAGTGGTGAGTGGCCGAGAGCCCGGGCTCAGGGGCCAGGCAGATGGGCTCCAGCTCTGTCCCACACTAACTGTATCTTGGGGAAGCTACTTATTGTCTCTGTGCCTGGTCTCTTCTTAATTGTGGCCTCCTCTTCGGTTGGGGAAGGTTAACTGAGAGAGTCCAGGTAAAGAGCGTAGCACAGAAACTGACCCTTTAAAAGTGCTCAATCACACCGTCAAGCACTTCCGCCAACTGAACACAGACGCAGAATGGCTTCTCATCTCATCCGGGAACAGCCTGAGACCTACATCTCCACAGTCCTCGCCGTCATAGGTACTGGACTTCAAAGGATGTAGTCGAAGTGACACAGCCACTCCTGTGTATACAACCCACAACTCTACCTGGAGCAGCAGCACTGGACCAGCCACCAGACTAGCTCCCTAACACCTGTCTCCTCCATAGATCTCTGTCCACCTGCAGACAGTGACGCCTCCTTATCTCCACATGGCACAAGGCAGAGCGTGGTGGCTGACAGTGGTTAAGAGATGCTGTGCCTCGGTTTGAGTCCTGGCTCTGTCATTCCCTGGCTGTGTGACCTCGGGGCAACTTAACTTCTCGATGCCTCAGTTTCATCAGCCGCAAAATGGAGCTAATAATCGCACCTACCTTAGGGTTACTCGGAACAGTACCTGGCAGAGAAGCATTATTATGTTTGGGGGTTTTGTTTTGTTTTGTTTTTACATAAAAGAGATGGTGTCTGAGACCTCAAGTTTAGCGTGTCTCAAATCCCACTCATCTCCCCATCCTTACCCCCAGCCTCATTCTTCTCCTGTATTCTAATTTCGTAGCATCACCACTCACCCAAGCTAAAAAAACTCAGTTCTTCCTATACCTTCTCCTTGGCCTTGCCTACTTTCCTGCCCTCTCCCTCACTACCCTTCCGGTCCATCAAATGACCAAGTCCTGTCAATTCTACCTAAAATTCTCCCCCTGCCCGAGCCCCAGCACTGCCTTAGCACAGACCCCTTCTCACATGTAGATCCCTAAGCCTCTCCTTACTACCACCTCAACTCCAGTCTCACCCCTCTCTAACCCATCCTCCTTCCTGCTCTCACCAGGATTTACTGCTCAGGAACACCAATCTGATCAGCTCCTCTCCTCCCTCTAAACCTTCGATGGCTCCCCAATGCTCCTTCCAGTAGCGTGCGAAGCCCTCGACAGTCTGGCGTCAGTCTTTCCCTTCAGCCTCCTCTCCTACCATTAATTCCCACATACTCTCTGCTCCAGCTGTGAGGAACTTGGCTGCCTCCCAAAATGCCAGGTGTTTTCACACTTCTGGCCCAGTCCCTATCCTCTGGTCTGGCAAGCCCCACCCATCCTCTTGGACCCAGCTCCAAGGTCACCATCACTCCTAAAGCTTTCTTTCTTCATCCTGCAGCAACTTCCTCACTGCTTCCCGCCAGCAGACTGTCAACTCTCAAGTGCAAGCAAGGATCATGTCCTTCACCTGTGGCCCCAGCCCCTGGGGCACAGTGTCCAATACACAGTAGGCTCTGAATAAGCAAGCAATCTGGCATATGGCAGAGACCTTGAAAATACTCATCAGATTTAAAGGTAACGTACCACCTTTCTCAGTTAAAACTGCCCAGGTTCCAAATACAGAATCTTGAACATATAAGAGTGTAGCTGGACTAGGGCACAGGGCAAGGCAGGAGGTTCTACCCAGGAATGCATTACAGAATGCCTACAAGACAAAGGTGTCTGAGCATCAGCCTTGAGCCCCTTCTAAAACCAGCATGAGTTGATGGACAGTCTTCTCTCTGGTCTTAGCTCCAGTGCCCCTCCACTACCACTAAAAATTGGATGTAAGCAAGAGGCTAGGGCAATTCCTCTCTCTTTCATGGAGACCCGTTCATTACTTTTCTCAAATTCCAAGTGCGCAAGTTCTCCCCCTAGACGTGATCGTTGGGAATGCACACCTATCCTAAAATGGTGTCTTTTTCCATCTTTTCAATCTTTCCCCTGAACCAACAAGTGTCTGTTGCATCAAAAGGACCCTCAGCACACCCAAAGCACCGCAGGACCGAAAATAGCCTAGCTGGAGCCCACACCTACTCCCACAAAGGCAAGGCACTAGCCTACTGTACCCCCTACCCACTGCAACCCCACCATCAGGCAAAGAGCACCCGGCGTAGGAACACTGGTAAGTCAGGGCTTGTCCCTTCTTGGCTACTTCAACTGCCTTGATGCACAGATATCATAACCACAGCCAGACACACTCAGGTATGAGCCCTAACAAGTCTTACCATGGCCTGGGGCTTTACCTGCCATGTCTCTGGCACAGGCAGACAGCCAGGAAGTTGGGCAAGCAAGGTGGCAGTTGATCATGGCTCTGGAGGAATGTGTCTGCTGCCACACCTTACCCATCCCTCCCACCTTCTGTGCCGCATTCTTCCTCCCAGACCCCTAGTACCCAGCACCCTGCTGCAGTCTCATCCTGGCTGGCAGGGAGACAAAACCTCCCACTGCACCCCAATACCTTGTCACACTAAGAGTCAGACAACTGCACGAAAACCCACTGTGAAGAGAGAGATGATGACTTAATGCAGGGGTATCTGCAATTTTTTTTTCCAGCCTATGAAAATGCAAACTCCCTTCCCCACCCATTCACTGAAGGAGCAACTTCCCCTCCAGGCCGGCAGGAGGGAAAAGGGTCGAGGCTCACTTTGCCACTCTGGCAGGTATCTGCTTTCTACAACAAAAGACACGTGCAGGTGACTAGCAATGATAGATTCCTAATGCCCCGCAGTTGTCTCTGGGGACAACTTTCAGGAATTTTCCCCTAGGTTATGCGCTTCTTAGGTATTGCATCTCCTAAGAAGCTCCTGAAAGTGGGATCTAGAGTTGACTGACAGCCAGTCTGACAACTGGTTTTAACTGAAAGCTGGAACTAGCAGGATTTCTGATCACCCTCCCAGGGAATGTGAATGTTAGGAGTTGGAACTTGGGCACAATCCGCATTTGGGGGGACCGACACTTCTCCCACTGTCCCCTGCCACGAGGAGCGGCCAGGGAGGAGATCGGGGATCCGAGGGGATACACGCAGAGTGGGGCGAGTCGGGGACCCCGGGACCACCCGGCTTGCGCTCCTAGCAGACCTCAGTTTCCCATTTTTGAAGGGAGTGTCCCGTCAGACCGGGGACCGAGGTGACCCGAGGAGCCGGGCGGCGGCGCTCACCTCTCGCGCCGAGCGGAGCTGCTGGCGCAGCGCGTCCTTGCAGCCATAGGGGCCGCGGGCGCCCATGCAGCGGGGCTGGAAGTGAGCCTCGACGCGCGTGGCCCCGCGGTAGGCGCCCTTATAGAAGGAGGGCCAGCCGAGCTCCAGCAGCGGCGGCTCCAGGTCCGACTGCTCGGGGAAGTAGGTGCCGGAGGAGCAGTCGTGCGACGAGCCGAAGGAGTCCTCGGCCCCCGCTGCCGCGCCCTCCTCGCCGGGCCGCTCGGCCGCGCCTAGGATGGCGCGCACCTCGTCGGGGTTTAGGAAGCGGCCGAGGCGCTCGCGTCGCAGGAAGGCCGCGAAAGCATCGGGGCCGCCCGCCACCAGCTCCTCGAGCGCCAAGCGCCGCTCCTCGCTGTACAGCTCGGCCGGGTTGGGCGGCCCGCACGGCGACAGGAAGGCTGCGGGCAGTTCTTCCAGACCATCGGACCGCAGAGCCATGACAGCATTCGGACACAAGCCGGCTAGGGCCGGTACGGGAGTGCAGGACGCTTTATAGGCACCTTTGAATCTAACCGGCCCGCGCCATTGGCCGCGCCGCCCCGCCCCGGATCTCCCATTGGCTGCCTTGTTGAAACGGCAGAGTCCGGACGCAGTGCACGTCTCCGTGACTCCGCCCCCTGACGTGCTATTGGCTGCCCCGCGGCCCGTCCCGACCCCGCCCCGCAGCCCTGCCCCACCCAGCGCCTCCTCAGAGGCTCAGGACTGCGGCTGGGATCACGTTCTTGCTCCGTGGTTGCTCAGCGGAATTTAGTCTTGGAGACTACGTTCCTGTTCCGAGGTAGCCTTCCTGCTTTGGTCCTGCGGGGAGCCGAGTTCATCAAGATCAACTACAGAGCGGATGTCAGGCCTGAGTGGCCGTGGTACCCGGGGCGGTGGGGCAGGCAGGGATACCGAACTGAAGCCGGAGAGCCGGACCACAGCCATCCTCGCGCTCCCCCTGCCGGCCACCCCACAGCGCGGCCCTACAAGGTCCAGGGAGGTCAGGAATGTGAACTGGGAGGAGAGGCTGGGACCTGCTCGGGGCACACTGACCCACTTGACCGTGCTTCTCCGGGTCTCTCAGAGCTTGGGTGAGGCCAGCCACTCCCCAGCATTGAAATCATTCATTCATTCGTTCAAAAATACCGGTCCGTCATAATAACCACTCCTTTGATTACACCTTCAGGTAGCTTTCTCTTCTCTCACCTGATCGTTTTCTTTTGTTTTTAAGATTTTTTTTTTTGATGTGGACCATTTTTAACGTCTTTATTGAATTTGTTACAATATTGCTTCTGTTTTATGTTTTGGCTTTTTGGCCGCCAGGCATGTGGGATATTAGCTCCCCAACCAGGGATGAAACCCGCACCCCCTGCATTGGAAGGCAAAGTCTTAACCACAGAACTGCCAGGGAAGTCCCTCACCTCCTCGTTTTTTGCCTGGCAAAACCCCAAACCTGGTTAAACCCCACTCTCCACCTACTTTCCTCCTGCACCCAGGCCGCCATACAGTGCAGGGGAAAAGAAAGACACAATCATGCCCACCAGCTGTGCCTGAAATTCATGGTCTGAAGTGGACCCTTAAGGTTGCCTGCTAGCCTCTATTTCCCTACTTCTCTCTACCTTTTCCTCTCTCATTCTTACTTTTAGAGTTTGCTTTCTATTTCACTGAGAAAATAATAGCAGTCAGAGAAGATAGTTCCACATGCTCCCACCACATCTTCCTACCTGTCTGCATCTCTGCCCACATACTGGGCCTTCCGTTACTATGGATGTACTGTCTGTGAGCCTATCTAATGGCAGTCCTTCCATTTGGGCAGTAGTTGCCAATCCCCCTACTACTAACCTATGTCTCCCCCATTTCTCTCTCACTTTTATAGCACAAAGCCTCAAACGAGTTGTCTGTACTTGCCATCTCCAGTCTTCCTCCCATTCTGTCTTGAATCCTGTCCAATCAAGCTGATTCCTACACTGGCCAACCAAAACCTCTTGTCAAGATCATCGTGAGGGACTTCCCTGGCAGTCCAGTGCTTAAGACTTTGCCTTCCAATGCAGGGGTTGCAGGTTTGATCCCTGGTCGGGGAGCTAGGAACCCACATGCCTCGCGGCCAAAACAACCAAAACATAAAAAACAGAAGCAGTATTATAACAAGTTCAATAAAGACTTTTAAAATGGTCCACATCAAAAAAAAAAAATCTTACAAAAAACAAAGATCGTCATGAGCTCCACGGTGTTAAATCTAATAGCTCATTTTTAGGCCTCATTTTCTTTGTGTAAATGAGAAGACATATATACAACTGTAAAGTGCTTCAGAAATGTGAGACGTTACCATTATCATGTATCAATATACTTTTTTAAAGATAAATTTATTTATTTTTGGCTGCGTTGGGTCTTCGTTGCTGCACATGGGCTTTCTCTAGTTGCAGTGCGTGGGCTTCTCATTGCAGTGGCTTCTCTTGTTGCAGAGCACAAGCTGTAGGCACGCAGCCTTCAGTAGTTGTGGCATGTGGGCTCCGTAGTTGTGGCTCGCGGGCTCCAGAGCACAGGCTCAGTAGCTGTGGTGCACGGGCTTAGTTGCTCCGTGGCATGTGGGATCGTCCCGGACCAGGGCTCGAACCCGTGTCCCCTGCATTGGCAGGCAGATTCTTAACCACTGCGCCACCAGGGAAGTCCTCAATATACTTTTTAAATGGATGAATGTCCTCTGCTACAAAGATACTTCCGTTCTTCCCCTCTCTCCCCATACCCAGCCTGTTTATGAAATTTTTCAAGCCCGAGTGTGGAGATTGCTATGTGTCCCTGCTCTGGCAGCCAGCATCCAGAAGGGTCCAAGACAGCATCCTTTTTCATCCTCTTCCAAGACACCAACAAACTTCTGTATGTGATGAAAACAATGACCACTGTCTGGGGCTGCACAATCATAGAGTTTGTCAATGTCTCCATTGCCTAAGGTCAGAAGTGAGAATAACCACTGTCTCACCTGCTGAATTGTTGTAATAATGTGAAGTCGTATGTAGTATTTTACTTCCCCACTATAAACTGTATGAGGAGAAGGACTGAGGTGGAGTAGGGAGAAGAGGATAGGACAGGTCAGTGCACTCCAAGAAGAGAACAGAAGAGAAAGGCAGCCCTGTTACATACAAATGTGTCATCAGACAACCATTTGAAAGTGTGGGGAAAAATGTTATATGAGCTATTATAGGGCTCCAAGTTAATTTCAAAAGAAGCATTTGACAGAGTGAAGCTCATTTTCAACCACCCTTCTTTTTCTTGACTTCACCAGGTTTCACTTTCTTGCAGTCTAGAAAGATACCTCTCTGTATCTGAGCCCTCAGAGCTCCCGCTGATTCAGGGGCCAACTGGGAGAGCCCTCTGTGGTGGGATCAGGGATCTGGAATCCTCCCCTGTCCTTTATCCCAGGCACTACTGTTTTGTGAATTCAAATCATTAGGGTTCAAGAGAGCTCATAGCAATGACCACAGCCACACTAAACAGGTGTTATTAAAAGGAATTTAATAATCTTAATTAAAAACTCTTAACAGCGAATTCTGTCACAGGCCTTGGCAGCTGGAAGCAACTCCAGGGGCACTCCCCTCTGGGGTGTGGTCGAGCCACAGTCTCGAACACGGGGCTCACCACTGTTGCATGGCGTGGTGCTACCTGGAAGTTACTTCAATACAATATCAAAGATCCACAAGGATTTTTTTTAAAAAAAGTTTTAAATATATTAGACTCTCTTGATTGCCATTTTTACACAAAGCTGCTGATACAGTATACAGAGTTTTAACTTTCTTTTTCACATAAAATACATTTTTCTTAAATGTTCTCTGTACATCAGTGGCTTCTGGTCTGGTGAATTATTGCGGAGGGCTGTGGGTCTGCAGACTTTTCCGGGGTGCACAGAGCCAGGTCCCGCACTGTGGCACTTGCAATGCCCATGGGAAGCAGGCCCTCCGGCCAACTGGCTAACAAGAGACTGTCGAGGAAAGCTTCTAGCAGAGGCGGTCACTTCTGCGGAGTCACCCACTGACCACATGACTCTTTGCTCTTATGTGCCCTGGGGGAGGGGAGGCTGTCCCCAAGCCACAATAGCAAGAATTAAATACAGTCCTTCTGGGCATCCTGTAAGGAGTGCCCTTCTGGAAAGTGTCCCAGTATTCTGCTCTGGGAAAGCAAGTAGGAGGGAGAACTCAAGATCAAAAGATATCTGACACGAACAACCAAAATGGTCTCATGTTATTACAAGGCCAGCAAACTGGAGGGTAGGACAGGGGACACAGCTTTGTTAACTTTTCTAAGCCTATTGAAATTGATCAAACAGTACAGAGCAGTTTCACCAATGCTGCTTATTTGGTGGAGAATTACATCCTGAAGTCTTCAGAAGACCTGGGCTTAGGGTGCACTCAACTTCCTGGAGCTACTCTCAGGCCAGAAACTCACTCTCTGGTGATAGCCACCAATTTTCAGTTGTTTAGGGCATAAGGTGGGAGCAAGGGCCAGAGCTCACAGGGAGCCATGTGGCACATGCTTTAGAAGTAGCCTCCTTTAATCTGCTAGGAACTGCCACCAGACCTGGGTCTAAGCGGGAGCTGGGCATCTGGTCGACCTTGCCAGCTTTCTCCCTGCTCCTTGATCCACACCTGCCAGGAGTAGAGGCAGACTCATGAGGAAAGTTTTCGATATTAAAGGAGAAGCTCCTTTTCCTCCCAATATCCATTGGTGGGGCAGGACTAGGTAATAAATGAGCAAAAATGAGGAAAAGACAATGAGCTTAAGAACCTGAGATGCATTTGGCAACAAATTCCAGACTCCTTGTTCTTCTAGACACTGACTTCAAACTGGTATTACACAGTGGCTGAAAGATGCTGGCCTAAAGGCAGTTATTCTTGAAAGTTCCAGGTGGACTTGGGATGGTATCTGCCTGGAACCCAAGATCCAGCATCTCCATTTAGTGGCAAATCTTATCCAGGGGTGGCCATGTCAGCAGCTTCCCAGCTAAAGGAATTCATACACTAGGGATTCTAGTAGCAGAAAAGCAAAGGGGGGCTTCCCTGGTGGCGCAGTGGTTGAGAGTCCGCCTGCCGATGCAGGGGACACGGGTTCGTGCCCCGGTCCGGGAAGATCCCACATGCCGCGGAGCGGCTGGGCCCGTGAGCCATGGCCGCTGAGCCTGCGCGTCCGGAGCCTGTGCTCTGCAACGGGAGAGGCCACAGCAGTGAGAGGCCCGCCTACCGCAAAAAAAAAAAAAAAAAAAAAAAAAAAAAAGGAAAAAGAAAAAAGAAAAGCAAAGGGTTGCTGGACTAGGATGCAGCCTTTCTGTCTCAGGTGAATTGAATGGTTCATAAAGGATGAGAGCTGTAAAGAGCAGTCTCCTCACTGTCTCATTCCTCCTTTATTCCTGGAACCTAACATAGTGCCTGGTGAGTCACAGCTACTCAATAAACTACATGAGTGAATAAATGAATGACCTTGTCCCTCAACACCAAGGAGACCCACAGGGAGAGTCCTCCCAGGTACTTGAAGGGAATGGTTTATCCTCGACTGAAAACATGAGCTAAAGCCCAAGAGTCTGCAGTTGGCTCCTGTTAGGGGATCAGCTGGGATTCCCAGCCTTCTGGGTGGGAGAGAAATGGCCCAGGAGGCAGGAAGCAAAGGAGGAAGGAGGGAATAGCCAGAAGGGCTCAGAGAGGGCAATAAATACCTTCCGTCTCTGGCCCCTGAGCAAACAGATCTGAAAACGTACACAGCTCTCTCCCAGGAGCGTGTGTCTTCCCTCAGCACCTCCTAGCTTGCAGCTCAAGTCGGCTCAAGAGGAATTTCAGTGTCAGTCTGATCTGAACACTGTTTTGAAGCCTAAAAGGTATGTGTATTTTGAATCATCCCTGCCCTGCTCCAGCCATAGGATGGGATGATACAGAGTCAGCCCGAGACCCCAGGTATGTGGCAGGCGTCACACACAGCTGTCTGCAGTCGCCTGACCTGCCTTTCCACCCTGGACTGGATCTGTCCTGGAGCTGGGGTGGGAGTGGCCTGGTGCTATGACTCTCCCTGCATCCAGGAGCACTGTTCTCTGACCCAGCTGCCCTGCTCCTGGTAAAGCATCAGCAAGGCCCTTGGGATCCAGCTCTGCCTCTGGGCTATGGGAGCCATGGTGGCCACAGTGGAGGACCGGGACAAACAGCAGACCTCATTACTAGGACTGTGGCACAAGGGGGCTCCTCCAGCCCCAGCCTCTGGCCCAGGTGTCCCTCGGTGAGAATTTCTCATAAGCTCAGAAAGAAAAGTGTTAAAGGAAACCCAGATTTGTCCCCCAAATTCCAGAATCTGGACCTCAGGGGCCCCTTCAGAGCTCTAAAGAGGTAGTTTTAGACAAGTAAAGGGTGCACAGAGCAGGAAACAAACCTGCAGTTCGTTAGTTATACCAGAAGGTTTTGGCTGAGCCCGCGGACAGTGCTCAACTCATGGGCAACAATTTCAAAGGGGCTCATGAGAGAATGCAGTGGAGAGGTGGCAGGCAGCCTGTCCCTCATAGGCTTCCCTCCCCAGCATCAGAAAGATTGGGGCTATGAAATAGTAGAGCTGGGGCAAGACCCAACTACAGCCCCACCACCGCTCTCCTGAATGCAGTGCGGGGTGTTGGACCATGTGCACCTTGGATTTTCAGCCTTGGGCTGTTACCACTCTGACAGGAGCAGGATGGGAGCCCCCGGGCCAGGCAGGAACTCACGAGGGCCAACTGGCAAACCCGTCTCACCAAGCATTCCAGAAAAAGCAAAGCTGGGCTGGGAGTGCTGAGCATTCACTCTGGGAGAGGTAGGGGCCCCAGCAGCCCCCCACTGCTCACTCGGATGGCTTAGTCTGAGGAGGGCCGGCTGAGACAGGCTGGACTGAAATCAGCCGAATATTCACAAAGGTTGGCCAGGGCGCCGGGCTCTGTCATGGTTACCAGAGATGTCTGCAGAAATTAACAACATGAACTCGCCTCTCTCCCTGGAAAAGCGCTTCCAACTGAAGTTTCTCACTTAGCTTCATTTGTCCAACACCAGTCAGTAAAGCCTAGTGATCGTGATACTGTTCAGGAGAGAAAGCTAATTCAGTGGACCCCCTTCCCAAGCTGGAGCTTTGTAGCCTAAAAGAATTCTTTCATCAAATACACTTTTGGAAACACTACCTTTGTTCTCTCTCCCCTCCATTTTTTGATGCTTCCACCCAAGAGCAAAGTATGATTTGGATAATTGCAGGATTGAAATAGCCAGGTTTTCCACCTTGGCCCCTGGGCACTCACACAGCTGGCACTTGGCACAAACAAGGCTGTGGGAAGCAGGCCTATGCCTGTGTCATCCACCCCATGTGGGCGCATAGCTCCCTCTGGACACAGAGAGGACCTCCTGTTCCTGCCAGATGTGGATGACGATACCAAACCCTGGTAGGGCTCTGGGCAGGCTGACAGGTATCAGCTTATCAGGCCTCCTCCCCTGCTAAAGCCATGTTGGCAGTGGCGACAAAACTCTGAGTCTTAACTTCAGTCCTCTTGGGAAGAGCCCACAAATTCTCAGTCCCACCTGCTTCCCATGAGCCCTGCTGTGTCATCCCTATACATGTTGATTGTGTGTGCGTGCGTGTGTCTGTGTGTGTGTGTGTATTGATATGTCACATGTGAGTACTGGTCCAGAGAAGCCTTTACCAACAACAGAACTGGAATCCCAGCCCGCCCTCCCGAAATCTGACAGCAGGATGAGTCAGGAAGCCACTATGGGCCTTGTTTTTGATGGCAGACAATGCGGCAAGCAGCAGAACCACGGGAAGTGGTGATGCTATGGGCAGCTGGCTGAGAGGTGAGGTTAGCGTTCCTCTGGAAAGCAGAGCCCACCTCCCCGCAGCTGCCCTCTGAAGCCTCCCCAGCCAGGGCTGCTGGGCTGGCCTGGATTCCAGGGACCCTCTCCCCAAAGCATCCATCCCTCAGGGACTAGGAGATGCGGCAGCAGCCGTGGACCTTCTCCTCCATTTCCTCCATGGGGGCCTTGAACTTCAAGAGTGGGGGGTCTCCACTGGTGACCGTGTAATACACCGAGGTCCCATTGCTGCTGTACGGGGAAGTTCTGCCTCCGATCAAGGGGGCCTTGCCTTCGCTGCTGCCCTCACCCGTCCTGGCCATGCCGCTACCCAGGTGGGTGCTCAGGAAGGGGTGGCTGAGCAGCTTGGCTGCAGCCCGCTGCCGCTTCAGCTCCAGAAGCGTCTGGGGGCTCTGTTCCTTGTAGCCGCTCCAGGGCGGGGTGGCATCGGCCATGCCAGGGTTGCCATAGGCCATGTTGTAGTCCGGCACCTCATGCACTTTCCAGACGTCCCCGTTGGACAGCGCATACTGGTAGGTGCTGACCGGAGCCCGGAGGCCGTTCTCAACAGGCACGTCCATTTCACTTCGCGGGATCTTGGTAGGAAACTCGGAGAGCAGCACGGGCTTCTCCAGCCTGGGGTTCTTGAGGGTGAGAAGGACAAAGTTACCAGCTGGCTGGAGGATCTGAACCCATACCCCACTTGTGCCTCTGCTGAAAGCATGATTGGGCCCGTCCTCACCCGTTTTCCCTACCTGGGTAATAAGACTTCTATTTTCCTTTGGGGAACTCACCTGTCTATGGGTTTTGGTAGAGATGACCAATTCGCATCTTTGCTCCCGGCGAAAGACCATGACCCCAGGCCTGGCCAATCAATAAACTCCCTACAGGAATTGGTTCAGGGGTGGGTTCCTGACTGAAATTGGTTGAGTGAAACTCAACCCTGGGACTTGTGCTAGAAAAGTTGGGAAAGAGCAGATCCATTTCTGTAGGAACTGTGCTGGTAAGAATGATGTACTGGGAAGATACCGTTTCAAAGGGTCTACTTGGCTGTGAAGCTGGCACTAAGGAAAACTGAGAGAGAGACAGAGACTGAGAGAGAGAGACGGCAGCCTGATGATATGTTTTGAGCCCCTGGATCCACTTGGCCCCAGACTTTCCAGTTACATAAGCCAATGCATCTCTTTTTTGTATAAGTCGATTTTAGTTGGGTTTTTGGTCACTTGTAATCCTTCCTCTTATCCCCGGTATATCTCCACTACAAATGGAAGAGGCTCTTACCCAGAGATCTTTTATACCTAGAAATCCCTGGGTAGTAAGAGTTTTAAAAGTAGCTGCAGCCTAGAAACTATGACTAAAAGGTAGATCCATCTGACAGTGACAAAAATATAAAGCATAGCAAAAATCACAAAGTCAAAAGACACATGAAAAACTAGAAATATATTTACGACCTATAAGACAGAAAAGGGACTAATTTCCAAATGTATAAAGAGCTCTTAGAAGTCCATTTGAAAAAGCCCAACTACCCGACAGAAAAAACAGGCAAAGGACGTTAATATGCAGATCACAGCAAAATGTAGATCTATATAGCATATAAATATAGGAAAAATATTCAATCTCACAAATAGTTAATGACATAAAAATTTAAACAACAAAATATTTTAACCCATCACATTGACAAATTTTTTAAAAATATTCACTTATTTATTATTTGTTTTTGGCTGTGTCGGGTCTTGGTTGCGGTACGCGGGCTCAGTAGTTGTGGCACGCGGGCTTAGTTGCCCGGATCCTGACCAGGGATCGAACCTCTGTCCCCTGCATTGGAAGGTGGATTCTTAACCACTGGACCATCATGGAAGTCCCAACAAATTTGTTTTTTTTTTTTTGGTTGGCGGGGAAGCGTACTGAGTGGCTTGTGGAATCTCAGTTCCCTGACCAGAGATCCAACCCGGGCCTTCAGCAGTGAAAGCACAGAGTCCTAACCACTGGACTGCCAGAGAATTCCCGACAAATATTTTTAAAGTTTGCTATTATTCAGTGCTTGCAAGGGTGTGGGAGGTAGACAAGAGTGTCAACTGCCACAACTTCTTTGGAGGACAATGTCACACCATCCACCAAAAAAAAAAAAATTTTATTTTTAAGAAAAATATATACTTTGCGCAAGCATGCCCATCTCTAGGACTTTGTTTCACAGATAGATTCCCTCAGGGGAGCATGAAAATCATCATTAGGCAGGTGGGAAATTATGGCAAGTACTTGTATTAGACTGTTCTGGAACTGGTAGGAAAAAATGAAGGAAAGTCTCTTATGTGCTGACTTGTGATTCCAAGAATCTGATTTCTTGGAAAGATCTCCAAGAGATATATAATTAGATTAAAATATGGTAAGGAGAGGGATGCTTCCCATAGAAAATTTCCATTTATGTGTGTGTTTCTTCAGTGGCTTCTTCTGAACTATGCAGGCAAACTGATGACATATGGGATGGGAGATGCGGATCCTTGATGGTCTAAATCAGTGCTTCTCATACTTTCATGTGCATATGAGTCACCTGGGGCTCTTGTTAAAATGTATATTCTGATTCCCTAGGTCTGGGTTGGGACCCGAATTTCTGCATTTCTAACAAGTTCCTGCGAATAATTTGAGTAGCAGGGATGGAAGACACTCGTTCTCAGCGTTGAGTGCATATTGAAATCATCTGGGAGACTTTAAACACTTATACAATGCCAATGTGAAAAGCAACATACTGTGTGATTCAATCAACATACTGTATGATTTTGGAAAAGGCAAAACTTTGGAGACGGTAAAAAGATCAGTGATTGCCTGGGGTTGGGAAGGGATGAATAGGGAGCATCAGGGATTTTTTTTTTTTTGCGGTACGCGGGCCTCTCACTGTTGTGGCCTCTCCCGTTGCGGAGCACAGGCTCCGGACGTGCAGGCCTAGCGGCCATGGCTCACGGGCTTAGTTGCTCCGCGGCACGTGGGATCTTCCCAGACCAGGGCACGAACCCGTGTCTCCTGCATCGGCAGGCGGATTCTCAACCACTGCGCCACCAGGGAAGCCCAGCATCAGGGATTTTTAAGGCAATGAAAATATTCTGTATGACACTTTAATAATGGACACATGACATTATATATTTGTTAAAATCCATAGAACGTACAACCAGAAAAGTGAACCCTAATGGAAACTATGGACTTTAGTTAATATAATGTATCAATACTGGCTCATCAATGATAACATGTATACTACACTAAAGCAAGAGGTTAATAATAGTGGAAACAGGGGAGCATGATAACGAGGGTACATTGGAACTGTCTGTACTTCCCACTTATTTTTCTTTTTCTTTTTTCTTTTTTTTGGCTGTATTGCAGCGTGTGGCATCTTAGTTACCCGACGAGGGATCAAACCCATACCCCTGCAGTGGAAGTGTGGAGTCTTAATCATTGGACCACCAGGGAAGTCCCCCCACTTATTTTTCTGTAAACCTAAAACTACTCCAAAAGTAAATAAATACATAAAGTCTATTCATTAAATAGATAAATAGGGACTTCCCTGGTGGCACAGTGGTTAAGAATCCGCCTGCCAATGCAGGGGACAAGCGTTCAATCTCTGGTCCAGGAAGATCCACATGCCACAGAGCAACTAAGCCCGTGCACCACAACTACTGAGCGTGCGCTCTAGAGCCCGTGAGCCACAACTACTGATCCCAAGTGCCACAACTACTGAAGCCCACGTGCCCGTGCTCCACAACAAGTGAAGCCACCGCAATGAGAAGCCCGCGCACTGCAGCCAAGAGTAGCCCGTGTTCGCCGCAACTAGAGAAAGCCCGCGCGCAACGATGAAGACCCAATGCAGCCAAAGATTAATAAATTAATTAATTAATACAATGCCTGAGTCCCAAGCCTGGAGATTCTGATTTAATCAGTTGGGACTGCAGCCTGGACATCAGGTTTTTTAAAAACAAAAACAAAACACCACCCCAAGGTGATTTTCTTGTACAGTTAAGATTGTGAACCACTGGTTGAAGAGCCGGGGTTGTCTTATTACTGCTGTGCCTGCTATCAGTGAATCAGCTCTGCCAAAACTATGTACCCAAGCCAGCCCTGGGGTCTAACAGTGCAGAGCCTTGGCAGAAACCTGACTTGGGAGTCAGGCTGAGCAAATACTCCCTTAGATCAGTGGTTCTCAAATTCGTGCATGCATCATAACCCTCTGGAGGGCTGGTTAAAACACAGAGTGCTGGGCCCCAGCCCCAGGGATTATGATTTGGTGCATCTGGGGTGGGGCCTGAGAATCTGCATTTCTAACAAGTTCCCAGGTGACACTGACACTGCTGGTCCAGGGACCACACTTTGAGAATCCCTACCTTATAGACTATCATGTCCTTGACGGCACCTAAGGCCTTGAAAGGTAGTAGGAACAAAAAAGGAAGGAGCTTTGAGCTTTGCAGCTGTATCCCGTGATCTCCTTGTTCCTTCTGGGGCTGGGACAGGGACCCTGGACTCTGACAGGTTCCTTGGGACAGGACTTCTGAGCATCTGGGAGAGGACTGCCTGCTTCTGGCTATGCCATCTCTGTACCCTGTCTTCTCCTCTCTGGTCTGAAACTCCAGCCCCTGAGGCCAAGTGGCCCATCTGATTGCCTTCACTCAACTCCAAACAAACTGGAGGCTTGATGAGGAATCTCCAGAAATTAACAACAACAACAAACTCAGGCCTAACTCAGGCTGGTCTCCAGCATCCATGTCCCCCCGCCCTATTCCCTACAGGGCTAATGGTTTATGAAACTCTCCTTCAATGAGCACTTCTGAGAGAATCCGGGGGCCTGTGAGATCTGAATAAACACACGGAAAGGAGCAGGCGTGGAGGAGGAGGGGCGGTTGCTTCCCTGAGAGTTTCTTTCAGAATCTCAGTCTCTCCTATGAATCAATAAGGAAAAGATAAACAACCCAATAAAAAAGGGCTAAAGAATAGATGAAGCACAAAGAGATAATCAGTTGGCCAATAAGCACAAGAAAAGGTTCCACATCATCCACCATCAGGGAGAAACAAATTAAAAATTTGAGCTACACAGCAACCCCAGCAGGATGGCTCACAGGAAAAGAACTAACTATACCAACAGCTGGCAAGAAAGGTGCATTCACTGCTGAAGGGAGAGCAGACAGGTACAAGTGCTTTGGAAAACTGCTTGGCAGGATCTTTGAAAGGTACCTATCGCCTACCCTGTGACTCACACCGCATTCCTTGGTAAATACCCTACAGAAATCAGTGCTTGTGTCCACCAAAAGACACATACAAGGATGTTTGGAGCAGCTTTATTCAAAATAGCCCAAGCTGGAAACAACCCAAATGTCCACCAACGGACGAATGGACACATAACTTGTAGAATATGTAAATAATAGAATTTACGGAGCAATGAAAAAGAATGAACTGCTGTTGAATGCCACCACGTGGAGGTATCTCGGAGATACAAAGAAACAAAACACAAAGGACCATAGACTGCCTGGGGCCATTCATATGCAGATGAAGGTGCAAAACCAATCTTTAGTGCTCCAAGTTAAATAGTGGCTACCTTTGGGGTGGGAGAAGTCCTTGGAAAAGGGAACAGGGGAGCCTTCTGGGATGACAAAAATGCTCTATACTTTCATCGGAAGGTATGTGTTTGTAAGTTTATTGAAAAATTCATTTAAGATTTGTGTACCTTACACAAGTTACACACCAATCACAAAGAACAAATAATTAAAGCATAGCTGGGAGGCATTTGAACTGTGATTCGATTTTCATCTACAACTCTTTTCTCTCCCAACCCCCAACCAAGCTTAGGGAAGAAGGAAGACAAAAGCTCCACGTGTGCCGGCTCCCTCCCAGCCAGTGCTTTGATGGGGATTCTCTTGAGTAGGTGCCTTCTCTCCAGCTGGCAAGACAAGCCCTCATGTGACCTCCCTGTTCATGCAGGGAAGCAGCGCCCCACTGAGACATTTTGCATCCCTCCAAAGCAACGCTAGCTAGAAATGTTTTCAGCTGCTCATCGTGTAATGGAAGAGCCACAAAGGCAGACCCCTACTGTAATGGTCAGCCTCTTCGTTCTTGTCCCCAGCAATTCTGCTCTGGTCTCAAACCTACTCAATCCTCTCAGCAAGGATGCAGCCATGCGTGGACCTGAGTGTATCGGTACTGAGTCGAATAGTGTCCCCCCAAAACTCATACCCACCCCACATCTCTGAGTGTAACCTTATTTGGAAGTAGGGTCTTTGCAGGTGTAATCAGTTCGATTAAGATGAGGTCACATTGGATGAGACCTAGAGGGGTGGGATAGGGAGGGTGGGAGGGAGACTCAAGAGGGAGGGGATATGGGGATATATGTATACGTACAGTGGATTCACTTTGTTATACAGCAGAAGCTAACACAACATTGTAAAGCAATTTTACTCCAATAAAGATGTTAGGGAAAAAAAAAAGAAAGATGAGGTCATGTTGGATGAGGGTGGGCCCTAATCCAATGACTGGTATATTTCTAAGAGAAAACAAGAGATACACACACATATACAAGGAAGGCCATGTGAAGACAGAGGCAGTGACTGGAGGCCTGCTAGCAAAAAGCCAAGGAATGCCTGAGCCGTCAAAAGCTAGGAGAGAGGCATGGAACAGATTTCCCTTCTGAGACACCAGATGGAGCCAGCCCTGTTGACACCTTGAGTTTTAGACTTCTGGCCTCCAGAACTGGGAGAGAATACATTTCTGTTGCTTCAAGCCACCAAGTTTGCAGTAGTTCATTACAGCAGCTCTCAGAAACTAATACAGCATCCTCTTAGGAAAGCGGTTTAATGCCCAGGCCACTGGCTCCTCCCAGAGCCGGCTTCTTAGATGACCTGCCAGCCCCTTACTATTTTTCAATAATTTTCTTCCCACCTGATGTCTCAACACAATTCTCAACATCTTGTTATATTTCCCCCGAAGGATTTGTAGTGCCCTCTCTCCCAGGGTGGCTGCCCTACTAAATCTTTCTTCCGCGAAGCCCAGAACTTAATCTCTCTTCTGCTGGAGCCCAAAGGCACACGGTGATCACTCACTCCCTGGCAATTATGAGTCCCTACTGTGTGCAAGTCTCCCAGGTCCGACATGAACACACCCTCTGCTTGCCCCAATAACCACGGTACCCACATCAGACAGGATCCAGCTGGCTTAAGGGCACTGGCCAGCTGACCTCCCTCTGAAGGCTCTGAGATGAAGAAGCAACACCAGGCTGGGGTCCCGTCCCCCTCCCACGGCAGTGACTAACACGGGGGCCAGGGCAGGAGGCAGGCACTCACCGGGTCCTTATTCTCTTGGTCTGTCCTGGTCTCCCTGATGTCCCCATTGTAGGTGGAGGTCCGCCGATCCTCGGCTGCACTCCTCTGCTGCCATAGTATGGCCTCTCCCTCATACTCCTTCCTGTACAGGTTGGTTCTGTCCGACAGGCTGGCTCGACGTACCACCTTCCTAAGGGGAGTGGGTGGGGGGGGAGGGGATGCTGAGAGGCTGCATCCAGGCGCCATGGGTGGGAGCATCCTCGGGCGCCCCGGCTGCCCTGCCCCTGACTCACCCGCGGCTGCCCGCACTGGACGTCCTCCTGCTCAAGGATGACTTGTGCCTCAACTGCGACTTCATGATCACGTCGTGCTTGTGCTTTAGCTCCAACAGCAGTACCTTGAACTCTTCCTCTTCACACAGGTCTGAAGGGGCAAAGGAGCCCATGGTGGGGGATAGTGCAGGGGGCTGTGGCCCCTGAGGACCCTCCAGACCAGAGGAGTTGCCACGCCAACCCACTGAAAACTCCCAGCATCTTTTGGGATATGGGAGGAGGGGAGAAAACAGTGCCAGCCTTATTTCCTGGGCGACGACTTGATCCGTAGAGGAGTGTAAGAAGAGGAAACCCACGTCCCATGTACAGTCCCAATTCCCAGGTATGAATGAATGATTCAGACGCCTTTGAAAGCTTCCAAGAGGAGTCATTAATTCCCCACAAAAAGTATCACAAACAGGTACCCCATGTAGCCCAAGGAAGAACTTATGAAAAGATGCTGAAATCATACATCCCTACCCACTCAATCCACCTCATCCTTTAATTCAGCCATCTACCTATTTGCTGAAACAGTCATCCATCCACAGACTCATCCTCTACCCACCCATCCTCTTATTCATTCATACATACATTCATCCACTTACCCATCCATCTATCTACCACCCATTAATTTATTCATTCATCCAACTATCCATCCACACACCAACCCACCATCTATCCAACCATATATTTAACCGTTTATCCTCTATTCATCAAAAAATGGATGAATGCTTATGTATGTACCAAGTGTTGTCCTGAACTTACCTATTGGCATCTCATCCATGGATGTCCTAGCACTGAGACTGGCCCCATGGGACACCAATAGCTCTGCCATCTGCATCTGAAACACAGGAAGAAGCCGAGGTTCCCCCCTGCCCAGGGCTTAGAAAGCCTAGGAGGTAGAGCGAGTGTTCAAAGCTTCTTAGGATGTGATACAAAGAATAGTGGGGCAAAGTTGACTACCAGGGAAGGCTCTGCCCCCTAAAGCCAGGAATCCCGGCAAATGCAATTGGCTTGACACCTCTTCCAGCATGTCTGGGCCATACCAAGGGACAGAAGAAGGAGTCAGCTATAACTCCAGAGCTGTCAGGTGTTTAAAGAGGAATGGTGAAAGCCACAGAGATTTCTTTCTGGGAAACAAATGGGGAAACTATTCAAGGCGGAAATGTGGGGAATTTTCCAGCAAATTGGATTGTCGTCGTTAGGACACAACTCGTCAATCATTTTTGCAAACTCCCTAGGTCTTTTCATATCCCACATACTAGCCGTAGCCAACACCCTAAGTGGGTCTTGTGTTCTTTTGAACCAACTTCCAGCCCAAAGGACAGCAGGTTGACCCTGTGCTGGCCTCCTTCACAGCCCTGTGGGTGACAACTACCTGTCCCCAGAAGGCAGCCGCGTGCAGGGGTTCCCAGCCATCCCAGTCCTTCACATCCACGCGCACCCCATGGTCCAGGAGGAGCTCGGCTGCCCGCAGGTATCCGTTGGCTCCAGCTATGTGCAGCTGAAGGAGAGGAAAGACGTGAGCATTTCCCATGGGGCTGGTCCCTCATTTGGAGGCAGGAGAGCCTGTTCCCTGTCCCAAGTCCCAGATCATACTTGGGGCCAGCAGAATGGAATAGAATGAGGTGGAGATACCAGCCACATTACAGAGCATTAGTGAGTCTGCAACATGGAACTAGAAGGTAAGGCAGACAGGCGAGCCTTTCTCCCCAGTCTTCAAGCCCTATAGTTAAGGCAACAGCATTTACTGAGTCCTTACTCTGCATTGAGCCCTGTAGAGGGGTCTCAGAGGTCCAACAGGGTGGCTTTAAAGTGTGTCTACAAATTCTTTGACACATCTTTCTTTAAAAGATGAAGCTTAGGGAATTCCCTGTGGTCCAGTGGTTAGGACTCCACACTTTCACTACCAAGGGCCTGGGTTCGATCCCTGGTCAGGGAACTAAGATCCCACAAGCCACACAGTGCAGCCAAAAATAAAATTTTAAAAATTGAAAAAAAAAAAGATGAAGCTTAATGCCTCCCTCCTTGAATGTGGGCCAGAACAAGTGACTCACTTCTAACAAATGGGATGTGGTGAAGTGGTGGTGTGTGATTTCTGAGGTCATAAAAGTCATTGCTGTTTCCACCTTAGGCTCTCTTGCATCAGTCACTCTAGAGGGAGGCAGCCATCATGTTGTGAGGACCCTTAAGCAGCCCTAAGGAGAGAGCCTAAGAGATGAGAAACTGAGGCTTCCTGCTGACAGCCAGTGCTAACTTGCAGCCGTGTGAGTACACCACTTTGGAAGTGAGTCCTCCAGCCCCGGTCAAGCCTTCAGATGACTGCAGCCCTGGCTGACATCTTGACTGTAACCTCATGAGAGACTCCATGCCAGAGCCACCCAGCTAAGCTGCTCCCAATTCCCTGACCTACAGAAACGATGTGAGATAATAAACATTTATTGTTGTTTTGAGATGCTACATGTTGTGTTAGTATGTTATGCAGCAATAGATACCCAATACATCCAATAAGGGAAAGCTCATGTTGAGGCCCCATCTCCCCTCCACGGCACCATTTAAGGCCTCTGGTGATGCATGCCACCTTGCAGACCTCAGCTGTCCACTTGCCCAATCTCCCAGAAAATACATAGAGTAGTTAGCACATGACAAACCCTCAGTAAGTGATGAACATCCTTAGAGAGCCATAAGTGATGAAAGATGCACTGTGGGAATGGATGGAGGAGCGAGAAGGAGACGAGGCAAAGAGAAACCAAATGCCCAGCCAAGGTGGGAGACAGGTGAGAGCCCAAGGAGGCCAGCAGAAGCCAGGCTGGGAGGAAATCAGAGGGCTCTTGGGGTGGCCAAAGTCTGGGGCAACAGGGCCCCAGCCAGTGGGATGGGGAAAGCATGGCCTTCAAACAGAGCCCTGATGGCCAGATGCTGCATCATCCTGGGGTCAGGTGGCTGTAAGGTTCTGGCAAATGGAGGTTTTCCTTTATATTTTAATTTGTAGAAAAAACTCAGGGTGTGATCTGGTACAGGCACATGTGAAAGTTGGTATCATTATCTGATTTATAAATATCTGCTGCTTGTCAGTGGTTGAGAATGACACACAGCTGGACAGCCAGACTTTACAAGCTGTGGGGTCACATACATGGCTGGGAATAAACAGGTATGACTGGGAGAGCAATATTGGTGGTTTTTTGTTTTATTAAAGTACAGTTGATTTACAATGCTTCAGGGGTACAGCAAAGTCATTCAATTATACATACATACATATATATATATATTCTTTTTCAGATTCTTCTCCATTATAGGTTATTACAAGATATTGAATATAGTTCCCTGTGCTATACAGTAGATCCTTGTTGTTTATCTATTTTACATACAGTAGAGTGATAATGTTAATAATAATAATGTGTTAATCATTAGCATCTATTGAGCATTTACAGACTCTGTGCTGAGCCTCTCCATGCAGAATCTCATTTAGTCCTCCCAACAATGCTTAAGGAAGGTACTATTCATCTCCCCACTTTACTGGGAAGACCTGAGGCCTAGTATGTGCCCGGCCCATGTGGGTGAGCCACTATGAGGCTAGCCCAAGCGGAGCAGACCCCTGTGTCTAGAGGGCTGAGCCACAGACCCAGAGGAGCTCCAGCTACGGTGGGCAACTCCCTGATACAGCCTGACCATGATTTCATACAGCGTTCATGCAGCAGTGTTCAGTCCAACTACCTGACTCTATCCTTGAGTTCTGGGCTGAGCAGGTGATCTGAGCAGGGACCTTGTTCATAGAAAAGGGCATGAGGTACATAAACCTAAAAATAGAACTACCATATGATACAGCATTCCACTGCTGGGTATATATCCAAAGAAAATGAAAACGCTAATTTGAAAAGATACATGCGCCCCAGTGTTCATAGCAGCATTATTTACAATTGCCAAGATATGGAAGCAAACTAAGTGTCCATCAAAGATGAATGAATAAAGAAGGTGTGGTATATATATAGACAATGGAATGTTACTCAGCCATAAAAAAGAATGAAATTCTGCCATTTGCAGCAACGTGGATGGACCTAGAGGGTATTATGCTTCAGTGACATAAGTCAGACAGAGAAAGACAAATATATTATCACTTATATGTGGAATCTAAAAACTAAACAAATGAATGTATATAACAAAACAGAAACAGACTCACCAATATAGAGAGGGATGGGGGAGGGGCAAGATGGGGTAGAGGACTGAGAGATACAAACTATTACGTATAAAATAAATAAGCAACAAAGATATATTGTCCAATACAGGGAATATTGGCTATTGTTTTGTCAGAACTTTCAATGGAGTATAATCTATAAAAATATTGAAACACTATGTTATACACCCAAAACTAATATAATATTGTAAATCAACTATAAAATAAATAAATTTTAAATGTAAAAAACTTTAATTAAAAAAAAAAAAAAGAAGAAAAGGGCATGAGGCAGAGGGTAGGGCTCAGGAACAGGTAGGAGCAGCCCAGTTGTCACACCTGGGCCACCAGGTCAGGCCTGAGGGATGGTGAAGGAACTTGGTACTGCTGAGCTCTACCTGGTGAGCTGAAGATTCTGGAACCCCTGAGTGCTCATGATCCCACAGACCACAAGCCTAGGGCAGTGCCCAGCCATGGCCAAGGTTGGGAGTGGTGGGGTGGGCTTCCAAGGCCATGCTCCAATTTTCAGTTTAGAGGCTGCAGAAGCAGACCTTCCACAATACTGAGCTGTATCATATGCTATGAGAGCCTATGAAGAAAGATCAGGAAGGTTTCCCAAGTCACTGACACTTGAGCTGAAAGGGTGAGCGGAGCTAACGAGGCAGATTAGAGAGAGAGAGAAGGTTCCATTGTTCTCCATCTCCAGGGTCTAGTACCGCATGCGTCATAGAGGACGTCGATGGGTGGGCAAACCGATGGATGGATGGGTGAACCAGTGATGAATGGGTACCTGGGGGTGTCTGGGCTCTGAAGCCAGGGAACCCAGAGGAGAGGCTGCTGCAGCAACATCAGGGACAGCCAGCGAGGCAAAGCACTGGGGTGGGAGAGGGGACACTAAGGCAGGGGAAGGAACAGTGCAAAGCAAGGTGGCCTGGGCAAGCAGATGAACAGAGCGCCAGTCCTTAAGCAGGAGACATCACAGGAGGAGGCGGAAATAATGAACTCAGGATGGACCCTGGAGCTTGAGGTAAAGGAGAAACTTAGAGACAGAAGAGGCGAATGGCAGAGCCAAGCCTCCCACCCAGGGCTCCCGACTCCCAGCCCCAGCTTCTCAAAGCGGCTGAGCCCCGCTCTGCTAACTTCTCACATTCCAGGGGCATCCTTGGCCCCAAGAGGTGGGGGAGGTCCAAAGCCATGGACAGGCCCCAACTGTATAGGCTTGGCCTCCACCGGCACTGGCCCAGTTCAGTTCTAGCTGGTCTGGGTTCTGGTCCTGACCCCCCCTCCCCGCCCAATCCAGCCTGGCCCCTCTCCTCACCAGTGTGGCACCCTGAGCATCTATCCAGTCAAGGTCCTGGCCGGCTGCAATCATACAGTGAATGTCGGAAATCATCTGCTGCTCAGGAGCTGCCCGCTTCTCATTGATTTTCTCTTGGGTGATGCCTGCAGTGAGGAAGGGGGCATTGAGTCAGCATTCCCAGGCAGAGAACCCAAGGGGGAGGGGAGGGGGCGAAGGTTGGGGAGGCATGGCTCCTGTCCCCCAGGGTCCGCCAGTCAAGGGGGTAGATAGATATGCTCAGAGATCATTTCTCCCAGTGGATACAAACACCACGTGTTGGGCCACAAACAAGGTCCTTTCCTGCCTGGCACCCAGTCAGCGTTGTAGTAATATTGATTACTGTTACACACACAGTTCTTCCACCCCTACCATCCACCTACCTTCCTCCAACTGCTCAAATACCTGGCTCCATCTCATCCTTTAGGTCCAGCCTGGACCACCTCCTCAGCTGGCCTCCCCTGACCCCTCTATCTGACCAGGTCTCTGTTAATTTCTTCTATTTCGTCTACAGCTGTGTTTGCAGCACCAAGCACGCTGCTCAATGAATCTTTATTACGGCAATGACTGAATTACTGAACCTACAACTTTTGAATGGAGATCTGAATAAATTGAGGTTGAGGGACACAGAAACACATTTTTCAAGCCTGAATCTCTAGCTAAAAATTTAAGTGTTACTAGCAGCTGCTAATGGTATTTAAGGAGAGAGTGATTTGCTCTGAAAAAAAGGTCCATGAGATCAAGCATCCTTGGATTAGAATTTAGGGGAGGTCTATAAACTTGAAATAGAAAAAGGATCACCTGTTTATTTTCATTAACCTTTAAATGAAATGTAGCATTTCCTTCCATTAGAACGTACGCCAAATTCACAGTAGAATTGGCAGTGCCTCTGACTGTCACCAACAGAAACTGTAGGTATTTTCATATCATGTTATCTTATTGTTTCACGAATCAATAACGTTTCTATTTCACACATTTAAAAATATTTGGGGAGCTCTACTTTAATATAAGTGGTTTCCTTTATAATCCTATGGCTTTGATAACTGCATTTAAAAATATTATTCTGAGAAGGGTCCATAGATTCACCAGATTGGCACAAAAATTGTTAGGAAGTTCTGCAGGTGAACAAGGAAAGTGCCAGGGCCAGGGAACGGGCAGGCCAAAAGGGCAGTTCCCACAGCCATCTGGGAAGAAACACAAGCATAGAGCCCAGGCAGGACCTTGGACTGCAGTCCAGCGTCTGGATTTGAGATTTATTTCTAAAGAGGAGGTCCTTCAGGGGTATGCACTGGGGTGGCGGGTGTGGGCAGATCTCTCTGATTGCTGCATTCATTTCCTCTCTGAAGCTCATTTGTAAGCTGAGAACAGCCCACATCTTGTTTATCCAGGGTCCCTGGCAGCCCGCGCGGTGCCTGGCACAGAGCAGGCAGCTGCGAATGTTCTTGACTTTGTATTATTTTTCCCAAATGGGAATATATCTTTATTGTGAACGTTTATTGAACTGCAATAGTCACAGCTGACGAAGAGACCCGGCCAGCTGAGGCCACCCGTGTGTGGGGGGTGACACAGATGACAGCAACGCCCCCTTGTGCACAGCACGTTTTCCAGGGTGCTTCTGTGTCCGCATCTTGCCCATCACATGGGTAACCACCATCGTGGGGCCCCATCCCCGTTCCTGAGCACTGAGCTGGCAGTGCGCACGTTGTTAGGTAACTCGTTCACCTGCATTGATGTGAGAGAGCCGCAGCCCCGCGCTCAGCCCACCTCACCGCGGGCGGCCCCGCCCTTACCCTGGTACGCCATGCACGTCTCGATGACATCCAGGGTGGGCTCATCCTCGCAGAGGTCATAGGGCATGTTCCCATCGGAGTTGACAGCAAGCAAGTCGGCCCCACTGCAGAGAGAGGGCCAGGGTGAGGGCCAGCTGTGTGCACGGAGGGTTGGTCTGGCTGCCTCTACCATCCAGCCTCTCACTCCCAACCCACTATGCACCCCAACATCCACAACCCAACCACGGTGCAGCCCAGCAAGGATAGCATCTCCAGGATCTCAGGGGCCCCAGGTGGGAAGGGGCCAAAATCCCAGGAGAGCTGTGCCAGCAGACTTCCCCCAGTTGCCCTCTCTGTTGAACCAGCAGGCAGGCACTTGGGCACAGATGTCAAACAAGAAATTACAACATTAATGGCAGCAGCACTGCTTCCCAGGCATCTGCTCAGAGCCGGGCTTGATCTAAGCCCTTTACACTCATCATTTGATATAATCCTCTTAATAGTCTTCTTGGTTCAGTATTATTGGCCCCATCTCATGCAAGGGAAACAAAGACTCAGACAGGTTCAGTCACTTGTCTGAGGTCACACAGGCAGGACGTGGGAGGGTCAAGACTGAAACCTGGCCCTTTCATGCGCCAGCACTTTTCACTTCTCCTTGTTCTATTTCAGTCTTGGACCAAGTGCAGAAGTACCCCCAGCTATCCCCTACCTCCTCCTCTAAGTCCCTGCCCAAAAGGCTGACCAGGATAGGGACAGGACAGAGCCCCGGGGCCCCATGGCAGAATCTGCCTTTTGGCCACTGGTTCCTACGTGCATGGTTCTGGGATGCCCTGCGGCAGCATCACCCGGGCACCACTGAAATAAAATGCAGCTTCCTGGGCTCCACTCTGGACCTCCTGAAAGAGAGTCTCTCGGGGGTGGAGTGGGTGGGGTTGAGGATTACGTATTTTAAACCCATGATTCTGGTACACATCGGTGCTGGGGACCCACGGTACCAGGCTGGCACCACTCCCTTCTCCTCTCACACCATCCCAGATTGGACTGTGGCCACCTGATGCTCCTGTAGACTTAACCACACCCAGGTTCTCATCGGAGGTGTGGGCATGGGCCACCTGCCAGTCCTTTGGCCTAACAGCCCCCCACTGGGACCTCTCTGAGCTCCTGTGTGCCCTTGGGTAAACTAATCCACCTCTCTGAGCCAGGGCAGCATCTCTATCCCCCCAGTAGCCACCTGATGGGCCCTGGCTGCTCTGCTGAGACCTCTGACAAAGGTCACCTGCACTCGGCCACTATTCCTGAATCCCTGCACTCAGATGCTCTCCTGGGACCCCAACCCATGGGTCTCTCTCTGTCTTGGCTCTGGTACTGAAATCACCTATTTCCTGTGTGGTTCCTCAGGACTTTAGCATCCCTGAGTGCTCAGTGCCCAGTACAGGGCTTGGCCCCGCTTGAGTGCCCTCCAATCATTAGATGAATTCAATTAAATATGCTTGAAATTGAATGGTGCCTTTTCTGTGTGCATATAGAAACTAAGCAGACTAGAAGGAATTTCAGCATGGGAGAAGACTGTCAGAGCTCTATAGAGGGAAATGGCCTTATTCCTGGGAAAGGCGTTGTTACGTGGTGTCCCCCAAAGCACGTTCTGCCCCAGAGAAATGCAGGTGGACATGATTTGGGGGTGGGTGGGCAGAGCCAAGGAAGTATGCTTGCTTTTTTTTTTTTTTATAGCAAGAAAAACAAAAATGGCAACAACACATAAACATGGAGGAGATGAATTCAGACTCATGGGGATAGACAGAGAAAAAGAGATTGAAAAAAGAAAATGATACCCCGATACAAAGACAGACGAAGACACTACAAGAAAACTACAGACTGATATCCCTTATGAACACTGATGCAAAAGTCCTCAAGAAAATACTAGCAGGGACTTCCCAGGTGGCGTAGTGGTTAAAAATCTGCCTGCCAATGTAGGGGACACAGGTTCATTCCCTGGTCCAGGAAGATCCTACATGCCTCGGAGCAACTAAGCCCGCTAGCCACAACTACTGAGCCTGCGTGCCACAACTACTGAGCCCGTGTCCTGCAATTACTGAAGCCCGCGCACCTAGAGCCCATGCTCCACAACAAGAGAAGCCACCGCAATGAGAAGCCCGCGCACCGCAACGAAGAGTAGCCCCCGCTTGCCGCAACTAGAGAAAGCCTGTGCGCAGCAGTGAAGACCCGACACAGCCAAAAAAACACAAAAAACAAAACCCAGCAAACCAAATTCAGCAGCCTATTGGAAAGATTATTTACTGTGACCAAATGGGATGTATGCCTGTAACAAAAGGATGGTAAATTTTTTTTTAAAAATAAATTATTTTTTTGCGGTAGGCGGGCCTCTCACTGTTGTGGCCTCTCCCGTTGCGGAGCACGGGCTCCAGATGCGCAGGCTCAGTAATTGTGGCTCACAGGCCCAGTTGCTCTGCAGCATGTGGGATCTTCCCAGACCAGGGCTCGAACCCGTGTCCCCTGAATTGGCAGGCAGACTCTCAACCACTGCGCCACCAGGGAAGCCAAAAAATAAATTTTTAAATTTATTTTTGGCTGCATTGGGTCTTTGTTGCTGCACGTGGGCTTTCCTCTAGTTGCAGCGAGCAGGGGCTATTCTTCGTTGCAGAGCGCGGGCTTCTCACTGCGACGGCTTCTCTTGCTGCGGAGCACAGGCTCTAGGCACGCAGGCTCAGTAGTTGCGGCCCATGGGCTTAGTTGCTCCGTGGCATGTGTGATCTTCCTGGACCAGGGCTTGAACCCGTGTCCCCTGAATTGGCAGGAGGATTCTTAACCATTGCACCACCAGGGAAGTCCCAAGGACGGTAAATTGTATGTTAGGTGTATTTTACCCAATAATATCGGGAGAATGAAAGGAGAGAGAGAATTAAGAGAGACACAGTGGAAAAGACAGAGTGATACCAAGGAGGAAAGAGACAGAGATGGAGAGAAAACGAGAAAGACACAGAGATGGAAAGGGAATATGGTGAGAACGAGAAAGAGTGGCAGGCACCAAATGAGACAGAAAAATAAGAGAGAGAGAGGAGATGAAAGTAAAAAAAAAAAAAAGAACTTGGAAAAAACCAAAGGCAGAGAGAGGGAAGGCTGTTCTTGGGGGAGAGAGGGGCACGTACTACTGAACGAGGACTTTCACCAGGTTGATGTGGCCGCAGGTGGCCGCGGCATGCAGGGGCGTCCACAGCTCGTTGTCCTTGGCGTTCACATTGGCACCGTGGGAAAGGAGCAACTTGACAATTTCCTCAAAGTTGTCAATGCAGCACTGCAAGGTGGACACAGGCAGGGTCAGCTCCCGGCAGGGCCATGGGTCGTAACGAGGGCACACCAAGTTCCCCCTCGAGAGGCCACAAGAAGGACAGCAGAGCCAAGCTGCCTGAGTTTGAATCCAGCTCCATTACGTACATGCTGTGTGATCTTGGGCAAGCCACTTAACCTTTCTGAGTCTGTTTCCTTGTGAGTAAGTTAATAATATACAAGATAAAAATATAAAGACAATCTAAAAATAAAGTCGTCTATAAGATGTTTTGCAAATGTTGGTGGAATGGGATGAAATTTGGAATGAGGCTTTAAAAGCTTTTCTTTTTAATTTCAGAAGGCTTCCTTCCAACAAAACTGTATGGAGAACTCTAACTTAGATAATCAATCAATTCAAGCAGGGCTGCTCGGGCTGAAGCAGGGGCATGTGTTGGTTGGGTGGGGATGGGGGTGATGGGGGAGACCCCCCCTTGACAGCAGTGACCTCCTAGGTCACAGTTTGGAATCTCGGACTTAGGAATTTCTGACCCAGAAGCTAGTTCTTGGGGAAGTCCCAAGTAACCAAGCCTCGCACCAAAAAACCAAGCTCTGTGTGAGGCTCTAAGGGGCCCTAATACAGTCCCTGCGAGGAGACAGCTGTGTCTGTGCCCCTGCTTGTCCACACATGGGGCAGCCCCAAGGAGAAGGCAGCCCCCAGAGAGATGCAGGGTTTCAACAGCCATTGGAGCTCCCAAACTCCAGGGGCGGAGGGTGAAAGCTTCCAAGGGGACAGAGGGGCCTCAAGCCAGGGCCATGAGCAGCGAAAAGTGAGGACAGAGGAAGTAGAAGACAGGAAACCACTTTACAAACTACAGGATGCATCCCACGTGACCTCTGGAGAAGCCAGCAGGGGACAAAGTGCTCAGCACTGCACATCCAGGGAAGCGCTTACCCCTCGGTGCAATGGGAGATGTTGCAGTTATACTCAGAGTAGCAGAACAGTCAAGCTTGCTTTTTAAAGAATCCCTCCTCTGGTTGCATGTGGAGAAGAGATTGCGATCTCAAGCTTTGCAGGGGAGAAGAGACATGGTGAGGAACTATGCTGGAATCACCCATGTAAGAGATGATGGTGGTCCAACCTAGAGAAGTGACCGTTGGCCTGTGGAGAGGTGACTGGATGCCAACAGAAGGAGCGGGGACACCCGTGCGAGCCCACAGCCCTAGGTGGGTGTGCGGATGGGGATGGAGATGGGGCGGCACCACGGCCTCCACCCCTATTCTCAGCAGAACCAGGGGCCAGTGCCAGAGGGACCGGTGGGAAAGAAGCAGCCATTTGCACAGATGGTGCCAGGGACCCAGGTTCTCTTTCTGCACCAGTCGATCTGGGGTTGGCTGGCTCTGGGGACACCTCTCCGGACCGCAGGGGCATGTGTGACCCAGTGGAGCTGGGTGCTGCCTCTGGCAGTCGGGAGAACCATGCAGTGACACAGCAACGCCGGCAGAGGGCACCAAAGGCACCAGAGTGAGGCAGCGGGGAAAGGCGAGGGTCCCCAGGCTGTCACAGGGAGATGGGTTTGGGATGGCCCGGTCCATAGGAGGAGAAGCAGCCCAGCCCCTGGGATCGGGGGACAGGAGGGCCAGAGATCCCACCCTGAGGGCTGCAGAAAACATGTGGATGGGCGGGGCCGTGGGCCGGCAGGGGGGTTATGCATCCAGAATTGCAGTCACGTGAGAAGGATGCCCATGGGCTGGGCCAGTCTGTACCTGACCAAGGGCTGGGCTGGGACCTGGATGCAGGAGCGCAATGGGGGCTGGTACGTGATGGAGTGGGCCAGCCCCCTCTCCTCTCCTGCATTCCCCAAGGTGGGCAATGACACCTGGCATTGGATGACTCCTCCCACCCCGTCACTTCCCACGTCCAATCTATCACCAGGTGTGGATTCCACCTCCTGCATCGCTGTCCCCATCCCCACTGCCTTGGCTGAGGCTTCATCATCTCTCTCTGCCTCGCTGTCACTCTCCTTCCACACACCTCAGCCAGAGAGAGCTTCTTTGTTAATCCAGCCATGTTGCTCTCAGTTTACAAACCTCTGAAAGGCTCCCTGTTGCCAAGAGCAGAAAATCCACGGAAAGCTCTTCTTACTGTGCTCCTTCTTTGTATTGGAGTAGTAGTGACAATAATGATGACATCAATAACAACAGCCCCAGCAAGAGCAGTCATAATATGTCACATTGTCAATAATAAGAGCTAAAGCTTTTTGAGGAGTTACTAGGGCCACGCATCTTGCTCGCCAGGCATTGCCTCATTTGATCCTCAGAACAACACTTCCAGGGCTCCACAGCCACGTGGGGCTAGAGGCTACCGTACCGGACAGTATCGATACACAGAACATTCCATCACCATAAAGGTTCTGCTGGACAGTGCTGCCCTGAACTCAGTTTCCTGAGCTGTAAAATGGGGATAATAATATTTCAAAGAGTTGCTGTGACGATCAAACCACACTTCACATAGGTGAAGTGGCTTTGCCGAGAAGTGAACATGTGACAAATTTTAATAATAATAATAACTAATATTAACCCAGTGTCAAGTGATGCTTACAGGGTTTTTATGTGTATTTATTTAATCCTCACAACAACCCAACGAAATGGATACTTGTTATTCCTCTTTTACAGATGAGGAAAGTGAGGCACAGAGAGCTTAAATAACTTGCCCAAGGTCACACAGCTAGAATTTGTGGATGCATGAAGCCCTGCGGGACAGGAAGAGAAGCCAAGAGGACACGTGGGGAGCCCCTGGGCTGATGGCTGAGGGTGGAGACTTGTCCCCAGGGCTTATGGGTAGGACAAGTGGGTAGGAGGGTGGCCAGTCTGGGGAGAGGCTCTCCCCAGCCCAGGGTTCCAGTAGCCTGGCCTCCCACCCGCCAGGCTGCATTCAAGTCCACCTGATCAAAAACATGGTCCAGAGCACAGGGAGGTTCAGCGTGTTCACTCGTTAACTCAGCACACACATATCGAGCACCGACCGTATGCCAGCATGGGGAGCAAGACTGGGATGCGCCGATGAGAAAGGGACACGGGCTCTGCTCTTGTGCAGCGCAGAGTCTGGGTAACGGGAGACCAGCATTAAACAGTCACGCTAACGGATGAAATGACAAAGGGATGCTCAGAAAGAAGGATATGGATGTAACAGCAGAGCTCTCAGGCTCTTGCTGAGCACACACCCGAGCGCTGGGTGAAGTGCGACGGGGAGCAGTACCGTGTGAGCAAGGGACCGAAAAGTCAAGCGGCTGGAGGCCCGGCAGCCAGAAAACATGGTGGGCTCAGCAGGGGCAGAGGGGAGTTCCTTACCCCCAGCGTTATGGAAAGACACCAGAGCACTTTGAGTAGCATCAGCAAATGTTGGGTCTGAGTATCCCAGAAGCCACTGCTTGGAGGATGAATCAGGGGCAGGGCTGCCTGAATGCTGGGGACTAGTTAGGGGGGCTGTTGCAGCATCCAGGTGACAAGTGACAGCCAGAGCAGCCCCTCCCCAGCCAAAGGGGCCTGGGCCCATCTCGCTGCCCTAGAAAGGATGTGTGTTTTGATAGCACGTGATTCCTGGCCAGAGTTCACGGCTGTGTGACCTTAGGAAGGTCACATAAGCCCCCTGTCAATCACTTTTGTCAAGGGGGTGGATGGATGCATTGGTGGGTGTGAACAAATGTGCTTCGTAAACTGTCAAGCTCCAGACAAACTTGCTTTGTTTGTCAAACCCTTTGCCAGGCAGTGAGGATGCAGCGTACAAAGGCTCCCTGTCCGCGGAGGCTGTGTGTGTGCTGCGCATGTGGGCACGGGGCTCTGTGGGCGTGTCTGTAACAGACACACTCGTCTCCAAAGCAGACAAGAGCCTTTCAGATGTGGTAGCTGCGACTCCCCTCCCCCTCCTCCCTGAGGGCTCTGGGCAGGAAAAAGCAGGGAGATGGGGTACCTGTCCAGGTGGAGAGTAGGGAACCAGGGGCCCCAGCGGGTCCTTACCTGGTGCAGGGCTGTGAGTCCATCCTCGTTGCACAAATCAGGGCTGACCTTATTCTTCAGGAAGTAGCGCACTGCAACAGAGGGGACAGGAGTGACTGTCCCGTCACACTTCAGGTGTGCAGGGGTGCGGGGGACCCAGGTAAGACCCGCTCTCCCCCAGGTCCTGACACAAACAGTCTTGTTTACTCCTTACAACAGGGGTGAGAGGTAAGTGTCAAAACCTCCCCATTTCACAGATGAGGAAACTGAGGCACAGAACACAGATCTCCTGTCCAAGATTTTCAAGAGGTGGAGAGCACTGCCTGTCTTACTCTGCATAATAATGACAGGCGCTAAGGGTTATTGAGCACTTCCTGTGTGCCAGGCACAGAGCTAAGCGATTTACATTTATTGTCCAGAGGGAGAACATTCTAGTCACTGAAAGCATACACTCTGCTGTCCAATGGCTTGGGTTCAAATGTAAGTGCTGTTTTTATTAGCTGTGCCACCTCAGTCAAGACACTTCCCTCTCTGTGCCTCAGTTTTCTATTCTATAAAATGGGGATGATGTTAATCCCACCTCACCAGGACATCATGCGAAATAACTGAGGTGAGCTGTGGCAGGGTCTTAGCACGGTGTCTGGCACGTGGTTTGAACGTCAGCACTTGTTATGGAGGTTGTTATTATTTTTATTAACACTGCAGGTCCCTGTACCCATAAGTGCCAAATGTCCCTGCTTTGGCCCTACTGAGCCTTGAGGCTTTAACTGCCCTCCATCCTGAGACCTTTGTCTCAGGTGTGTGTGTGTGTGTGTGTGTGTGTGTGTGTGTGTTTTCAGGGATGGTGGGAGGGGTGGAGGGAGCTGGGGTGTGGGAGGGCAAAGTGAACTCTAGCCACAGACTCCAATCCCTCTTGCTTAGGACCACTCCCTCCCCTTTTCCACGGGGACCCTCCCTCCTTCTCCATCCTCCCCAACCCATTCAAGCCCTAGTTCCCATCCTGGACCCAAGGGCAAAGGGAAAGAGGGAGACACATACTGGTGGTACCTCATCATATCAATGTATTCATGTCCACCTGCTCAGAAACTTGGGCCAGAGCACAGCGAGTCTTCAGTGCGTTCATTCATTAAGTCAGTACACACATATTAAGCGCCTGCTGTATGCCAGCATGCGGAATGATGCTGGAATACACCAAGGAGCAAGAGACATGGGCTCTGCCCTCGTGGTGTGGCTCAGAGTCTGGGTAGCAGGAGACTGACATCAAACGAGCGAACCCACCAGCCCTGCAGGCCCCTTCCAGCCAGCAGCAGGAACCCCTGCCATGGCCTCCAAGCTTTAGGATACCCATCTCTGGCCAGCCTCCAGCTGCACAGCTCCCATTGGGTGAGGCGCCCATAGGGCCAATGGGACGAGTCCATTGAAGCCCACGGTTCCTCTTCTGGCCCATCTTACCCTTCCCTGTTCAAACGGCTCCAAGCCCGAAGGGAAGGTCTGCACAGATCTCTTCCCCAGATCCACCTTCCCAAGGGTGGACCATGCAGTGGGAAAATACAACACCTCTAGGCTGAAGGGGTGACCAAGGGGTGGCCGTTTGCAGAGCAAATGGAGGAACTTGACTACACAAGCTAGCTTGTGTGTGAGGCCCTCATGATGCCAGGGACTGAGGCCTGGGTCCTGCAATGGGAGGAGCAGGCTGGGCCTGGCCCCTCTGAGCCCCCTCCCACACCCACCCAGTTTGGCTTCCTCAAAACACGAGCCAAACTGCACAGCCCCTGAGGCCCGCTGGGGGCGCTATCTCCATACTACAGCCCACCACCCACGCGACGGGGCAGGGACACAGTGGTTTCCTCCTAGATTTGCCTCTGCCGTGGAGGAACAAACTCGAGTGACCTGTGAAAGGTGGAGGGAAGGCCATCCATTCTGCAGGCTGGATACCTGCTCGGCACCCCCAGCGGGTGCTGGGGAAGAAGATGAGGTCTCCGGAGCAGCGGGGATGGGAGGCCGTCTTCATTAGTCCCAGGTCCCAGACCCAAAGCCCCAGTGGCACCCTTGGCCTGAGTGTGAACAGAGGTGCCTGTGAAAGGGAGGTTGAGGCCTCCACCCAGCCTCCTGGCAAGAGGTGACATCTCCGGCAGACTTGCCCTAGATGCTTTCATTGCTGCTGGGGGTCAGAGTGACAGCAGTTTATACCAGAGACAGTCAGGTCCTCTGGAACCACTAGCCACATCTAGCTCATATGGCTTTCAAACGTTAACTCATAAAAATTCAGAATTCACTTCCTCAGTCGCTCTGGCCACATTTCAAGCGGTCAACAGACACAGGTGGCTATCATATTAGAAAGTGCAGAAATAGAACACTTCCATCTTCACAGAACTTTCTATTGGACAGTGCTGCTTTGGGGCATTATACATGGAAATTAGCCCCATCACCAAGAGCTAAAACCCTTCTGTGGCTCCACATCGCTCTGGGAACAACGTCCAAAACTCTTACTATGGCATAGAAGGTCTGCACGATGTGTTCCCTGCCTGCAGGCCTCCATCTTGCACAATTCCAGGGGGAACCATTCACAGTGTCTCACAGACACTGTGGTCTGTGAGACTGGCACCCTGCCAGCCCAGGATAGAGCAGTGCACAGCTTGCTCAGCTGTACACAGGACTCCTAACCTACTTGCCTCTCCAGTCTCACTTCTTAAACTCCAAACACCTTCCACGATGGTCTTTTGTCAGCTACACAGTCACCATACTTCCTTTGGCCTCTGAGTCTTGCATAGCCTGTTCCCATTGCCTGGAAGATGCAATCATCCATCCATCCATCCATCCATCCATCCACCCTCATCCATGCATGCATCCATCCACCTACCCATCCACCAACCACCAACCACCCACATCCATGCATCCGTCTCTAATACACACACACACACACGCACACGCACACACACACCTGTCTCACTCCTCATCCTGTACGTCTCACCTCAAACTCTCCAGATGAAGGCACTCCCCCTGGTCTGCATGCCCAGAGCTTCTATACATCTCATATATAGCCTTATCACAACCATAATTACATAACAATTTGAGTAATTATGGTAGACTTTGCGTCTGCCTCTGTAGGGCAGGACAGTGACCTGGCACTTACTGCTCTTTCCTTAAGGCCTGGCACATGGTAAATCCTCAACAACCTTTCCAGGACCCTGACCTAATTGGCAGCCCCTTAGCTGAGCCCAAGTACACAGCTTCTCTATCTCCGAGCACAGCAGACCACCGTGCAGTGCTGACCCGTACGGCTCGCATCTGGAGTATGCAGTGCTGCCTGCAGGGTCCTCCTACCAGGATGCATGGTAGCCGTTCTCAGCCTCAAGGCCATGTTTGAAGACTATGGCAAAGCCACTGATCACTGTGGCCCAGCCTGTCCACGGGCTGGTGGGGTTGTCCTGGGCCTGACAGCTGGCCTTTGGGAGAGTAGAAGTGACCATGATGTCCCTGTGCAGGATGGGTTTCTGGAAGGTTCTCCTTTGGGCGTGGGTGGTTGACCAGGCTTCCGGTCCAGGAGACACTCTTTGAGGCAAAAACTGAGCATCAGCTGCCAAAAGCAGCCTTTGTGTGCAGTAATTATTGGGGTGTTCTCCGTGTGGCATGGGAGCCTAAGACATGTAATTACTCCAATGTTGGGCAGTTATTCTCAGCCCAAGAGGTTGGACAAGTCATCCTCGTCTCTAAGGAGCTATCAATAGTCATGAGCCAAGGCCCCCTCCGTGGTTCTACTAACGCTTTAGCTGGGAGCCTGGCTCTGGACACAACTCACTGGAGCAAAGACCCCACCACCCAGGGCCTGGCCAAGTTTCCCTGCCTATGGGGTTCTGCAAGAAAAATGATTCTTCTATCAACAGTGTCTTCTTACTGGACGCCTCCTGTGCGCCCAGGTCAATGCAGAACCACTTTCTTTCATGGGTTCATGTCTAATTACTCTTACGGAGAACAGGAGACAGAGGGTCAGGGAAGTGCAGCTCACAGCCACATGCAACCGAGTGGAGGAAATCAGACCCTCTGATTTCTAAGCCCAGGCTCTTAGCCACAAGGCTGCTCTGTTCTGCCCCTGAGGCCAGGAATGCGAACCAGCATTACTGGAGTAACCAGAGCCGGGCTGAGAGCTGGCATGGGGAGGAGGTGGAAAGGAGAGTGGACAGAGTGACCTCTGCTCTGCAAGCATCAGAGGCCCTCGAGTCCCAGGCCAAGCCTCTTCTTGCAGACAGAAGGACTCAGGGATCCACAACCAGGACAAAAGAAACATGGCAGCCCTGGGGTCATGGTCAGACATCTCAGGGGCCAAATTAAACACAAAGTTGCATTCTCTCACTCCCTCCTTAAAACCGTCTGGTGGTTCCACATTGCTCTTAGAATAGAGTTCAAAATCCTTCCTTGGCCTTCACTGGGGTCAGCAAACTATGGTGCAAGGGCCATATCTGGCAGGCAGCCTGTTTCCATAAATTAAAATTTTTTGGAACACATCCTCACTCATTGATTTAAATATTGCCCGTGAATGCTTTTACCCTACTACACCAGAGTTGAGTACTTACAGCAGAGATGTATGGCCCGCACAACCTAAAATATTTACTATCTGGCCCTTTACAGAAAAGATTTGATGACCCTAGTCTTCAAGGTCCTGCATGGTGTGGTCCACCTACAGGGCTACCACCTTGCACAATTCCGGAGGGCACTGTTCTCAGCATAGTCTATGGGAATGGCTAGCTCTGGAGTTGTGCAGTGCGCAGCCTGCTCAACCTGACCTAGCCATCCTGTGTCCCTAGCCCTCCAGGCTCTTCTCTTGCTCTCCAAGCACCTTGCACATGGAGGTAACTGGCTTGGGGGGATCTGAGGGGTTGGCTGGGGCTCAGAGAGGACAAAGACAAGAAGGGCATGCTCTCCTCTCCAGCTGGGCATGTCCACCACTTCTCCTGATTGCCCACACTCAGGTCTGCCCCCAAAGCACCAACACCAGGCTTGCCCATCAGTTTGTCCAAGTGACCCTCTGTCCTCACACATTTCTTTAGCTGTGGCTTTAGGCAAGTTATTCCTTCTCTCTGTGCCTCGGTGTCCTCATCTATAAAATGGGGATCACAACAGCATCTTTTCTGTGGGGATGCTGTGAGGATTAAGTAAGACAATGCCCGAAAGCTACTATGATCATTTATATTAAAAATAAAAATAAAAAACAACCACTGAGCTCCTGCCTGGTCCCACCCTCTGCTGGGTGCTGGACATGTAATCATGGATATCTTGCATTCTCAAGAGCCCTTGACCTGGTCCTAAAAGACAGAGGTCATCTCTCTCCAGGGAGCTCCGAGCGTCTGCTGGTTCAAGGACCACAGTGAGGCCACAGCCAATGTCCCCACCACCCCCCGTGAAGGCAAGACCCCTCTGCGATGGCAAAGAGGTGGCTCCCGCCCTCCCCTCGTGTATTCCTGCTCCTGGCGCCAAGCCCGTCGCTCCACCCACACCTCCCTGGCAATCTGGCTGGAATCTGGGCCAAGCAGGGCCATCTGTTCCCCTCCATCTCCAGCTGTAGCGAGCGAGGCTGAACCGGCCCATCTCGGCAGGAAGCTGGTGGCGGCTGCCTTTGGGGAGAAATCACTGCTGACAGGCTTGTGTTTTCTTTGCCACCTGACCCACTCCACCCCACAGAGCAGACCTCCTGACCTCGGGCTGGTCAGTGACGTGCAACCACAGGTGTGGGTCCTGCTCCTGCCTTGGGGGATCAGGGGCAGCAAGGCAGAGGTGTCTGCTTACTGGGGGTGGACCTTGGACAACCTACATCTGCTGGGGGCGCCCTGGGGCTGAGCTGCTGTCGCCTGGCCACATGACTTCCACTATCACGTTCACGGGACACCCACTCACCAAGCCCTCCTCCCCTCCCGTCTCGCTTCCTTTCCCACCCAACACCCAGGAACAAAGCCTCATCCTCCCACTACCTCCTAGGTGCTGATCTAGGAGGTGAGAGCTAGTTTCTGACCCTCCACACCCCTACTTTGTCCCACCCCCCCCAAACACCCCTCCCCGAAACACTCACCAATTCAGTCACACTGGTTTCTTCCATTTCTTAAGGCAAAACGAAACAAAAACTGAGCTCCTCAAGGCATTTACACACAGTTTCCTGCACCTGGAGCTCTTTCTTCTCATACTTGGGCCAGCAAACTCCTCTTCTTCCTTCCAATTCCAGCTGAAATGTCACCTCCTCTGAGAGGCCTTCTGTGATCACCCCAATCTCAATCGAGTTGCCTGAGTTATTCTCTCCCGTAATACCCTGCATTTCTGCTTCACAGTAGCTCCTATAGCAATTTATAATTATAGGGTCATTAGTTAGCATATATTAATTATATAGCTATTTGTTTAGTTTTGGGGGCTCCATGAGGGCAGGGAACCCCATTGACTGGCGTCCCCAGTGTCTAGCATGGAGCCTGACTCAGAGCAGGGGCTCAAGAAATATCTATTGCAGTGAGAGCACCTGAAATCTACTCTCTTAGCAAATTTCTAGTACTCAGTACAGCACCATTATTAACTATAATCATCATGCTTCACATTAGGTCTATAGATGTATTCATTCTACATACTGGCAACTTTGTACCCTTTAACCAACATCTCCCCCCCAAAAAGGTAACTATATGAGGAGATGGATATGTTAATTAGCTTGACTATACTAATCTTTCTCTCTCTCTCTCTCTATACATATATATATATAGATAAACATCACTTTGTGTGCCTTAAATATGTACAATTTTTTTTTTTTTTTTTTTTTTTTGCGGTACGCGGGACTCTCACTGTTGTGGCCTCTCCCGTTGTGGAGCACAGGCTCCAGACGCGCAGGCTCAGCGGCCATGGCTCACGGGCCCAGC
Organism: Kogia breviceps; assembly: GCF_026419965.1. NCBI lineage: Eukaryota > Metazoa > Chordata > Mammalia > Artiodactyla > Physeteridae > Kogia > Kogia breviceps. The sequence goes on from NC_081323.1 coordinate 20,548,509, forward strand.
CGCTCCGTGGCATATGGGATCTTCCCAGACCGGGGCACGAACCCGTGTCCCCTGCCTCGGCAGGCGGACTCTCAACCACTGCGCCACCAGGGGAGCCCTGTACAATTTTTTTAAAAATTTATTTTTATTTATTTATTTTTGACTGCGTTGTGTCTTCTTTGCTGCACGGGTTTTCTCTAGTTGCGGAGAGCTGGGGCTACTCTTAGTTGCGGTGCATGGGCTTCTCATTGCGGTGGCTTCTCTTGTTAAGGAGCACGGGCTCTAGGCACGTGGGCTTTTCAACGTCCAAAGGCTGAACACTTAACCACTTTGCTAACATTGCGCCAAACAAGGACACGGGGAAGGGAAGGTGGGCAGCAAAGAGATGTGTAAGATGGATGCAGATATTAGCGTGAAGAAGGCCATTAACAAAAAGCTAGAAGAAAGGTCAAGACCACTGCCAATAGTTCAGTGTTCAGTACATGATAATAAAGACAATGATCGCTAACAGTCATCCCAGAACCTTCTTGTTAGAGCAGTTTGCAGGCAGGACACTGGGGCAGGAGGTTAACACTTAGCCTGAGGTCCCGTGACAAATGAGTGTCAACTCAGGCGCTGACTCGAGCCTGAGCTCCACCACTTCCTCTGTTTGTCTTCCTGCTGCCTCTCCATTCTAGGCAGACCCCACCCCATCCCTGATACCAAGCATCCTCATGGCCGGCCTCCGGCTGCTGCACCCCACCCACTAGGCTGCACCTCCTCCATGGAAAGTCGTGCCCCCTGCTGGCCCTGTTTCCTCCCCTTCCTCACATCCCAAGTCTGCTTTGCTCAGTCTCATGGGGTCCAGCACCTGGGGTCTGGTTAAACCAACTCCTCTGGCCCTCCCTCGCCCTCTGCCCCTCCTCAGGGTGCTGTCAGGGCTGCAGGGGGTCCAGCCTACCGCTTTAACCATGCCAGAATGGCCAAAACGCTCAGCCTCTTTCCTCTCCTCCCAAGTCAAGGTTGTCTCGGGTCCCCGGTGCCCTGTGCTTCCCAAATCATTCCACTGAGCAACTTCAACCTTTCTACCCACCACTGCTCCTCCCTCGAGCAGAAAGAGCCAGAAATAGCTGCTTCTATGGAAGCCCAGCCGCCTTGGGCTGAGGGTGGAGTCAAGTCTAATGGTTTCTGCAGGGACTGGTGTAGCCCATCCCAGAGGCAGGAAGTTCACCCCCAGATCCCGGGCGATGACTCAGCCATGGTGGAGGGTGGACTCAAAGTCACAGCCCCAGGCCCAGGCCCCAGGAGCCAGGCCTTGCTCATCCTTAGGTAGCCCCCCTCCAGGGCCCATTTGAGAAGAGGGGTCAGACAATAAAAAGTGTTGGCAAGGATGTGGGGACATCCGAACTCTCATACATTGCTGGCGGGAATGTAAAATGGTGCAGCTGGTGTGGAAAACAGTCTGGCAGTTCCTCAAAATGTAAACATGGAGTTACCATATGACCCAGTGATTCCACTCCTAGGTATAGACCCAAGAGGAATGCACACGTATGTCCACACAGAAACTTGTACACAGATTTTATAGTAGCATTATTTACAATAGCCCCAAAGTGGAAACAAGCCAAATATCCATCAATGGAAGAATGGATAAATGAAATGTGGTATAGTCACACAGTGGAATATTATGTAGCCATAAAAAGGAATGAAATGCTGATACGTGCTACACCATGGATGTACCTTTGAAACATCATGCTAACTGAAAGAGGCCAGTAATGAAAGACCCCATATTGTGTGATTCCATTTACAGGAAATGTTTAGAATAGGCAAATCCATAAAGATAGAAAGTAGATTAGTGGTTGTCAGGGGCTAAAAGGAGCAGGGAATGAGGAATGACTGCTCATGAATACAGGGTACACTTTTGATGAAATTTTTCTGGAATTAGTTAGTGGTGATTGTTGTACAACCTTGTGAACGTACTAAAGACCACAAATTGCACACTTTTAAGAGGGAATTTTGTAGTATGTGAATGATACCTCAATTTTAAAAGGAGAGCAAGGGGCTCCAAGCTGACCTTGAGCATCCTGCTGTAAGCTCATTCCCCTGCCAGCCTGGGAGACCAGTGAGGTCAGTACAGCACCTGTTGCATTCATCGCTGTACCCATAGGGCCGAGGATGGTAGCCAGTACACAGTAGGTATTCAATTTCTATTCATGGAAGGGAAGGAAGGAGGAGGCCACTGGCTACTTGGGCTGTATATGACCTGGCCTCTGCTCACCTCTCCTGGCATCATCCGTCCTCACCACCATGGACCCTTTCAGCACCACCCATGCACCACCCTCTCTCTTGCATTTGTAAGCCTTATTGTGTGCTATTCCCTCTGCCTTTCTTTTTCTGCCTTCACTTCACTTGGCTAATTCTTAACCAGGTTTCAGCTTAAGTGTCACTTCCTCCATGAAGCCTCCCCAGGCTGGGCCAGGTACCCTGCTCATGTGCTTTCTGTTCCCTCCACAAGAACACTTAACACCATAATGTAGTTGTGTATGATTTGTCTGTGTCTTTACTAGACTATCAGCTCTGGAGGCATAGAGAAGTAGGAACCACAAACTTTCTAGCTACTGTGACATAGGCTCCTGGTCAATATGTGAGGATTACAGAGCTCAGGCGAGCCTGCCTGGCTCCTACTCAATCCTCAGAACTGGCCAGAGCATCCTCCCTTGGGGTGTTTTATGCTTTGTCCTCTGGACAACAAGGCTCCCAGGCTGGGCTGGGCCACAGACTTTTCCATCTCAGAGAGAATCTTCATCCCTTGGCTTATATAATAGCTTATATAATACAAAGAGGCCAGTTTCTGTCTTAGCATCTCTGATGTCCACATGACTGTGAGGACAAGATGGCCAAGGGTGCACCAGACATGAAGCTATAATCGTCTCTTTTCTAGAGACTCCATGCCCAGGGCACATGGCTGAGCTGGGCAGGAGTTTTTGACAGAGACTCATATCAGCTACCCAGATGTCTCTTGACATATGTAACTTATATCTAGTATTAGGTGTGTGCCAGAAAAATGATTTCAGACCCTTTAGAATATAAACCCTATGTGGGTAAATCTTGTCCGTCTTCTTATCTGGGGTATCCGGCACCTAGAGTAAGAGCTCAACAAATATTTGTTGAGAGAATGAACAAGAAAAATTGTTTTTCTTCTATAAGAAGATAAAACTGAAGATACCAGGGAAATTTAACAAAATATGTACAAGATCTATATGAAGAAAACTACAAAACTCAGATGGATGAAATTTTAAAAATTAAATAAAAGGAGAGGTATTCCATTTTCATGGATAGGAAGACTCAATACTGCCAAGATGTCAGTTTTTCCCAACTGGATCTATAGCTTCAATGCAATCCCAATCAAAAATGAGTTATTTTATGAATACTGACAAACTGATTCTAAAGTTTATATGGAGAGGCAAAAGATCCAGGATAGTCAACACAATATTGAAGGAGAAAAATAAAGTTGAAGGACTGACACTACCTGACTTTAAGACTTAGTATAAAACTATAGTAATCAAGGCAGTGTGATATTGGTGAAATATTAGACAAATAGATCAGTGGAATAGTATAGAGAGCCCAGAAATAGACCCACATAAATATAGACAACTCTCATCCATTGCTGGTGGGAATGCAAAATGGTATAACCACTTTCAATGGTTTCTTACAAAACTAAACATACTCCTACCATACAATCCAACAATCACACTCCTTGGTAATTACCCAAAGGAGTTGAAAACTATGTCCACACAAAATCCCACATACAGATATTTATGGCAGCTTTATTTATAATCACCCAAACTGGGAAGTAACCAAGATGTCCTTCAGTAACTAAATAGATAAACTGTGGTACATCCAGACAATGGAATATTATTCAGTGCTAAAAATAAATAAGCTATCGGGCTTCCCTGGTGGCGCAGTAGTTGAGAGTCCGCCTGCTGATGCAGGGGATACGGGTTTGTGCCCCGGTCTGGGAAGGTCCCACATGCCGCGGAGAGGCTGGGCCCATGAGCCATGGTCGCTGAGCCTGCGCGTCCGGAGCCTGTGCTCCGCAACGGGAGAGGCCACAACAGTGAGAGGCCCGCGTACCGCAAAAATAATAATAATAATAATAATAGGCTATCAAGTTTAAATGCATATTACTAACTGAAAGTGAAAAGCTACATACTGTATGATTCTAACTGTATGACATTTTGGAAAAAGCAAAACTATGGAGACAGTAAAAGGATCTGTGGTTGCCAGGAGTTGGAGAGGGGGGAGGCATGAAGGGGCAGAGCACAGAGGATTTGGGAGGCACTGAAAATACTCTGTGTGATACCTTTATGATGGATACATGTCATGATATATTTGTCCAAATCCATAGAATATACAGCATAAGAGTGAACCCTAATGTAAACTATGGTCTTTGGATGATTGTGATGTGTCCTTGTAGGCTCATCAATGGTAACGAATGTACCACTGTGATGGGTGTTGTTGATAATGGGGGTGGGCTATGCATGTATGGGGCCAGGGGGTGTATGGGAATCCTCTGTACCTTCCCTCAATTTTGCTGTGAAATTACAACTGCTCTAAAAAAAGAAGAATAAGTAAATAACTAAGCAAACAAAAAGAAACCAGGGATAAGCTACAGTTAATCCTCTTGAAAAATGCATCATCTTTCTGAAACGTGAGGGTGGGAAAGGATCTCTTCATAATATAGGAGCAGACATTTATGTACTAGATTTCCTCCAAGGGATGGAGAACTACATTTAACTCATCTAATGTGAAGAAGACATGGGTCTGCAAGGTTTCTCCATCGAATCTCCAGACTGCCTGTGCGCACTGCCCTCTGTCCCTCTCCCTCCCTCCGCTTCTGTCAGCTCCCTCACCCCATAGGTATCTTGTGGCCTCCCCACCCTCCCACCCCCATAGGAATTTATCTCAGGGACTCAAGGCAAGGATACTGCTGGTCCAGAAGCACAACCCTGAACTTCCCCATTGCATTCATGAGCACATCAGACCCCAGCTGTGCCAGGTCCCTGTTCTTCACTAATTCTGCTTCCAGAATTCTCCCAGCAGCTCCTCCTGCAGCTTCCCTGCAGACCCAGGAACCCCATCTCCCTTCCACCCTGCAGAGCCCGGCTACCCAGGAACTCTCCAAGGTATTAGCTTTTATCCCAATTCCCCTCTCCCCAAACGCCCTGCACTTTTTTTTTTTTTTTTTTTTTTTTTGCGGTACGCGGGCCTCTCACTGCTGTGGCCTCTCCCGTTGCGGAGCACAGGCTCCAGACGCGCAGGCTCAGCGGCCATGGCTCACGGGCCCAGCCGCTCCGCGGCATGTGGGATCTTCCCGGACCGGGGCACGAACCCTCATCCCCTGCATCGGCAGGCGGACTCTCAACCACTGCGCCACCAGGGAAGCCCCTGCACCCCTCTTCTTGAATTCCTGTTGCTTCCCCAACTCCATCTCTCTCACCTCATTGCTCTTTCTGCTTCTCCTTAATTTTTTTTTTAAATAGCCCAATTATATCGTATCTCCAGGGAAGCAAGAGATAACAAATATTTCCAGGCCGGCAGGTAGGCGCCACATACACATAAACACTAAAATGGCTTCACAGCCATCATAACAATATCTAGCATTTGTTGACTATTTTTCACGTGCGAGGCACTATGCTGAGACATTACATGTCTCATCCCAGTTAATCCCCACGACAACCCTATGACTTAGGTGCTATTATCAACCGATTCAAAAGAAAACTATGATTTGCTCAAGCTCACTTAGCTAATAAGTTGTTGAAACTCATTTCTGGTCTGGGTGATTCCAGGCACAAGTGGTGGTTCCGGCATAACTAGTGACAAAAGACCCTCACCCAAATAGAACCAAGAATAAAATCCATTCCTATCAATATTTAGGCAGAGAAAACAAGTTTCCTCTGAAGGGGGAAATTCCTTTAGCTCCCATCTGCTCACTTGGAACCTTCCATCTGGTTTCCCTGATCCCCCTCTGCTGTCCCAAAGCCCCCCACTTCCCATGCCTGTCCGCCCAGTTCCCAATTTCTTCCTAAAGATGCTGTGTCTTGCTTCTCACCCTCAACACAGAGTTATACAGGACAGAGACAAATCACAATCTGGGCTTCCTTCTGCCTGTCTGACCGAAGAAATTAAACAAGATCTTTGAACATTTTAAAGGTAACCACCAGAGGAATTAAAATCAGCATTTATATCTTCCAGATCAATGGAAAAGATAAAAGCAAATAAACATAGTATTCATGAAAGTCACAAAATGAAAGAAACAACAGAAACACAAATGCCACAAAGCATGAAATTAGATGACCAAAACACAAACATAACAATAAACAAAATCATTTATCCTCCTCTATAAAGCAGTAGAGACTTCGTTGCCTAAAAGAAAAAAATTCAACTATGTGCTGCTAACCAGAGATACATCCCAACAAAATAACAGAGAGACTGAAAATAAAAGGATGCTCAAATATAAAACAGGCAAATGCAAACACAAGGAATGCGGGGGTGGCGACATCACTGTGATACAGAATAGAATTCAGGGCAAGAAGAGGAGGTAATTAACTTTAGGTTGATTTTTTTAAAATCCTTCAAAATAAAATCATAAACAGAAAGCAGATCAGTGGTTGCCTGGGGCTATTGATGAGGTGGGTAAGGCGAAGTTGTTAGCAGTTAGGAAAACTTACGAAGTCATAATCAGTAAAGCAAATTTCAGTGCAACACAAACTGTCAGTATATAAGTCAAACCCACAATTTTGACACCCTAAAGAAAAGATCAGGTGGGGGCGGCGGGAGGGGAAGACTTATTGACAAGGATGTTCACAGTAGCATTGTTTATATACACTGCTTATAATTGAGAAATATTGGAAGCAACCCAAATGTTTAAACATTTGAGACTGCTTAGGTAAAATATGGAACATCCATATAATGGAATATTCTGCAGCTGGTATCTTAAAGAATTTTTAATGACATAGGAAAATGCTTGATATATAACATAGAATGGAAAGACAAAAAACCAAAACTATACATTCAGTGCAATCTCGATTGGAAAGGAAAAATGCATTGTGTCCACACAGACGCACACTTCTCAATGGGAAAAAAAATTAAGTTATTAACTGTGGCTATCAGTGACTTTTATTTTATGGTTGCCAGAATTTTCCAAACATTTAAAACTTTGTATGGACTACCTTTATAATCAGGATTTTCTAATTCCACTATAAAACTAAAACCATAAACAGAATGGTAGCCAAATGGTAAGAACTATATTTTTACTAAGAGTTTCTAGGGCAGAAATGAGGTCTCAAGCTGGCTGACCCCAAGAAGGAAATGCTGAATCTGGGATTCCCGCGTTGGGTAGGAAGTTAAACAGCAACCAATAATAATAATAACCCCTTTGTTGGTATTGCAAAGAGGTTCACAAACTACGGTCCAACGGCCAAATCTTGCCACTTTGAACAGTTTGCATGTTTGGAATGCTTTCTGTGTTTTTTAATAGTAAGGGGAAAAAATCAAAGAAGAATATTTTGTGACTCATGAAAATTACGTGACAGTCAAATATCAGTGTCCATAAGTGAAATGTAACTGAAACACATACTCTATATATTGTCTATGGCTGCTTTCTCTGTGGTAACAGACTGTACCACCCACAGAACCTACAATATTTCTTATCTGGCCCTTTGCAAAAGAAGTTGGCTGATCTCTGGTGCAGCGCTTTTCCGCTAACAAAGCATGTTGAAAACCACAGTCACTTAATTCTCACAATAAAAGTCTCCGGTAGGAGAGGAAGAAATCAATGAATGTCCAAGGCAGACCGTGGGATCGTGGCCAGGAGGCGCGTGAGCAAATCAGGCTCAACGTCTTCACCTGCCAAGGAAAGATGGGGGCACAAGCCCCCAAGAGCCAGCTGTCACTCACCTTTCTCCCCACCGTCTCACCCCCAGCCCTAACTCAGTCGCCTCTGCCCTCCAAAAGCAGTCGTGTTTCCTGTCAAGAGCATGACCTTCTGAAACCTGCATAGTGGAGGCTGCAGCTGCAAAAAAGATGGTATTTTTATCCGGACCCTGCTTCCTGTTTGCTGGCTGGGGGTTTTATTTGCTGGCGTTCTGTTTTGTCATTTCTGATACAGACTCTCTCCCTTGTCACATGAGAACGGAGATGTCTGTCCTCAGGGTATGCTGCCTGCCACCAGGTCCACCTGCCCCCGGGTCCCTGGTCCTTTGTACTCTCCCCTCCTGCTGCACCATCTCCTGTGATGTTGAGATACCCTTCTTCTGCCTGCTCAGGAGCAGAAATCAGGGCAGCTGGATGGGCAGGGGGGAAACAGGAGCATTTCTGCTGCAGGAAATGGAAAAATCCACTCTCTTATCAGAGAGGAGCTGGCTGGGCTAGGAGGGGAACAAGTTTGCAGCTTTTCCAGAGCTTCTGGAACCCACTGTCCTTCGCAAGGCCTGGTTGGGGAAGGACCAGGGCAGCTGCTGGAGGTAGTTAAGTTTGGGACTTGGGAGTCGTTTGCTCGGAATGTCCTCCCCTGGGACCCAGGGATCATTTGCTGGAGCTCCCAGCAATAGATTAAAAGGGACTGCCTTCAACCCTCCTGTCCCCGGGACTCAGCCAGATGGGGGAACAGAGAGCAGATACATCAGTGTCTAACGGGCCGGTGATGGTAGGAGCTCACGTTATTGAGCACTTCCTGTGTGCCTAGCACCGTGCAGGAATTAGCTCACTGAAGCCCTACCACTGCCCTGGGCAGGAAGGAGGCAGCCTCTCTGATTGATGCTATTTTACAAACAGGGATACTGAGGCACAGTGAGTTTAATTACCTTGCCCAGAGCCACTCATCTGGTAAGAGACTCCAGTAGCCCCACACTTGAACTCTGGGCTTGCTCTGCCATGGTGATTTCATGTCTTAGAACTAAACCTGACCCTAGGTCTCAAGAGCTGGGGATCTGCAGCCTGGAGCATCTCTGTTCTGCCATCACACCCAGCACCAGGCTCTGAGCCAGACAAATAAAAGGGCTAGTCTGTCCTTTGCTACAATCTCTCCTACCCTGGAGAGAAGCCACCAAAATGTACCGCTGAGGGGCAGGCAATCTTCCTAAGCACTGCACCTGGCATGAAAACATAGGCGGAGTGGCTAAGAATTCAGACCCCTTTTCCCAGTGATCTGACCTCAGGCATGTCACTGCCTCTATCTGAGCCTCAGTTCCCTCACCTGTAAAAGAGGAATTATAACCTCATAAGGTTATCTGAGAAGTAGATTATAGAGTATCGATATAAATAACAATAGTGGAAGTAGTAGTATTTAGCTAGTTGGCTCGCCCCCCACTCTAGCAGTTATCCCATAGGAACGTGGAGCCCAGTCTTCAAGCTCCAAGGCACTGAATGGTGGTTCTAGGTGGTGGACACCTTTGGAGATCTTGTCAGCTGACCACAAGGTAGAGCCAAAGGGCATCCTGGATGTGGCATCCAGTCTCCAAGATGCATCCCTTCCTCCTAAGATTTCACACGCTTGTGCAGTTGCTTCCCACACTGAACAGGACTGACTGACATGGGTCATTATAGGATGGCGTGTGACCTGTGAGGCTGGGTCACAGAAGACATTGCAGGTCCCATCTTGCTCCTTGGACCACTCACTCTAGAGAAGAAGCTGCCATGTTGTGAAGACACGTAAGCGGCCTTGGAAAGACCTCACCATGAGGAACTGAGGCCTCCTGCCAACAGCCATGTTGGAGCCATTGTGGAATCAGAGCTGCAAGCCGCAGACAAGCCCTCGCATGATGGGAACCTGGGTTACATGTTGACGACAACTTCGGGAGAGATCATGAGTGGGGACCACTCAGCTACCAGCCCAGGCCTCCTAGATGCCCTAGAACCTGCGCCTTCTCCCCTCGGAGTCAGTCAAATTTCTGTTAACCAGGGAAATTCTTCACTAAACCCTACAGTTGACTAAGGGTTTCTATTTCTGCCCACAGTGCTGAAAACACGTCAGTCATCACCTGGGTCCCCTTCCTGTTCTAGGGGCACAACCCCATCTTCCCCACTGTGTGAGGATGGGACCAGGTCTCGAGGCACCTTCCTGAGCTGAGGGTATCAGGGACCTGGCTGGAGAGAGGTGGGGGAGGAGACAGCAGCCACACACAGCTTCCTAACTCACAGACCTGAATGTGCTTCTCTCCTACTCGAAAACCTCCCACGGCTCCCCACTGCCTCCACGCTGTCAGAAGCCAGCCCAGTGGTTCTCACGGTGCGGTCCCAGCAAGAACGGCAGCACCCGGGAATTTGCTAGAAGCATAAATCCTGTGGCTCTACCTCAGAAATACTGAATCAGGAGTTGGGGGGGAAGGCCTGACAATCAATGGTTTAACACATGCTCCCAGCCAACCTGACGCTCCATCTCCTCTCCCCTCATTCCTTTCTGTGTCTTCTGTGCTCTAGAAACACGTAACTTCTCTTCCCCCTCCCCATCCCACAAATATTCACTGGGTACCAGCTCTGTGCCAGGTGTGAGCACACAGCAGTGAACAAGGCAGACACCAGCTCTGCTCTCCTCAAGCCTGCAATCTGCCCTGCTCTCAGTCTGGAATATTCTTCCCTTCCTCCCACCAGCCAGATCCCCACCCAGGCCCTCATGCCAGTGCAGGAGACGCTCAACGATCGCGAGGCAAACATTAAATGAGCCGATGAATATGTGACTGAATGCACCACCTCCTTGACCCTGAATTAAGTGCCCTCAGCAGGCCGTGTGCACCTCAACCGGAGCGGCCGTCACCCTTCACGGTGGCCCGTGGAGCACTCGAGATGTGCACCCGGACTGAAATATTTGTGCTGTGAGTGTAACACACTCACTGGACTTGGAAGATTTAGTACCAAACAAAGATGGGGAAAATGTCTCAATAATTTTTTTGTACTGATTATATGTTGAAAGAATAGATTGAGTTAAAGAAAGTATACAAATTAATTTCACTGGTTTCTTTTCTACTTGAAGGTGCTACTAGAACATTTGAAATTAAGAATGTGGCTCACATTTTTTCTTCTATCGACCAGCACTTAGCGGGTTATAAATATTTAGTCCCAGGACTACGGGCTCCAGGGGCATTTCTGTCCGTCTATCTTTCCTTCCTTCCTTCTGTCTGCCCTCCCTCCCTCCCGCTCTCCCTTCCTTCCTTCCTCGAGTTCTAACCTCCACCTCCTCCTTTCCACAAACATTTACTGGACATCTGCTCTAGACTCCCACCATGAGACCTGCCACAAAGTAGGTGCCAAGCCATCTGCTGAATGAATAACTCAATGCTCAGAATTCAGACTGACCAACAGGTGACCCTGGGGAGGTTTCTCTCCTATTTAATTCCCATACCTGCTTGTTTGGGTGTAGTTTTCCCATTTCATTTCAAAAGCAGCCAAATTCCAAAGATGTCGTTACATAACTCGGGGCTGGGGTCAGCTTTCCTCTTGCATTTGGGGCTCAGGTGCCCTCATGTCCCAGTGCCAGGACTCTGAGTGCAATACACTTTGTTCTTGAAGCTCCAGGAGGCTGGCCAGGGCATGGATCTGGGCTTGGAGCTTTAGTGCCAAGTTCTCCAGTGAGGGGAGGGCAGCAGGTGGAGCCATACACTGCACCCTGCCCAACCTCCACCGGCCCCCAGTGGCCTGGGAAGATGAGGGTACCTGTGGGTCAGTGAGACCCAGGCTTCAAGCCTGCTTTGGACCCTGGACAAGAGTCACTGTGGAGGAGCTGCTCCTTGGAGCTGGGAAGGCGGCAAGAAGGCTGGCACGGTGCGTGGCCTTTCGTATTCAGCTCTCTGCAATCTCTTAAAATCACCGATGTAGACTTGTGTGACCACTACACACACAGTCAAGATATCGAATTTTTAAATATTGATGACACGTTGAAATGATAATATTTTGGAGTGAGTGGGTTAAATAAAATATATTATCAAAGTTTCACTTGTTTCTTTTTTAATGTTGCTACCAGAAAATTTAAAATTACATATGTGACCCACATCTTGTATTCCTACTGGACAGTGATGGTCTAGAACATTACCATCACTCCAGAAAATTCATCATTCTTCCATTACATCGGGAGATGTTAAGCCCTAAACTTGCAGGCTTGTGGCCGTACTGAGCCCCTGACTGGGCTGGGTCCCTGCCATGCACCCTCATGGCATGGCTCCCTCTATCTGAGTGGTTGTCTTGTTACCATGCATCCTGGTGACCCTCCGCAAGGCAAGGGCTGGGTCTGGTTTGGCTCAGCCCAGTATGTACGTCTGGCAAGTGCCTGGGACCAGCTGCATGCCCTTGGCACTTCTGCCCCTGATCTCAGGAGCCCAAGGTCCCACCCTAGTGGGTGAATCCCATGTCTTGTTATTCTGAAACAATTTTAAATTCACATGCAGACTGAAAAAATAACAAAGAGATCCCCTTCACCCAGCCTACCCCAATGGTAACTACATCTTACAAAACTATAATAGCACGAGCAGGAAATTGACATTGGTAAAATTCATCAACCGGACTCAGTTTTTGCCAGTTTTCATACCCTCATTGATGTATGTGTGTGTGTGTGTGTGTGTGTGTGTGTGTGTGTGTGTGTGTGTGTGTGTGTGCAAGCCTGCAACTTTAGGGCTTAACATCTCCCGATATAATCGAAGAATGATGACAGCTGAGAGCTGACATGTATTGGAGTCTTCCTCTGTGGTGGACATGTGCTAAAAGGCAGGCTTCATTTAGTTCTCAGTACAACCCTTTTAAGTAGGTATTATTATTTCCATTTAACCAAAAGAAAAACTGAGGCACAAGAGGTTGAGTGATTTGCCCAAGGTCACCCAGAAAGCAGAGGAGCCAGGATTTGAGCCCAGAACGTCTCGGTCCAGAGCCCCGCATCTGACCCATGCACTTCGGTGACTCCCAGGCTGGACCACACAGGAAGCTGGTCCTCTGTGCCTGGTGGATCTTTAACCATCCCCACCCCCCCGGAACCACTTCCTCTGTCATCCCCATCAGCACCAGGTTGAATGTTTGAGCATTAATGCGCTGACGAGGCCAGAGGAGCTGTGACCACAGTGCACTTTGACCATCAGCTTTAGGGTGGGCTGCAGCCTGTGTGTGTGCATGCTTGTGTGCGCGCGCGCGCGCGTGCGTGCGTGTGTGTGTGTGTGTGTGTGTGTGTGTGTGTGTCTGGGCCCAGCCTTGCCCTCTCCTCAAGGCCCTTTTAAAGACAGCACTTTCGGGCTTCTCTGGTGGCGCAGTGGTTGAGAATCCGCCTGCCGATGCAGGGGACACGGGTTCGTGTCCCGGTCCGGGAAGATCCCACGTGCCGCGGAGCGGCTGGGCGCGTGAGCCATGGCGACTGAGCCTGCGCGTCCGGAGCCTTTGCTCCATAACGGGAGAGGCCACAACAGTGAGAGGCCCGCGTACCGCAAAAAAAAAAAAAAAAAAAGAAAAAAGAACCAGCACTTTCTCCATCAAGTGATGAACAGATAAACAAAATATGGCATATCCATTCAATGGTCCACTATCCAAACATAAAATGGAATGAAGTGCTGACCACACAGTACAACATGGATGAACCCTGAAAAGATTATACTAAGTGAATAAAGTCAGACACAAAAGCTCACATATCGTATGATTCCATTTACACGAAATGTCCAGTATAGGCAAATCCATAGAGACAGAACACAGATTGGTGTTTGCCAGGGGCTGGGGGGAGGGGGGCGCAGAGGAGTAACTATTAACGGGTATGGGATTTTTGGGTTTTTTTGGGGGGGTATGGGGTTTTGAAGTGATGAAAATGTTCTGGAACTAGGTAGCACAACATTGTGACTGCACTAAATGCCACTGACTTGCACACTTTAAAATGGTTCATTTTAGGGGCTTCCCTGGCAGTCCAGTGGTTAAGACTCTGCGCTTCCACTGCAGGGGGCATGCATTCTATCCCTGGTCTTGGAACTAAGATCCCACGTGCCACGTGGCATGGCCCCCCAGAAGTTTAAAAATAAAAATGGTTAATTTTACGTTACATGAATTTTACTTGGCCTGCACCTCAGACGTCCATGGGGTGAGGGGAAAGCAAGCGGCTCCGCTTTGTGCCAGGTCCCCAGAAGCTCACCGTAAGAGCACTGGTGAGCCACTGCCTGTTTCTGAGACACTTACTAAGTGCAAGGCGCTGGGTATGTCATCTTAGTTACTCCTCTCCAGAAGCCTGAGATATGTGCTGCTGTTACTCTGTTTTACAGAGGAGGGAAAGAGGCTCAGAGGAATCAAGTTCACTGCTGAAGTTCACCTAGCAAGTAAGTACTAGAACCCGTGGGCACCTCCCTTCCCACTGCACACACACTCGGCCGACAGAGGACCGCACACCCAGGATCTGAAACTTCCTCTCTTCCCCAGGGGCCCATAGCCTGAGTGATCACCCTCCCTCCAAAACCAGAAGCAGGAATCATGCCTTCACAAGCTTCTGAAACACGAGGGCTGCTCTCAAAATACAGACAGGCTCTGCAGGGGCAGGTTGCAATTGCACTAGAAGCCAGGAGCCCTGGAGGGAAGAACAGAGGCACTGACTTCTGGCTGTGTGAATTCTGGGCAACGGACACCCTCGCTGATGAGTCTCAGTCTCCTCATCTGCGAGGTCAAAGGGCTTTGGTACACAGGTGGTGCTGCAAAGGATGCAGCAGCGGTGCAGGGCGTGGGGTAGGTGTCTGTCAGAGGTCAGAGATCTGTGTCCCAGGGCAGGGAGCAGGCTGAGGGGCCTGGGGAGACAGGGTGCGCTGGGGCGAAGCTCCTGCTTCTTCCTCCGGTCCCCTCACACCCCAGGACCCACGGCTGTCTCACACTTGCCGGGTTCAAGTAGGTGTTTCCCTGGGGTCATACAAGGGTAGAATCTGTCTCACGCTCCAAATTGGAAACTCGGGCCGTCCTGAATTCCAGCCTGGCTAAGGGGACAGAGCCTGAGAGACAGATAGCCCCGAGGGACTGGGGCTGATGCCACCGGCATGATTTCAGGCCAACCCAGCCCATTAAATGGTGCTTTCCCAGCCAGAAGGAGGCCAGGCTAATTAAGTGGAATGTGCCAGTCTGTAAATCGATTTCTGCGTGCCAGGAGCTCCCAAAGTGGGTCAGAGACTGTTAGTGCCTCAGAATCACTAGGAAACGCCCACTTCCTACCTTCATCTCAGAGCCTGGCTCTCTGCAGACACATCTAGGCGCCACATCCTCCCCACCCTGGTACCCGGGTTCAGGTCACTGACCGAGGTCTGACTCTCCAACTGCCCAGCCCACTGCAGTGGGCACTGCTTTCCTCTCCGGAGAGGCCGATCCCCCGGTTCTCCCCAAAAGGCTGGGCTCAGAGGTGCAGGGTGAGCTGTTTTTCGTGTGTGTTTGTTTGTTTAATTTATTTTTATTTTTGGCTGCCTTGGATCTTCGTTGCTGTGAGTGGGCTTTTCTCTAGATGCGGCGAGCGGGGGCTACTCTTCATTGCGGTGCGCGGGCTTCTCATTGGGTGGCTTCTCTTGTTGTGGAGCACCGGCTATAGGTGCATGGGCTTCAGTAGTTGTGGCACTCAGGCTCAGTAGTTGTGGCTCACGGGCTCTAGTGCACGGGCTCAGTAGTTGTGGCACACGGGCTTAGTTGCTCCGCGGCATGTGGGATCTTCCCGGAGCAGGGCTTGAACCCATGTCCCCTGCGTTGGCAGGCAGATTCTTAACCACTGCGCCACCAGGGAAGCCCTCAGGGTGAGTTTAAAGTCACAGTGGGTGGGGGGGTGAGGTAAGGTTTGGGGGACATGGCCATGTGTCATGGACAGTTCAGGGTCAAGGTCTCTGGGGCTTCGAGTCCAGCTCATGGACAGGGCCCAGAGTTCACCAATGAGAAGAGAACAAACCAACCTGAAACAAAGTCCAAAAGTGGCATCTTGGGGGCTAAAAATTACCAGCTGGAAGGTCCAGAGCTACACAAGGCCTTCAACAGAAGCCATCAACCATGGCCCAGATATATGCTGGGGACATCCTAATAGTAATAAAAAATTCTGTTTATCAGGGATTGCTGTATGCCAGCAAGTGTGCCCACGCACATGACATACATTTCCTTGTTCAAACCTTGCAGCTTCCTGTTAGTGTCCCCATTTTACAGATGGTGAAACTGAGGCTCAGAGAGATGGAGTGACTTGCCTGAGGCCACGGCAAAATCAGGGTTGGACCCCAGGCCTGGCTGAGTCGCAAATCCTCCCTCCATGTGCTGTTCTGCCTCTTGGCTCATGGAAACATCTCACAGTGCCTCCTCGGTGGCCAACCAGGCTGCGGGGGCTTCACCAAGCCTTGGAGTCTTATGTGACTCTGAATTGAGTCGGTGTGGCGAGCCTCTGGGGTCAGCACTCAACACTGTCACTCTGCGGGAACCTGTGGACATACCCTAAGGCTCAGGGCCCTGACCAGCTGGGATGCAACGAGGGTGGGCCTCATGGGCGTGGGCGTGTCCAAAGGAGACAGTGACAAGGAGTCGGGCTCCAAGGGGACTTGGAGGGCTTCATAAGTCAAAGTCACCTGGCTAAGCTGGAACTTTCAGTGGAGGGCAACCATCTGACCCCGGGGCAACGGTGGCTGTTTGGCCTGAGGGGTGTTGCAAGCTGAGGGTACAGGCTGGCTCTTCGTGGCCAGTTGGGGAGATTCTAAGAAGCTGCAGGTGGGAGGGGTGAGAACAAAAGTGAGAGCTGACAGCGAAGTCTGGGAGAGCGGGAGAGGGAAACTGGAGTTGAACAACGGGCATTGCTCTGCTCAGGTGCTGCCTCCCCCACTCCCCACAGAACCAGCAGTACAATCTGCACCTCTTCTCACCGAGAAAGCACAACAGCAACAGCAAAATGAGTGTGAGCTGATAGCCCCCCCGCACTGCTCCCAGGCCACAGCCCACCCAGAAGGTCCCTTGTGAGAGGTGTACGGGAACCTGGAGGTCTTTCCAGGCTGAGGAGGGCCTGTGAACCCCTCTGTCATGCACAGTCTGACCTGGGATTGCTGCAAAAGGGGGGCAGCTTGGTGTGGCAATGAGGTCACACATCAGAATGCCTGCGTTCAGTCCCCAGATGTGCCATTACCTAGCTGTGTGACTTTGAGCAAGTTACTTTACCTCTCTGTGCTTTTGTTTCCATAACTGTGGAACAAAGCGGGGTGACAACGATACCTCTCCTAGATCGTTATGAGGATTCAATGGGTGAATAGTTATGAAGCACTTTGAGTTTCTGGCACGGAGCGAGTGCTGGTAAGTTTCTTTTTTCACCCCAACTTTTCATATTTAAATAGCTTTACTTGAGGTATAATCCACAACCATACAATCCACCTATTTAGAAGGTACAATTCAATGATTTTTTTTCCCCCTGTATCTACAGTGTTGTACAACCATCACCACAATCAATGTTAGAACATTTTATCACCCCGAAATGAAACCCCATACCCATTACAGCCACTCCCCATTCCCCACTGCCACCCCAAGCCCCAGGTAACCACTAATCTGCTTTCTGTCGCTATAGATTTGCTTCTTCTGGGCATTTCCTACAAGTAGAATCATACAATATATGGCCTTTTGTGTCTGGCTTCTTTCACTTAGCATGTTTTCAAGGTTCATCCATGTAACATTTCTTTTTATGGCAGAATGTTCCATGGTGTGCCTAGGCCACATTTTGTTTATCCACTCATCAGTTGATGGACATTTGGCTTATTTCCACTTTGGGGCTATTATAAATACTGTGGCTATGAATGTTCATGCACAAGTATTAGTGGGGACATATGTTTTCAATTATCTTGGGTAAATACCTGAGAGTGGAATTACTGGTTCTTTATGGAAGAACAGCTGGATTTAATTCTCACAATTTCATTGAGAGAAATTTATTATTATTATTATTATAGCCACTGTCTAGATGCAAAAACTGAGGTGTAGACAGGAAAAGCAACTGGCCCAGAGTCACGCACATAACGTATCGAGGAGACACGACACGACAGAACGTGGAAAGCGTCTGGTTCTTTCCATCATCAGAGTCAAAGGGGGCATAGGGAGGGGGCCAGGGCTGGGGGGTGGGCAGGGAGACAGAAATGGAAGCGTGAGAAGCCCACGCCCTCACCTGCACCTGGAGCACTGGGGCCTGCTCTGCAGGAGCCCACAGTCACGCAGGGAGCTGAACCTGTCAACAGGGACCTTTGGGCTGAGGCAGAAGGAAACCAGCCAAGGTCATGCTCTACAGACCTGAGGGGAAATAAGAGACACATTGTTGCTCTGTGGTCAGACCAGGGTTGTCTCAGGACCAGGAAGTCAGGGAACTTCTCTTTTTCCACACCTCTTGTATTCTGTGCTGTGGGGGGGGGGGAGACAAGAGGGGCAACTCACATCCAGGGAGATCCCTTGGTGGTGTGCCTTCCAGGGGGCCCCCGTGGCTAGCAGGCTTTAGTCCTCGGCCTCTTGGAGAGTCCAGAAACAGTCTCTACTTCATGACCCAGAGCCACGGCAGTCTCTAAGCCCCATGGGACCAATGAGAGCCAGACAATCCTCTGGGTAACTTCACAGATTTGATGAACAAGCCCATTGCCCTCTCCATGGTGTTGTGGACCTGAATCATATGCCCCTCCTCAAAATCTCATGACCCAAAGAGGGTGTCAGCCACCAGGCCCATTCATTTGCCCAATAAATTGGGTTTAAATCTTTCCCTCTGACTGGGATTCTCCCCTCAAAATGATGCATCCTGAGTTTGCCAGGATCTAGGGACCCCAGAGCTCTCCCAATCAGCAGCGAGCTTTCTTCCAACATGGCCAGCCCTCTGGAATCACCGCCACCCCCAGCCTTGGGTGATTTCTGTGTCCCCACCTTGGGAAATCCCTGCCAGCTTCTCCAGCATTGCAGGAAACCTCGGCAGCAGCAAAGAAGCCAGCCCTCTGGCCTGACCACTTGAAAGTGCTTGCTATGGACTGAACTGTGTCCCCCCATCAAAGTCATACGTTGAAGCCCCAAACCCCAACGTGATGGTGTTTGGAGGTCGTGCCCTTGGGAGATGATTAGGTTTAGATGAGGTCATGTCATGATGAGATTAGGGCCCTTACAAGAAGACACACCAGAGAGCTTGCTCTCTCCCTCTCCCTGCCAAGTAAGGACACAGTGAGAAGGCAGCCGTCTGCAAACCAGGAGAAGGATTCTCATTAGAAACCAACCATGCTGGCACCTTGATCTTGGACTTCCAAGCCTCTAGAACTTTGAGAAAATAAACTTTTGGTGTTTAAGCCAGCCAGTCTATGGTATTGTGCTATGGCATCCTGAGCTGACAAGACAGAGTCCCCAAGCCATGGCCACCAGGAGACTGGGCTCAAATACTTGGGGGATTTGAGACCCCCATCCACTATGCCCTGGTCACTATGCCCAGGTCAATGCCATGATCAGTCACTGAGTGCCATTAGTCAGAACCTGTTTATTAGCCAGAGCACAGCAAGACCAGAAACGTAGTTTGAAGAAATCTACAGAGTTATGTGGACTTTATGAATACATTTTCAGCTACAGAGACGAAGATGGTAATATCTGACATGTTCCCAAACTTACCTACCGATCTATCTGTATAAAATCCAACCGCTTCCATTAATTACAGCTTAACCTTAAGCTTTTTATAGTGAAAACCAGTTTTACCAAAAAAGAGCTTCCCAGAGTGAGTGGCCTATCTTGGACGCAGCAATAGGACACCACGTCATATATGACATGATTGCATTCTTTCATGAAATAAGAACAGGCTCTTTAGGACCCACATGTAGATTTTTGAATTAAAATTTTTTTCTGAGGCCTGGAATTATTGCTATATAATATTTTCCAGGCACCTGGTGTCACAAAATGCTTTTGAAAACATCAGCTAGGTATGACGCTTGACAAGGTGTCTGTCTCGAGATGTGCTAGAAAGGACAGAAGAGAGAAGAACAAACCTTCCACGCCCAGGAGCTTTCTCTTCCTATGTCTCATCCTATACAGATGATGGAAATTCACCATGGACTATAAATGTCTCAGTGCAAATGAGGTCTGATTGCCAGTGGTGGGTGCTCCCTGGGAAAGACTGGTTCTTTTTTTTAAAAAAAATTAATTTATTTATTTATGGCTGAGTTGGGTCTTTGTTGCTGCACATGGCCTCCCTCCAGTTGCGGCGAGCAGGGGCCACTCCCCATTGTGGTGCACGGGCCTCTCATTGCAGTGGCCTCTCCTGTTGTGCAGCACGGGCTCTAGGCGCGCGGGCTTCAGCACCTGCAGCACACGGGCTCAGTAGTTGCAGCGTGCAGACCCTAGGGCGCGTGGGCTTCAGTGGTTGTCACGTGCAAGTTCTAGAGCACAGGCTCAACAATCGTGGCACACGGGCCCGGTTGCAGCACGTGAGATCCTCCCAGACCAGAGATCGAACCTGTGTCCCCCTGCGTTGGCAGGAGGACTCTCAACCACTGTGCCACCAGGGAAGTCCCAAGACCGGTTCTTAATTGCGCCTTCATCTGACAGACCTCGTTAGCAATGAGTCTGCAACATGGCTGCTAGGCAGCTGCATCCACCCACAGGTAGGGGCCATGGGCACTTGTTTTGTTTCTCAGTTTCCTTCCTCGAGCAGGGCGCTCTCCCTGAGGCCTCATTCCTGGCCCAGACCTTGCTAAGTGCTGTTAAATGGTGAATGGGGAGGACTAGCCTCTTGAAGAGGGATAAACGCTCCACAGGGGTGTGATCCATGATTGCAGGATAAGGCTTAGAGTGCAGGTTCTGATGTCAGACAGTCCTGGCTCTGCCTCTTTCCCGGACAAATTACTAGACCTTTTTTAAGCCTCAGTTTATCCATCTGTAAAATGGAACTACCAATAGTACTTGCTCCCACGCCAGGTCTGGGACTCTTCTATTGTCCCACTGCAGTAACTCCCACTTTGTACTTCCCCTTCATTATCTACTTACATCCTCCAGCTACTCCCTCATCCCTCAGCTACTCCCCTTCTCTGCCGCTACTTCCCCATTCCCTTAGCTGCTCCTTCATTATTCAACTCTCTGTCGCTCACTCACATGGTCACTCATCCCACAGTTACTCTGCCACTCTCCAGCTTCTCTCTCACCCTCATATTATCTAGAGTTATATTTTTCTAACTTAACACAAGTTTGGAACAATCAAGGGAATCTTGGCTTTTGTTGGGACAAATCTGTCCTAGTCTATATATACTTATCTCTGCAGGAAACTGTCTCTTCCTGGACCAAGCAGCTGATGTTTAGAGATGGAATGTTTCCTGCCTATTATCTTAGAGGCCTTTGGTCTGGGTGACAGGGAGTGGGAAAGCAGAGCCCACATGGTACAAAGGCATGGAACATTGCCAGGCAGAGCCAGGAGTCTCCACCACACACAGGAGGAATCTGGCAGGTTGGTTGGCATAGCCTTGGACCAGCTCTGCTGGTTCCAGGTGGGATGCTGAGGCAAGAGGCTCCTCCCCGTCACCAGGGCCCTGCCCCTAACCATCCCTGCAGTTCAGGATGCTCTCTCCTAAAAGCTGGGAGAGCTTCATTATGGATCTGATTAAATCATAAGGAATCTCATCCCAAGCTTGCCAGAAAACAAGCTATTTTCAGCATCCGTGGGCAGCAAATGGAGAAGAGAGTCATGAGCTGGAAGAAATGACTGTGTAGAAACCGAGCCCATTCAGATGAAGGTTGGCCACCATGCCTCCTTGACAAAACGTTAGATGCCAAATAACTGGGGAGAACTTTTGTGACATAATATACAGGTTTTCATCTTGTTTTGTTTTGTTTTAACGACAAGGGAACAGATCATGTTAATTCCTAAGGGTTAGAGAAAGCAATGTATAGAAGCCAATTAAGGTCCCTCCAAAGAGCTTTGTAATTATAGATGGGTTCTAAACACTTAAATGGCTCAAACCAAGCAAAACGAATTAAGAGATGACACACGGAAACCAGGAAATCCTGGGCACCTTGAGTCCTATGGTTTCAGTCAGTGGTCTGACAGAAGTTCTTCGGGGGCAGGTCCTTTCGTTTTAGGGACTCTGAAAGGGCTCCCTCATGCAGGCAGTTTTTAAGTGTTACAGTATGTGGGGTGGCCAAAGCCTCTCACTTTCCACTGGCTTACAATGAAAATTGATGTAAAAAAAAAAATTTTTAACTCGTTTACACTAAAGTGTAAATGACTACAACCAGAATATTCTCATGTAAATCACTGATAAGAGGCTGGCACTGAGTAAAGAGAGATAGAGAAAATGAGAGCAATTATGGCAGTAAGGGTGAACAGAAGAAAGATTAGAAAGAAAAAGAGATATTAACCTTGCCTCTGGTCCACTGTGAATGAAGCTAGTGGCAGATGATAGTAATAGCAACATTGACTACGTTCACTGTCCAGCCTTTAATCTTCACAGCCCCATCACCACGGTCATTATTCTTTCCACTTTACAGATGTAGAATTTGAGCACAAAGAGATTAAGTAACTCACCCAAGGTCACAAAATAGAGATTAAAACTTAGTTTTGTCTGACTCCTTGTTCTTAAGCTCCAAAAGCTCCAAAGTCTACCTACCTCTCTGCAAAACTTCCCAACTTTTCCACCAAGGCCCCCCATTTGATTCAGTTCCCCTATGCCATCCACATTTTGAAAGATTTTATCTATTGAGCACACTGTATTTGTGAACTAATAATTTGTTCCATCTGGTTGATGATTATTTTTCTGTTCCTGTTTCTGTTTCAACATTGATCCAAACTTTAATCCCAATTACTGGGGAGTCAACATAATATTATGAAATCACATAAATCAGTCATGGCTATGTGGCTAATAAGCAATAAAATTAAATAAGCATGAGCACTGTTCCCCAGCACTGAATTCTGACTGCCACATGGTTTTAGACTCAGTGTCAATCACGTACTTGGCATACTCAACCCAGGACCCAGGGTTCCCAGATAGAGGACTCTGGTAACAGTGTTTGGTCCACACAATACATCCCAGACATTTCCAGGGAAATCAACAGCCAATCACACTGCTTGATCCATGTCCAGGGTGATCACATTGTGTTGCTAGAATTCCAGTCTAGGGCAAAGCAAAGTCTAGAATGTGTATAGACTGTAACAATAACAGCCCCCAATGAATCATGCCTTATTAGTACCCACACGCCGTATAGACTCCTCCCACAGTGACTCTGCGCTTGGCCATGTGACTTACTTTGGCCAATGAGACATCAGCAAACACGATGCAGGCAAAGGCTTGATAAATGCTTGTGTATCAGAACTTGCCTTCTTGAAACCCTGACACCACCATGCTAGATGAAGTCCAGGATGAAGCACCGCATGGAGAGAGCAGCCCAGCCATCCCAGCTAAGCCCAAACACTGGTTTACCTGGCAGCTCACTGCAGCCTCATGAGTGAACCCAGCCAAGACTGGTGGAAGAACTGCCCAGTCATTCCAAAGAATCATTGAAAAATAATAAGCTGTTTTAAGCCACTAGGTGGTTTGTTTCCGGGTTTGTTATACAATAATAGGCAACCAACCAGTACAGCATAGTTCTTGATGATGACTCACCCAGAGGACTGCCATTACTATCTTCATGGTGCCCAGGGACCCAAAAGAGTCATTAAGCCAAAAAGCCTGTATCCTAGGAGTTCTCTTGAGGGACTGGGAACCCTCACTCCTCCATCAAGATTTAGGTTTCGGGGCTTCCCTGTTGGCGCAGTGGTTGAGAGGCCGCCTGCCGATGCAGGGGACACGGGTTTGTGCCCTGGTCTAGGAGGATCCCACGTGCCGCGGAGCGGCTGGGCCCGTGAGCCATGGCCGCTGAGCCTGCGCGTCCGGAGCCTGTGCTCCACAACGGGAGAGGCCACAATAGTGAGAGGCCCGCGTACCGCAAAAAAAAAAAAAAAAAAAAATTTAGGTTTCATTTGTCTTTTCCTGTGTAAATGACAAAAGTTCCATTTCACTCTCCTGGTCTTATCCATATCTATCCTTTCTTAATCTTCCCCTCTGCTCTGGACACAAATTCCTCCATCAAATATGGTAGTGAGCAAATATGGGCAGTGAGACCAGCTCTATTTGTTGGCACAATCATGGGATGAAGGCACTGGACAATGCAATACTCTGAGCAGATTCTGGAACATTCTTCTATTTTTCAAACCCCAACCTGCTTCCCCATGGTTGATGACTTTGGCTTTGGTGATTGTTGAGAGGAGGGCTTAGGGTTTGTGCATTTAAAGAGTCTCTGAGTTTCTTTGACAGAAATACTGACCATTTTCTCACTCCATTAGAAGAGAAACAGTGGTTCCTAGAAGCCAAGCAAGAATAAATCATGCTAAAAATACCTCATTTATCTCCTCCACAGGGTCACTAGACTGACAAATGCCAACGTTAGGAAGCGTCTAGACTTCAGTGAGCATTTGACAAGCCTCTCATATATCTCCCTATCAACACCCAGCGAAATGCTGGTGTCACGGTGTGGCAGGTTTAAGAAGGTTCCAGGAGAGCACCAAACTGATTGAATCCCCCAGAATGGCATCACCGTGGTTCATCAGTCTATTACAAGTGGTTTCTTCTCCCAAGAGTAATCTCACACTATCCAAGCATATAAGGCTACTGAATAAAACCACAATGCCAGTTTCACGTGAGAAAGAGAATTGTCTTGCACGTCAGAAACTCCTTTAAGCATGGTCGACTCATTCTGCATCTGTAGGCAGACCTGGCTGGCACGCCAAATTATAATCAGAGGGTTGCAAGGAGATACATAATCATCACATTAAACAGCATTGCGTCAACATGGGTTGAAGTCTCCTTTTCCATAATCAGATTGTCCTTAGCAACGGGATGGTAATCTTCAAAGTTGTTGGTCACCCTGTCCTCTCCCTTGGACGGTATTTAGATCTCACTGCTCATAAATGATCCCCTAGCCTCCTTTTTCTAGGCATCTGGGTTTTTTTAAGTCCTAATGTTTATAATTGGATTCAACAGACATAGAATTACACTTGAATAAATATAATCAAACCAACAATGGAGGGAAAAAGGGAAAAAGTACAAAACTGTACACATTGTTGAAAGTGTGTATATATGTTGATTTAAAAGATTCACTGTTATACTTAGAATTCGAGAAAGAATAGATAAATGTATAGATAGATGTATAACTAGATGTATAGATAGATGTATAGATAAATGTATAACTGAATCACTTTGCTGTACACCTGAAACTAACACATTATTAATCAATGATACCCCAATATAAAATTAAAATTTTAAAAAAAGATTCACTGCTATACTTAGAACTTTTTGTCTTTTTGCAATTATAATAAAACAAAAAGTCATGAGCAGATTCCCCATATTACACGCCTGTATACACTCTTTGAAAAAATAAACACTATTATATCTGTATTTAAAGCTTTTAATGTAAAAAATGAGCTTGCTTCTTGCTTATTAACATATCTACCTAAGTTGAATTGACAACAACTGTACTTCCAGGGCATAACTTTTACCTATGATGTTTCCTTGTTTTGTTTTAATGACATTCAGTATAGAAATCAGTTTAACAGAGGTATGTTGAAGGGAATGGAATAAGATCTTTCCAACTGGCTTCAGCAAACTCAGAAGCATATCAAGATCATAACTTGTTTCATAATTGTTGTAAAACTAAGGGAATATATTGTAACAATCTGTAGAAACTTCAGTTTTTGCTCTTCAATTTTTTTCTACCATTGAAAAACACATTGCATTCTCTCTTTGCATAGAAATATTGATATTATTAAAAATCAGACAAATAAGCAAGTCTGTCTATCAAAGTGTACAAATTACATTTTTTAAAAGGTGAGAGAGGGACTTCCCTGGTGGTCCAGTGGTTAAGAATCCGCCTTCCAACTCAGGGGACGCAAGTTCGATCCCTAGTCTGGGAACTAAGATCCCACATGCTGCAGGGCAACAAAGCCCATGCATCGCAACTACTGAGCCCATGCGCCACAACTAGAGAGCCGCGTGCTGCAACTACAGAGTCCACGTGCTCTGGAGCCCCCGTGCCACAACTAGAGAGGAGCCTGTGCATTGCAATGAAGAGCCCATGCGCTGCAACGAAAAGATCCCACATGCCGCAACTAAGACCCAACGCAGCCAAAAAGAAAAAGAAAGGAAGGAAGGAGGGAGGGAGGGGAAGGAGAAAGGAAGGGAGGGAGGAAGAGAGGGAGAGAAACAGGGAGGAAGGAGGGGAGGAAGGAAGGGAGGGATGGAGGGGGGGAGGGAGAAAATCTGTAATTTAAAAAAAAACTCTATAATCCTAATTCCCTGACATAAATACCATTAAAAAAATTAAAAATAAATAAATAAAAGGTGAGAGAAAACTAGTTTCTTTTTTATTCTTTCCCCCATTTCCCCCATCTCACAGTCCCTAGTAATCACTCTTCTAGTCTTTGTTTCTATGAGTTTGGTTGTTTTAGATTCCACATATAAGTGATATCATACTGTATTTATCTTTCTCTGTCTGACTTATTTCACTTAGAATAATCTAGGCATCTGTTCTTGACAAAGCTCTTTTTATAACATTATCTACTGTGAAGCATGTGAATACTGTGCTTTCTCCAAAATGACTTTGCTAGACTCAGCTCCAGCTTGGCCTGGCCTGGTCTCTTATTCACTATTGAACCACCAGTGCTGGTCTGAAGATGTCCAGACTGTGTTCCATGTATGTCTGTGCAAGAGTCTCTACTTTGATTCATGACATGTTTTGTTATAATTTAACCCTCAGAGAGAACTCTTCTTTCAAGTTTCTGTAGAAAAGGAAGGTGTTCCCACATACCAACTACAAATAACAGTACAGTTAAGTTCATTTCAGTTGAACAAATATCCCCAGTGGGTAATGATTGCCTGTGATACCTTAATATGAAGGCAGTCTCTGGGGTTGTGCTCCCAAGCTCTTGTCTTTGGCCATGTTCAACATTTTTGTCAAGGATTTGAGTAATGGTCAAGGCCTGTGGTGTCCTATACAGTAGCCTCCAGCCTAAGCACAGTTGACTACTTAAATTATTTTAAATTAAGTAAAATCGAAAATATTGGTTCCTTTCACCCTAGTCACACATCACATTTTAAGTGCTCAATAGCCACATGTGACTAGCAGCTACTATACTGGACAATGCATTTCCATAATCAGAAAAAGTTCTACTGGACAATTCTGAACTAGAAGGCAAATGTTTATTGCATTTATGAACAACATGGAGTAGAAACTGTTGATGAATATTTCATTTGAATATTTCATTTGAAGTAGACATATTTAACTATGGCCTGGACAGCATCAATTTTCCCTCCTTCTGGTAATAGCATCCCAATTTTCCTTGGGGTAGGTACAACATACCTGCAAGCACCAGTCCATGTATTTTGGGAGGAGCTCCAAGGGTATTTATATATATAAATTTATATATATAAGGGTGGACATATGACTCAGATCAGACCAATCACAGCTTTGTACTCATGCTCTAGCCACTGTGATTGGCTGGAGAGGTAAGTATATAGCCAATCTCAGCCAATGAGATTCAGTTCTGGGACTGTTGAACCTATGACATGATTGAGAGGAGAAATAATTCCTACTGATGTTGCAAAAAAGATAGGATATATACTTCAAACTGCTGACAGTCATCTACTCAGAGACATTTTTTGGTAGTCCCCTGTATACACATGTGTTAGTTTGAGTTGGATTTCCTGTCACCAGTCTTAATTTATCATTCAAGACAACCGAATTATTTGAGCAGGTGGATAATGGGCTCAAAACTCAACAAGATTGCGACTTCCCTGGCAGTCCAGTGGTTAGGACCCTGCGCTTTCACTGCTGAGGGCCCGGGTTCAATCCCTGGTCTGGGAAATACCATCCCACAAGCCGCACAACACAGCCAAAAAAACAAAACAAAACTCAACAAGATAAATTTAGAGCCTCGATTTCAATGTTGAAAATCACCTGTGTGTCCAGGAAGGTTGCTGGGGTGCTGCTGATGTTCTGCCTCTTGATCTGAGTGCTGGTTGCATGGGGATCCTCAGCGTATGAAAGTTCAACCAGTTTTTTCCCTTTTCTGTATGAATAATACACTTCAACAAATAGTTTTTTTTAACAAAAAGATCAACTGCATTGGGACCAGATGGGGAAGATGTTACTCCACTAATGGAACACTGACCCAAGAGCTTTAGTTTCTTATAAACTCAATATGAGTCAACAGTGGCTGCCCAAAAAGCCAATGGAAACTTAGTCATACTAACAGACACACTCAACCTGAACGAGGAAACTGACAGAGCCATTCACCCTAGGGTGGGTCAGATCAGACTTTGGGGAAAGATATAGACAAAATAGAGCATGTTCACAAATCTCAAAGTCACATCTCATAACAGTCAGGGGAAGAAGAGATGGGAGGAGATGATACAGGCAGGACAGGCTGAATGAAACCCTGGAATGAACAGGGTTTGAATAAACAGACAACCCTAGGATCTGCAAATAATGTTATTTTCTACACAGAAAACCCCCAAGGAACCTGCTGAAAAGCTGAGACTAAGGTGCTCAGTGGCCTGATACAAAATTAATATACAAAAACTTAAAGCCCTCCTTTCAAGAAATAAACAGAGCTTACATGAAAAAACAAACAAACAAAAAAACCTAGAGCTTTCCTAAAGGACATAAAAGAATACTTTCCCAATAGAGACATGAACTACCCACCTACTTAGAAAAACTCACTATGACAAAGATCAGTTTAGCCCAAATTAACTTTTTAAATTGTGATAAAATATACACAACATAAAATTTACCATTTTAACAACTTTTAGTGTCCAGTTCAGTGGTATTATGTACATTCACACTGTTGTGCAACTATCACCACCATCATCCATCCTGAGAACTTTTTTCATCTTCCTGAGCTGAAACTCTGTACCCATTAGACAATAATGTCTCTTTCTCCCTTCCCATCAGTCCCTGGTTAAATTTCTTCTCAATTTTTGTTATCGTGGTAAAACACACATAACATAAAATTTACCATCTCAACTATTTTCGAGTGTACAGTTCATTGGTATTAAATATATTCCATCACCACCATCCACCTCCAGAACTCCTTTCATTTTAAAAAGCTGAAACCCCGTGTCCATTTATAATACTGATCAATTTTGGAGGAATCTATTTTTGAGCTTTGCAGGGAAAACTAACCCAAAAGGTCTTAAATATTATGTGAACAGCCGAAAATAACCAGGAACATTTTGAAAAGGAAGAGCCATATGAAGAAGGACTTTTCTATCATACATTAAGCCACAATATAGAACTACAAGGATCAAAACAGTGCAAAACTGGCACAAAAACAGATTGTTAGAACAGAATAAACAGCTTGGAAAGTTACCCTTCTTCACAGATAAGGGTCTAGAGTATGAGGGTGGCATCACAAACTCACGGGGAAGGGAAAGATGCTGAACAACTGATAATTCTTTGGAAACAATATAGAGATAGACAGTGTTTTCAGTTATTACTTTATACTCAAATGAATTCCAGAAGGATTACACATTTAATTTATTTAAATAAGGCCCGCAAAATCTAGAACATAAAGGTTAACATACATCACTGGATGAGGACTAACACTTTAGAGCAAGAGTCAGCAAACTTTTTCTGTAAAGGGCCAGAGAGTAAATATTTTCATCTTTGCAGGCCTTATGGTCTCTGTTGCACCTACTCAGCTCTGCCATTATGCTGTGAAAGCAGAGACAGTATGTCAACAAATGGCTGTGGCTGTGTGTCAGTAAGACTTTATTTACAAAAACAGATGGTGGGAAGATTTGGCTTTCCAGCCATAGTTTTCTGACCCCTGTTTTAGAGGGATGAAAGCAAAGAACAAAATAATTGGGAAAAAAAAGCAAATATCATTAGGTTTGGCTACATAAAAATTAAGGACTCCAGGGCATAAAACATATATATATATACGATAAACAAAATGTTAAAGCAAACACACACACACACGCACGCACGCGCACACACATGCACGCACGCGCACACACACGCACGCGCACACACACGCACGCGCACACACACACACACACAATGCAGGAAATATCTGCACCATACATGACAACAGTTAACACCTCCCCCTCTGTTTTCATTCTTCCCCTTTCCTTCTCCCCCTCACACACAAACATATACAATCATTGAAATCAATAAGAAAAAGAAACACACTAGTAGAAAAAATGGACAAAAATCTAAACAGAGGAAGAAATGACCAGTAAGCTTATAAATAGGTATTCAACCTCAAACATCTCAATTATATGCATATTAGGACCACAGAACTATTTTTCATATATCATATATATCAGCAAGGTGTGTTTTTAGTGCCACCGACCAGTGTTGATGGGGAAGGCAGAGGTCAGGCTGGCCTGGTACCCACTGCTGATAGGGGTGTAAACTGATGTAACCTTTCTGGTGACCAAATAAACAGTGTATATTGAAGCTTTGCATATGTTATATCCTTGGATCTATTGAACCTCTGAGAATCTACTCTAAGTAAATCATCAAAGCTGTGGCCAAATACTTTTATACAATGATAATCACGATGACATAATTTATAGTAGCAAAAATTAGAAACAACCTCAAAATCCAATAATATGGAAAGTGGTTCCATAAATTATGGTACACTCAGACAGAGCTGTATGAGGTTGTCATTTAAAATCTCTTTTGCAAAGACTACATAAAGACAGAATAAAATAGTCAACCTCTAAGCAACACTTGACTCAGCAGACACACCTTTCTTCTAAAAACACCTCCTTCCTTAGGCTTCTGAGATGCCACACCATCCTAGTTTTCTTTCTTCCTCCCTGGCAGATGGTTCTTGGCCCCTTTTGTCCTCTTCTTGGCTTAACATGTAGCTATTAAGGTGTCCCAGGGCTTTCTCTTGGGGCCCCTTCTTTGCTCTATCTTACTTCCTACATGATCTCAGACAGTCCCTTCACTTTAAAAAGGTTGCATTTGTAAGCTGATGACTCTCAAATTTTTAAACCCATCCCTGAGACCTCCCCTTGGATGTTAAAAAGGCATGTCAACTTGGATGGCCCCGCAGAACTCTCGATTCTCTTCAAATTCCCACCTCCCCCCCCACCCCAGTCTTTCCAGTCTCAAAATACGACACCATCACCCACTTAGGTGCTCAAGTCAAAAACCAAGGGTCATCTCCAAGTCCTTCCCTTTGTCACCTGACACACAGCCCTGGCGGCTCTACCTCTTCATTTCTCCATCTCCACGGCCAACACTCAGGCTCTCACCTAAGCCTCTGAGATAGCTTGTGATAAGGCCTCCCTGTTCTCACGCATGCTCCCATAGGAAGAGACTCCTACTGTCTCTTCTCCACTTAGCAGCCAGCAAAGGCTTTTCACAATCTGTTTCACCACATGCTTCCCCATCTTAAAACCCACCAGTGGCTTTTCATCTCAACCCAATTAAATGTACGCGTCGTACCACAATCTTCAGGGGTCAATGTCCCCCAGGCTACCTCTCTGCCTCCATCTTCTTTCCGTCCTCAAGTTCATTCCCATCCCATGCCTTCATCCCTCTCCTCCAGATTCCCACGTGGCTGCCTCTTTCTCCACATTCAAAGGTCAGCCCAAGTCACCTCCTCAGAGGCACTCTCCCTGGTGTCATAGCTTACACACGGCCTCCCACCCCAGCCCTTATTTATACTACGACTTTGCTTAGGTTCTTCAAAGCACAGAGTAGATGACTAATTTTGTTGAGCTGATAAATGTTAGGGTGAAAGTTATTTTGTAAATTCACACACAGTCGCTCTGTGTTTGAATGCGGATACCAAGAGTGAAGATAACTGGGCTGCGTACACCCCATGTGAGCCCCCCAGAACATGGACAAACAATGGTTATCAGTCTTTTTCTCTAAAAAGGACAAAGAGATCCTCTCACTGATAATGTTTATTGCAAATGATAGAATTTGGGCTTTCAGGCAAAAATTTGTTTTACCACCATGACCTTATAGTTTCCCAGTCCTTGGAAGAAGTTTCTGGTGAGATTAGTGTTGAAAATAATATAAATTTTTTATTGAAGTATAGTTTATTTACTATATTGTATTAGTTTCTGGTGTACAGCACAGTGATTTAGTTTTGTGGGGTTTTTTGCAGATTATATTCCATATAGGTTAAAAAGTATAAATTTTTTATATTGTACAATGAAACGTGTCAACATTTAGAAGATCTGTATAACTCAGTCAACCAATACTTTATTTTTTCCTCCAGGTTTACTGCGATATAATTGACATATAAGATTGTGAAAGTTTAAGGTGTATAACGTGTTGATTTGATATGTATATATTGCAAAATAATTACCACAGTAAGGTTAGTTAACACCTCCATTATCTCTGATAATTACCCTTTTTCCATATGTGTGGTGAGAACATTTAAGATCTACTCTCCTAGCAATTCCAAATATACAATATATTATTGTTAACTATAGTCAGCCTGCTGTATGTTAGATCTCCAGAACTTATTCATCTTATAACTGGAAGTTTATACCCTTTGGCCCCCACCCTTACCAGCCCCTAGCAATAA
Source organism: Kogia breviceps (assembly GCF_026419965.1). Classification (NCBI taxonomy): domain Eukaryota; kingdom Metazoa; phylum Chordata; class Mammalia; order Artiodactyla; family Physeteridae; genus Kogia; species Kogia breviceps. Next base: position 20,581,033 of record NC_081323.1, read on the forward strand.
CCATTCTACTCTGTTTCTATGAGTTTGGCTATTTTACTTCCACATGTCAAGTGATATCATACAATATTTGTCTTTCTCTGACATTTTACTTAGCATAATGCCCTCGAGTTTCATCCATGTTGTCCTAAATGGCAGTATTTCCTTCTCTTTTATGGCCAAATAATATTCGTGTGTGTGTGTGTGTGTGTGTGTGTGTGTGTGTGTGTATACCACATTTTTTATCCATTCATTCATTGATGGACATTTAGGTTGTAGTGAATAATGCTACAATGAATATTGCAACGCAGATATCTCTACAAGGTAGTGATTTCATTTCCTTTGGATATATACTCAAAAGTGGGATTACTGGATCATATGGTAGTTCTATTTTTAATTCTTAAAGGAATCTCCATACTATTTTCCACAGTGGCTTCACCAATTTACATTCCCACCAACAGTGCACAGAGTTCCCTTTTCTCCACACCCTCTCCAACACTTATTATCTCATCTTTTTGATTAATAGACAATCTAAAAGGTATGAGGTGATATCCCATTGTGGTTTTGACTGGCATTTCCCTGATGATTAGTTTGTTGAGCATCTTTTCATGTTCCTGTTGGCTATTTGTATATCTTCTTTGGTAAAATATCTATTCAGGTCCTCTGCCCATTTTTAAATTGGATTATTTAGCTTTTTTGCTATTGAGTTGTATAAGTTCTTTATATACTTTGGATATCAACTCCTTATCTGATATATGGTTTGCAAATATTATCTCCCATTCTGTAGGTTGCCTCTTCATTTTATTAGTTGTTTCTTTTGCTGTACAGAAGCCTTTTAGTTTGATGTAGTCCTACTTGTTTACTTTTGCTTTTGTTGCTTTTGTTTGCTTTTGGTGTCATATCCAAAAAAGTGAACCAATACTTTCTAACAGACCAATACGTTATGTTGAAAAAGTATGCATGTATAAAAGAGCCATTCAGAATGTAAGACAAACCAATGGATTTTAACATAATAGCATAAGAAAGGCTAAAAATTGATCTAGTTTCAGATTCCACATTGCAATTAACCTTCAAGAAACTAATACCTGTTGCATTTGAGATTTCAAAGAATATCCACATTTATCTGAAAAAGCAATTAAAATATTTCCTCCCTTTTCCAACTATATATCTGTGTGAGGTAAGATTTTCTTCATTTACTTCAACCAAAATAACATATCACAACAGATTGAACTCAGAAGTGGATGAGAGAATCCAGCTGTCTTCTATTAAGCCAGACCTTTAAAAGATTTGCAAAAGCATAAAACAAGGCTACTCTCCTCACTATTTTTTTTCGTTTTGAAAATATCATTTCTTGATTATTTGTGAAAAAGTCTAATTTACTTTCCTATATGAATATTTAGTAGAATTTTTAAAATATTTTGATTAAAATTATATATTCAAAGTCTGAGTCAGTATCAAGAAACCTTTGCCTTAAAATAAATGGATAATCCAGAAAAAAAAAGAAAAAGAAAATATCATTTCTCTTAAAAAGATTTATGTTAACATTTGTGGTGGTTTTCAAACATGTCCACAAATTCTCCTCCCTTCAAGAGGTAGAGCCTAATTCCCTTCCCCTTGAGTGTAGGTTGGACTCAGTGAATCATTTCTAATGAATAGAATATGGCAGAAACAATGGTATGTGACTTAGAAGGCTAGGTCATAAAAGGCACTGTGGTTCCCTCCTTGCTCTATCTCTTGGGTCACTGGCTCTGCAGGAAGCCAGCTGCCATGTTGAGAGGACGCTCAAGCAGCTTTAGGGAGAGGCTCATATGGCAAGAAACTGAGGCCTCCTGTCAAGAGCCATGTGGGTGAGGCATCTTGGAAGTGGATTCTCCAGCCCTAGTTAAACCTTGAGGTGATTGCAAACCTATGAGAGACCCTGAGTTAGAATTACCCAAGCTAAACTGCTCCAGGGTTCTTGACTCACAGAAATTGTGTAAGACAGTAAATATTTATTGTTTTAAGTTTCTAAATTCTGAGCTCATCTGCTATGCAACAATGGATAACTAGTACAACAGTTAATGAATTTATTTTTATGTTTTAGTCAGTGAATACACATTTATTTTAATTCCTCAGTTTAAATTTCCAATATGGTAAATATTGATATAGAACCCAGTTAAAAGTTCTTACGGGTTCTCAGTTTTTAATAATATAAAGGGGCTTTGAGACCAAAAAGTGTGAACTCTGCAAATTGCTCCTTTATTAAGCTTTTCTCAAATTACCCCACGTGAGAGCAACTTCTGTTTCCGATCAGGACTCTGACTGATAGAACGACACCAAAATATTATCAATGATTGTTGCTCTTCAGTAGGAGGACATGATTTTATGTTCTTCTTAATGTTTTCTTTTCTGTATTTTAAATTTTTTCTGCAAGTAAGGATGCATTGTTTTTATAATTAGGAGAAAAGAAACTTCCCTTTTCAAAAATCATCAAAAGTGAAAGTTAGAGCTGTGTTTTCTTTAGATGAGTCAATGGTTGAAGCTTGGCTTGCAGAGCCCAGGTGTCCGCCAACGCACCTGGGAGTTGGGGAGAAGTCTGTGGGGGTGGGGTGGGGGAGGGGAGGTGGCTGAGGAGCCAGCAACCCCCGCCTACCGCAGCCAGAATAGTTCCTTCATGTGCTTTACATATTGGGTTTCTGCATAATATTTCATTTAAAGAAAAGTTTCCACTTAAAAAAAATGTTTGAAAGCCTTTACCATGAGAATAACAGCTGAAGAGTTAAAATCAGCCTATAGAAGAATCACTCAAACTTTTTCCTCAATGTGAACAGAGTTTCCATAAAGGCAACCCTACACATTCTGAGGGAAGTACAGAAGCCCTGACAACTTAATACGTGTTTGGTGGTTTCAAGAGAGGATGGTTCATGTGGCCATAGAAAGAAATTATAGGGATGAAGAACTTATCCAGGGACCCCCCCCCCCCGCAATACTAAGGGCCCAAGAGGCCAGCAGAAACGCCAGGGTCCTTAAGGCCCATAGAGACACAGATCAGAACCACAAGTGAATGGTTCTCTTATTTTCTTTTTTTTTTAAAAGCAGGAGGTACCAGGACCACCTGGTGGTTAAAAGCATGGGCTTCAGGGACAACAGATCTGGGTTCAAGTCCCAGGTCTGACACTTAAAACCTATGAGATCTTGACAAGTGACATAGCCTCTCACAGCTTCCATGAAAGGGTACAATGTACAATTTCACCTGTAAAATGAAGTCTGAGAATGTAAAATTGTGAAGCCATTTTGCAAAACAGCTTAGCAGTTTCTTAAAAGTTAAGCATAAATTGACCACGTGACCCAACAATTCCATTCCTAGGTAACTACCCAAGAGAAATGGAAACATACGTCCCCAAAAGGACTTGCATACAAATGTTCTTAGCAGCATTACTCATCATAACCCCAAATGGAAACCATCCAAATGTTCATCAACTGGTGAATGGGTCCCCAAAATGTGGCACATCAATACTGCAGAATACTATAAGGCAATAAAAAGGAATAAAGTCTTGACGCATGCCACAGCCTAGATGTACCTTGAAAAACAGTATTCTAAATGAAAGAAGCCAATCACAAAAGATCACATAGTGTATAAGTCCATGTAAATGAGATGTCCAGAAAAGGCAAATGTATAGAGGCAAAAAATAGATTTGTGGTTGCCTGGGGCGGGGGCTGGAGTAGAAACTGGTAATGACTACAAATGGACTCAAAGTTTCTTTCTGGGGCGATGGAATATTCTAAAACTAGGCTGTGGTGATGGATTCCCAACTTTGTAAATATATTGAAAAGCATTGAACTGTACACTTAAAATGGGCAAATTTTTAAAAATGGAGTTTGACTCTCTACCTCAGAGGGTTGCTGGAAGGATTAACTGAGATAATGCCTGTAAAGCAGGCAGACTGGTACAAAGCAAGAACTTGGTAAATAATAATAATGATGACAATCAGAATATACACTAATAATAGATTATGTAAGTGTAGAATAATAGATAATGCAGGATAACAATTTATATCGTATGTACTTCTCATTTAAATTTTTAAAATTATAGTTAATTTACAATGTTGTGTTAGTTTCCGGTGTATAGCAACGTGATTCAGTTATACATATATATGTTTTCATATTCTTTTCCATTATAGTTTATTACAAGATATTGAATATAGTTCCCTGTGCTATACAGTAGGACCTTGTTGTTTATCTATTTTATACACAGTAGTTTGTATCTGCTAATCCTAAACTCCTAAACTCCCCACCCGCTTTCCCCTTTAGCAACCATAAGTTTGTTTTCTATGTCTGTGAGTCTGTTTCTGTTCTGTAAAGAAGTTCATCTGTGTCATATTTTAGATTCCACATATAAGTGATATCATATGTATAGCATATGTACTTCTTACCATACCACTCCCACATGTGTCAACCCAATTTAATCCTACAGGATTAAATTAAGGCACGTGTACTATATCATCCTTGTTTTTACAGATGGGGGAAACCGAGGCACCAAGAAATTAATGAAATTTCCCAGGTTGCACAGCTAGTATACGGCAGAGCTCGGATGGGGAGTCCTGGATAACTAGCTCCAGAGACTATGCTTCTCTCCACGACACTGCACTGCCTCTCAGTAAACGTCAGCTGTGTACTGAGTTTCTGCTCTACCTAGTGATGGGGGAAAGGGTACAGAAAAGGATCAGAGACAGCTCCCCAAGAAGCTACCACAGGACCTAAACCTGAAGGGTGTAGGACTTAGTCAGGGGAAGAGTGTTCCAGACAGAGGGGAACCGCATATGCAAAGGTGGAAAGGTAAGAGAACGCAGGGCTTGGGCAGGAAGCCAGAGGAGGTGGAGGTGGCTGGAACTGATACCCAGCAGTGGGAACATGGGGCTCAGACAAGTCCAAGGCCACGGAGGGTCCCTGGTGCCCGGACATTAGCCTGAGGCGATGCGGAGCCAGAGAAGGAAAGTCAGTGAGTTCTCCAGCACTGCCTTACTCCAGGAATGACTCACATCACCCTGGCAGGTGGAGGAGGTTGACTCAGCCACTGCTGTGAGCTCAGGGGAGCGGGGGAGCTGCTACCCCACGTTCCCATCCCACTGTCAGCTAATTCCCCAGCAGCTGCCCCAGCACCAGCTCCCCAGCATGCAGAGGCCGTCCTAGCCAGCTGGGAGCACCGGGCTTGGCCATGCTGCCAGGAAGCTGAGCATAGTCTGGTGAGAGCGCCTGCTGGCGGCTGGCAGCTTCCACACCCCCGCTCAAAGCCCAGATAACTGTGGACCCCAGGGGCACCTCCCACAGCACTCCAACTGCCTGCCACGGGGCGCAGTGCTCTGGCCCTCCACTCTCACTTGGCTGTCAGGGGACCAGCCCGGGGGATCTATCACTTTTCTTATTCAGATTTAATATACAGATAAACATGTGCATGTGTGCACAAAACATTCACTGTGGCAAAAGCCAAACTACTGAAAACACTTATATGCCTAACAAAAAGGAAGTAGTTCCAAAATGCTGGTGAATCCATACTGCAGAATACTACGAAGCAATTAAAGAGAAGAATGCAGACCTATTATCCCATTGTACTAGGCATGAAAACACCTCCAAGATACACTGTTGGGTAAAAATAAATACCTACAGAATAATGTATCGAGTATATCATCACTTACATAAAAACCCAAACAAACAAAAATCACAAACTAGCTCTTTATTTCTCCAAGTCTGCAAATACTTAAGTAAGTAAGAAAAATGCCTAGAAGGAAACACATCAAACTAAGCGCAGCAGTAATCACAGAAGGGAGGGAGGGAGGGAGGGAGGGAGGAAGGGAGGGAGGGATGGACGGGACTTTTTACATTTCTATGTAGTTTTATTTTTACCAGAAGCATGTATTTGGGTTCTTAAAAACATTAAAGTCTTGAAAAAATATTGGGAAAAGTGTGTTAAAATGATCACCATGCTGGCATAGGGTTCAGGGTCACTTTTCAAAGAGCTGTGACATCCAGGATCTTGTCTAATTCTTGCTACACCCCCTCGAGGGCAAGCGTTCAAAACCCCTTTTACAGATTAAGAAACTGGACCCGGAGAGGTGAAACAAGCTGTTCAAGGACACATGCAGGGCCGAGGGGTCCCTGGACCTTGGACGCAAGCCCAGCACTCTTTCTAACCTGTCCCCGTGGGAGCGCACCGAGGTGCGGGCCAGGGGGCGGGGGCCTGGGCTGGGGAAGCGGAAGGCTGGGGGTAGGCACGGATGCTCCGAAGAAGCCGGTCGTCCAGCTCACAGAGCCTCTGAAAAGCCCCTTCAGCAAGGGGAAAGGGGCCTCAGTCAGGGGAGAAGGGGGTGGAAGATGAGTGTGAAAGGAGGGCTGATGCAGCGCCGCCCACGACAAAATCAGACGTCATGACGTGCCGCCCACTGAGTGGGAGGGACCCGACGCGTCACCCGGCAAATGACACGTGGGAAGTAGCCTCGCAGGGCCACGTCCCTGGAGCCTGAGATTTCACGCCTCTCTCACTGGGGCTGCTCACCCCAGGCACTGGCTGCGCTTTTTGCAGCCGAGTGGTTCGGGGAATGCCTCTCTACTCAGTTCCCAGAGCTCTCTGTAACCAGGGCAGAAAGGGAAGTGTGCTTCTTAGAGGGTTCTAGAACCTGAGGACCCTAATACTCTTGTAAACCCTAATACTCTTTGGAGTGGTAAATGCCTCCACCCCTCAGTTCTCTTATTGGCTGCTTTAGCACCAAGTGTCTGGGGTCGGTGGGGGGAGGGTGTGGAGACAGGCCAGAGGGACCCAGGAAACATGGCTAGGTCCCTCCAAGGACAGGCAGAAGGGATTCATATACAGGGAGGGACCAGAGCCTGCTGAGGGGAACACGGGATGCATGGACACGTCTCAGCTGGACGGAGAGCAGGCGTGACCCCTCAGAGCATGCTCAGAGAAGAGGGCTTTGGCCAAATCACCGATCCTCTGTTCACTCTTATAACAGGGAGCAAGCCCACGAGGCCATGAAGCCAGGGACAAGAGCCTGGATCCTGGGAGTTCTGATTCCAGCCCTCCTCCCTTGGTCAAGTTTCTGAAACTTGCTGGGTCTTAGTTTCCCCATCTGTAAAATGGGTATTATTATACCTGCCTCTTTGGTATCATGATCTCTGGATCATAAGACACATAATAACAATAACTAAATAAAATATAACAAGTACAGGGTATCCATAAAATCTGGAAACAGATTATATGAATGCATATATGTGTTCATATTTATTTATTCATCCGTTTTACAGAGTGAAAATGTCCTGGACAACATTGTATACATTCATCTCTGTTTCTAGACTTCTGGACACTCTTTAAATAAATGTAATTTTATACAAGTATAATTTTATATAAATGTACATAAATATAATGAAATAAAATATAGTAACAATATAATAAACTAAAACATACTAATCACTTACACAGGAGGGACCATGTCAAGGACTTGCAGGTATTCTCTATTTTGGTGTTCACAGCAAGCCCTGGAGGTGGATACTATTATTATCCCCATTTTACAGAGGCAGAAACTAAGGTACAGGGAGCTGAAGAGACTTGGCAGGGTCACCCAGGGGATAATTCACAAAACCAGGTTGAGACCTGGGTCACCTAACCTCAGAGCCTATGTATGCTGTTCTCCACCCCTCTAAACCATCTACCTCTAAAGTGAAGACCGAATTAAAGGGACCAGCAGACAGTTCTGCCCTACAGAGTAGGAGCTTAGGAAATGCAAAGTCCTGTGAGTACTGAGCTCCTGGAGGAGAGAAACCAAACCCAACTGGTTCACCACCATATCTGGAATAGTAATGCACAAGATGTAGGTTGACAGTCAATATTAGTGGGAGGGAAGGAAAATGAGCGTTCATTAGCCAAAGGCTGGTATTCTTGTTTTCAAAAAGAAGTCTCAGATTTCAGAGCCCTTCCTAGGAGCATCCACCTCCTAAGATGTGTGCGGCTGCCCAAACGTGGGCGAGCGCCAGACCCACACTGCTCTCCCCTCCACTGGCACAGAACCCAGAATCCAAGAGGCCCAGGTGTCCACCCACCAACCAGGACCAGGAGTGACCTACCTTCCTCGGCGTCGTTCCTAAGCGAGGCCTCCAGCAGGGCCACGCTGGCCTCGAAGGACACCTTCTTTCGCCGGCCGCCCGTGCTGCGCTTCCGTTCATGCTTGCGCTTGCGATGCTGCAGGTCCTGCTCGTACTGTGCCCACTTCTTCAGCTGCTGGGCCCGGCGCTTCTGGGCGGCGCGCAGCCGCTCCAACGTGGGCACCTTCTCCAGCAGCTGCAGCTCGGTCAGCAGGTCCACGTGGCTGGCCATGGCCTCCGCGCCTCCCCGCGCCCTGGCTGGAGGCTAGCACAGCGCGCTGGGGGCCGGGGCAGCATGGGGGCTCCTGGGGGGCTGGGGCCGCATGCTGGAGCCTGTGGCGGGGAAGGGGAGAGACACACATGGACATGCTTATCAGGCTCAAAACTCCGAGCTGATGATGTCACCCGGCCCCATGTTCCAAACGCTTTTTTCCCCCACTTTATTATTATTATTATTATTTTTTTTTTTTTGCGGTACGCGGGCCTCTCACTGTTGTGGCCTCTCGCGTTGCGGAGCACAGGCTCCGGACGCGCAGGCTCAGCGGCCATGGCTCACAGGCCCAGCCGCTCCGCGGCATGTGGGATCTTCCCGGACCGGGGCACGAACCCGTGTCCCCTGCATCGGCAGGCGGACTCTCAACCACTGAGCCACCAGGGAAGCCCGATTTTTTCTTTTTTTAAAATTGAGGTATAAATGACCTATGACATTGTGTAAGTTTCAAGTGTACAACATGTTGATTTGATATACTGCTATATGATTACCACTGTTAGCTAACACCTCCATCGCGGTCACATAATAATCCTTACTTTCGGGTGGTCATATTGTAATTTCATATAAGGTTGTTCTATTGTTATAACACATAGGGGGGTTATTTTTATAACACAGAAGGGGTTTATTGTTAGTTTTAAAGGAATGAGGATTATATTTTAAATGTCTCTGTATTAATTACAAAATAGGTTGATATTGACAGATATAATCCACATAAACGAAAGCTCGTTGGGAACCTTAATCTGAAGAGTATAAAGGGGGTCCTAGGACCCACAAATAGCTGCTGAACTACTGGGACCTAGTAAACCTTAGTTGAAGTTTTCCTCTTTGGATGACTTTTTAAAAAAAAAATCACACCTCTTGCTCTCATCAGTTCTTGGGCGACATGAGGTCAACAAAATTTCAGTGTGAAGCCAAGTGGGTGCTGTCTTCCTGTAAGCACAGACCCTATGGGCTCTCAGATGCAGAAGAAGGAAAAGGTCTTGGAACAACTTGAGCCTTTCTAAACCTGTTTTCCCACCTGTAAAATTCTGTATCCACCTCCCAGAATTTACAGGATGTTCAAGGAAGAAAGAGCTGACCAAAAAAGTTATACCAAAGAGAAACAAGTTATAGCAAAGAGAAACGAGCTTGGAGGAAGAAAAGCAGGGACACGTAAACGCAGCACATCTGGGAACCCATGGGGGCAAGGCTGGTGGAAGACTGCAGGATGCTGAGTACAGGTCTACATATGGTGCTGTGGAAATGCTCACTGTCATAAAGGAGATCGGCATAGCACTGGGCTCCAGCAAGTGATTGTTAATCTCCTGGGTTCCCTGCTTCACTCTGGAGCTGCTGGTCCTCAGGAGGCTAAAGACCAGGATTCAGCCTTCGGCTGGACCCTCAGGAGCTCAGAATGTTCTTCAGGTCTCTCTCTGAAGAGACTGGAGCATACACAGGAGGAATGGGGAAGGGGTTGGCTTGGCAATATTCAGAGGGCAAAGGCTCCTGGGGTCTGAGTGGACCTGATCTCAAGGATAAACATGAGCCAGGGACTTCCCTGGTGGCACAGTGGTTAAGAATCCACCTGCCAATGCAGGGGACACGGGTTCGAGCCCTGGTCCAGGAAGATCCTACACACCACGGAGCAACTAAGCCCGTGCGCCACACCTAATGAGCCCCCACACCACAACTACTGAAGCCCTCGTGCCTAGAGCCCGAGCTCCACAACAAGAGAAGCCACTGCAATGAGAAGCCCGCACACTGCAGCGAAGAGTAGCCCCCGTGTAGCAGTGAAGACCCAACGCAGCCAAAAATAAATAAGTAAATAAATTTTTTTTTTTTTAAAAAAAGGATAAACGTAAGCCAATGGCGAGGCTCAGCAGGAAACAAGCAAACTGCCCTTGGTTGCCTTTCGTTTTGTTCTGAGTATCTTGCAATGCTTTTTCAATTAGTTAAACTTTTTATTTTGAGATAATTATCAATTTACATACGGTTGTAACAAATAATGTGGAACGATCCAGTGCAAACTTTACCTAGTTTATCCCAAAGGTAACATCTTGCAAAACTACAGTACAGTGTCGAAACCAAGAACCTGACATTGATACAGCCTATCAATCTACTCAGATGTCCCCAGTTTTATATGTATTCATTTGTGTGTTTAGTTTTAAGCAATTTTGTCACAAGTGTAGGTTTGTGTATCCACCACCACAGCCAGATACAAACAGTTCCATCACACAAGGAGCCCTCATCCCCCTCTCCCAATGCACTCCTGTCCTTGCCCTTGTCAATCACTAATCTATTCCCCATCTCTTGAATTTTGTCACTTCAAAAATGTTATAGAAAAGAATCAGGGGCTTCCCTGGTGGCGCAGTGGTTGAGAATCCGTCTGCCGATGCAGGGGACGCGGGTTCGTGCCCCGGTCTGGGAGGATCCCGCATGCCGCGGAGCGGCTGGGCCCGTGAGCCACGGCCGCTGGGCCTGCGCGTCCGGAGCCTGTGCTCCGCAATGGGAGAGGCCACAGCAGTGAGAGGCCCGCATACCGCAAAAAAAAAAAAAAAAAAAAAAAAGAATCAGGCAGTGGGTAACCTTTTGGGATTGACTTTTTTCACTCAGCATCCCTTGAGATTCATCCAAGTTGTTTTGCATAACAGTAGTTCATTCCTTTTTGGTTGCTGAGTGGTACCCCCACATTATGGATGTGCCCCAGTCTGTTTATCCATTCACTCATTGAAGAGCATCAGGGTTGTTTCTAGTTTGGAGCTAACACATTCATGTACGGGTTTTTGTGTGAACGTAAGTTTTCAATTCTCTGGGGTAAATACCCAAGAGTACAAGTTTCATAAGAAATCGTCAAACTATTTTCCAAAGTGGCTGTACCATTTTTTCATTCCCACCAGCCATGTGTGAGTGATCCAGTTTCTTTGCCAGAATATGGCATGCTCACTGTTCTTTAGTCATTTAGATATTCCTTTTTAAAAGTAAGGAGCTCAGAAGAGTTGAATTCACAACCATGCTGTATCATCATGATGGTCAGAACTCACTGGGAGCTAGTGGACCACATAGTTACTTTCCCCCTCTTCTTTAAGGAATCAAACAATGCAACGTGCCCTGTGATGAGTCCTGGTTCACAGATGGATTGAGGATCAGCTCTGCCTTCTAGGAAACCCAAGTCTGCCTGTCTGTCATCTATCTGTAAATGAATCTAATCCTTCTGATGACCTAATGAGATAGGTACTATTATCATCCCCATTTCACAGATAAGAAAACTGAGGCACAGAGAGATTAAGTAAACTACCCTACATCACACAGCTAGGAAATGGAAGACCTTTTCTGCCTAAGGTTTTCAGAAAAGGCTTTCCAGGGTAGAAGGCAACTGATTTGAATCTCCAAGGATGAGTAGTCCACCAGGTGAAGAGGGCAGACATGGGAGCTTGGCATTGTGCAAAGGCATGGAGAGGGGCTGAACACCATGGAGGAAATTCTGGGAACCAACACGCACAAACATGGCTGGAAGTGGATGGGACTGCCCAGCCAACCGGAACAGAAGTCTTGTGGGAAGCAGTGAGCGACCTGTGGTACAAGGCCAGACAACCAGAAAGTCCCCTGTGGTCCACATCGTGTTTGTGTGTTTGCTTGGTTGGTTTTTGGCCCACACCATGATTTACAGTATTGTCATTCATTGCTAACTTCTAAAACTTGAAGATTTTATATCCCAAATCAGATTTTCAGCTTCTCTTAGAACATCTCAGTACCTGGCCACACTGGGCTCACGTGGCAATAATCAGCAGGTTTGGAGTAGGACTGTCCCCTTTAGATGGGGCCCATCTAATTTCCCATAGTCCCCACTACCCCCCCATTACTCCCACCTAACCTCCTTCACTAATTGGCATCACTTGCTAGCTCCTATGGTCATTTCAGTTTGCAAGCCCTGCCTTAGGCGGAATGAGACAGCAGTCTCCAAATATCCACAAGTCCAATCTGCACAAGAAAGAGAAGATAGTCTGTGAGTCTCCCCAATGCAGAACAGGACCAAGGCATAGGGGAACAGTGGTGTGCAGCAAAAAAAAAAAAAAAAAAAAAAAACAGGCACCTGGCCTCCAGAGCTGTCCAACAGGCAATTGAACAAGGGCTTGTGGTCCAGTGGCTGTCTCTGGAGATGGCAAATTCTCCGTCACTCACCGGAAAGCAAAATTTCTACTGATGACAGATCAGCCTAAGTGTTCTGTACAATTTCTTTCAGCCCTAAGATTCTGTACACAGATGGTTACTCATTTCTTCATTATTAAGTATTCACTGATCACCTACTAAGTGGTAGGTACCAAAAACATGCTGAGACTGAGGATAAGAATAATCATATCAATCACCCTGTTAAAGCTCTTAATCCTTTTCCAAGAACTTCCTCAGCCATCATCCCAGCCAGGTGTTTCCCTAAGTGTAGGAAGAGAACCCATACCGAGGGAATTTTCAAAAGTTCAGGACAAGACTTAATATAACATGGAATCAGAGACACCAAGTTACCTCCTTTTCATTTCTTTTTCAGTCTATCAGATTGCCTCCAGAAGAAAGTGCTAATAGGTCGTTGCTAATAGACATCTTTGTTTATAACCATGTCAATTTCCCTGGTAAACAAAGAGAAAGAGGCTAATAGCCTTGGGCAAGAAATGGTATCTGAGACAGAATGTAATAACACTGATTTTTTTTTCCCCTGTGGATTTGGCTTCACAGTTAGTGTTTATTTATGGTAGTGAAATAAAATTTCCTTTTTAAATAAATCTACTTCAGTGGAAATCTTACAAGGTGGTAGCAGAGAAAAATTAAATGATGATGGTATTTTGTGCTGGCAAAAATTGTGATTGACATTTGGGAAACCGTCCTGGTCACTCATCCTCAGTGACAACAATCTTATAAAAGAAGCACTCATAGGAGCTCATTACTTCATCTGACAAATATTTATTGGGCGTCTATCATATGGCCAGGACTGCACTAAGAGCTAGGTATACAGCAGGATAAAGACAGGCACAGTCCCTACCCATTGGATGGATGACAAAACAGAGACACAAGGGAGTGGAGGACACACGGGATATACAGACTGAGCAGAAACTTGAACCCTGGGCCTGACTCCCAGTACAGTGCTCCCTCCTTGGGCCTCAGGGTGGTGGGCCCCATGCAGACAGAAGGCACTCACTGCTGTGCCTTCCCTGGCTTGGACAGTTTGCTTGGGTAAAGGAATTAAGGGCAGTTGCCCAGCCCCCTGGAAAAAGGTGAGAACAATGCCTCCCAAGGGCCAATAAAGGGGGCCAGAGCACACTTTCTCTGACTTTGCTCTCTCTGCCAGCTCCCACCCCGCTTGCCCCTCTGGGTTCCCTGGAGCTGGGGCTCCAGGACAGCTCCCTCTTGACTGCTGGTTTTCAGGTGACCTAGTTTCCCCCAATAGACCCACACACCTCCTCCCACCCCCGTCCAAGAAAACCCTGCTTGGTCTAATTAAAGAATTGCCATCAGTGCTGTTAACACAGCAGCTGGGCAGCCCCCAAGACAGGGCACTGGCCTGGGTGCTGGGGCAGCCCACTGAAGTCCTGGTTCCTATGAGCTGTGGACTGGCTCCCTCGTGAGACCCAGTGACCCTGCCCGTACTTCCAGAGATAGCCCTGGTTGGTGATGGGGACACAGCCCAACCTGCCAGAACCCAGGAGAGCAATGGTACTATCAACTTTTTTTTTCCTCTCTCTCTTTTAAGGGTAGGGGAGTTTTTATTTATTTATTATTTATTGGCCGCTGCGCGTGGCATGCGAGATCTTAGTTCCCCCACCAGGGATTGAACCCATGCCCCCTGCAGTGGAAGCGTCCTGGAGCCCCAACCACGCGACCGCCAGAGAATTCCAGGCATCATTAACTCTTAAAGGAGATCCCCAAGGAGGACCTCACTGGAGGAAAACCAGCTCCACGGAGACATACTGAGCCCAGTGTGTTATGGGAGCATCTGGATGGACCATCTTGAAGAGAACTGGGCACGATGTGGGGACACGAGATAATGGAATGGCTGGGCTAGAGACGCGGGTGGGGGAGGGGTCCGCAGAGGCCAGGTTGGGGTGAGGTTATCCAGGAAGTGTGTGCGCTGTTAAAAGAGGAATCAGAAGCAAGGGGAAAACAAAGTACGGTACTTGATAATTTTTCCAACCAGTGGCTGTGTCAGGTCTGGGTGGATGAACCAAAGTAGCCTGATTCTGGGCAGCCCCAAGTCTGAGGCCAACGCCCTTGACGCTCAGTGAGGCAGGAAACAGGCAGTTGGAGTAAGCCTTGATTCAGCCTCTGACTGCTGTCTGACAAAGCTGAACTGGATTCCTGTTGGTGTATCCACTAACCCTCGCTGCTGCTGCCGCAGAAAAGGAAAAACAAGCAGTGTAGGGAAGCAGGGGCTGCGCTTGCGGACGACGTGGAGGCCGGCTGGACAGCGTGCACTACAGAATCCCTCCCCTCCCCCAAAATGAAAAGAAGGCTATTATATAAGAGTGTTGTTTGGGGGGGGGGTGATATGTCTCTGAGGAAATGAGAAGAAGAAGGAAGGCATGGGCCCATTGAAATACACACCTGGGTGATGGTCTGTGTGGTTCCCTCAGTATCACTCCGTGCTGATTGGCCAGAGTCCCTGAGCAGCGGCCCAAGCCCAGCCAGAGTGATTGGTTGGGGGGAGGCACATGACCTAAGCTGGACCAATCAGAAGCTGTCTCTTCCCACTGCCCATGAACTGGAAGCATGAAGCCTAGTTGTGGCTGGAAGCCGGCCTTTGGATAACACCAGTCCTCGGGAGTCAGAGGAGGGAAACAGGGTCCTTTAATTTAGGGACCTCTGGACTTTATCTCCTTTATTATTTAAGCCAGTTGAATTGATTTTGTTACTTGTAGCCAAAAGTACCCTAACAGACATTTATGCTACTTTTAGGGATGCAGGAATGGGAGCCCCAGAAGGAGGTGTTGCCTGAATGAGTGGTCTCTTGCTGGGGCATATCACCAGATACCTCCACTTCCCCTAGAATGGCCATCTTATGGCCCTCCAGGCCCAAGCTGAGGGCCAGCCTTGAAGAAGGGTGGGAAGGCCAAAGCCAGGTTTCCACGGCAGCCCCGCCCCCTGAGATGGGGGGAAGGGGACCCAGGCCTTGCGACGCCTCCATCCCAGAGGAGCGGCTGGTTGACACATCTTTGGATTCGAGCCCAGTGCCTTGAGAAAAACAACACGAAGGAAGGTGAATTCAAATTGAAGAGACTTTAAAACATGAGTCAGACAGTGCCTCAAAGTTCACACTGTTAACAGAAAACGTTAAGATTTTTTTTCTTGTTCTTCAGCTATTCTCCACCGAACCTTGGCAGCACCCTGGAGGAAGGCCGTGAGTGCTTGCGCCTCGTGCTTCCTGTACCATTGAGCATGAGGGAAAAATCAAAACAAAACGCTGCACCGGCTTTCCCTGCTCCGAGCTCACTTGGGACCCACTTTCTCTCCTAAAGGATGCACACCTCCACCCTCCCACAGCACGCTCCTTTGAATAATAGCGTCATTTCCCCCTTCCTGCTCACTCCCCACCCCCCAGTATAAAGATGCTTTACTCATGAACAAAGAGACTTCTGGGGCCCTTGTTGCTCCAAAATCTGAATTAGAAATTAGCCTTGTCCCCCCATCAACTCCATTCTCATGGGATTTTGTGCACTTTCTGTTCTACCCCTGCTGTAATGAACCTTCTAGATTTTGTGCCCAGTCGTCCTAGACAGATATCCTGGTTTTAAATCCGTTGTGGGACTCAGGTCCCTGAGGGTCTGCTCCTTAACTCTGCCTCTCCCAGCTGCACTCCTTCATTCAGACCTCTGAGTGGTGGCCCTGGGCTTGGCCTTGATTTGTCACTGTTCTCTGAAGCCCACTTACTATAACCCAATTTGGCAAGACCTTGGGGGGTGGGGGGCAAGGATGGAGGAGAGGGGAGGGTGGCAGGACTCGAAAACCACAAGTTCAACAAGAACAGAGTGATCGATCAAGCAACTAAAGCATCTTGAGCTCTCTCAGGAAAAGAATCATGACCAGCATTGAGATAATAGCCCAGTTGACCTCTGTCTGAACTGGCTGGGCCATTTTGGTAATATAGGACCAGGCCTTAATGAAAGCCGTGAATGAAAGGATTAGCTTTGTTCTCTAGAGGGCAGAGTTGGGATCATAAACAGGCAAAATGAAGAAGTAGGATCAGCCCGGCACTTTCCTGGCAGAAAGTGGTTAAGACTCCATGCTTCCACTGCAGGGGGCATGGGTTCGATCCGTGGTCAGGGAACTAAAGATCCTGCATGCTGCGTGGCGCAGGGGGAAAAAAAAGTAGGATCAGCCTGGAATGAGGAAGAACTGTCTAACACTGGTGATTCAAAGCCCAGCCATGGTGTGATGCTGGGGTCCCCACCACCAGGAACTCCATGGTCACTCATGAGGCTGCAGAGAGAGAAGGTCCATATTGGGTTGGAGGTGGGACTGGCTCAGTGAACCCCAATCCCAGCCTGGCAGACAGATCATCTGTCGGTGAACCCCAATCCCAGCCTGGCAGACAGATCATCTGTATTAGCAGTAAGACTCTTATCATGTATATTTGCAGCCCAGCACTCGGTAACCACCAGGCTAGACAGTGTGGAAGAACCATTGCAAGTAGATATTGATTGACGATGTTTTAGATTCATTTCTACTTGTGAAGGTGAGGCAGCTGTCTCAGACTCAGCTCTGAGAAATCTTCAAAGGAAGCCACAGCTCGAAGGGGTGAAGGAAAACCCGTGAACACAACCATCTTCCATGCTGAGCTTCTCTCCATGAACCTGAACCCACAGAGAGGCCCACCTACTTATGGGTAAGAATGCCACTGTGGAGGAGGCTGCAGGGGACAGAACAAAGGTGCCAAGGATGGGGCACATGCAAAGATGACATGATGTCTACGAACACATTAGTCAGTCACAGTCACGGTGCTAAACCAGCCAGTCTTCTAAAGAAGCTTATGTAATAGCTAAGCACGGGGAAACAGGAGTCAAATTACACATACTGCTTCTCCAGGCTTGGGGGAGTGTGGTCCACCCCCTCCCTTGCAGAGAGATAAAAACTCCCTTTGCAGCTAGAAGGATCATTTTCCAAAGGAGGCCACGTGTGGCTACAGAATGCCCTCCTGGTTTACACGTTTATTAAATAGGGGATGGCTATTCACACCGACTAAGGCTGGGGTGGCCTCTGCCACCTCTGCCTCCCTCTCTCAGCATGACATCCTTGGACGAGCTTTCCTCTGTTGTGCCAACTCTTAGGTTGGTGGTGGCTTCTCGGAGCACTTTGAGGACAGAGGTTATGAGGCCACATGTGATAACAGGAGGAATGAGGGCTGTGATTGATTAGTAATGTCTGCCACAGATAAAGGAGTGGGAATTGGCTGCATGCATACTGAGCATGCAACTCTGTTCTACGTCACGCTTGCCTACTTGGATTTCAATACTTGCCTTTGCCTCATTGTTCAAAATCCTCTAGCCTCAAACACAGACATCTGGAAAGTTATCAGATTGAGTGGAAGGGCCCCTCAATATCAATATATCATTCAACCAAGAACAAAAGTCACTGTGGCCTCAGTGGTAGACAGGAATCAAGAATATCTTAGGTTCTAGTAAGAATTTCTCCAATAACTTGCACTAGGGGGTAGAATGAAGACCTGTCCTCCATGACTCCATCCCCTTAAATTGACTGGATCCTGGTTCTAGAAAGCAGTATGCTGAGCCAACTCAAGCAAAGGTTGGCAGCCCCTGTGGAATTGCCACCCCTCCCAACCCTGACCCTGGAAAGTAGGGAGGTAAGTGTTCTGCTGGTAACTGGATGGGGTTAAAGAGGGAAGGGCAGGGATCGCTATCAGCCAGGGATCTCTCTCTCATCCATCCTAGGCATCCTGGGTTTCACAGCATTACCAGCATAAAGGAGGAAGGGGACTGTGGTCTGCGGAAGCCCCTCTCTCCACTTCAGAAACCTCAAAGATATCCCTAGCGAGCTATCTCCTTCCCTTTAGCCAGGGGTGTTCTTAGCCAATTAGGAAGTAGCTGGGATGGGAATTTTAAAAAGCTTTTCATGTAGTTTGTTCATGGAGGTTTGGAGAATAATTCCAAGGAAACAAGGACAATAAAAAACAGAGAATTGGACTAAAAGGAGAAAGTCCTACCCTGGAGGAAGAAAGAATGAGGAGACAAAGGGCTAGAGCAATGCAGACAATGGGTACCAATTAACTGCACAGCCAGTAAGTGGTGGAGCTGGGATCCAAACCCAGGTCTGTCTAATTCCCTTGTCTACATATATTAAAGGAGAAGAAACCAGGAAAAAACTCTAAAAGAACCACAAGTGCTTTAAAACATCTTCCTCATGAAACACAAGATTTCAGAAAATCCAAGGTATTAATCATCAAGGAGATAAGAGGACATGTCGACTAACAAACCAGACAGATCAATTGGTAATAAAGCAAATACTTGCTGAAATCAGTATAGAGTAAAAACATATGCTTAATGAAACTAAACATAAGTGGGACTTCCCTGGAAGTCCAGTGGTTAAGACTCCTCGTTTCTAATGCAGGGGGTGCGGGTTCGATCCCTGGTCAGGGAACTAAGCTCCCACACGCTGCATAGTGTGGGCCAAAAAAAAAAAAAAAGTAAAATAAGACCGATCCACTTAAAAAAAAAAAAAAGCAAAACTAAAACATAAGCATCTCAGAACCTATAAAATATGTAGATGAAATGAACCCAGAGATAAAGAATGCAGGGTAAAAATGGTAGCTTCTGTGCACAGCGCATCTTCCATGGGTCAAATTCTTTACATGTAACGTCTCTTGGAATCATTGTGCCAACTCTGCGGTAGGTGTTGTTCCCATTTTAAAGAGGAGAAAACTGAGACTCAGAGAGGTTAAGGAACCCATAAGTAGGGCCATTCCAGTTGTCTATAGCTGGAATCTTTTCTGATTGCTCAATCATATGCCATGATGGTTAAGTATTTTTTATTATCTTCCCTGCTTGAAAATAGAGAAAATGTCAGACAGGAAAGATGGCCCACAAAAGCACGACCAGAAGCAAGAAGAGAACTCTTTGCAGGAAAATAAATGAAATCTATGCAGAGTGAGGATAATTGATTACAGTCATAACTTCCCTTACTATTGGAGCTGTCATCACCTTTGGAGGCTTAGGCAGGAAATATATGTATCTCATCCTAAATTTCATAAAACTCTGCCTTCCAAACCCTATGCGCTCAGCCCCCTATGACTACTGTTCCCTTTCTTGGTGAGCACTTTCTCATTTTCACTTTACCCAACAGCTCCCAAACCAGATTCATGACAGCAACTGTCTTCTCTCCTCTACTCTCTGGGAGATGAAGCTGTCAGTAGAATAAATCAGGAAGTTTCCAGACACTCCGCATTTGGGTAAATGAAGTTTCCATCCAATACACAGGCTTTGAAGTCTCTCTGTATGGGATTTGTGACCTTCCAGGTCACCATGCAGAGAGAAGCAAGCTGTAGTAACCTGCCTTTACATTACTTTCGTTCCTCCCCTCTTTGATCTCCAGCCAAAGTCCCTTCACTTTGATTCCCTCCTCTTGGCTCCTCTTGGGTGTACAGAACTCCAAGCATACCTCTGCTTCCCCTCTGACCCCTTATTCCATTGAAAATTCTCCATAAGACATAGATTCAATCCCTGAAAGTGATGTTACTGTCACAACTGAACTTATCTCCTCGTGTTGAAATCTCAGGTTCACTTTGTTAGAGACTTTGGTCTACACTCAGAGCCCTAATATAATTTCAATCCTCTCACTCATCATTTTCTCCAGCAAATTGCTCAACACTCTATTTTATGCCTGATGTCATCAACAAGTAACTAATTTCAGAATTTTCTTCTGGTAGTTTTCTCCTCTAATTCATTTCCACTTTTAATTTAAAGCTGCATTCATTTAACCAATCAACAAATATTTATTACCATCTACTAGGTGCTAAGCCATAAAGCATGGGGGTCCTAAGGGTCCCTTAATGAACAAAACTATTGATCAGAAAAGTTCTGCTCTGGTAATGGCAGAGTAGCTCTTATTGGACCCACCCCCTCACATATAACTATTGTGAACTCTACACACCACACACACACACACACACACACACACACACACACACACACATACATATAACCTATTGGAAGGCACTAAATTTGTTCAACCACAAGCAGACAGAAACCGGAGGGGAGTCAACACATGAAAGAAAGGAATTTGCACTAGGTGAATTCCATGTTTTTGTAGCGTTTTATCCAAGGGCAGGCCTCAGTCAGTGTTGTACCTGTTGGCTACAACCTGGATGAGGACCTTTGCTCTTACCGTTTGAGGAATTAAAGCACAGAGTTCAGGTAACTACAGTTGGGAAGTGAGGAGAAAGCATCCCAGAAAAGAGTCACAGATGGTAGCCCCAAATGCTGAGTATAGATTCTGTCCAAATCTCTCTGAATGATGCATGTGCAGGGCAGGTTCCAAGCAGCCAAACTAAGGCTAAAAGAACTGAAGAAAGATTTCAGCTGCTGCCTACCCAGGGGGAAACTGAATTTAGAGTTTGTTTGGTCAAGTTAACTGACTGAATTTTTTAAAAGTCATTACTGTTATGAGGAACATAATAGAACCAAGAGTCTCTTCAAGTCTCATTCATGATGTTCAAGACGTAACCTAAAATTACTAGAAAAAAAAATTTTTTTAAAGCAAACAGGAAAGGGACTTCCCTGGAGGTCCAGTGGTTAAGACTCCATGCTTCCACTGTATGGGGTGTGGGTTCAATCCCTGGTCGGGGAACTAAGCTCCACATGCCTCAGCGTGGCCAAGAGAAAAAGAAAACATGACTCAAACTCAAGAGGAAAGGCACAATAGAGATCTACCTGCAAAATGACGCCTTATTTCCTTTAAGGCTATAAAGGAAAATATGCTTGTAATAAATGAACAAATAGGAAATACCAGCCACAACACAGAAACCACAAAGAAGAGATGTGAAACTATTCATCAGATTAGCTAAATCCACACCAACTTCTTTCTCTGCATCTATGTGAATTGTGCTTTTCATTAGAGCCAGTTACATAGTTCTAATATTGACTTCAATGACTTTTTTTTTTTTTTTTGGAGCACCTTCCAAGTGCCAGGTCTTGGGCAAGCTTTGGGGAGCAAAAATACAACATAAAATCTAAATCCTGATCCCAAAGACCAGATATTTTCATCTGATGACATCTGTATAGACTACTTGTCACTTCTCATGTCCTCCCTTATCTTTCAGGTCTTAAATTGGAAGAAGAGATTGAAGTCCTGTCATGGGCTCTTCCCAGCTTCCAGATCATTCCTGATGGAACCATTTGCCCACATAAAGCACACATGAATGAGGCACAGGCTGTCAGGTTTAATACACCTCTACATTCTCCTTCCACAGCAAAAGCATCCTCCCCTGCTGATTAGACAGATCAGATCTATAAAAAACTCTGGGTACAGACATCAAAGAGAGTCAATGGGGAGGCACCTGCCATTATAACACCTCTTTATACCGTTCCATTAATGCGTGTTTTGCTTTTTCAAAACCTGTCAGGAAAGAGGTTCTCAAACTTGGCTACAAAGTTGGAATCACCTGGAGATGCTGGGAACTTATATTAAGATCACAGAGCATGACTACTAATATATCCACCAGAGTGGCCTTTTCATTTTTTTTAAAGACAGAAAATACCAGTGGTTGGCAGGAATTCTTATAAACTGAGTGGGAATATAAATTGGTACAGCCACTTTAAAAAACTGCTCAAGCAATATCTTCTAAAGTTGAACATATGATGCCCTATAATCTAGCAATTTCACTACTAGGAATATCCTCAACAGAAATTTATATATACATTTACCAAAAGGCACTTACAAGAATGTTGACAGCACTATTTGTAATAATCCCAAAGTGTAAACCATCCAAAATGCCCACCACCAGTAGTTTGGGGAAAAAAATTATGGTGTACTCGCACAATGGAACATAGTCCAGCAGCGTGGATGAGTAATATACAATTACACTTGACAATCTGGATCTCTCACACTGTTAACCAAAATAAGCCAAACACAAAAATGCATACTATATGATTCCATTTATGTAAAATTCAACAACAGGCAAAAGGAATCTATGTTGTTACCAATCAGAGTCGTGGTTTTGGAGTGGGGGTGACTGGGAAGGGACTGAAGAAGGGCTTCTGAAGTGCTGATAATATTCAGTTTTTTGAGCAGGATATGACTTACCTGGGCATGTTCAATCTGTGAAAATTCATTCACTTAGGATGTGGGTACATTTCTGTGTTTGTTTTACCTTAATAAACCATTAAAATTTTAAAAATACGGGGTCCCATCTCAAGAGATTCCAGTTTAGTTGGTCTGGGGTGCAGCCAGGCTTTGACATTTTTAAAAAGCTCCCCAGGTGGGTCTAATACGCATCCAAGAACCACTGTGTTAGAACTTGGCAACCCTCTTGACGATTTATTTCTTGGAGCTGAAAGTGCTGCTGCTTCTCCAGAAAGTTTAAAGCAGGATGTTTTCTGTGGAACACTAGTAGCTCCAGAGGAGGTTAACAGGTGTTACGTGGAAAAGGGTTCCGTGGCGAAATAAACAATTTTTCAATTTTTAATGATTAACTCTTATTGAACACTTACTACATTCCTGGAGCTAAGCTAGCTGCTTTATCTACACTATCTCATTTAATCCCACAATAAGCTTATGAGAAAGGTACTATTAATCCTCATTTTACAGAAGAGTAAACTAAAGTTCAGTGAGGTTAAGTAATCGCCCAAGGTCACACAGCCAGTAAGTGACAAGGTTAGGATTCAAATCCACATGGCCTTGACACTGAAGCCCATGCTCTGAACCACTGCCCTGATTTGCCTCTCCGGGCAGCACTTGTCTGCAGGACTTAGCAGAGCTTCCACTTGGCTACTGTGAGCTGTGGGTTGTCAAGACAGGACCATGGGAGGCAACACTTCCCCAAATGGTCTCCTCGCCTCCATCTCTTATCTTCCAACCCACAATCCACACCACTGGCAGAGTTTTCCTTCTGCACCCAAGTCTGATCCTGTATTTCCCTTGCAGGGAAGCATATAGTGTCTCCCCAGTGCCTGTAAAGTCTAAACTTCTTAGCCTCAGAGACCAGACCATCCAGTATCTGGCCTTGACATGTTTAGCTTTACCTCTGGTCATCCTAACCTCCCTCCCACCCCGCCCCCCAAGCCCACTAAACACTCAATTTTCCAGCTACACTTGATAGGTCTGGTGGATCCACACCCCACAATGGTACCCACCATTTGCTGAGACTCTGCTATGTGTCAGGTCCTGCCCATAAGTTAACTTTAATCCCCACAAGGAGCCTTTAAAAACAGGTCTCGGGCTTCCCTGGTGGCGCAGTGGTTGAGAATCCGCCTGCCGATGCAGGAGACACGGGTTCGTGCCCTGGTCCGGGAAGATCCCACATGCCGCGGAGCAACTAAGCCCGTGAGCCATGGCCGCTGAGCCTGTGTGTCCGGAGCCTGTGCCCCGCAACGGGAGAGGCCACAGCAGTGAGAGGCCCGCATACCGCAAAAAAAAAAAAAAAAAAAAAAAAAAACAGGTCTCATTATGTCCCGTAGATAGAGTAGGAAGTGGAGGCTCACCTTGACATGCCCAAAGTCACAACGAGTGAGTGGCAGGACTAAGATTTGAACACAGATTTAGATTTCTCCTCTGCGAAGCCCATGGAGTTTTCTCTCTGCCTCGCTCACCACCTCACCTTCATTCATGCTGTTCCATGGACTAGCAGAGTACCCTTCTTTCCCTCCACCTGGCAAGCTTTTCCTTGTTCTTGGAGAGCCAGCCCAAGAGCTGTAATGATAATATCTATCATCTCCTAAGTGCTTTCCAGGCACCCCGCTCAGCACTTGACTTGCCTCGTCTCATTTACACAATATTGTCTCCAGGCTCCTTTTATTCCCTCCGAATTGTTCTTTATCTGCCTTGTGCCAGACGGGTTTCTCTCTCCTCTTTAGTTCCAAAGCATTTGACCACATCTCTGTCCTGGCTCTCCACTAGTAATTGTTAGTTTCAGATCTGCCTCTTCCATTGGACCAGATGCTCTCGAAAGACAAGGAATAGATGTTATTCACCTTTTCATCCCACCCTAGAGTCACCCAGCATGTGGTAGATTTTCAATAAATGGAAGAGGGTAGACAGGAGGGTGGGAGACCAAGAGACTGAAATTCACTGACATTATTCCATCGGTCGTATCATAGGGAGTGGTCCTCTGGCTTGGACCCAGAGCTATAGAATCAAACCAGACAAAATAGAACTGGCTGTTGGAGGAACGTGGGGGCCAGACCCAGATGGCAAGGCAGGCTGGGCCCTGCCTTGCCATCCATGAAAGGATGAGTTAGGACTGTCTCTGGCTCCACAGTCTTTTTTCAACTCTGCGTGCTTTGCAATTGGCTCCACAGATCCTGGCTTAGAAGCTTTGCTGTAAAGTGATGGTTAGTTTCATTCCACAGCACTGTTTCAGATATTCTCAGCTGCTCCTTGCTGGGTGTTGTTCTTAAGGTATTGCAGTGAATGAAGAGCTATCCAAGACAGGTAGCCCAAAGGAAATGCATAGCTAAGGCGAGGCTCCCGCAGGTGGGAAGATCAGGTGGTCATAACCCCTTTCTAAATGGATCTATTCTTTTTAAGTAGGAGGCCCTTTTACAAGACACAGACATCTTTGATGCTCACTCATTCATTGAACGCCCATTCTGTGCACCCAATCTACAGTGGGCACTGTTCAGAGCACGCATCCTTGTAACCCCTGGAGTAACCGCCAAGTCATTCCACCCACATCCAACTTCTATGAGCTCCAAGGTTGTGGATTTTTAAGGCCAGCCTTCTGTTCCTTTGCTCTCACTCTTTCTGGACTAACATACACATTTGCCCAGGTACGAGTGATTGGTAATCAGCACCAGCTGCAAACTCAGCTGGGTTTCTGCACAGCCTCCCTCAAACAAACCTCATTAGTAAACATGGAAACCACCAAAAAGTCTATTTCAAAATTACTTATCCCTTCCTAGTTGCCCACCTCTTCTGCTGCCACCACTAAGGGTAAGCAGCATGATTTTTCTGCTTCTAACAAGTCATTTTCTTCTGAGGATTTCAAGTATCCCCCCCTCCCACCAGGACATAGTGTATGCTGTATTTTACAAATTCGTTTATGATAGTCATGAAGAGTTTATCAAACAGAACTTAGCTTATACATTTCTCTAGCACAGCTTTGTTCTTATTTTATTTGCCCACTTGTCTGCTTCCTTCAGGAGACAGGGACCAACCTAAGGGCAGGAGCTGGTTTAATTTAATTTTATGTCTCTAATTCCAAGCATCAAGCCAAGTAAAATGTAGTTCTTGAATATTTAACAATCTTTATGTAGCCACGGTCTAAAGGGTCATAAAATCTGAAGTATTGTGGAACTTGACCTAGAAACATTCTTTCTATTTTATTCCTATCTGACTGGCAAAAATTAAAGTTACTCAGTGTTGGAGAAGGGGTTGGGGCAATAGGCATTCACACACATGGTCGAGGGAATAGAAATTGGTTTTCGGGACTTCCCTGGAGGTCCAGTGGTTAAGACGCCGCGCTTCCACTGCAGGGGGCATGGGTTTGATCCCTGGT
Source organism: Kogia breviceps (assembly GCF_026419965.1). Taxonomy (NCBI): domain Eukaryota; kingdom Metazoa; phylum Chordata; class Mammalia; order Artiodactyla; family Physeteridae; genus Kogia; species Kogia breviceps. The sequence continues at coordinate 20,607,078 of NC_081323.1, forward strand.
CAGGGAACTAAGATCTTGCATGCCGTGCCAAGAAAAAAAAAAAAAAAAAAAGGAAAAAAGAAATTGGTTTGGCCTCTTGGGAGGACAGTTTGACAATGTCATAGTTCAAACTGCAGGGAATTTTCCTTACAGATAAAATCATACCAATGTACAAAGATACATGCTGTGTAAGCAAGGATGTCATAGCATCATACACTTGTAGTAGGAAAAAAAACAAAGTAATCTTCACTGGCAGCAAGGGACTAGAAAACAAACTATGGTAAATTTTTACTACAGGAATATCATGTAGCCTTTAGGACTGAGGTATATCTATATGTGTTGACATATGCTAAGGTAAATTAGCTGAAACGGGAAGTTTCAGAAAAGGGTTGTACAGATGTGTTAAAAAGAAAAAAGGATAAACATGTAAATGCATGTGGATTTGTATATGCATACGAAATTTATGGAAAGACATAAAACATTCAGGGATTTCTTCCGGGGAAAAAGAAGTAAGTGGATGATGATTGGGGGAATTTCCTTTTCCATTTTCCACATTTCTGTACGGTTTGAATTTTAATAATGAGTTTGTCTTCTTTTTATAATTAAAAAGCATAAAATACAGCAATAAGAAAACAAAAGCTTGATTTCACACGTTAAAAAAAATGAAATTCTGGAGAAACTCTTCCCTTTCTCTTAATAAGGCGATAGGCAATGTAGTCTAAAGCCTTTTTTCTCTGCCCAGTTCATGGGAGGGCGGGGGGGGCGGGCAATGATGACTACAGAGTTCCAGAAAGGAATCTGGGGACAGGAAAAGTCACCAAGAAGACCCAAGAGCCCTGAAGAAAGTAAATGTGAGAATGTGTGCCTTTTACTTGCTCTTGGATGGCAAGAAATAAAGCCAGTTCTGACTGAGACTGTGAAACATTCTGGGAGCCAAGAAATTCTGAGAACTCACCAAGCTGGCACAGACACTGGGGCCTGTAACCAGCGCCAAGAAGCAAAGGCTAGGAATGCCTAGGTAAGTAATAGACATAAGTAACCAGGGTGAACAAAACAACAGACCCAGGCCCCTGGGATGTAAGTGACACAGGGCTCTGCTCCCCTATCCCCTCTGCTCTGAAGCTATGACTCCCAGGGACTGACTTCACTGACACTAATATAATAATTATTGCTGGTATGTATCGAGTACATCCTATGTGCCAGACACAGGCTAAATAACCATAGCCTCTCATACGATTATTATTCCTATTTTACACATTGGTAAGTTGAGGCTCAGCAAAGTTAGCAAATAGCTTCTCAAGGTTACAGTAAGTGGCAGGGGCAGGGATCCAACTAAGGTATGACTCCAGAGCCAGCCAAGGTCACTGCTAGCCTTTTCCACCCTCTGGGGAAGAACTAGAGAAAGGCACTCCCTCAGGGCAGGGACAGCTTACGAAGTGCAACAGCATTTTTTGCCCAAAGTCAGACAGTGTCATGATTAACTTAAAGGACTTGGAAGCTAGATGTCCTGGATTCAATTCTAACTCCACCACTTACTGGCTGTGTGACAAGGGCAAGTCATTGAACCTCACTTTCCTCAGCCGTAAAATCAGGGTCGTGGTAAGGTCACCTCTTAGAGTTGCTAGGAGGACTAAAAGTTAAATAGTGCTTGGCTCATAATAAGTACTAAATGTTAACCATTATTATTAGTATTAAGAAAAAGATGTCCTTCCTTCCAGGATGCAACCCTGCAGGGTACAGAGCTAGGCAAGTGGAGCAGGCTAGCTTTAGTTGCCTCCCTCAGCCGTGTGCCATCAGGCTATACACGATGCTACAACTTTACACCGGGCCTCCTGAGCGATTAACTTCCACGTGCTGCCAGCTCTTCCTCTTGGCCTCCCCTTTGCCAGCCTGGCTGTGAATCAGAATCACCTGGCACACTTTTTAAAAATACAGACTCCCAGGGTCCCACCTTGGCTGGTTCTGACTCAGGTAGGCTGGGCTAGGGCCAAGGGATCTGTGTGTTTAACAAGCCCCAGGTGACCCAGGAATAGTGTGTCCCCCGACACACGTTTCTGGAAGGGCTAGAAGCCCCTCACACCTGGTCTGGCTGTTTCCGTTGCTCCTTGCGGGCAAGCAGCCTTTCCTTCAGGCTTGGTCCCAGGCCTGGGCACACAGAGAAGGGGAGCAGTAAGTCTGCTCCCCTGCAAACCAGCCTGCACAGCAGATGGCTGGGCGAACAGGAGCGACAGGCTGAATTTGCTTGAGTGGGTGATACCAGGGACCCCTCACCTGTAGACTTGGGCTTCCCCAGACCCTTGCTCTCCAAAGTACAGTTCACAGACCAGCAGAATGGCTCCCCCTGGGAGCTTGTTATAAATGCAGATGCTCAGGCCCCAGGCCTAACGCATCCGATTCTGCATTTTACAGAAACCTGAGGATTGTGAGCAAGTTTGAGGCCTGTGCTCAAGACCCCTTCCCCCGTCAGAATAAGTCCTGATCCAAGTGCACCTCTAACCTGTCCAAACACCCTTTGGGGTCAAGTCCTTTCTTTCAAACTCCCAGAGAGCCCTGGAAAAACAGCCTGGTCCTTTCAATAGCCCAGATCCAGGCTCATGATGAACATTTGCTTTAATGAATTATTTCAAAGCTCACATGAAAATAAACCTTCCCACTAAATTGAAAAAGAGACAACAACTCTGGCCTCTATGATTCTGGGGCATAAAACATTCCCTTCTTTTGTATAGAGTCGTGACCCCTACTTGCCTGGCCAAAGCCATCCGAAGACATCAAATGCCCAAAGAAAACAAGCCATGTCTTCTGTTGGCCAGGCTTCAAGTTATCGGGCAGATTTCACACTGAAGCTTGACCTCGTTAATCCAAGGCCTATCACATTGCTGTAAATGTCAGTGGAAAAATAGCCATTCAGTGGGTTTCCTTCATTCCACCAGAAAGGGAAAAAAACAGGAAGCTGACAGCAGCTGCGCCCCAGCTTGGCAAATCCCAAGGGCCCAGCTGACAGGGCGTTCCTTATGAGCACCTACATTCCCCCGCCCCTGCTTGTCCAGATAAAGGTGGGTCCTGCGTCTATACGAGCAAAATGCAGCGGTGATTGTAGCAACAGTGCTGGTAATAGGGGCCCCCTAGCACCTGCTCGGGAAGGAAAATAGCTTGGTCTGAATTTCTTGGGCCTGAATGACCGGCTGGCTATTCATCATTCAAGTTCATCTGAATCACTTCTGTCCATTCAAAATGTCGTGCAAGCCAAACCTCTGGGACTCCAAGGGACATAAGGCCTTCCAAGTACTCATTCATCCCTTTAATGCATATTGATTGTCTCCTGTGAGCCGGCCATCATGCTGGGCAACTGGAGACACGGGGCTGAATGAATCAGACACAGTCACGGACCTTAGGGGCCTCATGTCCAGTGTAAGCTTTCTCAATTTCGGCACTATTGACATTTGGGATGGGACAATTCTTTGTTCTGGGGGGCTGCCCTGGGCACTGTGGGATATCTTGCAGCATTCCTGGCCTTGACCCACCAGATGCCAGTAGCTCCCTGCCCCCTCTGCACTTTCCCACTTGTGACGACCAAAAATGTCTCCAGACATTGCCAAATGTCCCCTGGGGGGCCAAACTGCCCCCAGTTGAGAACCACTGGCCTAGTGGGGGGGAGACAGAGTAAAAGAATAATGACCACAAATAGCCATATAATCACAATTATGATAAGTACCATGGAGGAAAATTTTGTGGATATTATACCAATATATTTATGATGTGGAAGTCAATTTTATGCATGGCTACAAATCCTTATGACAACTCTGAATTGTATATATATACATATACATATGTATGTATATGTGTGAGTGTGTGTGTGTGTGTGTGTGTGTGTGTGTGTGTGTATGATTTGTATTTCCGGTTGAAGAAATTGAGGTGCGAGGAAGTGAAGAAACTGGCCAACACCCAAAAGCTAGTGAAAGGCAGGGGCAGGATTTGAACCGTGGCCCTGAACTTTGCCTCCTGTAGAAAAGGAAATTCGAGCCTTTGTTTTGATGTCTTCTGTAAACAGGTAGGGTGTGTGGTTCACGTGATGCTCTAACCAGCCATCCTAAAAGACTCATTCCTTCCTGGGGTCACCGTGGAGCTCAACTGCCACCTGCTACATCAATCAAGCTGCAAACTGCCTGCGTCAAGGCACGTCTGTGGGACCTAGCGGGCCAAGGAAGGACGCCCCGAATTCTGAGACATCCAAGAACAGCTCCCCATCGCCAAGTGCCTGCACTCAGGGCCTTCCCAAAACTCAGGGTTGGGAGAGAATGGGGCAGCCCCCAGGTACCTGGACCACACCCCACTGTGATCCATCTCCAAGATGCCTACAGCTCAGCATCCAGGGGTACTGCCAGACATTCTGCAGTCAGCTTTAGATATTTACCAAGGGCATGCGTGAGGTGGTACACATAGCACAGAGCAACTTTGGGGACCTCTAGACATGAGTTCCTGCCACTTATAAGCTGAGTGCCCTTTAGCAAATCACCTCATCCTCTGTGCCTCAGTTTCCCCTTCTGTTCAGTGGGAATAAATGCATCTACTTCAATAAATCAGTATGAGGATTAGATGGCAATACGAGCAAAGACCTTGGACAGTGACCAGCATCCAGAGAAGCACTTGGTACCTTATTATGGTCAAGGGAACGAGATCGTGACGCTTCCTCCACCCACATCCCCTTCCTTCACATGAGAAACGTCCCAGGAAGAGAGAAACAGGCGCAGGAGTAGCAAAAGCATCTCTGGAAGAAGGAGGGGAGCTCTGTGCTTTCCAGGTAGAAGGAAGAGGAAAGGACAGTTAATGTACTGGCAAACGTGCACAGACCAGCCCTTCCTCGCCTGCAGAAGTTAATTCTAGACTGCAATCAGACATCTCCGTTAGCTGCATGGGGCCTGCTTCGGGTGAGCAAGCGTTTAATCATTTGGGACCCCTTGGCAGGATGGCCCTGCTCCCTGGCCTTGCCTCCTGCCCCTCCCTAAGTCACACCCTACGGTGACGGTGCTCCAGCTGTAACTCCTGCTCACTGCTCTCCGAGACACCAAGCACTTTTAAGCCCCTGTGCCTTTGCACAAGCTGTTCTCTTGGCTCAGGCTGCCCACCCCCCTATTAGCCACCACCTGGAAAACTGTCTCTGAAGGGCTCAAATGTGCCCCTACTGCACAATTTGCCCACCTGCAATTGGTCACTGCAGACTACTAATAATAGCAGCCAACATTTGCAAGCGCCCATGTGGTCTCACTTTTCTCCTCACATCACCACCCTAGAGGTAATGCATCTGTCCGTCACCACCCAGCTACAAGGTGGCAGATTCAGGAGTGAAACCTGGGTTCGTTAGCTGAGCCCACCTGTTCATCCACTCCTCTACTCTTCATTCCTCTTCTTGCCAGTGAAGCTGGGTCCTCACGATCACCTTTTGCCCCTAGATTGAGAAGCCTGAGAGCTGCCTTATTCGTCTTGAAATCCCTCGCTAAGTACAATAGCTAGAATGGAGTAAATATCTGTTGAATGAATCAACAAATCCTGCAAAAGGCAGCCAGATGAGAAAAGCTAAATGACAGACTTCCTAGAGACAGGCCCATGCTGGACTTGAATTCCCAGAAATCAGCACCACCCCCTCCAGGCTGAGGGGCTTTCCCTGTCCTGTTGGCTAGAGGCAGAAGGGTTCTGACTTTCCCCAGACTCAGGGGGTGGGGGAGTGAGGGTGAGAGGGGAGAACCTGTGAGAGCCCAGTGCAAAGGCGGAAATGGTGGTGATGGTGATAATAATCATTTCCTGCATTCCTGCCCGTACCAGGTGCTGCACTAAGCACTTTCTGTGTATCACGGGCTCACAGAATCCTCACAACCCCACAGAGCAGGCATTATTATTACACCCATTTTACAGATGAGAAAACCAGGAGTCAGAGAGAGTAAATAATTTACCCAGGTCACAGAGCTTTTAAGTAGAGACCTGTAATTTGAACTATGCTTATCTGACTCCCTTGCTCTTCAAACTTTGTGGCTTTCTGTAGGAGGCAAGCCTGTCCAAGTCCTCCTTAAATCCCCGTGTCTAGGATGTACTCAGGATAAAGAAGGTCATCCTAGCCTCTGCTGGAAGAATGCCACTTGGGACCCACTGTACACCAAGTGCTTCAAGTCCTGGGTGCAGGTGGCATGGGGGTGGGGGTGGCTAGATTGGCAGAGGGGTCAAAGGTTGGGTGAGGTTCCTGATGGTCCAAACACAGCACAGGAATCCAGGTATGTGCCTTCTGTGATCCATAAAACCATTCTGGCTGCAGTCTCTTTCGGTTAGAGAATGTTGACACTGGGTATGGAGCAGGTTTTGAGAAGAACCTGGGGCCCTAGTTTCCAAAGCGTCCAAATGAGTTCTGCAGAAGGTTACTGCCTTGGGGAAAAACCCACCTTTCTGCGTCAGCATCCTCTTAGCCCTGTGGCTCAGGCTCCCGAACAGACTTAACAGCTGGATTAGAAATTTAACCTCCACGCCACCATCAATTACCAAAGAGAACAAAGTCCGAGCATGCACTGGGTCTTGCTTGCCATGTCCCTCCACGCCAGGGAAGATTCAGACGGTGCAAGGATGCAAGGAGCCCCAACCCAGAGCCCGCCAATGAACGGCACAGAGGGAGGAGACCAAAGAGGGGTAAGCTGGATCAAGTGGTCTTCCTGAAGGAAGACATTTCAGAGGCTGGCAGGAGCTGGGACCAGGAGAGGGGTCAGGAAGGTTCCAGGGAGGGGGACACTGTTGGGTAGACTCCAGTTCACAGGAGAGTACGAAGTTGAAGGTCCAAAGTGTCTGGTTGACATCTTGCCTCCAACATCCTGGCAGCAGGTGGGAGATGAGGGGCTGGGGGGTTGTGTGGGAAAGCCCGGGAGCAGGCTGAGAGCTGAAAGGACTCACCAGCGCCCACCAGCCGCCCGCAAGCTGCCTCTTTATGACAGAGCGGAGGGAGGAAGATGTGGAAACACCCCCAGCCCCTGCAGAACCACCCACCAGGGCTCCACTTCAGCTCCTGCCTAAAAAGAGACACGCCCCACTCCAAACCGTTCTGAGACGCGCTGGTGTTAACTTAGGAGCGTTCCCGACGCCCAGCTCCGCTGCACCCAGCACCTCACACGGTCCTCTCCCCATCCTCCCACGGCCTGATTAGCCCCATTTCCTAGAGGCAACTGAGGCTCCGAGGCCAAGGGCCTCCTCTCGGGCAGAGAGCTAGTCACTGTCTGAGCTAAGAAGCTTTATGACCAGTCTCGGAGGAGGCCTCCCTGATGGAGGGTTTTCCTCCGGTGCTTCACCAGACACAGGAAATGGCAGGGCCCACAGGGAAGTACCCCCGCTGGCCGAGGTGGCCAACGGCAGGCCCCTTCCCGGGGGCGCCCTGCGGGCAAGGACGCCTGATACTTCGGGGGTCCGGGTCCTCCACAGAGGGCGATTCAGAGGAGGCACCTGGTGCCTGGGGCCGCTGAGAGCTGGTGGGCGCGTCTGACAGTGAGAACAGGGGCCCATTATGTGGAATCCAGTCACATGGGCGCGCAAGCAGCTCGGTTTTCGGTTCTGAGAAGCGCTTATGGAGCCGCGTCTCTCTCCTTGGGCTCCAGAGATGCCCGGGAGCAGCGGGTCTCGGGCTTTTCGCGCCGCCCTCCCGGGAGGGCCAGATTCAAAGCTCCAATTATCCGCCCGAGGCTGGGAGCTGCATCATCAGCATCTCCCCGCTAAGCCGGTCCGGACTGGAGAAGGAGGAGGCGGAGAGTCGGCCTCAGGGAAGGTGGGAAGAGAACGCCCCCCCCCCGGCTCTCCACTCGGGACGGTCTGGGCAGTTCAGTCTGGGCGCTCCGGGTGACCTTGGGGAGACCCCTCTGCGCGACCTCTCCGGGGAGGGCTGCACAGTTTCTGCCCATCCTAGGCGCTCGGGGGCGCTCCTCCGGCAGGAGTCGATGCGCGGGACTCGGGAGGAGAGGAGCGCTTCAGGTGCGGGGGACCGAGCCGCGGGCGCACGGCTGCCCTTCGGAGAGGCCGGGAACAACCACGCGCGGGGTCTCCCCGGGGCCGCGGGGCGCTGTCAGCTGGATCCCGCAGGAGGCGGGTCTGCACTCGGGGCCGCCTGCCCTGGGGACCTTTCCCGCCCAGGCAGGAGCCCTCCCGGCGCCCTGCCACCGCCTGCGGGGACTAAGCGCCGCCGCGCGAGGGGGCGGCGCCCCCGTGCCGGGCCCGAGGCTCGGCGCCGGGGCTGTCTGGTGCTGGTTGTGGCTCCTCTGCCCGGCACTGCGCCCCCCGGCAGACGGCGGCCCAAGAGCCCAGAACCCGCGGAGGAGCCCCCTGCCCGCCCCAAGACCCGGCCACGGCGGCCCCAGCCAACAACCTGCCACTGCGCCCCGTACTCCGGCCTCATCTCTGGCGCGCAAGACACGGGAGAACGCCCCCACCCCAGCCCGACTCTCGGGTCCTGCGCTCCCGGTACCCGCCTTTCCAGGCTCCCCCCCCCCAAATTACCTTCTGCCGCCAGCCCTTAGCCAAAGCTCCCCACACGCCCCCAGCCAGACCCTCAGAGGCTGGGACCGCCTCCTCACCGCGATCCTCATCCCCCGCCCTGTCGAGCTGCAGAACGCAGGGAAGCAGGCGGCGCGGCGGGGGAACTCACCCGCTCTCCCGAGCCCTGCCCCGGGCGGCTCCCGGCCGTGGCTCGGTCCGTCGGTCCCCGAGCCGCAGCTGCCAGTGCGGCGACAGAAGCCTGCTCCGCACGACCGCGAGCCTCCACCCCGCCCCTCGGCTCCTCCCCCGAGGCGGGGCCTGAGCTCGTGGGAAGGGAGTGGGCACGCTCTACTCTGCCTGGCCGACGAAGCAGCTCCAGGAAGGGTCCTCGCGTCTCTGGGTGCTCCCCACCCCTTCACCACCCTACCCTTTGAGCAGCTGGAAATTGAATGCGGATGAGAAGCGACCAGGGTTCGGAAGAGTTTTCCTCACGGCCTTCCTCCCACCCTCCAACACTACTAGCTTGGAAAGGGGGAAGCCCAGGACTGGATTCTTGCTCCCATTTGATGGAAGGGCATCAGGAAGCCCAGAGAGCCGCAGTAAACCACCCAAGGTCACACAGCATTAGTACAAGTGCCAGCAATTCAAGTTTCCTACCTTGAAGCCTGAGTCAGAAGGCTTCCTAGGACGTCAAGGAGCCCAACCAGGCCTTGCCCTGGGGGCAGGTTTGTGGGATCAGGTCCCCCAACTGAGGAGTGGGAGACGAGAGTCAGACTAGTGGGAGCATGGAGGCCGTGGCCTGCGACGTAGAATCGCATCATTTACTCTTTCTGGGAAGAAAGGAAGTGAAGCGAAGGAGGAAGGAAGTGGTCGTACCTCCAATGACGTCTGCCACTGTTTGGGAGGTACAGGATCTAGAAAGGGGCTGCCTCACTGAGATAAAAAGTAATAAACACCCGGTGGCTCCTATCATTTAATTCAATCCTCTTTCCTAGGCTGAAGACTCGACACCATCTTTTCTTTACAGGACAGTGGATTTAACTATCTTTAAGTTGCTGTTGAGAAGACCCTTCTCTCTACCCCACCCCCACCCCCCAGGAAGAGGAGAGAAAGTTAACAAACAAAAGGGAAAAAAATCCATCCCCAAACATTCTCTGGAATCCACACTCACTGAACAGGGGCTTTAGAACAATAGAGTTCTCTTCTGCACAAAGGACCTTGTTTCCTGAGCTTTCTCAGCCTCCAGACTAGAACCCTAGGCACCCCAGGGCCAGCCAGTGGGGCACAGAGAAGGTTTAAGTTTGGGGAGTTTCGGGGTGATACCCAATTAATTCAATTCAATTTCTTGTTCAAAGAAATCCCATACTCATTATTATATAGCAACATTCTTCTGTGGCTGACAGTTTAACCTGAGTTTAGTGATTTCCTGTTTGTTGAGGAAACTCCGTGACCTTTCTTGGGGAAGTGAAAAACCTCTGGATTGGGCTTATTCTGGGCCCCCAACCTCCCCAGTTTCTCTGAAAGCTCCTCCCCAATTTAACCCCTGGCTTCCTCTCAGTTCATTAATAATCGAGTTGTGAATGACACCGTTTCAGAAGAGCAATTAGAGAGCAGGACAGGTAGGGAAGACTTAAAGTGATGTTTAAAATAACCCAAGGGGATCATTGTTCACTGCAGAATGTTTCCATTGATTTATCATGAAGAGCTGTGAGCTGAGAGGGCGGGAATCCGTCTCTCCAAGGCATGTGCAGAACTTGGAGCCTGCTTCCTGAAATGATGCCTTGAGTATGGGCCCAAATCCCCATGCTGTGCTGTTCATCTACACTGCTCACAATGTTTGATATCCAAAGTTCAAGTATACTCAGAAGCAGGTGGAAGACTCACATTTCCTGATTTCAAAACAAAGCTACAATAATCAAGACAAGTGCAGTATGGTATAAGGATAGACATGGATCAATGGAATAAAACTGAGATTCCAGATATAAACCCTTATTTTTATGACTAATTGATTTTCAACAAAAGTGACAAGACAATTTAAAGAATAGTCTTTTCAATCAATGGTGCTGGGACAACTGGATTTCCATATGCAAAAGAATGAGGTTGGACCCCCTACCTCACACCATATACAAAAATTAAAACAGATAAGGCTGAAACATAAGAGCTAAAACTATGAAACTCGCAGAAGAAAACATAGACATAAATTGTGACCCTGGATTAAGTTGTGGTTTCTTAGCTATGGCACCTAAAGCACAAGCAACAAAGGAAAAAATAGACAAGTCAGACTTCATTAAAATTAAAAACTTTTGTGTTTGAAAGGACACCATCAAGAAAGCGAAAAGATAACTGTAATGGGCTGAATTGTGTTCCCCCAAAATTCACATGCTGAAGTCCTAACCCCCAGTACCTCAGACTGTATCAATAATTCTGTTTGGAGATAGGTCTTTAAAGAAGTAATTAAGTCAAACTAAGGCCCTGAGGGTGGGGCCCTAATCCAATATACCTAGTGTCCTTATAAGGAGAGGAAGAGACACAAAGGATGCTTGCACAGGGGAAAGGCCACGTGAGGACCCAGGAAGAAGACAGTCATCTACAAGTCCAAGAGAGAGGCCTCAGGAGAAACCAAATCTGCAGACACCTTGATCTTGGACTTCTAGCCTCCAGAACTGTGAGAAATAAATTTCTGTTGTTTAAGCCACCCAGTTTGTGACATTTTGATATGGCAGCCTTAGCAAACAAATACAATAACCCACAGAATGGGAGGAAATATTTGCAAAGCATTTATCTGACTTGTATCTAGAATATATAAGGAACTCTTACAACTCAGTAATAAAAAGGCAAATAACAATTTTTAAAATGAGCAAGGAATCAAAATAAACATTTCTCCAAAGCAGATGTACAAATGGCCAATAAGTACATGAGAAGATGCTCAACATCATTAGCCATCAAGGAAATGCAAATCAAAACTGCAATGAGGGAATTCCCTGGGGGTCTAGTAGTTAGGATTTGGCACTTCCACAGCCGGGACCGGGTTCAATCCCTGGTCAGGGAACTAAAATACCACAAGCCACGCGGCCAAACAAAAACAAAACACAAACAAAAAAACCACAATGAGATACAATTTCAAACTCATTAGGATGGCTATAATCAAAAAGACAGGTAATAACAAATGTTGACAAGGATGTGGAGAAATTGGAAACTGCATACATTGCTGGTGGGAATCTAAAATAGTATAGCTGCTTTGAAAAACAGTCTGGCAGTTCCCCCCAGATGTTAAACATAGAGTTTCTGGCTGACCCAGCAATTCCACTCCTAGGTATATACCCAAGAGAAGTGAAAACAATGTCCACACAAACTTGTGCACAAATGTTCATGACAGCATTATTCATAATAGCCAAAAAAGGGAGACAGTCTAAATCTCCATCGAATGATAAATGGATCTGGAAAACATAGCGTATCCATACAATGCAATGTTATTTGACAATCAACATGAGTGAAGTACCAATACATGCCACAACATGAACCTTGAGAACATGCCAAGTGAAGGAAGCCAGTCACAAGACCACATATTGTATGATACCATTTCTATAAAATGTCTAGAAGAGGCAAATCTATAAAGACAGAAAGTAGATTAGTAGTTGTCTAGAGTTGGGAGGGGGTATTGGGGGCAAATGGAGTGTGACTGATAATGGGCACTGGTTTTCTTTATTTTTTTAAGTGAAATATAATTGACATATAACCAGTTTCTTTTTGGTGTGATGAAAATGTACTAAAATTGATTGGAGTGATAGTTACATGACTATGAATGTACTAAAAACCATTAAATTGTATACTTTAAATGGGTGAATTATATGGTGTGTGAATTACATCTCAATAAAGTATTTAACCCCCCCCCCAAAAAAAAAGTCAAACTATACTCTGGTCCTTGAAAGCAACACTGACCATGTCTAAACCTCTCTATTCTGCCCCAGGCAGGAAAGTCCCTCCTTTTAGTTTGAGGCCATCTTTTGTCCATGAGACATTAGGGTACAGTCTAATGCCAATGAACATTCTAATAGACTATGGAAAAATGTTGGAGGGGGCTTCCCTGGTGGCTCAGTGGTTGAGAGTCCGCCTGCCGATGCAGGGGATGAGGGTTCGTGCCCCTGCACGAACCCCTTTAGTTTTTCCTTAAAAAACTAAAAATAGAGTTATCATATGATCCAGCAATCCCACTCCTGGGCGTATATCTGGAAAAGACAAAAACTCTAATTCAAAAAGATACATGTGCCCCAATATTCACAACAGCACTATTTATTATAGCCAAGACATGGAAGCAACCTAAACGTTCATCAACAGATGAATGGATAGAGAAGATGTAGTACATATATACAATGGAATATTACTCAGCCATCAAAAAGAATGAAATAATGCCATTTGTAGCAACATGCATGGACCTAGAGTTTATCATGCTAAGTGAAGTCAGACAAAGACAAATATCTTATGCTATCACTTTTATGTAGAATCTAAAACAATGATACATTGAACTTATTTACAAAACAGAAATAGACTGACAGACATAGAAAACAAATTTATAGTTACCAAAGGGGAAAGGGGAAAGCGGGGGAGGGATAAATTAGGAGTTTGGGATTAACAGATACAAACCGCTCTGTATAAAATCTATAAACAACAAGGACCTACGGTATAGCACAGGGAACTATATTCAATATCTTGTAATAACCTATAATGGAAAAGAATCTAAAAAACAAAATGGGGAATACCCTGGTGTCACAGTGGTTAAGAATCCTCCTGCCAATGCAGGGGACACGGGTTCAAGCCCTGGGCCAGGAAGATCCCACATGCCACAGAGCAACTAACCCGTGCACCACAACTCCTGAGCTTGCGCTCTAGAGCCCACGCGCTGCAACTACTGAAGCTTGCGTGCCTAGGGCCCGTTCTCAGCAACAAGAGAAGCCACCGCAATGAGAAGCCCGCGCACCGCAACGAAGAGTAGCCCCCGCTCACTGCAGCTAGAGAAAGCCCGCATGCAGAAACGAAGACCCAACGCAGCCAAAAATTTAAAATAAATAAATAAATAAAAAGCAAAATGCTTCTCATATATATAGACACACACACACAACATTGTAAATCAACTATACTTCAATTGTCCAGTGCCTGGCCCAGAGTAAGCCTGGATAAGTGGCTGATTCTGCCGGTGAAGATGTTGGCTCCAGGCCAGGCCCACCCAACAGAAGTGCAGGAAGTGCAGAGGGTGCCCCATGGGCTCAAGCGAAGATGACCAGGTGGGAGAAAGGCATCCCGGGTAGGAGTCCGGGCTCTGCCGTGAACTCGCTGGGCAGTCATTTCCCCTTCCAGAGTGTCGGTTTCCTGGTCTGTGAAACTCCGATTGTATAATACTTGCTTGTCTTTGTGTGTGTCTTTTTTCCCATGTCCCTGTGCTTTTGAGGGAAGTGACCTTTCTTTGACCTGTTTTGTAAGCGCCCCAAAGAAAGAGCGCATAAGTGGCATAGAGAGGACACCAGATGTTTTCGGCTGGCAGGTGAGCTCAGTCCTGTGTTGCTGTGTGTTCAAGGGGAATGAGGAGAAGGGGACGTAGGGTTTTCATTTTTATATTCCGTTTAGAAAGAACCGTCTTAGCCCAGCGGCTCTCAACTTGACAGCACGTTGGAATCACTAAGGAAGCTTTTTTTTTTTCTTAAGAAATTTGTTTACTTAGCTTTAAAGTTACGTTAACAATCCACACAGAATCAATTTCTTATATCACAGTGTGCAATTGTTTTTTTCTATAATGGCTAATGACTCACATTTATTCTTTTTCTAATTCAATTTTTTATTCTATATTGGAGTATAGTTGATTTCCAATGTTGTAGCAGTTTCAGGTGTACAGCAAAGTGATTCAGTTAGCCATATATATAAGGAAGCTTTTTAAAAATGTCGATGCCCAGGCTCTCCCCCAGGCGGTTTGAATCAGATTCTGGACGTGGGGCTCTTACTTTTAAACATACACACAGATCACAAATACTCCTCAGGGTTGTTAAAAATGCAATGTGCAGCCAGGCTAAGGATCACCCTCTAGGCCTGTGCTTCTCTAACTTTGGGGAGCACAGAATCACCCCACAGAAGGAAAGGAAGAGGGTGTTAAATGCTGATTCCTAGGCCTGTCCTTTGCACCCCTCTCTCACTCTTTGGTTTAGGATGGGGCCTAGGGATGTGTATTTGATGGATTCTCATGACCATTTTGTCTTAGTCAAAGCCTCCGGTTGCCTTGATAGTAACACCCCAGGGTTTCCCAAATTCCCTGAGTAGAATAATTGCCTGGGGCACTTATTAAAAATACAGATGCCAGTTTACAACCACTTAAGTATTGATTGAAAAGGCAATTCATCCACAAATGCTAGAGCCATTGGGTGGAAAGTTGGGTAATGGAATATTCACATCAGATCATTTACTGATTAAAAAGGGGGAAAGTGTACCTTCACAACGGAAACACCCAGCAGTCTCCCCCTTAGCCAGTGATCAAACCCAGCCTCGACCTGACATTGTGTGCCCCTTTGTGATGCAATAAGATGTACTTGACATCTTCTATGTCATATTCTTGCCAAAAATACTTAACCTGATTTTAATCATGAGGAAAATTTAGACAAATCTAGAATGTGGGGCATTCCGCTAGCCTGGACTCTCTTAAAAAGCGAATAGTTTCTAAGGTGGGGAGTTCTTCTAGATTAAAAGAGATGAAAGGGACATAACCAAAAGTAGATATGTAATGTGTGGACCTTGATTAGATCCTGGATTGAAAAAGTAAATAGCTATAAAAGAAATTTTCTGGACATGGAGAATTGAACTGTTGTTTGTAGATTAGATGACATTTCTGAATTAATGTTAATATTCTGAGACATGATAATGGTATTGTGGTGACGGAGGAAAAGGTCCTTATCTTATTCTTAGGGGATGCCTGCTGAGGAGAGGGCGAAGGAGGGAGAAAGAAAAGCCTAAATGGGCCAAGATGTTAACAATTGGTGAATCTAGGTGAAGGGTATTCAAGGGTTCCTTGTACTTTTCTTTCAATTTCTCTGCAAGTGGGGTATCTTTTCAAAATAAAACAATTCAGGGTGTGGGAAGGAATGCAGGTTCCTGAGGCCCAGCCCTTGGAGATTCTGGTTTAGTATCAGTAGATCCAGAGTGAGGCTTGGGATCTGTATCTTTTAAGGCAGGCAGGGAGTCATGGGGTGGGGGTGGGGCTGGATTTTTATCTGGCCCAAGGCTTCACCATCCCAAGAGGTGCCCCCAGCAACCTCCTCCTCTAGCCGCCTTTCAGTTCCTCCAATGCCCCGCCGGGTGCTAGCATCTCTTGGCACATTCTGTCCCCTCTTCCTGGCCTGTTGTCCCCTCGTTCTCGGCTTAACCTCCACCCTTTTCTCAGGTCTTAGCCCAAATGTCACTTCCTTGGAGGTGGCTTCCTAGAAGCCCCTCAGTCAAACCCCCTGGTTTTGGTTCTCTTGGTCCCAGAAGCCACAGCTGTAATTGTTCACGTGGTTGTGACTGCTGGATTCATGTCTGCTTCTCCCATCTGACAGTGCTATAGGCTGAATTGTGTCCCCACCATATGCAATCCGTATGTTGCAGTCCTAACCCCCTGTGCCTCAGCATGTGACCGTATTTGGAGATGCGGCCTTTAAAGAGGTGATGAAGGGGGAAATAAAGTCCTCGAGTTGGGCTCTCACCCAGTATGACTGGTGTCCTTATAAGAAGAGGAGACTTGGGAGTTCCCTGGTGGCCTAGTAGTTAGGATTCTGGGCTTTCACTGCCGGCACCCAGGTTCAGTCCCTGGTCGGGGGACTGAGATCCCCCAAGCCATGTGGTGAGGCCAAAAAACAAACAAACAAAAAAAGATATCAGACACAGAGGAAAGACCACGTGAAGACAGTGGAAGAAGATGGTCAGCTACAAGCCAAGAAAAAAGGCCTTAGAAGAAATCAACCCTGCTGATACCTTGATCTCAGACTTCTAACCTGCAGAATCGTGAGAAAATAAGTTTCTGCTGTTGAAGCCCCCCCAGTGTGTGGTCTACCATTATGGCAGCCCTAACAAGCTCGTATATAGATGGTGAGCATCTCTGATCAGGAATCATGTCTGTTTTGTTTACTGCTAAATTTCCGGGGCCTAACAAAGGTTGGCGCACAGGAAGGTCTTGCTGAATGAACGACGTGACCTTTTACAGGGCTGTCGAGGGAAAACGTATTACGGGTTCTGGCTTACACTAGGGCTTCAGTAAACAGCGCTTGAAAATGCGGCTAGATAAAATTTTGTAAATTATAAACTCAGGTTTAGTTTGTCTTCCCTCAATTGTTGTTTTGTTACTCTTTGCCTCTGGGGAAGGACAGACACCACCCAAAGGGAAAAAAGTGGTTCCTCAGTACTGAATTGCAGAGAGTCTGTAATATTCACAACCCAGGTAGTCGTTGGAAAGCCAATGCGCTTTTCACATGTTGCTGCCTTGGACAAGACAGGAGAGGTCTTTTGGAATTCTTGCAACCTAGGCTTGGAAGATAAAGACGCAAAACCTGAGGAAGAAGGCAAGATGTCTATCCCCAAATGACAGATTGGTTGAAGAGATGCTCAACTTCAGAATGATTAGGGAAATGCAAAAAAAACATCCAGGAGAGAAAAGCTGACAGCTGTCAGAAATGGCCGCAAAAGAGATCTTTCCATACTGGGACAGGCTAGGACTATGAAACAGGAACCTCTGGGGTTAGGAGACCACACACTGGTACCACCTCCTTGGAGAGGAATTTAGCATTATTTAGGAAGGTTGGCCCAGCAACTCCACTTTTAGGGTACTTGGCCTGGAGAAAGCCTCCCACCTGTGTAGGAACAGGTATTTCTCGGCGGCTTTGTCGGAAGTCGCAAATGATTGGCAATGTTCTAAATGCCTGCCTATAAGGAAGTGGACACCAATGAATGAAGGGGTATTTTAATATGATGGAATTCTAAACAACAGAGAAAATGAACTGAAATAAAGCTAACTGTATCAACATAGATAAATCTGGAAAACAAAATGTGAGTGGGAAAAAAAAGGCAAGTTGCAAATGGATACTTTCAGTGTGATACTTTTATATTTTCAGAACAAAATAGCATCCAATTGTGAGACTTACACAGGCAGTAGAATGGCCGCTGCAGATCCATTCTCCATCCTTCACTCTGCTCTGCATCACTGGGGGTTAAGCTGTAGGAATTCCCTTGTATTCTGGCTTCTTTTAGGGTTTGGCCAAAGGGAGGCACCAGCAGGAGATCAGTGGGCAGAAGAAACGAGGCCATCTGAGTTGGCTATGTCCCTCGACTGAAGACCATGGCTCCTGGTGGTGGCCCCCTCCAAGCTTTGGTAATTGCTCACTCCCCTTGCCTCAGATTTTGCATTCATAAAATGGGCATGATAAAAAAATCCCTACCTCCTAAGGTCATTGTGTGGAGTCGGCGAGGGTAGGCTCCCGGCACAGTGCCTGGTAGGTTATAAACACTCAGCAAAAGTTAGCTTGGATTATTATTAATCATACCCTTTGTCCATTCCTTCAAAGAACATCTTCCGGGCTTCCCTGGTGGCGCAGTGGTTGAGAATCCGCCTACCGATGCAGGGGATACGGGTTCGTGCCCCGGTCCGGGAAGATCCCACATGCCGCGGAGCGGCTGGGCCCGTGAGCCATGGCCGCTGAGCCTGCGCGTCCGGAGCCTGTGCTCCGCAATGGGAGAGGCCACAACAGTGAGAGGCCCGCGTACCACAAAAAAATTAAAAATAAAATAAATAAATTTTAAAAAAGAACATCTTCCCTCTTTCTTCCCCCCCCCCTTTTTAAAAAATAAAATTCTCATGGCTTCCATTAATATGACTTGAAATTTCAAAATACAGGTCCACAAGACATCTCTCATCTGACACCAAGGGAGCCAAATGTGCTTTGGAATTCAGAACTTTGGGGTTTTATAAATGTAATGTGTTTCATGTACTTTCTATCAGTGATTCACATACTTGAACATGAATCAGAATCACCAGGAGGGTTCGGTGAAGCACAGAAGTCTGCGGCCCATCCCAGAAGTTTTGATTCCATCGGTCCGGGGTGGGCCTGAGAATTCCTATGTTTTGCAAGTTCCCAGGTGATGCTGCTGCTGGCCTGGGGACCACACTTTGAGAACTAATGCGATCTACTATATAACATCCCTGGGTCAGCACCCCATAATCAAACATTAATGTTTCTGCTGTGAAATGTTAATGAAAGAATATAAATAGCCTTATGTCAGTTCAGATTAGGTTTTAGCTACTCAGTGAGCTTCTGTAAACCGATGAAAAACCTTTCCGTTTTCAGAGAATTTTGGATTTTGGAAGAGAATGTAAGGAATTGTGGAGTTATAAATGAAATCTCATGACCAAAGATGAAAGCATACAAAAAACAGTAACGTTAGATTATGCTTTTTTTAAAAACTACCCTTGACCCACCACCGGCAGGAATTGTGAAATGTTTGTAGAATGAATGAATGAATGAATGAAAGTGTTTCTCTTTAAAGAGAAAACAGTGCATGTTTTCTATTGGCCACCAGGTGACAGCAATAGCTCTCTAGCAAAGTTGGTGGCGGGGCTGGGGGGTGGGTTGGGTTGTACTGGATGGACAATGATGCTCTTTGCTTTTATATGAGAAAGTCGGGCTGGTGGTAGCTGCTCTGGAAGAGTGTTTGGGAATTGCTGTCGCTGTGTTACACACTATCCCAAAATTCAGGAGGGTAAACAACCATTTTATCCTACTCATGAATTCTGTGCCAAATTCCAAATTTGGAAAGGGCATGGCAGGGACAGCCTGTCTCTGTTCCACGTATCTGGGGCATCAGCTGGAAGGACTCAACAGTTGGGAGCTGGAATCATCTGGAGGCATCTTCACTCACATGTCTCACGATTGGTGCTGGCTGTGAGCTAGGACCTCAGCTAGATGGTCAGCAGGAGCCCCTACATAGGCTCTCTCGATGCGGTCCCTCTGTGTGGGCTAGCTTGGGCTTCCTCACAGCATGACAGCTGGGTTCAAGCATGAATGTCTCCACCCAGCTTCAAGGGGAGAGGACGTAGGCCTCCACAGGATGGGAGGAATGTCAAGGTCACTGTATTAGTTTGCTAAGGCTGCCATAATAAAATACCGCTTAAACAATAGAAATTTATTTCTCACAGTTCTGGAGGCTAAAAGTCCAAGAAAAGTTGCCGGCACGTTTGTTTGCTCCTGAGGCCTCTCTCCTTGGCTTGCAGACACGTGGTCTTTCCCATGTGCTCACACGCCCTGTGTCTCTGTCTGTCCAAATTTCCTCCTCCTGTAAGCACAACAGTCGGATGGGTTTAGGGCTCTAATCCCTAATGGCCTCATTTTAACTGAATCACTTCTTTAAAACCCTATCTTCAATGCAGTCACTGAGGTACTGGGGTTAGGACTTCAACATATGAATTTGGGGGACACAGTTCAACCCATAACAGTCACCCTGTCAGAAGATTATATGAGGTCGGAGATGTTACTACGGGTATCTTGGGGGAAATGCAGTGTGCCCTGGCACCCCTCCTGCGGTTGCCCCACGCACTCCAGTGGCATCAGAGTTTGCTAAGCATTGTACTCCTCCTACCCCTATGCCTTTGAATACGCTGTGTTCTCTGCCTGGGACACCCTCACCTGCCATTCTCTAATGGGCACTCTTATTCACCCATCCAGAGCATCCCTGACCCTGTCCCCAGTTGACCATCATTATCTTTACCACCAGCCTTGTCACACTGGTCACAACCGCTGCCATTTATGGACGGCTTCTTTGTGCCAGGCTAAGTTCTACTGAGCTTATTTAATTCTTAACAACCATCTGTGAGGTTGGTTTTACAGATGAAGAAACCAATGGCTGGAGTGAGGAAGTTATTAGCCCAGTGCCACAGAACAAGTAAGTGGCAGAGTCAAGACTCCAACCCAACTCTGCCTGCTCCAGAGCCTGTGTTTGTCACCTCTTTCCTTGTTGGCCCTTTGATCACCTCCTCTGTGCTGCTCCCACCCCTGGTTCAACCCTCTCGTCAAAGCATCAGTCCCCTGCAATAATTCACATCCCACCAGCTCTGGTCCCATCTGCTGGTCGCACCTGCTTATGCCTGGGCTGCTCCAGGGAAGGTCTGACCTGAGCTGATGAGGGCCAAGCATGCCTTGCACGTTACAGTGTATTTACATTACATGGTAATGCCATCACATTAATGCTTCCCAAGGAACCACACCTCCCGATAGCCACACTTGTGTGTAGCTCCCTCCCACACTGACTTGGGGTTTGTCTGTGTGACTCGCTGTGGTCAGTGGGACACCAGCAAATGTAATGAAAGCAGGAGCTTGAAAAGTGCTCGTGTACTGAGCCTGGCTCTCTTGAAACACTGCCACCTTGTGGACAAAACTGGGGTAGATTGAGGATGAGAGACCAAGCCCGCCGTGGCCACGCCTCCTGGTCCAGGAATCCCAGCTGAGGCCTAGATGTCCCATGGTCTTGAGCCAGTGTGCATGTTTTGTCTTGTTTCTACAAACCTGTGTTTTTATCACAGATTTGCCTTCTTCACTGGCCTCCCAATCTCACGGATTGCCTTCCTTTGCCCAAATTCATACAGCTTGTGAGTGGAGGATCCAGAATTTCAAACCAGATCTGTCTAGAAAGCTATAATAATAACAACTACAACAACAATAATATTGGCATTATTAAATAATGTTATTTATTAATTATTATAAAATAATAATTATTATTATTTTACATTCTTGCTCTAATCCTGTACTGTATATCAAGGACATTATAGATTTTAACTTTAACGTATTTTATATTTTTATCACCAAACTCTTTTCTATGTTTTTCATGATCGTAAACTATTCTTTAATTTCCTGGTTTTTCTCTTTATGTTGGAATGGCCATGATGTTGCCTCTCTGCAGTCCAGTTATCTGCTCTATTATATCAATATAGTATTTTGCATATTTTCTTTTTTTCTTGTTCTTTTGCTCTAGAGCCAGTCTTATGGTTGGTCTGTGCATGTTTGTAGCAGGTATAAGCCAGATCCATGAGGTCCAGCCTCAAAACACTGCTGTCATCATGCAAGCACGGTCCAGCCCACTCCACCCCCAAATGTTACAACTTGACTTTTTTTTCAAACACCATGAAGGGAAATACAAAATTCCCAGAAACTTACTTAAGCCCTCTTTTCCACCCTGTGCACTTACTTCACATGCGCAAAGTCCTTGCTCTCTGCCCACCTCCTGCCTCTCTCTCCTCTGACTCTCTCTCTGTCTCTCTTTTCCTTCCAACTTCTTCCACTTTCTTCCAGCGTCTGCACTTCTGTCTCCCTCTCCCCATTTCCTGCGTCACAAGACTTGCTTAATTATTTGTTGACCACATGACACTACACGTCTGTGATTTTATACATTAAAAAATCCAGGGCTTCCCTGGTGGCGCAGTGGTTGGGAATCCGCCTGCCAATGCAGAGGACATGGGTTCGAGCCCTGGTCCGGGAAGATCCCACATGCCGCGGAGTGACTAAGCCCGTGCACCACAACTACTGAGCCTGCGCTCTAGAGCCAGTGAGCACAACTACTGAGCCCATGCGCCACAACTACTGAAGGCTGCATGCCTAGAGCCTGTGCTCTGAAACAAGAGAAGCCACTGCAATGAGAAGCCCAAGCACAGCAACAAAGACCCAACACAGCCAAAAAAAATAAGCAAATTAAAAAAAAATCCAGTGGTGGGGCTTCTCTGGTGGTCCAGTGTGTAAGACTGCGCTCCCAATTCAGGGGGCCTGGGTTCGATTCCTGGTTGGGGAACTAGATTCCACATGCTTGTCACAACTGAGAGTCTGCATGCCGCAACTAAGAAGTCCACATGCCGCAACTGAGTCCACATGCCACAACTAAGAAGTCCACATGCCACAACTAAAAAGATCCCATAAGCTGCAACTTAACATGCCACAGTGAAGATCCCATGTGCTGCAACTAAGACCTGGCACAGCCAAAATAAATTTGAAAAAAGTATTTTTAAAAAATCCAATATTCTTCATTCAGGTCATTAGTACTAATAAGAGTTCTTCTAGGTTGTTAGATACATCATCAATAAACAAACACCCATGATAAAAATCAATTATGGGACTTCCTTGGTGGCGCAGTGGTTGAGAGTCCACCTGCCGATGCAGGGGACACAGGTTCGTGCCCCGGTCCGGGAAGATCCCACATGCCGCGGAGCGGCTGGGCCCGTGAGCCATGGCCACTGAGCCTGCGCGTCCGGAGCCTGTGCTCCGCAACGGGAGAGGCCACAACAGTGAGAGGCCCGCATACCGCAAAAGAAAAAAAAAAATCAATTATGTTCTTACATACCAGTAACAAACAGTTAGAAAATGTCCTTTTACAAAAGATGCCATTTACAATAACAATAAAAGCTTACAAGGTATCTAGGAATATACCTGCATGATATCTTTATGGGGAAAATTAGAAAACTGTAATGTGAGACATTAAAAGAAACTTAAATGTTTCATAATTTAATAAAAGGAAAGTACACAAAATAAAGAACATATACAAAATCCATGTGAAGAAGATGTATATCCCATTATCAAACCAGGCAAAGGATGTGAATGGGGAATGTTCAAAAGAAATATAAATGACCAGAAATCAAAGAAGTATTCACTAAAGCCATAGTGTGATATAATTTACTGATTATTAGAAAAAGCACTTAAAGTTGGAAATATGTAGGATTGGTCAAAGTGTGAAAAAATGAGTGGATACCTGTAGGGAGAGTGTACATTGATATTGTTTTTGTACAGTGATTTGACAATATTTGTCAACATTTAAAATCTCCTTTGGTCTGGCAGTTTCACTTGTGGTAGTGTATCCTTCCTGAATATGTGTGTATGCAAGGATGTTTGTTGCAGCACTATTTGTAAGAGAATAATCTTGGAAACATTTATTAATATGCCATTCAAAAGTGGAATCATTAAATAAATTATGGCATGAAACATAATGGAATACTATTCAAATGTTTAAATGAATGGGTTGCTTCACAAAGAATGGAAATATATGAATGCAACTTTCGAAGTCTATTATGTGAATAAAGGAAAAAGGCACAGTCCCATTTTTGGTTAGAAGATTCAATAAAGAAAAGATACCATCTTTCATCTTTCAATCTACAATTTTAATGGGATGCAAATAAGTATTCCGACAGGATTATTTTGGCACTTAACAAACTGACTCCAAAGATTATGCAGGAAAATCAAGAAAAATCCTGGAAAGAGAGAGAGAAAAATTTGAAAAGATAAACTCTGCCACATCTCAAAGTGTATTATAAAGTGAGAGTAATAATTCATTATGAATTCAAGAATAGACAGAGAGATGAATGGGACAGATGAGTGAGTCTGAAAGTAGACCGAAAAAATAAGGTCATTTAATAAATAATAAAGATGGCATTTAAATCAGTGGAGAAAAGATGGATTACTCAATGAATACTGTTAGTATAATTGACTAGTCATCTGAAAAGAAATTCCACTGGAGCCCTACCACAAACCTGCACAAAGATAAATTCCAACCGGAAAAATAAATCATGGTACAAGCACACAACAAAATACTATACAGTAATGGGAATGAATGAACCATGGCTATGTGCAACATGGATGCATAGTAAAGACAATGTTTAGAGATGCATAATTGGGTGGTCAAACTATAAAGGTTACGGAAAGGAATACTATAGAAATTGGTATAGTGGTTTCCTACAAGGGGAAAGGAGATTTTGATCAAGAAAGATCATACTGGAGTGTCCTGGTGGGGAAGCAATGTTCTTTCGTGACCATTGTGACTGCATAACTGTTCACTTTACAACTTGTTAGGTTGTCCACTTATGTTTATGCCATTGTATAGTTTATTTTTTACATAAAAATGTTTACAATAACTAAGTATATAGGAAGAAAAAGTAGGGCTTTGTTTTTCGTTTTCTCAGTGTGAGCAAGGCTTTTCTATGGATAACATGAAACCCAAAAGCAATTTCAAAAGACTGCTTGATTTGAGCCCATTACAAATTCTGCATGGAAAAACACCTCCACAAAGTCAAACAACAAACACCCATTATGGGAAAACGCCTGCAATTATATCGTATTTCTTAGTATAGAAGAGCAGAGGATTAGAGAGTGGTTTTTCAGAATCTTGTGAATGCATTATTCATTAAACATAATATAAAAATAAAGACAGGGAAAAAAGAATGTGGCAGCTGTTTTTGTATTGATGTAGGGTGATCTCCAAGGTATACTGTTATATAGTGTGCTAATATTTGTGTAAGAAGTGTACATATATGTGGATATCCTGGATGCATTCTCCTGGTTTTTTTTATCACGTTTGTGGCAGATATACACACATTTTTTTCTGCACATGTTTTTAAAGGGTGGAAGAGAAGCAACTCCACATGCAGTGATATTGAGTGATGTCTACAACAAACGCTACAGACAAACAAAAGAAGCTAGACAAGAGTAGTGTTACTTTTGTTTCTTTTAATGGAAAACTTCAAGCACATACAAAAAGTAGAGGGAGAAGTATAGTGCACCATTATGTACCTATCCCCCCTATTTATGATAAAAACCACATGGCTATTCTTGTTTCATCTATACCTCCCTCCCACTCCCCTCCACCCCACTTGATTATTTTGGAGCAAATCCCAGACATACCATTTCATCTGCAGATACTTCAGTATGTACCTCCATAAGCGCTCTCTCTCTCTCTTTCTCTCTCTCTCTCTCTCTCTCTCTCTCTGTCTCCATACCACTGTCATATCTAAAAATTAAAACCTATCAATAATTCTTTCATACAATCAAATATCCAGACACTGTTCAGCCTTCCCAGATTTTACCAGGAGTTGATCTTCTTTACCAGTTGATTTATTAGCACTGGGGTCTGCAGGTCTACACTTTGTATCTGTGTTATGGTTCAAATGTCTTTTAATACACAGGTCCCCTTCTTTTTATCCCCTTTGCAATTTATTTGTTAAGGGGAAAAATGTTTAATTTATAGGTTCTCCTACTTTGTCCCTTCCCTCCCTTCTGTGCAAGTAATTTGATGGAAGAAAAAAGAAGAAGAAGAAGAAGGTTGTTTATCCTGGCGAGTTCTCTGCATTCTGGATTTTGTTGAAGGCAACCCTATGGTGTTATCATGTTTGTGACAGATTTTGCTCACTTGCCCCATTCAGGTCCACCTTCCACCCTTCTTCACATTGCTCTGCCCCAATAGGCTTCATCATCCAGGCTTTCTTGCCCTCTGGTTTCAGCTGGCTTTGGCCAATAGGGAGCCCTGGTAGGAATGGGAGGGAGGGGGAAGAATGAGGTCAGAGTGTTTATTTCCCCGACTCCCTCCGTGCAAAGCCACCTTGGGTTGGCTGTGCTTCTTGACTGAAGGTAACTGTTCCTCTCAAGACAGCTGTTCCACACAACTGCCTCCCCTTCCAGGTTCTGGTAATTTCTCCCTCCTACTGGCAAAGGCTTCTCTGTCCCTCATTCCAGGATCCTGCGCTATCCTTCACGTTCTGCCTTCACCTTTGTAACAAACCCTCTTCTCATTTTCCTAACCTGAGTGCACCATCTGCATCCTGGTGGGACTCTAATTTACACAAGGTTTCTCTGTCTCCAGTATTTCCAATAAACTGGCAGTTAAGTCTGAAGCTTGATCAGATTCAGACTAAACATTTTTTTGTAAGAATACTTCATGGATGATGTTCAGTATGCTACATCGTATCACACCAGAAGGCACACAATATCCATCCATTACAAAGGTGCCATCAGCCTTCTGCCAAATGGTTTTCAGCTGTCGTTGATCTCTGTCTCTTGCCATTATCAGGAGTTAGCAAATAACGGTATTCTATCATTCTTTCTTCATTCATTAGCTGGAAAAACTCTATAATGAAAAACTCCCTTGCCATCTACATGGTTACCATGGGGCCCAGTTTGTACAGGAAAGGCAGGACCCATGCCTGCTTCTTTCCCTTCTTCCTCTTTATCAGTTTTCAAATGATGAGCCGGATCCTCCAAAGGTAACCAATGATGAATTCATGGATTTCAATATTTGATGTTTTAACCCTTCATTTTTGTTCTTTCTGATGTTCAAGTTGTCCCATTTTTTGGCCAGTGGGTGGGAGCCACTGAGTTCTTTTGATGTGATCCCAGGAGTCTTCAGGAGTCTTTGATCGTTTCCTCACTTTCTGATGCAACAAGTTATTCCAGTCTCATCTTGTATATTTCCTGCCCCAGAACTGGAATCAGCTATTTCTCCAAGGAGCCCTGGTTCCTTTTAATGAGAAATGGCATTTGAGAAGCCACATGAGGGATATTCCTTGCTACTGGGCAGTTCATTATTTCTAGATCATATTTCAGCTAAGAAATTAATACTTTTAGAGAGAAAATACATCATGTGCTCTTACTGATATTTGTGATTCAAATTTAGGATTACAGGACTTTAATTTTTTGATTTTATATTTTTATGCCTTGTAACTTATGCTGAAAATCTTGCTTCATAAACACATTAACATAATTATTTACATATATATACATAAATATTTATATCTGCACAGTAACTATACCAATGCTATTACTAACAACATAATTACTGAAAACAGTACGATTTCTTTGCAGTTCTTTTTTGTTCTTAGAATACATCCCACTAAAGATGTACATTCAACTACTGGGTTTTTTTCTCACTACTGTGAATAAAAGTCACTTAAAGTAAAGTCACCTAATTTAAAGTCACCTAATTAAAGACTTAAAACAAGACCTCTCTGTGTGAGTAAGCTACCAACTTGATGTCTAATAATTAGCTTCATTTGTTTTACTTTGCTTCTGATTTTTAAGGCTTGTGCTTTTATCTCAATTGAAATTGGTTTGTTTCATAATTGTGTATAACATATACACGATTACAGAGCCAAATATAGAAAGCATGCACTGTTAATTTAAAATCATAGTCATAGGAGAAAGAAGAAAATTGCAAAGCTCTTCTAGCCAATACAGACAATTTAAAAACAGCTGTACCTTCATTTTTAAAAACAGAGCTGTCAAATAAAATGCTATTACTAGGGCAACATATAATTAAGCAAGGCTGCCAATTTTTTTTAAGATTTAAAAAATTTTATAGATATCATTTTTTTTAGGATTTTTTAAAAACAGTACATGATTAGACTTCTCTAAAACCCAAGTGACTTAAAAGAATCCTTTGTTACATTTAACATTTGCAACCAAATTCCGAACAGGATGAGAGCCCGTATTTTATCAGAACAGGCTCTTTGGGCCAGTTTTCTACGGCTCTCAGGAGACTGCTTCTCCAAGCTGGCAGGGAAAGAGGGAACATCTTTCTTATCTGAGATACTCTTCACTAGGAATTGTCAATAAGAGGACCTCCAGTCTCAAGGCCAAGCCCTGGAATCCTATTAAATAGCAGGAAGTGAGAAGGGCAAACTCAAACTCAGAATATGTGAAAGAAAAGGGCAATGAGAAGTTTTAAGATTCTGCCTCCAGAATTGACAAAGAGCTAAAACCAAGTTATTTCAGGTTCCCAAGATACACCTCTGCTCTGACTTTCTTCATCCAACCAGATTTCTCTGGAAACACTTAAAAATTTGGTCCTTCTCCAAAATCAGCCCCAATTCAGAAAAGAACCTTTGTGAAATTTTGCATCTGTGTCATTGTTGATGCTCCCCAGAAAGCTGCTAGGCGGTACCAAAGAATCTGTCCCATAACCCATGCCTTGGCACACACAGAGGGGATGCTAGGAGTAACTAACTGGGTGTAGTTGGTAGGTCCCCAAATTTCCCAGTGTATCTCAATAATCTTGTAAGAGGGCTTCCCTGGTGGCGCAGTGGTTGAGAGTCCGCCTGCCGATGCAGGAGACACGGGTTCGTGCCCTGGTCCGGGAAGATCCCACATGCCGCGGAGCGACTGGGCCCGTGAGCCATGGCCGCTGGGCCTGTGCGTCCGGAGCCTGTGCTCCGCAACGGGAGAGGCCACAACAGTGAGAGGCCCGCATACCGCAAAAAAAAAAAAATAATAATAATAATAATCTTGTAAGAGATTTCTACTATCAGGTCCAGAATGTGGGAAAAGCTGCCAAGAAAAGGGGAAGATCATCCCCTCCCGGCCGCACCCCGCCTGTTTTAGCATTTGGGCGTACCTTCTCACAATGGCTAAAGGACTGACTATGACAAAAGCTGGCAGGATCGCTATCGACAAAAAGGGTTAGTTCATACTCTTGGAATGCCCTTTACTATGAATAATGACCAGGGCACGGATACTGCTGGACTAGAAAGCCTTACAGATTTAAAACAACGATGAAATCCAATCCAAATTACTGCTCAAGTGTCCCAAGCTGGGGAATGATCCAGCACGCAAAGAGGAGCTTTACCTCCCTCCACCATTAAAAGTAAAGAGTTTCCAGAAGTCTGTCCAGGCTAGGGAATGCCCATCAACCCGACTCCCAGGCAATCCCCGGATGGTTGCCCAGGCTGGGAAAGGTCTGGCATGGTAAGGTACAGGCCACCCTCAGTCAGGTGTTTATCAGAACGTTATGCAGGCTGGGGAGTGCCAAGCAGCTGAATTCATTCCCCAATTCTTGTCGTCCAGGTTGAGGAATGGCTGTCAGGAGGATCCCACTGCATTTCCTCTGGAACAGCGAGGCACCAGCCCCAGGGGAAGCCCCCTCCCCCATCCCTTTCCGCCTTCCTGAGAAGAGTGGGCAGGCTGAGATTAGTGGCCAAGGAAACGTCCTCCTCCTGTCCCAACTTTCCTGTCCCAGGAGGAGCTGACGAGGAGGTAAATGTAAAAGACCATCTTTTTAGATTTCTCCAAGACTATTGACTAAATAAAACAATATTAACAATGTAATGTGGAACGTAAGTAATAGTAAAACATAAGTAGAACAGAAGTAATAGTAAAACACATGATACCAAAGGCAAATTCCCAAAGCGGCAAAAGGAGTCATACATGGTAACATTCTTACATTGTATGTGAAGTGTTACAGATTGATTCATGGCAGACTGTAACAAATTAAGGATGTAGACTGTAATCTTTGGAACAACTACCAAAAAAATAATATAGAGAGGCACAATTAGATAGAGATGAAATGGAATACTGAGAAATTACACGTGGCTAAATGATGTGCCTTGGTCAATGAAAGTGGAGTAGCTGTGACATGTGTTACTTCTGGGTGGAAGCATTTCAGAGCCGGTGCTTGACTCTAGATGTTCTTTTCTTGCTTTGTGTTGAGATGGCAGGATCCTAAGATGGTGTGCAGTGATTGTGCCCAACAACAATTCCCCCCGACCTACACACATGCTGACGTTCACTGAACACGCAACATAGGAAATAAACCTTGTGTTAAGCCTCTGAGATTTTTAATATTTCATGGATACACCTGCATTCCTGGAATAAAATCCATTTGGTCACCATATAGTATTTTTTTAAATGTACTGATAGATTGTTTGTAAATAACTCACTTGTGTTTACTTCATTGATATCTTTGAGATTGGGCTATGATTTTCTTTGTGTGTGTGTGCAACAGGGCGGGGGCGGTGGTAATCTATCAGATTTTGATAACAATGTTATACTCACTACCTAAAAATAATTTAGATGGTTTCTTCTGTTTCCTGCATGCTGAAAAAGTTTAAGGAACATTGGAAATATCTAGTCTTTAAAGGTTAATAGAATTCTGTGAACTTAATTGGACTTGGAGTTTTCTTTCAGGGGGTAGCTCTGGGGTACCTTTCTTTAGTTCATCTATGGAAATAGGTCTGTTTGAACTTTATGTATCTCTATTAGGACCAATTACATTTTCCTAAAGAATTAACTATCTCACCTAGATTTTCAAATGTATTTGCTCAGACTTGTGCAAGGTAGTTATACTTTTTTTCCTATTTTGATAATTGTTTCTTTTTTATTTTGTGTCTTTGTGCTTTCTCTATTCGTCTCCGGACGCGCAGGCTCAGCGGCCATGGCTCACGGGCCCAGCCGCTCTGCGGCATGTGGGATCTTCCCGGACCAGGGCACGAACCCGTGTCCCCTGCATCGGCAGGCAGACTCTCAACCACTGCGCCACCAGGGAAGCCCTAGTAGTTTTAAAATTTTGTTGGTCTTTACCTAGTAGGTTTTCTAGTAGTTCTTAAACTGTGTTGAACTTTTAAAAAACATACCAGCTGATTTATTTTTACCATTTTTGTTTTTTAATTATTTGGTTTCTTTTATCAACTTTCTGGTTTTATTCATTTCTGTTAGAGTTGGATGCCATTTAATTTTTCTTTATTGTGTAAGTCATCTTGTCTTTTTTTTCCTAGAGGCCAGAGGATTTCTTTTTTTACCAACACTTACAGTTTGACATAATAATTTTGCTAGGATCTTTCTTAGAGTTAACGCTTCTGAGTCAGTTTTCCCAACCATGCACATGGTGTGTCTTTACAGTATTTACATTCAGGGAGTTTTCCTTTCAGAGGGAGAAAAGCTCTATTGAATTACCATTTTATTTATTTTATTTTATTAATTTATTTAATTTTGGCTGCATTGGGTCTTCGTTGCTGTGCGCGGGCTTTCTCTAGTTGCGGCGAGTGGGGGGCTACTCTTCGTTGCGGTGTGCGGTTTTCTCATTGTGGTGGCTTCTCTTGCTGCGGAGCACGGGCTCTAGAGCACAGGCTTCAGTAGTTGTGGCACACGGGCTCAGTAGTTGTGGCTCATGGGCTTAGGTGCTCCGCGGCACGTGGGATCTTCCTGGACCAGGGATCGAACCTGTGTCCCCTGAATTGGCAGGTGGATTTTTAACCACTGCGCCAACCGGAAAGTCCCTGAATTACCATTTTAAATATTTTGTTCCACTGTTCTTCTTCAATTCCTCTTCAATACAGGTCAATATAGTTGAATTTTCTTCTTCAACTATATTCAGTTTGATTCAATTTCCATTGCCCTTTTCCTTACCTATAACTTTCTCTAATTTTCTTTCATTTTTTTCCTTTCTTTTCAGTTGGATATCTTCACCCTTGTGCATCTTGAATTTAGGTTTATGAGATAATTTTTCCTTTTTATTCAGTTTCTTTGCTGAGTCCTTCCAGTTCCCGTTTCACATCTACCTCTGCTCAAAGTTTTTCATTTGCTTTGTGACTTTATTTGCATTGGCTTGTCTAATTTTTTTTTAAGATTTTTTTTTGATGTGGACCATTTTAAAAGTCTTTATTGAATTTATTACAATATTGCCTCTTTTCTATGTTTTGGTTTTTTTGGCCACGAGGCATGTGGGATCTTAGCTCCCTGACCAGGGATCAAACCCACACCCCCTGCATTGGAAGGCAAAGCCTTAACCACTGAACCGCCAAGGAATCCCCTGGCTTGTCTAATTTTAATTCATGCTGGAATGCTGCATTACAGTTTTCTTTTGCCTGTAGTGGCTATTTCTTTTCTTTTTTCTTTTTGGTTCTATCTACTAAAAAGTATTGGTCTTTTCTTACTGTATCCCCATAAGAGTGCCGCAGTTTTATTAATGTTCATATTTGGGCATGTTAAATTTACCTAAACGGCTGTCAGCAGGAGGATGTGGACAAGGAGCAGGGCAGGGAGAGGGTTTGGGCTTTCTCAAGGGCTCCCCCTCCTGGTGCTATAGGGAGAGACAAATTGTTTACCATTTGGCACCTTTCTGTGGTCAGGCTTCCTCTGATCCAAACTTGCTTTACTAAGTCTCGAATTGCCAGCCCCTTCTGTGCTTCCCTTCACGCCACCTCTGGCTTCCACGGTGCCTCCCTCACCCACAGAAGGGGTGCCTTTCCAAGACTGTCAGCTCTGGTCCTGTGTGCTTTCCAAGCCCCTCCCTTTCTTCTCCATCATTGCCAGTGCTCACCGGGGAATAAACCTTTGTTGTTATCCAGATTCTGATATTGTTAGGACTCCTCCCTCTTATGGGCAACTTATTTGCTTCTTTATGGCTTCACAACTTCCCATCCACACTCAGATTCACTCCCAGGCTCAACCTGGCCATCTCTGTTAGTTTCTCAGGGAGGCCACAACAAATTATCACATGCTTGGTACCTAAAACAACAGAGACTTATTCTCTCACAGTTCTGGATACCAGATCAGGTGTCATCAGGCCACACTCTATGATGGCTCTAGCGGAGAAGCCATCCTCACCTCTCCCAGCTTCTAGTGGCTCCTGGTATTCTCTGACTTGTGACATCTCTGCCTCTGTCTTCACATGGCCTCTGTCCCTTTGTTGTCAAATCTCCCTCTCCTTCCTCTTATAAGGACACCATTCATTGGATCTGGGGCCCACCCCATATCCAGGATATCGTTATCGAGATCCTTAACTTAATTACATTTGCAAAGAGTCTATTTCCAAATAAGCTCACATTCACAGGCTTAGGGCCTGGACATATCATTTGGGAGAAGAGGGGACACAATTCAAACCACTACTTACACCGCCCTGACTTTCCCTATAGCACAGACTCATCTTGAACTCATGGTGACTTTGGTCAATGAAAATGTGGGAGATGTCTCCTGAGTCACCAGGACAATTAGATTCCACGGGACTCCCTGGGCCCAAAAGGAAAAGGGGCAGATGGGCGAGGGGCAGAGAGAAGAGTGCCTGGGCCACGGTGGGTGCTCAGAAACAGAAGCTGAATTGGAGAATAGAGGACTTTATGGAAGGAAGGGAACAGAAAGGGAAACACACCAGAGTCTGTCTGTGTGACCTCCCAGGGCTCAGCTGTCTTAGTCGAGTTGTGATGCTCACCTGGCCTCCCTGACCTTGGCTGCTCCCCAAGGTGAGGCTCCTAGACACCAAGCAGAGGAGTGACAAGAGGACAGAGGTTTGCTGGGCAAGGGGAAATCCTGGGGCTGCCCTGGTTGCCAAGGGCTGCAGGAGGCTGAATGAGGGGAAGCAATGGAAAGAATGAAGTGGGGGGAAGGGGAAGGCTCAAGTCCCAGAAATCCCCAAGTTACCAGAATGCACTTGAGGGATTTGCCTGTTTTTCCTATTGGGTTTTATCCAGCAGCCTCTGCATATGCCTGCTTCTATAGGAACGACCCACAGGGTTTTGAGGGCCAGAGGGGCCAGCAGAGAGGCCAGAGGGGTAAGAGGAGGTAAACCTGTTGCTAGAGGATGAAAGGATGTGGCTTCCAGCTCAGGGTCCTCCCTTCCTCCCGAGCACAGCCATTCCGAAGACCATCAACCCCCATCCCGGCATTTCAGTGAGCCCAGTCCTTGGGAGGGCCCTAGGGAGAGGCTAGGAGTCCAGATACAGCTGCCTGGCCTAACGTTCTCCTTTGCTCTGCCAAGGTACTGGACTTAGCCCAGAGGCTAGAAGTACCAGACCCACCCCACTGCTGGATCTCATCTTCATCACAGCTCCTAAATAACGATCTCCCAAAAGCCAGGCACTATTTGTGAATTTCACTTTATGATGCTGTCGATTTGTGCTTTATACACTTTGAGGCTATTTTATCAGGGGCACATAGGTTAGGTTCAGGCTCGTTCTATCTTTTTGTGGATTGTTTATTACTAAGTAAAGTTTCTCTTTCTAATAATACTTTTTGTTCTAAAGACTATTTTCCTGATGTTACTATTGCTATAACAGATAAGTTGCTCAGTGTTCATCTGCCTGGTTTACCTTCCATCCCTTTACCTTTTTTTTTTTGCAGTACGTGGGCCTCTCACTGTTGTGGCCTCTCCCGTTGCGGAACACAGGCTCTGGACGCGCAGGCTCAGCGGCCATGGCTCACGGGCCCAGCCGCTCCGCGGCATGTGGGATCTTCCCGGACCGGGGCACGAACCCGTGTCCCCTGCATCGGCAGGCGGACTCTCAACCACTGCGCCACCAGAGAAGCCCTACCTTTTATCTTTGTATCATGTTTTCAAGGCATCTTTTGCAAACAGCTTACCACTATATGTGTATTTTAAAACCAATCTGTTTCTTTTGATAGGCCCATTTACTTTATGATTAATACTTGAACTCATTTATACCATTTTATTTTGTACTTTTTATTAACTAGCCTACCTCTTCTCCCCACCCCACCCACTCCCAAACTTTCCTTCTACTACTGGATTTGGCTTTCCCTAATGTTTATATTTACATGCTCTATTTCTAGTCTCTCTGAGGTTTACCCTTGCTGCATTAGTGTTATTTATTCAGGGAGTTTATCCCAGGTTCCTCATTTCATGAGGGCCCAGGCTACACATCTGGTCCCTGGTTAGGCATTTCAAAACTTGTAGTCCCTACCTGCCCTGAGGGCTTATTTTTCAAATAAGCCCTGAAATCTCAGGCTTGCCTCAGTGCCAACTTTTGGTTACCAATCTGGCTATGATTTTTTGTATTCATTTCTGATTTCCAAGGTTTTCTGTGATATCCATGATTCTAAGTTCAGCATGACAACTTTTTAAGTTCTACTTTATCCCCACTTTTTGCATAACTTTGTAGCAGGTGCAAGGGGGTCTTTCTGGGTCAGCTTAGTCTGCCATTTTCCTGAAATCCTTAGGTGATTTCATTCATTATCTCATTTAATCTTACTACAGGATAAAAGGAATTATTCCCATTTCCTAAATGAGGGGATAACTGTCACACTGTTCTCTTTGTTTCATGTTATTTTAAAAATTTTCCTCCTTAACGAATCCCTAATTAACAAGAAGTTAATGGGTTTTATTTTTATTTATTTTTAACCTACACTTTTAGAGTAATGCTAGCTGCTGTAACAGATTAGGCCAAAGCTCTCAGTGGCTTAACACAGTAAGTTTATTTCTCATGCACTGAAGAATCTCCAGGGTCTCTGCCCCAAGCAGTCATTTAAGGATTCGGATCCCTCCATCTTGTGGCCCCATGCTCCTCTTGGGCCTTAAGACAGCTCTCTATTCAGCCAGACGACAGGGAAAGAGAGGCTCTTGTGGGAAGTTCATGGAAGCCAGCCCTGGAAATGGTGTATATCTCTTCTGTCCATATCCTACTGGCCGTAAGTCAAGTGGCTACCTGTTTGACTGCAAGGGAGGCTGGGAAATGTAGTGCAGCTGTGTGCCCAAAGGAAAGGGAAATGGATTTAGTGAAAAGCCAGTCTCTCTGCCTACATTTTTTAATCCTCTGTTCTACCATTTCCTAATTATCTGGAAATGATTTAATTAGAAGTTCTGTAATGATAAACTTCATCTTATTCATTTAATCCCTTAGGGAGGCATGAAATAATCTTTGCATATGCTATTTGTATGAATTCAGTTTCTCCATTTCTTGGTTTAGCGTTCTCTGCCTATATTTTAACACTTAACACTTATATTACTCTTAACTTCTATTTTCTTACCTTTTCGCCTTCTTTGTTGCTTTGGTAAAACTTTTTATTTCCAGAAGTGCCAATGGAAGGCAGTGGGGGCAAAAGGAGGGACACCCCTACCACATCTTAGCTGGGGAGAGAGGCCCTAATCGCCCTAGGTGGCCAATCAACCTTCACGGTTGCTCTGACTCAAACCCAGAGCCGGGCTGACCCCCCATGCCAGACTCTCCCTCTCCTGGGCTATCCCCCTCCCACAACCCAGACAGAAGCCCGAAGCTGGGCTATGGGAATCTATTCCTTCACGGCTGCCCTCAGATTATTCAGCTACAGCCGCACCCACCTTCTCTCCACAAACAGTCCTGGCAGGGTCACAGGGAAGACTTGAGATGTCTCAATGAGTAGGGCTCCCAAGCTAAGGGGAAGCCCTCAGTGTGGACCCCTGATTTGTTCCTCTCAACAGGGCGGACGAGATAGTCTCAAACTGTCTTTGTTCACAGATTTAGTCATTCATTTATCTACACAACCAGTTGGTCATTCTTTCAAAATCCTGTGAGCCCACAGCACCCTCCAGGCCCAGCACCGGGCTGTGGATACTCCAAGCTGAATGAAACCCTCTTCCTGCCCTTGGGGAACACTTTACAGTCTATAAGAGACCATCTGGGGGCAAAGAAAAAGCTCTCGGTACCGTGATGAGTGCTGCTGGTGGTCTGCGTGAGGAAGGGCTGACAGGTGTCAGCAGAGGTCACAGCAAGCTCAGTGTGAGGGCTTAGAGATAAAGCGGGAGAGCTCAAGGTCCAGCCTCACCACAGCCCCAAACCTCCTCAGTTCCAGGCTACGGGCACCCCGACTAGGCCCGACTTCACACCTGTTGTTGGACTATGCTGTAGCCCAGCTTACCTGCCCACCCAAGGTCCTTCCTCACCAAGGCTGGACTTCCAGGACAATCCTTCCACCTCAGCACTGCTGTTCGGGCTGTATAAAATGTTGACTGTGGGAGAAAGACTCCTGTCTCCCCAGGCCTACGGCAGGCAGCACAACTCCTCTCCCCAGCAACGTGATATGGAAAGCTCTCCCAGGAGGCGGGGCCTGCCTTCTTCGCATCTGTCCTTTCTCGGCAGCTCCCTTTCGCTCTCACCATCTCACCGGGCCTTGGGCCCAGCCGTGGACGGCCTGGGGCTCCCCGGCAGGGCCGTGGGGGGCCCTGAGTCGGCCTGGATCTTCCGCTTCCTCCTCCACCACCACTGGCCCTTCCCGGTCTTCGGTATTGAAGCTCCGGAGAGCTGGAGACGCAGGTGACCGTCCTTGGTGAACTGCAGCAGCAGACTGGTTCTGAAGTGGCCTCCTCAGAGGGCTGGGCCAGACATCCCCTGGGATTTAAACGTACGGATTCTGTGACAAGGACGCTAGCAGCTCTGGAGCCTTCTGGGCTCAAGCACTGGGTGTGTTTGAGAGTTAAAATTCTCACCAAGCAATCTCTGTATAAGAGAGGGGTTATCTGTCTGTTTATGATGAGGCTGCAAAGGTCCAGGGAATGTGAGGTTGTGGCTAAACTGAAAAGGCTCCACGGCTCACCTTTTCCAGTCTGTTTCTCTCTTCGGAAAGACCTGAAAAGTTAAGCAGCCAACACACTCACAGGAAGAGAAGTTTTAAAAACTGTAGGAAGGCCTCACATCGTGGAAAAGTTTCCAGCAAAGAAAGTACGAACAAGAGTCGGCCCACTAGCCCCACACCTGCCCATTCAGAAGTGGGCACCGGGCAGGCCCTAACGGAGTGACTTTGTACTATCCGGTTCCCCTCTTTGGGCCCCCTTTTCCTTATTTCTAAGCAGAAACAGAAGAAGGAAGGAAATATTTCTAGCCCCTGAGAGTTTGTGGTTGATTGCTCTTAGGATACAAATGTTACCTTTTTACCTGTATGTGAAAGAACTCCACCTGCTGGACGTTCACACAATTTTGGAATAAATTTAGAAGACTACCTATACTGACAATATAAAATTTAAAGGATTTTTTTAAAAAAAACAAGAAAGGCTTTAAAATGTGGTAAGAAGGAAGCCTGTGCAGACTGTACACCTCCATTCCCCACCCTGTCTTCATTCACTGCTGCGGGAAGTGAAGGCCACGGCTCATCCATGGCTCAGCAAAGACAGCAGGCCACCTAAAGTCCCTTCACCGCCAACGCCCCCAAAAGAACACAGTTGCAGAGGGTAACTCCCAGTGGCGCTAAACTGTTCTCCCCAGGAGAAATCCATCTTGCAGCCAAATGTTCCCAGCAGACTCGGGCTGGACACAGCTGGCAGAGTCACCGTCCTGTCACACTGGCCGATGTGGCCCAAGGTCCCTGGAGGGGCCCCTCTGCTACGCCTGCTCGCCGGCCCCGCCTCCGCTGGCCCCCGAGCCTTTGCCGGATGCCTGGGCTTCTGTGGAGCGCGAAGCCTGCTTGGGCAGGCGGATGGGGACGTACACGTTGGAAGCACAGTGCTCCTTGAGGTAGCCCCCTCCCTTCTCTTCATATTCCTTCCTGGTGATCCAGACGTCCTCATTGTCCAGGTGGTCCAGGGCCCAGTCGCGAGCACCATACCAGGCGTCCAGCACTGGGTTCGAGGCCAGCTGGACCTGAAACACGAGCAGAGCACTCACTGGACGGGCGTCTCCCATCAGGGTCCGAGGACTGAATGCTCAGCAAGGCCAGCTACAGCCCCTACATTTTATCCCCAGAAATACACACCCAGGAGGGCCCCCTTTAATTCCAAGATGGGGCAGGACTACCTCTGCACCCACCAAGGAGAGCTGAGTGAAGTGCTCCAGACTCTTCAAGAAATCACGCAAACATGCAGAGCCTACCGGACACGAGCTCACCGGATACGTGGTTATCAGCTACTTTACCAACGTCAGAGCTGCCACTCAGGGTGGGAGAGGGACCAGCTGCCCTGCCTCCTGCCCCATGCTGTAGACCACAAGCCGTCAGGTGGAGAGACTTGGAGGGAAGGCCTTCCTGGACGGGATGCCCTCTCTGCCAGCAGAGGGAAGCAGAGGCTGATGCGAGGTGGCTCTGGCCGCGGGGGCAAAGAAGCCTCAGGGGAAATGAGAGCAGAGAGGCTGACCTGGGCTCTCCATGATGCTGCCAGCGCTCGGGTGCCACTGCTTATTAGGAGAGCAGGGCCGGGGTCAGCAGCGCTGTGAGTGCCCCTCAACTAGGCTGAGCTGGGCACTGGGCGGACCGCTTTCCAACTCTGATCGGGCCTCCTCTTCTCTGGAGTCGCCTGTCTGACCTCCCACCTCCCTCTCCCTTGCCCCACCCATAGAAGTCCCAGGATGGAATGGTGGTTTTGGAATTTTCTGAAGTAAAGGGCAGGTGGAATCAGCACAGGTGGAGGAAGATGAGGTGAGACTTGCGAGAAGGGACCATCAACAAAATCAGGGTCACAAAAGCCCCGACCGCTCTGGCTTAGAAAGTGCTGGCGACAGAACGAGCGGAAGGCGCTCGCTCACTCTGCACCCGGGAAGTGCTCACTGTGATAGATCACGAGGAGGACTACGTGCTGAATCCTGTGGGCCCTTCTAGCGAATCGTGGAACCTGGAGTGTTCTTAGGGACCCTCAGCACAGCAGCTGATGTCTGTTTATCACACACAGGCTCTGGGCTGAGCACCTGACAGGCAAGGCGCGCTGAATGCCGGCAACAGGCACCAGGACGATCCCCGTCGCACTGCGGAGAAAACTGAGGCCTGGCAAAATTCAGTGACGGCGGAGCCGGAGTCAGGACCGAAGCCCCGAGATCACACCCTAAACGCACAACACATCGTGCGGCACAGGGGGCCACAGCCAAGCCCCCAGCAGGACGTGGAAGCTCTGCACCACGTGTGCCCTGCACACTCCCCTCCCCCACTCCTCTTCACAGCCATGAGCTCCAGCCACACTCAGCTGCTCGCCACTCAACAAGTTTGCAGCCCCCGAGCCTCTGCCCCTGCTAGTCCCCGTCTGGAATGCTCTCTCCAGCCCACTGCCCTCCACACTCTCTACCTGGCAAACACCTCCTCATCCTCAGAAGACACCTCCAAGAAGCCTTCCCTAGGTGCCTACGTCTGTATGCCCCTCACGCTGTGCATTATCCCGGCCTATTCATCTGACTGCTGCCCCCTCGGAGAGCAAGCTCCCTGGGGCCAGGGCATCTGGTGTCTAGGACATCTCAGCATCCCAACGTGCCTGGTCCGCAGCAGGAGCTCAGACCATGTTTCTTGGTGATCTGGAATTTGGTAGGTAAATTATGGGGCATCCACACCATACAGTCATTTTTTAAAGTATTTTAGAAGAATAATGACACGGGAGAAAACGTTCACGAAAGGCTAAGAAATTCAGGTTACAAAGCAGTATACATTCAAATGTGCAGAAAATATGTGAAAGAAAGAAAAATCTCCCAGTCTCCTAGCGGATGCCTTATTCTCAATGTACACTCTTTTGTACTCTCTGAACTTTTACTATATGCAGGCCTTCCTTTGTCAATTAAAACAAAGAAATACGTAAAATATGATTTCCATTCTGCTTTAAAAATTAAACACAGGGCTTCCCTGGGGGCTCAGTGGTTAAGAATCTGCCTGCCAATGCAGGGGACACAGTTTTGATCCCTGGTCCGGGAAGATCCCACATGCTGCAGAGCAACTAAGCCCATCACCGCAACTACTGAAGCCCGCGCACCTAGAACCCGTGCTCCGCAACAAGAGAAGCCACCGCAGTGAGAAGCCCGCGCACTGCAACGAAGAGCAGCCCCCGCTCACCACAACTAGACAAAGCCCGCAAACGGCAACGAAGATCCAATGCAGCCAAAATTAAATAAATAAATACATAAATAAAAGTAAAAAAAAAAGAAAAAGAAAAGTAAACACAGATTGAAGACCAGAAGGAAAGCCACAAACGTGTTAATAGTGGCTATCTCTGGATGATGGAATTATCAAGTAATTTTTCTCATTTACACTTTACTACTTTTGCAACCAGAAAACAAATAATTAAGGCTATTTTCGAAACAGCTGCTAACATGGACAATTGGTACCTGAAAGGAAGACTGAAAGGGTCTCATCTCCAACAGCTCCTTCTCGATTCTGACCTTCATCCCAGGATACATCATGTTCCCGCCAGTGAGGAAAACGTTCTGAACCAGCAACTCCTGAACATCCTTTGGGTACCTGGGGACAAAATGATTTCTCTGCTCTAGTCCCTCCAACTTGAGTATTGGAAGAGAATATGGATGTGGAAATGCAAGCTCTCAGTACAAAACAGAAAATGTCTATGCAAAAAGTTAAAAAAAAAAAAAAAAAAAGCCTTCCATTTTTCATTTGTGTCTTTACAGAATGCCAAATAGCTAGCCAAAACCTTAATTTGAATGGTCAATCCATTTCCTTAGCATGATTAAAATGTGCCTTTCTAATACATGTTTTCCTTAAAAACTGACTTTATTGAGGATTACTTTAAATACATTTGGATGAAGCCTGACAAATTTATATACCCATCAACAGCAGTAACCATTACACAGTAACCACCACCACAACCAAGATACAGAACATTTCTATCACCCCCAGAAGTTCTGCCTCTCCTTTTGAGGAGCCATCTCTCCACTTGTGCTTTTTTTTTTTTTTTTTTTTTTTAACTACTAGTTTTATCTTATTTGTGTTTGCTCACTTCCCCACCCACTGCTAGATAAAACTCAAAGCCACTCAAACTAAGTAGTTGCAATGGCTTTTCTTCCTTGCTAGGTGTAAGTTTCCACCCTGTTTTAACCAATAGCAACCAGAGTACCACAAAATCATGTTCCCTACTTGTTCAAGTTGTATTAGGAAAACTCACACTGCAGGAAAATACCTGTATAAATGGGTGCAGGGGAGGCATGTTCTTGTAGAAATGCAAACACTTAAATAAATAAAATGCAAGGTGGGGAAAAAAAACTAAGTTCTGCATGTTTTTAGGGTGATTTAGAATCACTAGTCTGCAATAATGTGAAGATTTATAGGAAAGCCAATGCACATATATCACGTTGCCCAAATTTTTCAAAGAAACTCTTAAAGCTCCTCAAATCAAGCAATTACACGTTGAGCATTTACATGTTTAGAAATGAATTAGAGAGCCCTAACTCTGTGCCACACTTGGTGAGAGAGAAAGAATACAATCTGAGTGCAACAAATCAATGAAAAGGAGATGCCCGGCCATCAAATCCACTGTTCAATTCAAGATTCAAGGAAATGGTTCAGGAAAATAGAAGTAAAAGAAAGAAGTTTCAGTCTCACCTGTCCAGAATGTACTGGAGGGTCTCAGCTACGCCGGCCTGCTCCTCCCCGATGAGAGACGGCTGGAAGATAATTTCTGGAGCTCGAATTCTTTCTGTCCCAACAAACAGCTGATGATATGCTGCCAAGTTAAACACGGGCTTTAAAAACCCAAGGTTTAGAAGATATTTTTAGGCCATGAGAACAAACATCCCAGTTGCCAGTTTCTTCTAACTGCATTTCTTATTCCAACATAGCTTCTGTCCTTTGTGCCAGAATAACCTCTCCCCAACTCTCTTGATTTGATAATTCAATTTTCT
The DNA here is from genome assembly GCF_026419965.1 of Kogia breviceps. Classification (NCBI taxonomy): domain Eukaryota; kingdom Metazoa; phylum Chordata; class Mammalia; order Artiodactyla; family Physeteridae; genus Kogia; species Kogia breviceps. The sequence goes on from NC_081323.1 coordinate 20,649,412, forward strand.
ACCTTCTTCAACCTTTGGATTATAAACCGCTACACATCTGCTTCATGAAATGGTCCGTGAGATGCAGGGAAAGAGACTTGGTGAAGAGCAGCTGAGAAAGGCTGCTTCTGGAAGACCAAGTGCCTGGCTCAGTCCCCAGTGCCCGCAGAACCGAGGAGGCCTTCTCCCAGGTGTGTCTCAGGCTCACGCCAGTCTACCTGGCTGCCATTGTAATGACAGAAACACAGACCCAAAAGAGGATGAAGCATTATGACACTGGCTTAAATGTAAATAAAATCATTAAAAGCTGGTCTTCAGGTCTAAAGGCCCCAGTTAGTTGCCCAAATGCTTCCACGGAGGAGACTGTTTCCACAGATTCACAGAGCTTCGTGCTGGAGCCCCAAACAATCACCACGGGAAGGAATAAAACCCTGACTTTGGAAGTTTTCAGTACTGGGACTCTCCTTTCTAGAAAACACAACTGGTATTTTAGGGAAAAGTATTCCTAAAGAAGCAGACTAAACCTGACTGGTCATTTATGTTAAGCTTCAAGGCATAAGCAAGGTGGAGGCTACGGGAGGCCAACCTGGACCGTGGTCACTGGCTTCTCCACTTCGGGCGTTTCCTCCGAAAACAAGGGCTCGAAATCGTTGATGTTTTCCACGTCTTCCAGAGATGGTTCGAGCTGCCCCAGGTCAGGGGTCTGAGAAGAGAAGAAACACAAGTGGACAGAACCTGTAATTCAGTGAGCCTTAGTTCTATGAGTTCACTGTCACCAAAAAGAACTGGGATCTTGGGCTTCCCTGGTGGTGCCGTGGTTGAGAGTCCGCCTGCCGATGCAGGGGACACGGGTTCGTGCCCCGGTCCGGGAGGATCCCACATGCCATGGAGCGGCTGGGCCCATGAGCCATGGCCGCTGAGCCTGCGCTCCGCAACGGGAAAGGCCACAACAGTGAGAGGCCCGCGTACCGCAAAAAAAAAAAAAAAAAAAAAAAAAAAAAGAACTTGGATCTTGCCTAATGTCCTAAAAGTACATCCACACATAAAAACTATGAAAAAGTTTCTAAATTGTTAAAAAAAGGAACACATGTGAACACAAGATTAAAAGACTAAAAAGCCAGGGATGAGCTTCGCTCTTATCCCCTACCCTTCCCACTGAGAAAAGCCTCATCAACTCCCATCTTCTCTGAAGGCTTCTGAGGGGCAGCTCCAGCCTGGCGCCCCGGGGAGGACTGGCTGCCTGCACCTGTCACACCACCATGCACAGAGCTCTGGGGGAGAGGGTGTGAGAGCTGGTGTCCTACAAAGCAGCTTGGACTACGGGCAAAATCAAGTCAATCTCTCAATAATTAATAAACCTATGTGCCAACACTAACAGGCTTAGCAATCAGTCCCCTTGAGGGCAGATCCACTGGGCTGGGGATGTGACTAAAGGCTCCAAGGCGCCGAATGCCTCCCAGCTGTGGAGACCTGCAGAACAGGCTTTCCTCTTCCATGGCGATGACCCTGGGCGGGGCCTAGACATGCCAGCACGGTTCCCAATTGAGGGTTTAGGACACCTTTAATTTTGACCTGAACAAATGGAAGTCGGGAGGGTGGGGGGATAGTTCTGGATGATGTCCTAGGGCATCTGTCATCCTCCCACATGAAAGGCAGATGAGTTGTACCTTCCAGACTCAAAGGGGAGAAGTTTCAGGAAGGAACTCTGTTGCATTCCCTGGAAGGAGGCTCTAACAGTGACAGCTATTGTAGAAAGGACTACCTGATGAGACGGCGTCCTGGGAGGGTTCGAGCAGATTCAACACCAACCGCCAAGGCTGCCTGAGAGGAGAGCCCTCCTCACTCTAAGAATCTATAACGTACATAAATTTACCGACACAATTCAGAGTACTTAACTACACTTCCCTAGAACCTATTCATATCAGCTGCAAAGGTAAAACGCAAAGTGACTCTTAAATAATGCAATGCCCCTTGACACATGCTCTCTGGCTCCTCCCTCCCGGGAGCTCCCTCCTGGAAGTCAGTGGCCGCGCTGAGAAGCCCCAAGCGCACGGGGAGGCTGCATGTGGGTGCTCAGGTCTGTGGAGTCCAGCCGCTGAGTCATCCCAGCCCAGATGCCAGGGAAGTGAAAAAACCCTCCAGAGAGTTCAGTTCCCAATTGTCCAAGTCCTCCCGGCTGAGGTCCCAGAGACCCCTGCTCCACTCTGTCTGAACTCCTGACCCATCACATTTATGAGCACACTACCACAGTTGCTGCCTCACACCGCTAAGTGTGGAGTGTTTTTTATGTAGCAGCAGACACGTGAAGCAGGCTTCTGGTGAGGCAGGAGTAGAGAGAGCCCCAGACCGCTACCAGGCCATCCCTTTGTCACCGGTCAGCAGGTTGTCTTAAACCTCTCCTTACACTCTTCCCTTCGGCTCCACCCGACCCCTCAGCAGTGGCCTTCCCCAGGCATTCTTCTTTTTCCACTCCCTGTGTGATTCTAGGTCCTTCCACAGCTGGGTCCTGGACAGTCCTGCCTGGAGTCCCACAGAGACTCCAGAGATGGGGGGCTCAGAACCCATCTCATCGTCTCCCTAAGCTCAGTCCCCAGCGCCACCTCCCCTGCTGCCTTTCAACCCAGCCTCAGTGACAAGAGACAATCTAGACCCGGACTGCTCGGGTCTCTCAGCTGCGCTGCTGCTAGCTGTGCAACCTTGGGCACGTTTCTTTCCTCGCCTCAACGTCAGTTTCCTTATTCATAAAAAGGGAATGAAGACAGTACTTACGGAATTGTGAAAATTAATCAAGATGATACTTGCACAAGCGCCAAGCACAGGGTCTGGCACATATTCTGTTATCATCAGCAACTGCCACTCTGAACGACACCAGGATCTTTGGCTCCTACATTGGAAGTGTGTCCTCCTCCACCTTCCACCCCAAGAGACACTGACAAACTTCAGGCCACTGACAAAAATCAGCTCTCTTCTGGATGACTACACGCATTTTAATCCTGTCTTCCCACCTCCAGCCTTGCTCTCCCTAAAGCCATCATCCTAACTGCCGCCAGTTATTTTCCTAAAATAAAATCTCATCAGATCATTGCCTTGCTCAGCACTCTTCGAAGGCTCTGTCTGAAGGATAATAACCGGGCCGATGGATAAAGACCTTAATAGGTGGCCATGGCCTCCCTTCCAACTTCATCTCCCACACTCTCTGTGCCCGATGTGCCCTGCTCCCCGCACGTGTGCTTCTTTCCATCTAAAAAGTCCTTCCTTCCTCATCTGCTATCTGCTGAAATCAAATCATCTTTCAGGGCCCAGCTCAAATACCCCAATCCTTTCTCAAAACTCCTTCTGTATTCCCACACACACCTACCACCACACTTGGTAAGTTTTATTACTGAGTATGGTCCTGTAGCCCTGTTTTCTGAGGTACCAAGGAGGACAGGGATTGCATCTTAGTCACCTCTGTACCCCTATAGTCCCTGGCAACCCTCAAATTTCTCTAGAATAAAGAGGATTGCAGAATGTCTGGGCTTCAAAAGGCTTCTTCAGCTGTGACAAAAGTATTATTATCCACCTTCATATCTAGCTATATTCAAAAGCATCCCACCTTAAAAATAAGATAACTTCTAGCTTCACTAAAAATGATAAAAAGATATTTTCCTTATCCCAATTCATATGATTCACAGAGAGGAACAAAGCTGGTAATTTCAATGCCGACGATACGCATCTAAGACAGAACATATTTCTCTACCATGGCTCGTTTCTCTCCCCCCAGGGTTTGCCAGGGTCTCCACGTGTACTGGGTGGCATGCGGGAACGTAAATATGACTGTTCTTTTGGAACTGAACAGAGCAACAGTTTGCCAAAGGCCCTCAGAGAAGATGCAGCATGGTTCCCCGGAACAGCCTGGAGCAGCATAACAACAAGGAACGGGCAGCTCCGATCTTGGCTCGTCAGGCCAGAGCACTTTCTGTATTGGGCCCATTGTCTTTTCCAACAAACAAGGGTGCTCGCACGCTGTGCTCCTGCCTCCCATCCCCTTACACTGCGCTCGTAGCGATGCAAAATCAGCATCTTTTAGTTTAAACACTTCATTAGGAGGTATTTTAAAGTATATTAAAAGTATTTAAAATTTTTTAAGTGTTTAAAATATTTTTAAAGTATATTTTAAAAGTATTCAAGGGCTTCCCTGGTGGCGCAGTGGTTGAGAATCCGCCTGCCGATGCAGGGGACGTGGGTTCGTGCCCCGGTGCGGGAAGATCCCACATGCCGCAGAGCGGCTGGGCCCATGAGCCATGGCCACTGAGCCTGCGCGTCCGGAGCCTGTGCTCCGCAACGGGAGAGGCCACAGCAGTGAGAGGCCCGCGTACCACAAAAAAAAAAAAAAAAAAAAAAAGTATTCAAAAGGAAGCCTACTCCTTTACAACATCCTCGTCGAATACCTGCAGAATACCGAGGGCCGGCATGCATTGGTCTGTAGGAAAAAATGGATTTTATTTTTATTTATTTATTTTTTTGGCCGTGCCACGCATCATGTGGGATCTTAGTTCCCCGACCAGGGATCAAACCAACGCCCCTTGCATTGGAAGCGTGGCGTCTTAACCACTGGACCACCAGGGAAATCCCGAAAAAATGGATTTTAGAAAACAGAGGAAGTTAAAAAATTTAGCTGTATTAATCCAGTGCAGGCATTACTGCTTAGATTGCATTTCAATATGAACTGTGGTCCACATAAATCTGTTCTCTCCACTCTAAAAGAATTATATGGTTGGAAAATATAACAAATACTTTTTGAAAGGTAGAACTGGCTGGCCAGTGTCATGGCCAAATTTATTCCACGAGTGTTACTGTAATCGATCTAATCTCTAACAATCACCCTGACCATTAAAGCTTTGGGGACAGATCGATTCATCAAATTTGTTGTACGTAGGGAAACCTTTTAAAGTACAACATTTCAAAATCACCCCAAGCCCAGAGAAATTTGAATATGTACCCTAAGAGCACAGAACAAAGTAGGGACTTACTAAATATCTGCTGAATGAATAAACAGAGTGACTGAAGCAGGGCATGTAACAAATGCAGAAAAATGAAAAAGGAAAAGGAAAAACTGGTTCCCCGACTGCTTGGGAATCAGATCTTCACAGCCGCTTGGTTTTTTCTTTTTAAATCTGAAATCCCCCACGTGCATGTGGCTTAGTGGTCCATCTCTGATATAAAGGTGCTGATGTCCTGTGGACATGTTGATAAGCACGATAAAACTGAGTATAGATGAATAAACAACAAAGGCAATGTGGATCTGGATCCTAGGAAACAACAGCTCCAATCTGAAACACAGACCGGAAAAGGAGCAAACTAGAAAAGGCACATTAGTTCTCTGGAAGCTGATGTGGGACGCTGTGCGAGAATAAGATGGTGGTCGAGGCACTTCTACCCTGGATCTCAGTGATCCAGTACGCTGTGCCGACGAAGCCTGACTCAGGATCTGCTTCATCAGTCACGCATGCTCACGGCCAGTCACTGTCCTCACGTGGTCTACAGACTGTCGGAGAGGTGGGGAAGGTGAGGCTGAGAGCAGGAACCGAGAGTCAGCCTCCAGCTGAGACACAGTCACTGCAAAGCGGGCTGCCTGCCGAGCCAAGGACGGCCCTGAGGTCCCTGGTAAGCACCACACTACATCCAGCAGCAAACTGGAGTTTTCCACAAGACTGTTTCTTTCTAAAAGTATAGGTAAAGTTGATTAAAAACAAAAATCAACAGTTGGACTGGCTAATCTTGCCCCACAAGTGTCATAAGGCAATGAACAAGTTCCTTTGTTTTAGCACTCTAAAGATGACAGATTCAGCAACAATGTGTCCACTTATTAACACTTTTGTCCACTTCTAGAGACAGGAGAGCCAACCAGTGACTTGGGGCCGAGGTGTGACCTGCAGGCAGCCCCTCCACCATGAGGGGCCCAGCGCTACGGTATGAATTAGCCAGGATCCTATCTCAGCCCCGCCACCTGCCCTTTTGGCCACATCAACAGTAACAGCCCACTGGCAGGGAAACAAAAAGCAGAGAGAAGATCAAAGAGTTAGTGTTTAGTAACTAACAAAAAGCTGATCTTAAATCAACCCACAAATATCTTATTGAGCATGACTATTAGCGGCTGTAAAAAATTCCTAAACTGTACATGTAGCATGAACCCTGTCCTTAGGGTGCATGGAGATGGAAGGGAGGTGCATGAAAGAGCAACCATGATATATTTAATAGAAGATCAGAAGAAAGTTAAGGGGGCATATGACTAACTGCCCAGGAACCATCAGAGGGGCAGGTTCAGGTTCAAGATGGGCCACACGATAGGCGTGTGTATGTTCTTCCTACTCTACTCGTACACATCCCCTTCCCGGGGGCCAGAGCTCTACCAGCTGAAACCCCTTGGGTCAGAACTTCAGTTGGTACAAGGTCAGTGCCATCCCTGCCCCCACCCGTGTCCCCGTAGATTCACACACCACTCTGCTCTCTTTCCCCCGAGTCTGGTCACAACCCCTTTGAGGCCAGCCTTCTCCGGACACTCCTCCCGCCCCCAGAAAGGGCTGTTCTCTCTACACCAGCGGTCCCCAACCTTTCTGGCACCAAGGACCGGTTTCACGGAAGACAATTTTTCCACAGACGGTGGGGTATGGCTCCAGCAGTAACGCGAGCTACGGGCAGCGGCAGATGAGGCTTCACCCTCTCGCCCACTGCTCCCCTCCTGCTCTGCGGCCCGGGGGTCGGAGACCCCTGCTCTACAGCACCCCACGGGACCTCCCTCCCGAGGCCCGCAGTACCTCTGGCTTGCTGTCTACCACGTCCACCTCGAGGCTGACTTCTGCTTGAAGGATCTTCTGCTTCGCCTGCTCCACTGCAGCACTGAGCTTCTGTATGTAGGACTGCAGCTCTTCCGGGGAGTCCATGTTCAGCTCTATCAGGGCCTTGTGAAACTGATCCATCTGGCCATCCTCTAGAAGCTCCTGCAAGCCGAGCAGTCACAATCCATCCTCAAAGATGTGCGTTGGGGCAATCACGCACGGGAAGGAGATGGAACTTAGAAACTGGACAGAGAACGACGGCGGGAGAGGGCTCCCCGAGCTCCCTGAGCGTGCCTCCCCATGGAACCCCCCACCATCAAAGCTTCGCAACGAAGCCCTCCTCCCCAGCCATCTCTGGGCTCCCATGCATCACCATCCCAGCACCACCGGAGCAGACAAAACTCATCTATGGGGACAGACGTCAGAAATGTTAGCTTCTGGGTGAGAAGAGATGGGAAAGTTACTAAGAGGAGGCTGAGGGAGGCTTCTGGGCTGCTGGTAATGCTCTGTTTCTTGACCTGGATACATCACCTGTTTCAATGGTGAAAATTCATTGAGCTGGACACTTAAGATTTGTGCGCTTCACATCACGTGTGCTACATTTAAACCAAAAAGTTAAAAATCAAACAAAGGGGACCACAAGGATAAAATAAATCAACGAAGCCAGGTCCACAGCTCTCAGGTCCTGCTGCTACATCGTCCTCTACACGCACGATCTCTACATGGATGACCACCCCCCCCAAAGACCCCTTCTTGACCTCAGGTCAAAAAGATGCACGATGCATTTTATGGAGCAAGGCTGAGGTCCCGCCCTGGAGGCTACGCTGTCACCTGCACGTAGAGCAGCCGGTCCAGCCGCTCCTGATCCAGCTGCAGCTTCTCCTCCCGCCGCCGCGCGTTGAGCTCCTGCAGCCGCCGCAGTTGCTGCTGCCGCCTCTCCTGCTTCTCCTCGGAGGTCAGGGTGCTGCCCAGGAGCTTGCTGGAAAACGGGAGCTGCATCTTGTGGACATTGTTCTCATAGTAATCGGGGCACCGCCATTTCTGCAATTCTTCAACACAATGATTTTGGAAGTTAGGAAACGGAAACACCATTAGCACTGAGATTAGAAAGTCGGCACCAGGGTTCCAGGGTTCCAGGTGTGGGTAAGATGGAGGAAGCACACTCCATCCCATCTCTGAAGCCACCCAATCAGCGAAATGCAGCTATAAGACCTGGACACACCTGCCAACATGCCTGCTCTGAGAAAATTGCTAAATAAAGTTCTTCAGACAGAAAGGATACCATCTAGAGCACATGAAATGAAGGGAAAGCAACAGAAATGATGAAAATCTGATTAAACATAGTAGATTAACCTCCTCTTGAGCTCCTTACAATACATTGACAATTGGAAGTAAAAACCATGACGACGTCTGATAGGTTTCCAATGTATGTAGATGCGACACAGAAGACAAGTCTGACATAAAGGAGGAAGGATAAAGGGCCCTCTGGGGACTTCCCTGGTGGCACAGTGGTTAAGAATCCGCCTGCCAATGCACGGGACACGGGTTTGAGCCCTGGTCTGGGAAGATCCCACATGCCGTGGAGCAACTGAGCCCATGTGTCACAACTACTGAGCCTGTGCTCTGGAGCCCACGAGCCACAACTACTGAGCCTGCGCACCACAACTACTGAAGCCCGCGCGCCTAGAGCCCGTGCTCCGCAACAGGAGAAGCCACCGCAGTGAGAAGCCCATGCACCACAATGAAGAGTAGCCCCCGCTTGCCGCAACTAGAGAAAGCCTTCAAGCAGCAACGAAGACCCAATGCGGCCAAAAATAAATAAAATAAATAAATTTAAAAAAGAAAAAGGGGGGGGCCTCTGGTATGCTGACATCTCCATGTTCCACTTGAACTGGTAAAACAGAGATTCTAAGAAGACTGTGAAAAGCCTGTTTACTGTCATCTCTAGAGCAACAGCTAAAAAAACCTACACGAGAAATATACAATGAAAAACACAATAGGACTTCCCTGGTGGCGCAGTGGTTGAGAGTCCGCCTGCTGAGGCAGGGGACGTGGGTTTGTGTCCTGGTCCGGGAAGATCCCACATGCCATGGAGCGGCTGGGCCCCTGGGCCCGTGAGCCATGGCCGCTGAGCCTGTGCGTCCAGAGCCCGTGCTCCACAATGGGAGAAGCCACAACAGTGAGAGGCCCGTGTATCGCAAAAAAAAAAAAAAAAGAAAAACACAATAGACAAATTAAAATGGAATACCAAAAAAAAAATTTTCAAACGTTCAAATAACCCAAAGAAGGCAAGAGAGACCAATAAGAACAAAGAGAAGGAATAACAGAAAACAAAAAATCAAATGGTGGACCTAAACCCAAACATAAGAAGAATTAAATTAATTGGAAATGGTCTTAACATATCGATTAAAAGATAGAGACTGACAGAAGGGATCATTTTTTTTAAAAAAAGGACACAACTATTAAGAAACTTACTTTGAATATAATGATACAGATTAAAAGGTCAGAATGACACACCAATCAAAAGAAAGTTGGAGTGGCTATGTTAATGTCCAAGCAGACTTCAAAGCAAAGAAAAATGCAAGGGATAAAAAGGGACACTATATAATGGTCAAAGATCAATTGCCAAGAAGGCGTAAGAATCCTAAATGTTTACCTGACAAAAGAGCTTCAGACACTTGAAAGCAAAAACTGACAGAACTGAGAGGAGAAATGGGAAAATTCACAATTATCCCTGGAGATTTCAACACTCTTAATAATCAATATGGCTTGATGGAAGATGAAGAGGGGTATAGAAGAACTGAACAACACCATCAACCAATAGAACCTAAATGGCATCACAGAATACTCCACCCAACAACAGCAGGATACAAATTCTTTGCAAGTGTATATGGAATATTCGCCAAAGCAGATCGTGCCTGGGTCCTAAAACAAATCTTCACAAGTTTAACTGATACCAGACAACATAAGTGCTTTGACCATAATGAAACTAAACTAGAAATCAACCACAGAAAGATAACAAGGAAGTCTCCAAACACTTGGATATAAAATAATATATTTCTAAATAATCAATGGTTCCAAATAAAAAAGGCTTGAGCGAAATTGGAAAATATGTGAACTCAGTAAAAAAGAAAACATAACATACCAAAATCTGTGAAATGTAGATAAAGTACTGCTGAGAGGGAAATTCAGGCTTTAAATGCCTATATTAAAAAGAAGTTATCATAATAATCTAAGCTTCTACCTTAAGAAACTAGAAAAAAAGAGCAAAATAAACCTAAAGCAAACAAGAAGACACCAATGCAATCACCTAAATAGGCCTACTTCTATTAAAGAAACTGAATTCATTCAGAAAAAGAAATCCCCAGGCTCAAATGGTTCTACTGGAGAATTCTATCAAACATTTAAAGAAAAAAAAAATATCAATTATTTACAGTCTTTTCCAGAAAGTAGATGAGAACACTTTCTAGTTCATTTAATAAGACCAGCATTGCCATGATACCAAAACAAGACAAAGACAGTACAAGAAAAGTATAGATTAATATTCCTCATGAATATACACAAAAACCTCACAAAATTTACCAAATTGGATCCAGCAATATATTAAAAAATAATATACATGAATAAGTGGGGTTTATCCCCCCAAATCAAGGCTAGTTCAATATTTGAAAAGCAATCATGATACTCTCCTATATGAACAGTCCAAAGCACAAACACCATAGGATCATATCAGATGCAGAAAAAGCATTTCACAAAATTCAAAATCCATTCATGATAAAAATGATCAGCAAAACTAGGCACAGAAAGAAACTTCCTCAATTTGATAAAGAATATCTGTAAAAAAACTAGAGGTTAAAAAAAAAAACCTAGAGGTAACATCATATAATTAATAGGGAAAGACTAAAGGCTTTCCCCACCACAAGATCAGCAATTAGGAACAAGGCAAAAATGTCCACTCTTACCACTCCTAAAGAAACAAAGGCAAACAGATTGGAAAGGAAGAAATAAAAATGTCCCTATTCCCAGATGACAGGTCTACCTAGAAATTCCCAAGGAATCTACAAAAAACTAGAACTAGTAAATTTCACAAGGTCACAGGATACAAGGTAAAGACATAAAAATTAACTGCATTTCTATACAATAGCAATAAGCAACTGAAAACTGAAATAAAAAAACAAGGAAAGAAATAATAAGGCATAAATCTAATAAAACATGTACAGGGTCTATACACTGAAAATTATAAAATGCTGATGAAAAAAATCAATAAAGATCTAGATAAATGGAAAGGCATACTATGTTCATGGATTAGAAGCCTCAACATAGTAAAAAAAAAAAAAATGTCAATTCTCCCCAATCTGGATTTAACATTATATCTGAATCTACATTTAGAATGTTATTGTTTTATATACAAACTGATCTACAGATTTAATGTTCTTTCAATCACAATCCCAACAGAACTGTTTTGTAGATATGGACAAACTGATCCTAATATTTATATGGAAAGGCAAAGGAACCAGAGTAGCCAAAACGATGTTGAAAAAGAACCTACATATGCAAGTTATCAATTAATTGAAAAAGTCTGTTAGGAAAACAAATACCAAAAAGGGAAGGGAATGCTAAAAAGTACTAAGAGTAAAAAAAAGAGAGAAAGAGTCACCCTGGGAACAATTTAAGGAACACCCCAAAGGTAGACAACATTTGAAAGCTGCAAGCAAACATCCTCTTTGTACCTTCCACATAATCCTTAGCGATGTAGCTGTGCTCATGCAGGATCTCCTCCATGCGGCTGAGAGTGATGGCTGCCAGGTGCCCAGGATACTTCAGCTGCAGGAGACGCTGGAGGTAGCCAGCTGCTTGGCTTCCTCCCAGGTTGATGCGTTTGCAGTTTTTAGCATCCAACCTACAACCAAGGGATGGAAACAGCACTGAAATTTTTGGCAATGTGGAGGAGAGAATATGGAGCATGTGCACTAGGGCAGAGAATAGTTTGATGTAGGCTAATAAGGAAGCAACTGACCAGCTGGGGGAAATAAAACCTAACAGTTGGAAGGAACTTTAAAGTTGTCTTAGTGCAACCTCTTACCCAATGCAGGCATTCCTAGACCACATCCAAACAGACACATGAACATCTAACTTCTGGCAAGCATCTCAGAAGGTAACTTCTGGCAAGCATCTCGGAAGGACTCATCTGCTCTGGGAAGGGCCTAGAAATATGCATTTTCCCCAGGAATATGCATTTTGACAAGCTTCCCAAGTCCCTCTAGTGTAGGCCAGACTTTGAGTACCCCTCCCCTAGACACTCCACTTCTACTTATGCAAACACATTAAGTAATCACATACACAATGGCTTACTGTAATCTCCTAAGAGACCCAGGTCCCTCTGACATGAAGGGAAGGGGAGGAGAACCAGAGTACCTTTATTTTCTCAACGTGAGAAAGTCAGAGGAGCAGAGCACTAGGAACTTGCTGTGTACTAAAATGTCACGGCTGTATCACACCTCACCAGCAGATGCCGGCACAGACCATGATATGCCCCAATCTGATCACTTCTTAGCCTTTGGGTAAAATCACTTTTCTCAATATAACATAACAATATTATTTTTAATTTCTGCATATTCTGGTTACGTAAGATAGAAAACTCTATAGCAGGAGGGTTTGGTAATATCTAAGAATTACTTTTTTCTTCATAAATTTTTGTAAGAACGTCAAGAGAAATTCCCACTATAGGGCTCAATAAATTCAACAGCATTTATTTTCACTTAAATATTCAGACTGTTTTACAAAGTGCCATCATCTACATTATCTCGTTTCATTCTCAAGGTAACCCTGAGAAATCAGTTTTTCCCAAGTTTATATGTTAGGAAACTCAGTGAAGAAGTACCTTCTCCTCAGCAGAGCTGCAAATCCAGGCTTTCAGTTCCGAAGCCAGGTCTTCTCTCACTACTTACACACCCTCTCTATCTCTATGCAAAGAGAAACCTTCTCAGGAGAGCATGATGCTGACCTAGTCTCTCTCTCTCTCTCTCTCTCTTTTCAATTTTTAATTTTTTATTGAAGTGTAGTTAATTTACAGTGTTTCAGGTGTACAGCAAAGTGATTCAGTTATATATACATTCTTTTTCAGTTTCTTTTCCATTATAGATTATTACAAGATATTGAATTCTGTGTGTATATAGTAAATCCTTGTTGTTTATCTGTTTTATGTATAGTAGTGTGCATCTGTTAATCCCAAATTCTCAATTTATCCCTCCCTCCCCGGCCTAGTCTCTTTATCAGACAACGAAAACCCAGCTATAAAACAAGAAGATTTTAAACATGACAGAAACTACCCTCACCTTTTATAGAACTTGAAAACATCTATTAAGTACCTATTATGTACCAGGTACAGTAGTTAAAAAGAAAGGTCTAAATGATTGTCATTAAATAGCTTTAAATTAAAACATAAAAAATCTCTTATTAAAAAGTGACTCCAGGGCTTCTCTGGTGGCACAGTGGTTGAGAGTCTGCCTGCTAACACAGGGGACATGGGTTCAGGCCCTGGTCTGGGAGGATCCCACATGCTGCGGAGCAGCTGGGACCATGAGCCACAACTACTGAGCCTGCGTGTCTGGAGCCTGTGCTCCGCAACAAGAGAGGCCGCGATAGTGAGAGGCCCACGCACTGCGATGAAGAGTGGCCCCCGCTTGCCGCAACTAGAGAAAGCCCTTGCACAGAAACGAAGACCCAAGACAGACAAAAACAAACAAATAAATAAAAATAAAAAGCTGGGATTTGAAAAAGAAAAAAGTGACTCCAGAACACGACAGTCTAAATTAAATCTATTTAAATAATTTACCCAGAACATTTTTATTGAGCACCTACTACCTACAGGTACAGTGTTAGCCATCTCACCATTAAGTCAGAACCATAAAGTTCTAGAATTATGGATCTGGACCTCAGGGACCATCTACCCCAATTCGATCCAGGAGGTCACAAAGGATGGACAATGAAGTGACATCTATACTCACACAGTGAGGGAAGTCAGAACTAAGCCCAGAGGCCAGTTCATGGTCCTGTCCTTGCTCTTTCCACTCCACCTTTAAATCAGGCGCCCAATAAACGTTTCCTGAATGCTTCTCAAAACAGCACCCAAATGCCATAAGTGCAACTCACCTCCCTTCTAAGATGGGTAAAATATGTGTACACTGGTATCCAGATGAAATGATGAGCCCGCTGGAAATCAAGTTCTTTGGCTTATTGTGGTAGAAGCTGAAGAGGCTGTCTATTCCATAGGCAACGGTAGGAATCCCATAGCACTCAAAGAGAAGCTCGGACATCATCTGTCGTGAATACAGTGGGTTGCACACGGCTTCTGTCAAAACTATGGGATGATCGACACAGCCCTACTTGGAAAGAAAAGAGTAAACTGGTAAGTGCTAAGAGAATACTCCTTTTAAAGCCTAAAAAGAGGGCTTCCCTGGTGGCGCAGTGATTGAGAATCCGCCTGCCGATGCAGGGGACACGGGTTCGTGCCCCGGTTCGGGAAGATCCCATGTGCCGCGGAGCGGCTGGGCCCGTGAGCCATGGCCGCTGGGCCTGCGCGTCCGGAGCCTGTGCCCCGCAACGGGAGAGGCCACAACAGTGAGAGGCCCGCGTACCACACAAAAAAATAATAATAATAAAGCCTAAAAAGAAACAGAAATCCTTATTGCAAGGGCTCAACTGGCTTTTGGTCTCCAATCAAAAATCTGGATCAGAAGCAACTGTAAAACACCCATCTCTCCTGCAAGTTGCTTTGGAAACTATGAAAGTAAGGTCAACTTAAGTCAAGCCCCATCCAAACTGTCAGCCAATCATCTGGCTCTATCTTCAAAATATCTCCAGAATCCAACTGCTTCTTACCACATGCTCAACTCCTCCCTCATCTAAGTCACCATCATCCCTCACCTCCTAACTGCAACAGCCTTCTAACTGGTCTCCCTGTTTCTACCCTATGACCCCGGCCATCTCCATACAGCAGCTATGGTGATCCTTTTGGAACATAAGTCATGTCCCTCTTTTGTTCAACACCCTGCAACGGCTCCCCATTTCACTCAGCGTAAAAGCCTATAAGGTGTGACTTGTCCCCTCATTATCTCTCCGACTTCCTCTTCCACTGACTACCCTCCCCCTCATTCTGGCTGCCCTCAGTTAGGATTAGGGCACACTCCTGCCTCAGGGCCTTTTTACTGGCTGTGCCCTCTCTCCGGAATACTATTCCCTCAGATATTCACAAGGAGCGCTCCCTCAATCATCTCCTTTAGTCCCTGCTCAAACAACACCTTCTTCCCGAGTCCTCCCGCTAACCATCTTATTGAAAACATGCAACCCTCTCCTGTCCTTCTATCATGCCACAGAATATACTACTTAATTCTATCGTTTATTGTTTGTTTTTTCATACTAGAGTGACTTTCCACACCCGCTCCATAAGCACAGAAGATACGTTCACGGACGTATTTCAAACACCTAGAAAAGTGCCTGACACAGAGTAGATGCTCAATACATACCTGATAATAAATTAATGTATTAACAAACGAGCCCGAATATGTGCTCCAAGAGAAAAGGACGTTGTTTTTGCTCACTGCCATACCCCAAGCGCCTAGCACAGGTCTTACACACGTTAGGCGCCTAATATTTGATCGACTGACTAAATCAATGACTAAATGACAATCAGAACTACTGGAGTGACTATTATCCCTCGGAGAGCGGAGTGAGCAGGGACGACCCCACCCCGCCCTTCACCTGTGAGGAGACACCCAGATGCTGGAAGCTGTAGTCAAGCAGCAGCTCCTGCAGCTCCAGGTTCACCGGCACGTTGCGGTCGAAGGGCGATCGCAGCATCCAGCGGAGCGGCTCCAGGCTGCCCAGCGCGTTGCCTACCTGCGGGCCCGCCCCGCCCCGAGCCCCGCCCCGCCCGCGGGCGCACACTGCGCGGAACTGCAGCCGGGGCTCGGGGCCCGAGTCCGGCCCGGGGCATGCCCAGCCTGCGCGGGCCTGGAACGACCCGTTGTCCAGCACCAGAGGCACCGGCAGTGGCCCGTGCGCCACCGGACCGGCCTCCAGCACCGGATCCGGCGCGGCGCGGGCATCGCGGAATGGGAACACGTTCGTAGGCGGCCCTACCACACTGGGCGCCGCCATCTTGGAGCGCGCGCACTGGCCCCGCCCCTCGCCGCAGCGTCCGCCCAAACGGCGCGAAGCCCCTCCCCCGACGCAGCGTCCGCCCAGATCGCGCGAGACTCCGCCCCCGCGCATCTCAAGGGGTTCTCCAAGCCTCCTCTCCTCTCTAATCCCGGACGGCCTTTTCACCTCTCCCCAGGTGGCCCAGGCCGCCTTCGGGAGCGCTTGGCCCCGCCCTCCCTGGCTGTGGCTTAACCTCGCCCCCAACATCCGTCCTGACCACGCCCCTACGCTGTAGCCGGGACTCTGGGCCAGCAAGCCCCGCCCCGAGTGCGTAAGGCCAGGGGCCAAGCCCCTTCCTGGCCTCCAGAACTGAGCTCCGCGGCGCTCTCTTTTCCGTTTAGGCACGTCCTATTTGTCGGGTATCATCTTAAACCTCCCTTGGCTCTGCCCCCACATGATTACGTTGCCGTTAGCCTTGCTGTCAAGGAAACAAACTCGGGGGTACCGACCGCTCAGTTTCTTGACCAAGGAGCTCGCTAGTCAGGCGTGTTCACTTTGTGAACGTTCATCAAACCGTCCTCTTTACGATTTGTGCACTTTTCTGCACGTGTGTTATATAATACAATATAAAGTTTTAAAATAGATTTATTTATTAAGACCTACAGACTGTACCCTCTCACAGACCTCAAACGCTGAGAAAAGGACTGCTAATTGTTACCTACTATGTGCATATTCTCTTTCTTCCTTTTTGTGGTATAATTCCCCTGCATGGTCACCTAGCTTGTTGTGATCATGTGACTCAGTTCTGGCCCATGAGGGTGGGAGTGGAGGTAATGTGACCGGGACACCCCCCCCCCCCGCCGGTTAATTTTAGCTCTAAAAGGACTGGGCACGCTCTCCCCTGCCCTATTTCCCCCTTTCCACCAGCCAAGGGGATTGCAAGAATTAGAGCAGCTGCCTTGACTCTAACCTCCCAGCTCTGGAACACTTTGAGAGATAAAAGCAAGTTAATTGTAAAAGGTGGTTGTAAATAAACATCCTTAGCAAGAGATGAGACCCCAGAATGTTCTCAAGAACCTCTAAGAGCACTTCTAGGACAAATAGGGAGCCAGTTAATGGCAAAATCAGATTAAAAGTGTTGCCTTTCAATACAAGCCATTTTCTCAAGACATCTGAAGGAATCCACCATTAAACTGAGAAAGTGGGGAGGAGCAGAACAGAGTAAAAATAAGTGATTGTAAGTTTAAGAACTACACCTAAGTATACTAATAAGGAAAAATCTCCAAGATATATATTTAAAAGAAATAAGGCAGTGCAGTTTATAGGGAACTCGTTTAAGAAAGGGGGTGGGGAGAAAATATACATGTTTTTGCTTGTATTTTCATGCAGATGGACAGGAAACTAAGAAAAGAGTTTGCCTGTAAAGGAAAGGGACAAGGTGAGTGTGTCGGGTGTGGGAGACTTTTTCACTGCATACTTTTTCATATACTTTTTTATTTTTTAATCGTGTGAAAGTATTACCTTTTAAGGGGGGGAGCACTATGTATAGGCGATGTAGATTGGATTATTGTTCCCAGTTCTTCTCTCCTCTATAATAGGATTATAGAGGAGTGAACATACATACCATCTGCCATGTAAGTTTATTGGGCCTCTCTCACCGTAGACATTGATATTGGGCTTGGCCATGGGACTCACTTTTAGCCAGTGGACTGTTAGCCAGGTATGATCTGAGCAGAGGCTTCAAATGTGCTTGTGTGGCTCAGACTGCCCTCTTACTCTCCTGCTGTTAGTCATGAGAAGAACATGCCCTGAGTCTAAAGAGGATGAGAGTCACGTGGAGAAAACCCAACACAAACTGTAGCCTGGAGCCAGGTCCAACCAACCTGCCACCTAAAGCTGAGCTGTTCCATGGATACCAAAAATGTTTGTTTTTATAATCCACTGAAATTCTGGGGTTGCTATGCAACATTATTGCAGGAAAAAACTGACTGATACACTAGACCAACGGTGTTCAGTAGTTCTTTCTGTTTTGATGGGAATGTTCTACAATCTGCAATGTCTAATGCAGTAGCCACTAACCACATGTGACCACAGAGCACTTGAAATGTGATCAGTGCAACTGAGGAATGGAATTTTTATTTAATTTTAATTTACATTTAAGCTTAAATAGCCATATATGGCTAGTGGCTACTCTATTGCACAATGTACCATCAGACGAAATCCATAGCTGTATTTATTTGCCCATGGAAATGACTAGAAGATAGATCAGAAGCCTACTGTGTTTGTTAGTTTCCTAGGGCTGCCATAACAAACTACTACAAAGTGAAATGGCTGAAAACAACAGAAATTTATTCTCTCACGGTCCTGGATGTTAGAAGTCCAAAATCAAGGTATCAGCAAGCCCGTGTTCTTTCTGAAAGCTCCAGGGGAAAATCTGTTCCTTGCCTTGCTCTCAGCTTCTGGTATTGCTGGCTGTCTTTGGCTTGTAGACCCAACCCTGCACTCTCTGCCTGCATTGTCATGTGGTGTTCTCCCTGTGTGTCTCTCTCTGTGTATCTCTTTTCCTCTTCTGATAAAGATACCAGTCATATTGGATTAAGGACCCACCCTACTTCAGTATGACATCCTAACTAAATACATCTGTACCTCTGCAACAATCTTATTTCCAGATAAGATCACATTCACAGGTACAAGACATTAGGACTTCAACATATCATTTTTAGGGGCACAATTGAACCCACAGGGTCAACGCTAAGTTTTGAGGGAATTGCATTGTCAAGAAACCACAAGCCTGGACTCCAAAATTCTATATATATTTGACTTGTAAGGTAACCCTAGGATCCCAAACCTGCACCAGGAGGAAGCCGAATGTGAAAGCTGTGCCACCCCAAGGAGAGGATACTCTCTGAGATCCCTAGGAGGTTCATGGATATGAAAGAACTTCTCAGAGGGCAAAGCCAAGAGCACTGAGAACAGTGGACAGTGGAGTTCCCCCAGGAAAGGAGAGGAGAGGCAGAGAGAGCTCTAACCCAGAAGTTACTCCACTGCCATGGAAGGAAATCCATAAATTCCTGACCAGCACATTTTGATCATTGCTATCAACCTATGACTGCTGTGTGGGGAGCTTTCAAAAGTGCTAATGCCTGGGTCCCACCCCTAGAGATTCTGCTTTCATCCTATGTGGTGAGACCTGGGCATGGGGAGCTTTCTAATCTCCCCAGATGATGGTAGAAGGAAGCAAAATTTGAGAATCAGTGCTCCAGGGCCTTGCACCTCCACGTGTGGATTGCAGCCCAGCAGCCTCACCATCAACCTGGGAGCTTGTTAGAATGCAAAACCTCCAGCTCCACCCGAGATCCAGTGAATCAGGAACCTGAATTTTAAGAAGATCCCCAAATGATTCAAGTGCATATTAAAATTTGAGAAGCATGGGTCTGGACCTCTTACCAGCTCTGATTGTTATGTGAGAAGGAAATACAACTTCTGTTTTGCTTAAGGCATTCTCATGTTGGTCTCTGAACTCTCTCTCACACACACACACACACACACACACACACACACACACCACTACATATACGCACTGCACATTTAGGTGATCAGACAATGCATATGCTCTTATTCCTGAGGGAGTCTGCACAGCAGGACTCAGATGATAGAGCCATTAGAAAACTGTTCCAAGGGAATATTTGCTTCCCAGTCTGCGTGATGCTTGGCCAGGAGGGTGTAATGGGAACGGGCATCAAATTTGGCTGTTGAAGCTCAATATAAAAAAAACAAACAACCCAATCAAAAAATGGGCAGAAGGTCAAAAAAGACATTTCTCCAAAGCAGACAGATGGCCAAGAGGCACATGAAAAGATGCTCAACACCGCTAATTATTAGAGAAATGCAAATCAAAATTACAATGAGGTATCACCTCACACCAGTCAGGATGACCATCATCAAAAAGTCTACAAACAGTAAATGCTGGAGAGTGTGTGGAGAAAAAGGAATCCTCCTACAGTGTTGGTGGGAGTGTAAATTGGTGCAGCCATGATGGAGAACGGTATGGAGGTTCCTTAAAGTTAGAGCTACCATATGATCCTGCCATCCCACTCTTGGGCATATTTCTGGAGAAAAACATAATTTGAAAAGATACACGCACCCCAATGTTCATTGAAGCACTATTTACAATAGTCAAGACATGGAAGCTACCTAAGGGTCCATCGACAGATGAATGGATAAAGATGTGTTTTGTATATATATATATATATATATATATATTACTCAGCCATTAAAAAAGAATGAAATGATGCCATTTGCATCAACATGGATGGACCTACAGATGATCATACTACGTGAAGTAAGCCAGACAGAGAAAGACAAATATCATATGATATCGCCTATATCTGGAATCCAAAAAAAGGATACAAATGAACTTATTTACAAAACAGAAATAGACTCACAGACATAGAAAACAACCTTATGGTAACCAAAGGAAAGGTGGGGAGAGGGATAAGTTAGGAGTTTGGGATTAAAATATACACACTACGATTATAAAATAGGTAACCAACAAGGGCCTACTGTATAGCACAGGGAATTATACTCAATATCTTGTAATAACCTATAATGGAATAGAATGTAAAAAAATACATATATTTATATATATGTATAACTGAATCACTTTGCTGTACACCTGTAACTAACACAACATTGTATATCAACTATATTTCAATAATTTTTTTTTTTTCGGTACGTGGGCCTCTCACCGTTGTGGCCTCTCCTGTTGCGGAGCACAAGCTCCGGACGCACAGGCTCAGTGGCCATGGCTCACGGGCCCAGCCGCTCCGCAGCATGTGGGATCTTCCCCGACCGGGACACGAACCCGCGTCCCCTGCATCGGCAGGCGGACTCTCAACCACTGCGCCACCAGGGAAGCCCAATAAAATTTTTTTTAAAAAAGGAAAAAAGTTTGGCTGTTGGGCTGTGATTCATCATGGTGGACTAAGACCTTGTGCTCAGCCTGGCTCAGGGCTCCTTGAGCCCACTGCCTGGGAAAAGGAAGAGATATTATGTAGCTAAGGAGACAAGCAGCAGACTTGGGCTAGAGACAAGGAAATTAGCACAGGGTTTCCAGCTTCTCCCCAGATTCTGCCAACCCACCAATAGGCT
The DNA here is from genome assembly GCF_026419965.1 of Kogia breviceps. Taxonomy (NCBI): domain Eukaryota; kingdom Metazoa; phylum Chordata; class Mammalia; order Artiodactyla; family Physeteridae; genus Kogia; species Kogia breviceps. The sequence goes on from NC_081323.1 coordinate 20,670,501, forward strand.
CATTGGATAGAGGGGAAGCTGTGGCTTTTTTGTTGTTGTTCGCTGCTCGGCTTGTGGGATCTGAGCTCCCTGACCAGGGCTGGAACCCAGGTCCTCGGCAGTGAAAGCATGGCGTACCAACCACTGGGCTGCGGGGGGAATTCCCTGCCGTGGCCTTTTAGTAGCCTGTCCCTTTGCGCATACTGTTGACACAGCCTGAGATGCTCTACCCTGTATCACCTGCCCCTAGAATCCCACTCATTCTTCAAGGCCCAGCTCAAATGTTACCTTGGTCTTCCTTTGCTAGGGGACCGAGCAGAGTGTCCCATAAGGTGCTTGCCATGGGCAGGTTCGCTTCACCACAGATGAGTGAGAGCCCTGATTGGTGGAAATGTGATAGGTAAGTCAGTGCTCTGTCTTCTACTCAGCCCTCAGAACAAGGCATTTGCTCCAGCTGAAATCCCTGCTAAAATGACAAAGCCCAGAAGAGAGAAATAGGTAATAGGGTCTGGGAGATCAGCAGCCCCTTCAAGAGTTTCACAAGGGCTCAGGCAGCTTTGAGATTTTGAGGTTCCTTTCCACTATGTAGGTCCTCTCACCCTTACATTTATCTGGTCTTGGGAAAACAGAGTTTAATCAAGATCGACATTTTCGTTGAGGGTGCCCTTGACCCTCAGCCAACATTGGAAGTCTCTTGACTTGAGGCTTGTGCCAAATAACATTATTCTCATTTAAGTCTCCAAGACCATCACAAGGGCCCTGCAAAAGATACTGTCGGAGCCCTGGGCACTCCCAGCACCCATGCACACCAGCCCACTGGCTTTTATGTAAGCTCTGTGCCTTGCTGTATGAGGGCTTTCTATGACCGTAGGAACATGCTGGGGTTGGCACAGAGCAGCCTAGAAATGCTTGTGAGTTGCCCCCGCGAGCCGCCCTCCACCAGTAACTGATGGAAATTGGGGGATACATACCAATTAATTGAATTGAATTTATTATCCAACTACACACAGGGGCTTACTTGCCCGTAAAGTTCCCTTAATTTGCTTTCTTCCTTTCCTTCTCTTCCCCCACTTCTCCACTGTGCTTCAGTGCTTCCTGGTATCAGTTCCCACGTGAACTACTTGCATTCAAATTCTTGTGTCGGGGTCTGTTGCTGGGAGACTCAACCCAAGGCCGCCCTCTTTCAGTCCTCATCTTCACTGACCTGTTGTTGAGCTTCCTCTTTCTTCAGCTTCCCTTGGTCTGCCATACTTACTGGTGTTCTTAGACATCCTCTCTTTATACATCCCCCTTTAGAGTGGAGACTTCATTAGAACTGTTTCTCAGTCCTGGTCTCAGTCTTCTTTGCAAAGCTTCTAGGTATGCTTCTTCTACTCCAAGCTCTGAGATTTAGAGACAAGAGATACCCACATCCCCATTCCTGGTCCAAATCAGATGCTATTTTTCCAGAGAAAGGAAACAAATTTTTGTCCTTTCCTCCTTCTTACAACCTGTCCTTCTTCAACCCCAGAACATCATTGTCTTTATTCTTCCCCTACCTCTCTGACTATTCTTTATCAGACTTGAATTCTCCTCTTCCTTATCCTCCTTTGCCTGAAATTGAAATATTGCTGTTCCCCAAGGTCCTTGGCCCAGTGCTTTTCTTATTTCCACCCATTCTCCTGGTTGACCTCAGTTGGGCTGTATCCTGCAGGCCTGCAAGCCTTGTAAATGCCCAGTCTTGAGACTAAAGAAAGAGCACGGAGACAGCAACAGAGACAACAATGTTTTATTGGGTAGGGCATCTTACACATCTGAAGCAAAAGGTCCTGGAGTGATACCCCACCCCTTGTTTGACAGACAGCAGATAGGACATGGCAGCAATCTTCACTACTCGGGGGCGGGGGGTGAGGGCGGAGAGAAGGAGGCTACGATTTTTTTTAAATTTAATTTTTATTTTGCATTGGGGTATAGTTGATTTACATTGTTGTGTTAGTTTCGGGTGTACAGCAAAGTTGTTCAGTTAGACATATACATATATCCATTCTTTTTCAGATTCTTTTCCCATATAGTTTGTTACAGAATATTGAGTAGAGTTCCCTGTGCTATACAGTAGTAGGTCTTTGTTGACTATCTATTTTATATATATTAGTATATATTAGTAGGGTGTATATTTTAATCCTAAACTCATAATTTATCCCTCCCTGCTACCTTCCCTCTTTGGTAACTATAAGTTTGTTTTAGAAGTCTGTGAGTCTGTTTCTGTTTTGTAAATAAGTTCATTTGTATCATCTTTTTAGATTCCACATACAAGTGATATCGTATGATATTTGTCTTTGTCTGACTTACTTTACTTAGTATGATCATCTCTAGGTCCATGTTGCTGCAAAGGGCATTATTTCATTCTTTTTTATGGCTGAGTAATATTCCATTGTATATATGTACCACATCTTCTTTATCCATTCCTCTGTTGATGGACATTTATGTTGCTTCCATGTCTTGGCTGTTGTAAATAGTGCTGCTATGAACATTTGGGTGCATGTATCTTTTCGAATTATGTTTTTCTCTGGATATATGCCCAGAGAGGGATTGCAGAATCATATGGCAGCTCTATTTTTAGTTTTTTTAAGGAATCTCCATACTATTCTCCATAGTGACTGTATCAGTTTACATTCCCACCAACACTGTAGGAGGGTTCTTTTTTCTCCACACCCTCTCCAGCATTTATTGTTTGTAGACTTTTTGATGAGGGTCGTTCTGACTGGTGTGAGGTGATACCTCATTGTACTTTTGATTTGCATTTCTCTAATAATTAATGATGTTGAGCATTTTTTCATGTATGTTTTGCCCATCCATGTGTCTTCTTTAGAGAAATGTCCTTTTAGATCTTCTGCCCATTTTTTGATGGGATTGTTCATTTTTTTTAATATTGAGCTGCATTAGTTGTTTGTATATTTTGGAGATTAATCCCTTGTTGATCGCTTCATTTGCAAATATTTTCTCCCATTCTGTGGGTTGTCTTTTTGATTGTTTATGGTTTGCTTTGCTATGCAAAAGCTTTTAAGTTTAATTAGGTCCCACTTGTGTATTTTTGTTTTTATTTTCATTACTCTAGGAAGTGGATTAAATCTCACCGTTGTGGCCTCTCCTGTCACAGAGCACAGGCTCTGGACGCATAGGCTCCTCAGCCATGGCTCACGGGCCCAGCCACTCCGTGGCATGTGGGATCTTCCCAGACTGGGGCACGAACCCGTGTCCCCTGCATCGGCAGGCGGACTCTCAACCACTGCACCACCAGGGAAGCCCCCTTTAAGAGTTTTATAGAATCCGGTCTTACATTTAGGTCTTTAATCCATTTTGAGTTTACTTTTGTGTATGGTGTTAGAGAATGTTCTAATTTCGTTCTTGTACACGTAGCTATTCAGTTTTCCCAGCACCACGTATTGAAGAGACTGTCTTTTCTCCCTTGTATATTCTTGCCTCCATTGGTGTAGATTAATTGACCACAGATGCAAGAGTTTATTTCTGAGCTTTCTATCCTGTTCCCTTGATCTATACTTGTGTTTTTATGCCAGTACCATACTGGTTTTTGTTTGTTTGTTTGTTTTTGCAGAACGTGGGCCTCTCACTGCTGTGGCCTCTTCTGTTGTGGAACACAGGTTCCGGACGCACAGGCTCCTCAGCCATGGCTCATGGGCCCAACTGCTCCACGGCATGTGGGATCTTCCCGGACTGGGGCACGAACCCGTGTCCCCTGCATCGACAGGTGGACTCTCAACCACTACGCCACCAGGGAAGCCCTACCATACTGTTTTGATTACTGTAGCTTTGTAGTATAGTTTGAAGTCAGGGAGACTGATTCCTCCAGCTCCGTTTTTCTTCCTCTGGATTGCTTTAACTATTTGGGGTCTTTTGTGTTTCCATACAAATTAAAAATTTTTTGTCCTAGTTCTGTGAAAAATGTCACTGGTAATTTGATAGGAATTGCATTGAATCTGTACATTGCCTTGGGTAGTATAGTCATTATGACAACATTGGTCCTCCCAATCCAAGGACATGGTATATCTTTCCATCTGTGTCATCTTCGATTTCTTTCATCAGCATCTTATAGTTTTCAGAGCACAGGTCTTTTGCCTCCTTAGGTAGGTTTATTCCTAGGTATTTTATTATTTTTGATACAGTGGTAAATGGGATTGTTTCCTTAGGGAGGCTACCATTTATAGGGGGAATTAACATCAGGTTGGCTCATCAGTTACCAGGGAAACTAGCGCCTGGGGCAGGGAGCAAGCACATAGGTAGTTACTGATTAAGCCCTATGATTAGGGTACAGGTGAAGCAAGGACTGGTCAAGCAAGGGATGTACAGAGAGCAAAAGAACAGCCATCTTGAATGGTGGGACCATACAACCTCATACTTTCCTGTGACTCCAAAACTATTTATGTGTTGATGATCTTTTTGAAAAGAAATTACTTATTTACTTATTCATTTATTTGTTTGTTGAACAAAATGTATTAAGTACATTCTGCATATCAGATCCTGTGTTAGATAGTGGAGATACAGTAGAGAGCCCAGCAGAGACTATGCCCGCTCTTGTGGAGCTTACTGTGCTTAAAGTTTGTTGCCATAGACCCATTTATCCTTCCCACTTTTCTTCCTTTCACCTATTGATCCATCCACTGATCTACCTTTTCATCTGTTCATCCCCTGACCCATTCTTCTGTCTATCCATCTTTTCCTTCATCCACTGATCCATCTATTAGACAATGGCTCATCTACCCAACCACTGACCTTCAAAGCACATACGCACTGACCCATCTACCTACTTGTTCATCCGTCAATCCATTGACCTAACTTTCTCTATATTAGTGATCCCAAACCAGTGGCACATCAGGAACTTAAAAATCTGAATCTAGGGGTAAAGGCAGGGAACAGGACTCTCTGAAAACCTCCCTATTTGATTCTATTCACCTTGCCTGGCACCTGTCTAAGGATGTATATTTGGGAATCACTGTCCGAGGTTAAAAGCAGGAGCTGTCTTAGTTTAGCTTTCTTGGAAAGCAGACACTGAGACAAGGACTCAGGTGTAGTTAATCATTTGGAAGGTGATCCCAGAAAGGACAAGTGAGGTAGTAGGGAAAGGGAGACAGGGAAGGAGAGGGGAAGCCAAATAAAATGGGCTTTGATGAGCTTGTGGACACACGAGGTTCAATCCTGCTGGGAACCATCTGAGATACCTTGTGGAATGGACCACAGTTAATCCCAATATAGGACAGGAGCCATTCATTTATTGCCAATTGACTGGGTGTTTGGGAGCTTTTAACTCCCCAACAATTTCAAGTTGTTCTTCCAAGGTATTCTAGAAAGCCCTCGGGCAGAGGAGAGAGAGAAAAATGGAGAGAGGCACTTTGTCATGGTTCGCTGTCAGGTTCCTGAGAAATGTCCACAACTTCTGGTGAACTCAGATGCACCTAAGGACATAGGATAGGGCATTGACCCCTACCACAGAGGCCATGTCTATCTTGTTTATTGCTGCATCCCTAAGGGCTAGAACAGTCCTTAGTCCAGTGGCCTATAGTAGATGCTCAACAAATATTTGATAAATAAATCCTGTGCACCTACCAGAATTTGTGCCAGGTACTGGGTAACAATTCCTTTAATTGTGCTCTCCCTTCAGACTGTACTTCCTTCTCCAATCTAGAGTCTGTACCATCCCCTCTGCATCCTCAGTCTCTCTGCCCTGTTTCCACCCCATCCGCAGAAGGTTTCCGGGAGCTGCTGGAAGCTCATATGGCTGGGCCCTCAGCACTGCTGGATCATCCTGCTGGGTGTCCCTAGCCAGAGGACCCTCCTTGCCTGGCCCCTCCTGGACCCCATAACTGGCAGAGATGGCACCCACAGCATCACTGTAGCATCAACTGTAGGCAGACTCTTGAAAAGTCTCAATCCAAACTTCCAGGGAGTATAACTCATTTCCCAAGCCCTACCTCACACCCAGTGCTGAGACTAGTGTGAGAAAATGAAGCATTTGTTTAGAGAGCAAAACATAAAAGGATGCCAAAAAATTCAATAATCAAGATCATATTTTATGCAATCTTTTAAAAAATCAAACTTCGAAAGTGAACCATGTGTTCAAAATAACACGATGCACAGATAATAAAATTTAAAGACAGGATTGTATTGCTGTGATTTCCTTTTGCCTCAGACTCCATATGGCCGAGCATTGTGCCACTACTGGTCCTGTGTTTATCTGAATGTCACGCTTACTGACACTGCCTGCCTAAGTATTGGGGAGGGAAATATACTGAGGTCTTCAATTCTTCAAAGTTACATTAAAAAATGGATTATTGAGTGGATTGATGGATAGATATAGGATAGATAATCCAGCACCATAAAATGTTAATTGTTCAAGTTAAGCTGTGGAATTCTTTCACCTTTTCTGTATGTTTGAACTTTTTGTGTGTGTGTAAGTTTGGAGAAGAAAAAATAAAGAGCAGTAGGAAGGACCCCCGAGGCTGGCTCCCTGGGGTCAAAGCAGCTCCACCCCCTTAACCCCTGGATGTCCAGTGAGGACATAGCGGTCCAGCTAGCCTGCCCCTCCTTGACCTAAGCCTGTCTCTGGCCCTGCGTTTGAGATCCCTGCTCCCCACCAATAGAAAGGCCTGGATCCTCTCCACTTCCTGACTGGTGCCTGTGGAGTCCCGTTGACTCCCTCCTTCCCTCCAAGGCCCCTAAGTGGGGAACATATTAGTCCCTGGGGTAGGGTTTGTCATTTAACAAAACATGTCCTATGATATAGCATCCTTCTATGTTTGGGGGGGAAAAAAACCATCGAAATGTCACTTGAAATATGGAGGACCTGAAAGTAAAGCACTAGAGATAAGCAATCGTTATCAACTGGGAGGGGAGGTGAGAGTGCGAGGTGGCAGGGAGGGAAGAAGCATTTAGAAATCTAAAGGTGGAGAACCTTCTCTCACCGCTGGGAAGCGAGGCAGGGCTGGCTCGGGACAGGGTGGCGGCTTCCTCCGGGATCCCAAAGCACAGAACTGGGTCAGGGTCCGAAGGACGTGGAGCCAGGATTCGTCGTAAGAACCGAT